>NC_143260.1:49634772-50259772 GCF_984573655.1 Nuphar pumila | reverse complement strand
TTTTAAAAAAAGATGCAGGCAGGATAATAAAGCAGGAAATTCGAGATCCAGAAGAACGAAAGGATGGAAATCACCTGGAGTTTTGAAGAAAATAAGGAGAATTTGAAAAAATCGTCCAGGGTTTGAATAAAATAGGAAATTTCAGACAGTATGTGAAAAGAAATGGAAAAATTTATGAGTTTATGAAAATCGTCCAGTATTTTGGAAAACTGGTGAAAAAGTGTAATAAAATGGAAAAAAGTTAACATTCAATCACATCCTGTACAATCAAGTATGCACATAAAGCATTCCCTAAAAGCTGACTCTAGATGCACAAGTTTTGAAATAGTTGTAGGACCTTAATCCTAACTCTAAGGTTCAGATTATCTGTGTCCAATCATGCTATGCCTATATACTCGAGCCAAGGCTCGATGTACGTGGCATAAAATCAATTTCTCCGGTTCTAGGTTCAAGTTTTACAACATCCTTGAGCACCTGCCGATATACGTTGGACTATGGCCCTTGGTACGTGGCAGGGGGGTGTTAACCCAAATAGGTGGCCCAGTTGTGAGGCTCTATCCCGAACTATGGTTCTGGAAGAGAGCCCAGCAACGTGAAGACCGGGTAAAAGTAGGTGGGGTGGTTTTTGAAAACATGAGCACATGCAAGCAAACAGAGGGCTCTAAGCCCTAAAGCGATAGAATTTTGAAATATTTGAAGAAGCAAGCATTGTTTTCATACAATTCCTAGATTGAGGAGTGTTGTATTAGACCTAAGTCTATGTGAGCATGAATAATTCTCCTCAATATAGTCCTACCAAGCCATACCTAGTCTACATGCAATCCATGTCAGCTGGGTTCAAGTCTAGGCTCCTAGGTTCACATGATATCATGAAATAAAAGCTGACATTCCATGGAACACAATTTTGACAATTTGAACTAAGTCAAGCACACAATTGATCAGGCAAAGACAAGTCCCATCACGGTCGCCAAACCTGTTATCATCGCAAAATTTTTACTTTTGCAAGTCAAACTGACATTTGAAAAAGATTTTGAAAATAACTTGCCTCAGTTTTAAAATGCAGGATAATTTTGAAGAATGGGACTCACCTGTCGGTACGAGGTTCAACCGTTCCTGGCGCCTTTACAAGGAGTAATTAAACCAAGGATCAATTGTATGCTTAACTTTGCTCAACTTGTCTAAATCATGTTCTATTTCCTAAATGCACAAAGAATCAGGCATGTGCTATGAATTTTCTGAAAATTCATATTTGAAAACATGATGTTTGCTTTGAATATTGGAAAATATTTGGAGATTCTTGGAAAAGATAATACTTGGAAAATCGTGAATCATGGTTGAGATACTGTATCTGAGAAAGTGAAAATCAATTTCTGAAGAATCTAGAAGTTTTGTGAAAATCGATTTTGATAACTTTGGAAAACTTGATTTCTTTGAATTCAAACTTTGAAATTGAAAATATAACTTAGAAAATCGAATTTGGAACTTGGAAAATACTTGAAATATCATTGGAAAATCAAAGTTTTGAGAAAATCAATTTTTGAATAAGACTTAGGAAATTTTGAGGAAATCGATTTCTCTGAATTTAAATTGGAATTTGCAAATGAATGAAATGGATGAATATGGATTTGAAAGAATTGATTTTGAGGAATTGAGAAAATCCTTTTGTATTTTTGAGAAATGCAGTGCATTTTAAAGTTAGCCTAAGAGTGTAGGCTGAATGTGGCTAATACGAAGATTACAAATCTAGGTATCATTCGTATTCTGACTATGGCCATAAATACAAATTTCACCAAGTTTGTCAACTCCATAAGAGCTAGTGCACGTGTCATTCGTGTAGACTATAGTGAATTGGTAAAAATATGCATGAATTGGCATACATAGCAATAACAATTATATATCAAAGTTTAAAACTATATGCAATGCATCCTATTCTATGCAGAAATTGAAAATTTTATTCCAAATTTAATTACAATTTACATCACTAATCAAATTTAAATACAGAAAATAAAGTCTTTAATGTCTCTGCAAAACTAGAAAACTTGTTAGTGAAGATATGTTGGCTTTTCTAGATTTATCCAGTAATATCTAGAAATTACTGGATTTTGCTAGATATAAGTCTTTTTCCATGATTTCCTGATATAAACTTAATGAAATATGAAATAAAATTAAATAAATAATGGAAAAAAGATTTCAAAATTCGAAATTGGGGTCAAAATGACCAAAATACCCCTGATAGCAAGACTATGGCCTTGAAATCAGGGTTTTCAGAAAGAGATTTTGTAAAATACAACTTTTGAAATACAAATAATGATAAATTAACCCAAATATGATATTAAATGACTAAAAGTATGAAAATTAGGGTTTAGAATTTCGAAATTGAGGTCAAATGACCAAATTGCCCCTAATAGCAAGACTATGGCCTTGAAATAAGGGTTTTCTAAAATAATTTTTGGTAAAAACTTGGGATTTATGATTGAAATAAACACAAAATCAAACATGAAACACCCTAATATGATTATAGACATGAGTAAACCCTAAAAACACACATTTATGCACGAAAATCAAGAAATATCACAAAAATTGTGATTTTGGCAGTGTTTTGGGATCCTACGGGTGCCCTGATTTGCAATTTGATTAATTCCGGCATCAAAGGGATTAAAAATTTCATAAAAATTAGTACTTGCACTTGTTATGTCCCTAAAATCAGATTGAAATCATAAAATAATTTTTTGACATTATTTTAATCTGAAAATTACATTAAAACCCTAAAATATGCTATTTTTAACCTAAGTCACAAACCAGTTTTAGAGTTAGACCCGAATCAGGGGTCAATCCTCCATGAAAACTTTTGAATTTTTACAGAGGCAAACTAGACATAAAAACAGAGGTTTTCCATTTTACATATTGGAAAAATCATCTCCGGTTAGGGAGAAACCCTTCCGGCAATCTGAACTAAAATATAGCAAATCTAGCCGGGGTTAAAACAGCTACTTAGGATTGAAAATACAGAAATAAATATCAAAATTAATCCAAAATTTCTTAAATTTTAGCAATGAACAAGAGACAAAAAAATAATGAAACTCCTTTTTTACAGATTGTGAATCAGATCTGTGGTTTGAGATCTATGGTCATTACAAGTCTGATTAGGGTTTTGGTAAACCCTAACGAGTTTTAAATTTAAAATCAGACTTTCTATCAAAGAAAAAATATTAAACAGAGGCCCAAAATTGCCAAAATTTCACAGTAAATAGATCATTTCAACATGAATCCACATCATTTTACGGATCTTAAATCGGATATCGGATGAGGAAAATAACATAACAGCAAGTTACCCTTTTGATTTTAACAACGATTTTAAAGCTTGAAAATCCCAATTTGATGTCTGATTTTTCTAACAGGGTTCCCGAATCCCAAAACCTCTGATTTTTTTAAAGTAGTTCACTGACATATCCATGTTTCACATATTAAAAAATAAGGAACTTACAGTGAGTGATTCAATACGAAATAACATATACTTTACTGATCCATGCTTAAAAATACACAGAAATCTAATGAAATCTAATAAATCATGCATTAATTAATTAATGAAAACAATAAGGAAAATAGTAAACAACAAAACAAAATTGATTTCTATGTTAAAACGCATATAATAAACATAACTAAGTAAAAAAATAAAATAAAAACAGGGAATCCATGGCTGGAATTTGATTTTACCTTTAAAACCATGGATTTAGCCCATTAAAAGGGTAAATCTCATGTTTTATTGGTTAATAACGTAAAAAATCATGCTATAATCGATTCTAATGGATTAGAATCCTTGGAAAAACACCAAAAAAGAGTTAGATCATCTTATTGAACCGTTCTTGGGGTTCTTGAACTTGAATCCATGGTTTAAACCATGAAATAGAAGGCACCAATGGCTAAATTCATGTATAAACTAATAAAAGCATTAAATAAAATCAAAAAATTAAGAAAGTTTCTTACCTTGAGGTTTCATCAATGGAGGAAGGGATGGAGAGGAGAGAGAAGCTCCAAGAATCCTCAATGAGAGAGAGCTTGAAAAATCGACCCCCCTATGGAGACTATTTATAGAATTTTTTTAGGTTTAAAAGTTGGGAATTTTGGACTCTAAAGGGGGGGGGGGATTTTTGGGTGGAGTTACCTATATGCCCTTGACCTAATTAACTCTAATTGACACCCAATTGAACTCCTAACTAACCCTAAAGACCCCCAAATGTGGAGCCACTTGGCATTTTTCCACATTTGGTTTTTAAAGTTTTAACTAAAACCTTTAAAAACAATAGTTTAAAAATCAAATTTCAAAAGGGTTTTCAAAATGGATTTTGACTCTTTTAAACTTCTAAAACTAATCAAGACACTGACTAAGCCTAAACTAACCCTGACTTTCTCAAATGTAGCGCCACCCCGAGTGGGCCCTACCTGAGTTTTTCAAAAAAATGATTTTAAAACTTGAAATTGAGAGAGTTTTCAAAAGATTTTCAAAAGCAAGCTTGGAATTAAAAGTTTTGAAATGGCATAAAGCTCTAACTGGGTCAAAACTCCTCAAGATATGGTGCCAACTGAGTGGGCCCATATCAGGTTTTGAAAATTTTGAAATAAATACTGAAAATGACTTTGAAAAGGGGTTAGAATCAATAGTTGAAATTCAGACTTTTTGAAAATAGAGTCTCCAGCGAACTGGAACTCCGGGTTAGAGTCCTGGATTTATAGGACTCTGAGATTTTGGGTTTTAAAAGCCAAATGAAGGAGTTTCTGAAAAGACTTTATCAAAATGATGAAATAAGTCAGAAAATACTGTCAGGGTTATACTCCTAACTCAATCAGGACTCTTAAATAGAGTCCTAGATTAACTGGACTCTACAAAATGACCTAATTTTTGAAAACAAATAGAAAAGAATGAGAATGGGAGTAAAAACAAACTTTAAAACAGACTCTTGACTGGACTCTAGGACAGAGTCCTGATCGAACTGAAACTCTAGATTTTTTTGGTATTTTCTGAAAAACAGACGAAAGAACTTGTAAAAACAATGTAAACAATAACAAGTATTGAAATAGAACATAGTTCTGATTCAACTGAGACTCTGAGGACAGAGTCCTGATTGAACTAGGACTCTCAGATTTTTGGATTTTCTGATAAAACAAATAAGAGAATTTTGAAAAACAGGACGAAATTGAAGTTTTGGTTTAGAGTCTTGATCTGATTAAGACTCTGAGAAAGAGTTCTGATTCGATCAGAACTCTAAGAATTTTGGTTTTTCTAGTAAGCAAATGATGAAATTTGGGTAAAGCTTTTGAAAACCAGTGAAAATGAAGTATGAAAACCAACTTTGGATAGAGTCCTGATTTGATCAGGACTCTGGGATAAAACCTCAGAATTTTGAAATTCTTTGATAAAAGTGTAACAGTTTTGATAGATGGAAAGATTTTTGAAAGATTCTTTCAAAACTGAAATCAGGATCAAAGTCCTGATCCAACTAGGACTCTTTGAACAGAGTCCTGTTTTGACTAAAACTTTGAGTTTCTGACTCATTTTGAAAGTCTTTAAAAGATTTGATTGAAAATAGATAAAATAGTTGTAAAAGATTAGAGTCTCAAACCAATTAAAACTTTGAAGAAGAATCCTGATCCGACTGGACTCTTAAAGAAGAGTCCTGTTCCAACTAAGACTCTGAAATTTTGGCCAAAACAGAAGATTTTGAAAGGTTTTCTCCGAAAACAGGTAAAAAGGTAGTGAAAAGTAGAGTTCTGATCCGATTGGACTCTGAAAAAAGAGTCCTGATCCAACTAGGACTCTAAGATTTTGGCAAAAATGGAAAAAATGGGTAAGGGATATGACCATAACTGGTTTAAAATCAAAATGGAGTTTTGAAAATGTTCAAAAAGATTCAAACAGATGAAAATACAGAGTCCTGGTCCAACTAGGACTCTAAAGTTTTTAAGATTTTTGATAAATGAAGGAATCCAGAAGCGACACCACCTAAATGGGTCTCATCTGAGAATTGAAATCAGTTGAAAATTGAGTTTAAAATGAATCCAGATTGTTTTCTGAGAAAAATACTTCAAAATATAAGGTCCTGGGGGTTGGCAAATGACACAATGTTGATTAAAAACCCAGGTTTTAAAATTGATTTTGAAAGAAAAGTTTTAAAAGCTCGAATCTGGATTTAATATTTTGAAAACAGGAGTTCTGGATCTCGAAAATGAGATGTGATGACATGCAATGCCATGCAATGCAATGAAATGACATGTCAAATGGATGAAATGATATTGCGATGATATATGAAATGTGAACACTAGATGAGGGTGAAAATTTGGGGTGTTTACATCCCACCACGGTTTCTTTATTTGAGGATTCCGTACGGTCCCCCACTCAGGTCAAGGGTTAAACCTGAATCTCGTTCTGACGATGTGTTTTTTTCTGTCCCATCACGGTTTCTTCGTTCGAGGATTCCGTATGGTCGTCCCTTTCAGGTTAAGGGTTAAGCCTGAACCTCGCTCCATGAGGTATCTTCCGTTCAGGTTTGGGTTAAACCTGAGCCTCGTCTTGACGAGGCAATCCTCCCAGTCCCATCATGGTTTTTCCCCACAAAGGAATCCATGCTTTGTATATCCATCCAGAAAGGATCATGCTTGAGCTTCACCTCATAAGGAATTTTTTTCCAAAATGTCCCATCAAGATGTTCATGTATTCCTTTCCCATTCAGGTAAGGGTAGAACCTGAAATTCATCATGATATATCTTCGTCCCATCCAGGTTAACGGCTAAACCTGATTCATTTTGAGAAGTTGATCTTGTCTCACCCATAAGACTTGGTCAAAATTCTTATCTTCCACCATTTTGGGACCTTCACCCAAAGTTATCACGATTTCCTCATTTCGGTTATTCAATCATATCATTTTCGAGGATTTCGTCTTCCCAAAACCATTCAGGATAAGGTGTTTAGCCTGAGGATAATAATTCTTCCACACCCGGTTCAGATCTGCTGACTGGGGCATTTTCAAAATTTAGAGTGTTTTCTTTGCCACTAAGGTCGGCTTTCAACTGGCTTAGTAGCAAAGAGGGGCATTTGTGAACACCCCAATTTTTTCAAAATTTTATAAATATTCCCTTTTTGCCCTTGGCCCCCGTTTTCTGAGTACAATTGAGTCATTTTCACTCAAATTTTTTAGTTTATTCCTCTCAAATTTACTGGAATCAAATTCATTTCATATATCTGACTCAATTTTGGATCCGAATCCAGTTCAAATCCAAATCTGAGCCTCGTTGTCCAACTTTCACATTAAAATTACAAAAAATACCAAAAATAGTTTTGAATGGCTCGAACAGTCCATCCGGCATCCGTTTGGATTCACTGCTCTATATTTCTCGATTCGAGGTTCAAAACTCAAAAATTTCCTCAAATTCTGGATCCCAAACACGTTTTCTGAAGAATTTTCAGAGAATAGCCCTGAATTCTCAGAAAACCCCTTTTTTGGTAAATATTCTCAAAAAAATAGTTTTAAATCTCTTAGTTTTAAAGTTTTTACATCAAAAATACAAAAAAATCAGAAAATGCAAAGAAAATACAAAAAAAAATAGTCTAAAGACCTCTTTTTTAAAAAGTTTGCGTAGTTAAAACCTTGTTTTGGGAAAGCATTTGAAGAAATCGCTATCATGAAAATATTGAAAATTAAAAGGACCATTTCGTAATGGCTTCTGTTACGAAAAGCTGCTCTCCCTCTCTCTCTCTGGATCCTTCCTGAAAGGCTCGACCCTCATCTCCATCGCTCTCTCTCCCGCTCGATGGCCATCCGTCAATCGCCACCCTCGATCGCTATGTTTGATCGCCGTCCTCCATCACCAACGGCCTCTGCATTCTTCCCCTCTCGCTCACTCGGATCACCATCGATCCCTAATCCTCGTTCTTCAACCATTGATCCCCAACGAACCCATCTCCTTCCCGATTCTTCCACCCCCTTTCTATAAGATGGGCGCAAGAGGGAAACCCTAATGATCCGCCATCACCTCATTAGATCTTCCTCTTCAGATCCGCATCTTCTTCTCCTCGATCAAGTCTCCTCCCCTTCTCTTCTTTTTTATCATTTCTCCTCCTCCCCTGGTCTTTTTCCATCATCGGCTGAAGCAAATCGGTTCACCATTGGGCATCAAAAAGAATCATCGTCATATGTTGCTCGGTTGCTCTCCTTAGCATTCATCTGAGCTCTCTCATTTAGAATTTGTGTGAACAAGGTGAGAATCCCCTTTTACTCTCCTTCTTAGATTTTCAGTTTTTTTTTTCTTCTTTCTCTTTTTTTTTTCCTTTTTTCCTTTTTTTTTGTTTGAAGCAATATACTGCAATATCAGTTTGCTTATCGCAGCCCTGACTTGCATTTTTGCAATAAAATTTCACCCTCAGCGGGGTTACATCTCCTTCGTTGTCCATTTTTTTTTTACCTTCGTTATGAATTTCCATTTCCTACTAGTTGTAAAGGGATGTTGCCATTTCGTGGGATTCCAATTTTGGAATCAAGATGTTATGGCATTTTATTCATCGTTGTTTTAGTTTTATTTTTTTTTAGCAAATGGCATCCGTTTCATTTTTCTTTCATTGTCATCCTTTCAGCATCATAGTATATGGTGTTATGTCTTCCTCTGCATTAATACGGAATTTCCCCTTTAATTCTTGGTTTAATGGATCCATCTCGTTATGCTTTGACTGGAGGTGGGCTTGCTGAATGGGTGAGAATCATGCTCTGAAGGTGCATCAGTAGAGTTTGTTTGTTTCTTTCTTTTTTTCCTTTCTGCACTTCACGCTATTACATGCATTTGTATGTCTTTGTTTCCTATATTTCTGCATCATAGATAAGTTTATAAGGGATTGCATCTTCAGTATCTCACAATGTCTCTCTTTTAATCTGCATTTCTTTTTAATTCATTATTTGGGCATTTGACTTCGTGCATTGATCTGCTTCATCTCTGATCCATCTATTGTACTAGTTTCAACTTCATGGAATCAATATTTTCCCATGTTAGTCTATATGCAATCTCAACATTATCCCTGTATTTGCTAGTTTTATTTTGATCTTCCGCATTGGTTATTGTTTACCATGCCTTTGGTCTGTTTATATACATTAGCATATTGTGATCATCACAAAAAATTTCCTCTCTTGTATCTTTCTCTCTCTTCCTTCTCTTTTCCTTTTCCAACCTCTATTTTCTCCTTTTTGAAGGGAGAAATTAAAAGACAGAAAAGAAGAGAGAAGAGAAAAGAAAAGAAAGAGAAGAGAGAGGAACTCTTTTGCGGGGTCTCACTTGACCTTGATTTGAAAATATTTAAAAAATTACTCGCCTTTGTTTTTGAAATATTTGCGGGAAAATTGGGAGACGAGATTCGCTCGTCGGTACGAGGTTCGACCGTTCCTGGCGCCTTTACCAGGGGTAATCGAACCAATGATTGAATCTATGCCTTTTTGCTTTGCCTAAATATTATCTAAGAATTTATTCTAAGTCTAAATGCACAAAGAATCATGCTTGTGCAATGCAAGGATGTATGCTTTTTTGAAGAATGTTTTGAAAATTTCCAAGTTTTCTGAGATGAATTTGATAGTGGAGTGAAGAAATGATTTCTGAATGGTGGAATCTAACTTAGAACTTGAGATAGATTAGGAAGGATATTCTGATGTTCTAAGTCTTTGAAATGATCAGAGTTGGGAAAATAAATCTTGATTTGAAAAAGAATGATTTTGAAGTTGAGAGAAAGAGAAAGAAAGGAAATTTCAAAGTCAAATGGACTTTGAATTTGAATTTCGAGCTTGGATTTAGGAGAGAAGATGAAATCTGAAGTGGAATGGAATCTTAGATTTAGAGTTTGAAATCAAGATGGTTTTAAGAAATCTAAATGGTATTTAAAAATAGAAATGGATTTAAGAAGTCCAGATGAGGTTTGAAAGTGGAATTGGATTTGAAATCTGGAAGTCAAGATAGATTTGGATTTTGAAATCTAGAATTGGGAATGGAATTGGATTTGAGATCAGAGATCCAAGATGGAATTTGAATATAAAGTTTGAATCTTAAATGGAATATGGATCTAAAGTCTGAGATCCGATACGAAGTTGAATTTTGGATCCTAAAATGGATTTTGGATCTGAAGTCTGAGATCCAAGTGAGGTTGAATTTTGGATCTAGGATCCTAAAATGGGGATTGGATCTTGTGATCATCGCAAAATTTTTCCTCTTTTGTGGTTTCTCTTTCTTCCTTCTCTTTTCCTTTTCTAACCTTTATTTTCCTCCTTTTTGAAGGGAGAAAAATAGAAGACAGAAAAGAAGAGAGAAGAGAAAAGAAAAAAAAGAAGAGAAGCGGAAACTCTTTTTTGGGGTCTCACTTGACCTTGATTTGAAAAATATTTAGAAAATTACTCACCTCCGTTTTGAAATATATTGCGGGAAAAATAGAGAGACGGGATTCGCTCGTCGGTACGAGGTTCGACCATTCCTAGCGCCTTTACCAGGGGTAATCGAACCAAGGATCAAATTTAATCCCTTTTGCTTTGCCTGAATATTATCTAAAAATTTATTATAAGTCTAAATGCACAAAGAATCATGCTTGTGCAATGGAAAGATGTATGCTCTTTTTGAAAATGATTTGAAATTTTCCAAGTGTTTCTGAGATGAATCTAATGATAGAGTGAAGAAATAGTTTTTTAACTCAGAACTTAAGATTTAAAGTTCTAAGTTTTTGGAATAATCAGAGCTTGAGAAAATAATTCTTTGAATTTGAAAAGAAAGATGAGTGAAAAGAAAAATGAAACTTCAAAGTCATAAATGGACTTTGAATTTGAATTTAAACATGGAGTTAAGAGAAGGAGATGAAATTTGAAGTGATGTTGAATTCTAGGCTTAAAGTTTGAAATCAGGATGGAATTTGGATTTGAAATCTAGAATTGGGAATGGAATTGGATTCTGGATCCTTAATAGAATTGGATCCAAGATCTAGAATCCAAGATGGGAATGGATTCTGAATCCTAAAGTGGATTTTGGATTTTAAAATGGGTTTAGGATCTGAAATCTAAGATCCAAAGTAGAATTGGAATCTGGACCTAAAATGGAATTGGGTCTGAAGTCTGAGATCCAAAGTGGAATTGGATTCTGGATCCTAAAATGGAATTGGATCTGAAGTCTGAGATCCAAAGTGGAATTGGATTCTGGATCCTAAAATGGATTTGGATCTGAAGTCTAAGATTCAAAGTGACATTAGATTCTGGATCCTAAAAATGGATTGAGATTGAATTCTAGCTTTGGATTTTGGACTTTGAAAGTCCAAATGGGACTTTGAAGATGGATATGGGTTTTTTGAAAACCCAGATTGAATTTTAAAATTTAGGAAGAGTCAAAGTTTGAGATTCAGAATCAATCTCAAACTTTGATTTTGAATTTTGAAGATAAGAAAATAAACTTGATTTGAATTTTGAGATCAGGAGATGAATCAAAAACTTCAAAGTTAAATTGAACTTTGAAGTTTGAATTTTGGATTTTGGAAATTGAAGTACAAAATGAATTTGAAAGTTTAAAGTCAATTTGGACTTTGAAATCGAAATTTAAATCTTGGAAATGAGCTAGAAGAACGAATTGAAATAGAGATTGAAGAAAGATATTTGAGACCACTTGGATTTTGGAAGAGAATTTGGAAAATATGATGTTGTTCTATCTTAAATGATGAATGAATTTAAAGAATTTAGAATTTAGATTTGAAAATCATATCTCATTCTATAAATGAATTAAAATAAGATTGAATAATATAATACATCCTTGATTATGGTCATTGAATGTATTATATAATAATCATATTAAAATTCAGATGAAGAATAAAACACATTTTTGGTGTTTTTATAGGATTTAAAATGAAATTAACTCTCAATATATCCTGACTATGGCCATTGATATATATCTTGAGTTAATTTTAAGTGAAACCCTGATAAAAGAAGAAAATATTTACAAATATGATGATTTTTAGAAAGAGATCCAGTGTGGATCCAATGTTATTCCATAAAAGATGAAAGTCCTAAGCAGTGTCCACATTTTGACTATGGCCATCAATGTGGGTCATTTGCTTAGGATTAATCACCTTTTATAAAATGGTGCACGTGCCATTCGTGTTTCACCATTTGTGAATTTTTGAAAAAGAGAAAAATGATATGAAAACAAGCATTTCTAGAATATATATGCTCATACATTCTAATCTAGTGCAAGCAATGTAAATTTACATTATAATCTAGCTATTACAAGTTTTGAAATAAAAGAAATGATAAAATTTTAAGTCTAAAGAAATTCAACAATTTCTGAATATTTCCTACAAAACAGGGTTAGAATATAACAACTGGCAAATAGAGAAGGAAATATCATATTGAATTGGAGGTATAACTAATGAAATGTTCGTGCATATATTTTATACCAATGAAAATATAATGCCTCATGTTGACAAGAAAGTGTACACTGGAATGCCTATTTGTCACACTAGCAAGATGCATCCTAAGTTAATAAAAAAAAATGAATGTTATGGTGCACATGATCATGTCCTATTTATGATACTGGTACTAAACGCGAAAGGCTCACAGAGTCATTTAAGCCTTAATGCTTAAAAAAAATGTGGTCATACATGCTTAATAGGAAACGCCTCATACATGCCCAAGGAGTTACAATAGCTCTTAAAATTTACTATGAATGCAAGTTACAATGTATTGTGAATGTTGTGTATATTACAGCAAATGATGCTGTGATATTTTTGCAAAAAGGTGGCAGCCAGTGAGTGGTTAAAAGTGTAAAATGCTATGGAGTGGGTATATGACAGTAGGTAGTGCAATGGGAGGCTGAGGGTAGTATACTGGAATGATAGAAGGCAGCTAAAAATGAAGGATGGCAATGGACAGTAGATGGGCATAGCTGTTAATGATAGTAATGAAGTGGAATTGTGCACAGAGGATGATAATGGGGTATGCTGTTAACAGGTTGTGATTAGTATAATTATTAGGGGCGTCTCAGTGGGTTAGAGTATTACGTAACAATGGATGGGGACTAATGTAGGTGGAGTGGTGAAAGATATGATGTTGGTGAAGGGGCTACAATAGGGTAGTCAGTTATGAGGGATGTAAGTGATGAAGTAGGTGCCGGAGGTAATATGCAGATGGACTGGCATGATGACAAAGGGGCAGTATAGAGATGTGCTTATAATGGAATTTAGCGTAAAAAATGGCGGCAGGTAGGCTGTGGTGAACAGGTATGACACTATAATAGTGATCTCTTCAGGAAAGTAATGATTCACTGTGTGGTTTAAGTGAAGGAAGTTGCAGTGCATTAGTGAAATGCAAAGGCAGGCAGTGAGGGAGATAAAACATGCGCAGAGCCTACGGTATGTAGGCACACAGTGGAATAGACATGATGAGATATATTCAATGAAATATATGTTCGAGGTGTGTGCATACAGTGTATATGCAGGAAATTGATATATAAGTGCACAGTGAGGAGAAATGACAGGGAAGTGCTTCAACAGTGAATAGTGCTGATGGAGATACAGAAAATGGCAGGCGATAGGGAGTGAATGAATGAGAAATACAGGGGTGTACAGGTGTAGTAGTGAAAATATGAGTGTGTAGGGGATTGTGCAATGATGTAGTTGTATGTGTATTTTGGGGAAAAGGTGTAAGTGGGTATGATATGTTATTGTAGCAGTACAGCAGGGGGGGCAAAAAAAAAAAGAGGTTGTAGCAAAGTATGTGAGAATGACAGGTAGCAAGGGATTGAATGGGGTATGGGATATGACGAAGTGTAGGACTTGTTGTTGTAGCTGCAATGGACAGGAGAGCAGTAGTGTAAATACTGCAGGAGGTGGGTAAGATAGTGAGTATGGAGGCACAGGACAATAAATATAGGGGAATTGTGAATGATAAGTGGACAGTAAGGAGTTGTAGGGATTGAAGGTTGTGGAAATGTGATGGAAGCAATGCTCAGTGAGGTGTAATGATAAAGACAGTGGAAGCTACATATAAATGGAAGTATATCAGATGTGGTGGAAGTGAAAATGTTGTGAAGAAATAGCTGGATTATATTTTTTTATTATTATTATTTTTTTATTATTAATTTTTTTTTTTTAAAAAAAAAGAAAAGAAAAAAAACATTATGATCAGTAAGACAATATGAGACTACAGAAGCTAAATGAAGAGAATGTGAGCAACAAGTATACTATTTGCAATATCATACAGAAATTAAACAAAATCACAGACGCCCATATAAAAATCAGTACCCCATAAATAAAAGAGATATGATAGGCACAATATCATCTTAAGTAATGGAAATTTCATAAGGATAAGAAACTCATTTTTAGCATTCCCATTTATCAAAAAGATCTAAATCTGAAACTCGAAAGGACTAGGACTAGTGAAGAGTGACAAGAAAGAGACATTAATGTAAGGATTCAAGATGATGGTGCGTAGGTGGGGAAATAACAGATAAGTAATGAACACAAAAATGCAACTTAACCAAAATTATGACTGTAAAACTCATATATCATGCATTAAATGAAAACAAAATGTGATGTGTACGTGACGTGGTGAAGAGATGAGGTTGAGAGCAAAGGGGAAATTTGTTGCCATATATCGATAAGGTGGACTCAGGTTTTGCTGCAAATAGCATGGTGGTGTTGCCTGCGGCTCCAGAACTGCCACTGCCTCTAGCCGGCCACCCCCTACGCAAGCTGGCAAGGTGAGAGCCTGAAATTGCTTAGGGAAATGACTATATCCCGTCCAATCTTTCCAGATTGAGCTTTTGAACCCCTAGAAACTTCTTTGCCTTGTCCGATAGTGTCAACTGGAGTCTGACAGCTTCCCCATGTATCATCAAAAGAGCCTGATTGTGGCTTAAATGAGCTTGAAATTGTTAATGCAAGATAACGTGTGAATGGAATGGTCAAGAAATAATTCTGATTGAATTGAACTCTGCACTGTGATCATTAATTTTCATATCTTCATCTGTGATTTGCAGCCTTCGAAGCTCTAAATCCAGGGCTAGTGGAGGGGAGCTTTTTAAGAAGCTCATGGTACAACCTACTCATGAGAGATTCGATTTCCAGCAAAACAGGATAAGGTGTTTGCAAATGACCCAGAAAATATTTTCACGACAGACTGTAGGGTGGATTGTCTTGGGAACTCAATATTCTCAGCAGATCTAGTGAAATGGGTGCCAAACTCATCTGATTTCTCAGAAGAGAGAATTAAACAAAATAATCACAAAAGATCGTGTAATGAGGAATGTAAGTTTAGAGAATGATGATTCTAGATTGAGCTAAAATACAGTTATATCTACAATTATGCGAATATAATTAATGATGAATGAAATTTCAAAAAAAAGAAAAAAAATGAGTGAACGCAAATAAAATACTGGGAATGAAAACAAACTCAGTAGATCATGAAAAATGCAAATTACAACTTGATGAACAAATGCATTTGAATGATATATTCAAAATTTGAACAGGAAGCCAACAAGAAGGTAATATGTACATGATTTGTTGAAGCTTCACAATGCAATGAGCATTTGGGAGCAATCTTACTATAGCAACATGCATCATTGAGGCTACGATAGGCAGATCAACAATGCAGGGTTGCCTCTGACAATACAAAAAAAAGGAAAAAAAAAAGAACAAGCGAGAGGATTAAAAGAGAAAATGAGCCATACGAATGCAGAAAAAGGAACAATAAATTGTGTAAAGCGTACAGAAATATCAAAGGATTCAAAACGGACTAACAAAAAGAAAAGAAAGGCATAAAATAACTAAAAAAAATGCTGGAATGATCCATTCCTTTTGATATCGCACACCTAGATCGCTACTTCAATTGTGAAAATTTGATTTTCTAGATTGTGCTTCGAGGTATTAGGATAAAGAACAAAGCAATGAAGGTAAAACATAGGAAAGTCGTGGTTGGAGAATTCTCAGAGAAGGTATAGATGGAAGGTGAATGATGACTTACCGTGGCTCTGCAAGGATCCTGAAGGAGGTTGTTTCTTCGGTGTTTTACTGTGGAAATCCCTGACTGCTGAAGAAGAGGGGAAGGAGAACAATCAGGAAGAAGAAGGGGAAGAAGTGTCGAATATGGAGAGGTGAATGTGATGCTCGATTCCTCTGTGCACCCCCCTCTTTAAAGAAGAAGAGGAGCGCTCAAGAGAGAGGAGTCGGTTGAAGATCAATGGTGGAGGGAGATCCCCAAGTGATCAAAGGCGCGAATGAAAGGTGGCCGTTTGCAATTTTTTCAAATTTCAAAGAGGGGCCTCCTTTTAAAAAAAAAATTTAAAAAGTGGTTTTAAAATGAGGTTTCTAGCAAAGTTCTACTCTTTCAAGCTTTAAAACTATTTGCTTTCCTTATATTTTTCCAATTTTTCTGATTTTTGTGTTATTTTTTTCATTTTTTGTATTTTTGGAATAAAAATCTAAGATTTTACGAGAAAACAAAGATAAAACACTACTTTTTTTGTATTTTTCTGAGAAATATTTACAAAAGTGTTTTTCCGAGAATTTCAGACCATTTTAGGGAAATTTCTTCAGAAGAATGGGTTTGGATCCGAGTTTTGAGAAAATGTTCGAGTTTTTAAAACTTGAATCGAGAAATACAACGTGATGGATCCAAACGGATGTCGGATGGACTACCCAAGCTATTTAAAAAACAGTTTTGATATTTTCTGTAATTTTAATTTAAAAGTTAGACAACGAGACTCAGATTTGGATCTTGACAATGGACCCGTATCCGAAATCAAGTCAAAAATACAAAATGAATTTCATTTCAGTAAAACTTGAGAAATGAACTGGAATTTAGATTTAAAAGTGACTCAATTGCTCAGAAAATGATATCAGGGGCAAAAAGGGAATATTTAAAAGAATTTAAAAAATTTAGGGTGTTTACAGATGCCCCTCTTTGCTACTAAGCCGGTTGAAAGCCGAGCTTAGTGGCAAAGATAACACTCCAAATTTTGAAAAAAATGCCCCAGTCAGCAGATCTGAACTGGGTGTGGAAGAATTGATTTGAGAGACATGGCTTCTCAGGCTTAATACCTTATCCTGAATGGCTTTGAGAAAACAAAATCCTCGAAAATGATATGATTGAGTAGAAAATGAAGAAATCATGATGAGACTTTGGGTGAAGATCCCAAAATGATGAAAGGTAAGAATTTTGATCAAGTCTCATGGGTGAGACAAGATCAGCTTTTCAGAATGACTCAGGTTTAGCCCTTAACCTGGATGGGACGAAGATATATCAAGATAACCTGAATGGAGAAAGGAATAGAAGTGGACCTTGATGGGACATTTTTGGAAAAATGCCTCGTGAGATGAAGCTCAAGTAGAATCCTGTCCTAGATGGATATACAAAGCATGGATTCCTCGATGGGAAGAACCATGATGGGACTGGAAGAAAACATCTCGTTAAAACAAATAATCTCATCAGAACGAGACTCAGATTTAACCCAAACCTGAAAAAGGAAGATACCTCGAGGCACGAGGTTCAGGCTTAACCCTTAACCTGAAGGGGACAACCATACAGAATCCTCGAGTGAAGAGACCATGATGGGACCTTCAGATTTTGGATGAACAAATCCGAAAGGGGTTTGCGAAAGGAGGGAGATGGAATTCTCTAAAGCTTTGAAAAATGGATGATCTTGGGCGTCTCATGGCTGAGACTGAAATAGCTTTTGAATTTAATGACCTCTCGCAGAAAATACAGGTTTTGACCCTTAACCTGAGTGGGGAACAACCATACGGAATTCTCAACACCGTGATGGGACAGGAGAGATACTTCAACTGAATGAGGCAACTCTTCTTGGAATGTGAGAGATGGAAAATAAGGAGATGTGAGACAATTCTTTCGAAAAATGAACGATGAATAAGGTAACAAGAGGCAAATCTTTCGATGGTGTGAAAGATGAATAAGGCAATCCTTTTAGCAAGGAGCAAGGTGATTTTTCGACAAAGTGAAATATGAGGATGGAAATCTTTTTCAACGAGGAGAAGGCGAATCTTTCGATAAGTGAAAGATGAGGAGGGCAATCCTTTCGGAAAGGAGAAGGTGAAAATAAAATATGAAGATGGCAATCCTTTTAGTAAGGAGAAGGCAAAAGTGAAATATGAAGATGGCAATCCTTTTAGCAAGGAGAAGGCAAATCTTTCGATCAAAGCGAAAGATGAAGAGGGCAATCCCTTTTGACAAGAGAAGGTGAAAGCTAAATATGAAGATGGCAATCCTTTTAGCAAGGGGAAGGCAAATTTTTCGATCAAAGTGAAATATGAAGAGGGAAATTCTTTTGACAGAAGAAGGTGAAAAGTAAAATATGAAGATGGCAATCCTTTTAGTAAGGAGAAGGCGAGTCTCTCGACAAAGCGCAAGATGAAGAAGGCAACCCTTTTATCAAGGAGAAGGCGAGTCTCTCGACAAAGCGAAAGACGAAGAAGACAATCCTTTTATCAAGGAGAAGGCGAGTCTATCGACAAAGCGAAAGACGAATAAGGCGATCTTTAATCAAGGAGAAGGCGAGTCTCTCGACAAAGCGAAAGACGAATAAGGCGATCCTTTTATCAAGGAGAAGGTGAGTATCTCGACAAAGCGAAAAGACGAATAAGGCGATCCTTTTATCAAGGAGAAGGTGAATCTTCCGATCAAAGCAAAAGATGGAGAAGGCGATCCTTTTATCAAGGAGAAGGCGAGTCTCTCGACAAAGCAAAAGACGGAGAAGGCAATCCTTTTATCAAGGAGAAGACAAATCTTTCGATCAAAGCGAAAGACGAATAAGGCAATACCAAAATGCATCAAAACGGATGTCAAGTTCTTATTTCTTATCAGGAAAGCTGGAAAATATTGCCAAATTGATAAAATTATATTTGTTTCAAGGTAATTGAAGGTAAGCACTTTCGAAAGATGTTCCCTCTTCCTCCTAGAGTATTACCCCCAACTGGGTTAACTCTATAGAGTCCAGAATCAAAGTCAAATTATTGTTGTTGGTTTTCTTCAAGGAAGCCATCAATTTCCTTGATATGAAAAGAGAAGAAACATTCTTAGCTTCATAAAAGCATTTGAATGAAAAGATATTGATAGAAGAATTTCACATTTGATAAAGAAGATTCTAGGCAGTTTGATATTCTAGGCATTTTCCCATGATGATCTTCTTGCACTCTTTTGAGTCATGGAGCTTTCTTGGGCTTTTTACATCATCCTTCATTTGGAGATGTCCTGACTTTTCTCTCTTTTTCGGGGAAGGGTACGTCACAAACTCCTTCATCTTGGAGGTGTTTCGATCCTTCTTTTTCTTTCTCAGGGATTAGGCTTGATGTTAAAAAGTCTTTAGATGATAGCAGAAATCAAATATCTTTTAGGGTTTGTCGGTAGGTTCATCACACTCGCCTTCATCTCGACGGTGATCTGAACTTTCCCTGGAAGGATCCTTCACAAACTCTTTTATCTCGGAGATGATCTGAATCTTCTTTGGCCTCAGAGATCTAACTCGCTTATTCGTCTTCATCTTGACGACAATTGAGAGATCTCTTTTGCGGATATTTGATTGCAGCTCAAATGACTGAGGAGATATGGATTGGGTAAGTTCTCTTCACTGCCCAGGATATTTCCACTATCTTACTGCCAAAGAATAATCTTTAAGAATGTGCCAATAACTATGATCAATATCAGCTCACTTATGGCTTTTCAACGTCATTGAATTTTCCTTCGCCAGTCATATCGAATATTTTTTCTTCATCCTCTTGGTTGACCAACATAAAATTTGAAGTTTGAGCCTTTCTTCACAAAAGCTTCACCCTTTTGGAAGGAATACTAAGGAGATCTGAGGAAATTCTTTATGTAATAAAAGTTTGAGATCAACAACTATTTTATGGCAATTTGGCAAGATCTTCCTGAAATCCTTGATGATGAAAACTTTGCTTAACATCGAATTTTGATATATCAGTGGGATTCTAGAGAAGAATCCAACATGAGGCTGAATTCTGAAGGTAAATAAATTTAAAGTTCTGAAGGCAAGCTTGGCATAAAACTAGATTTTGAAGATAAGTCCAACTCAGAGGTGGGTTTTGATAGAACATCCGAACCAGGACTAGGATTCTACAATGAAAACAGGAAAACTTGAGTCGAAACTCGAGTCTCCAAAGAAAAACTAGAAGGTTCGAGTCGGGGCTCAAATCTCAAAGGAAAACTTGAAAATTTATTTATTAAAGGCAAGAAAACTCGAGATAAAACTCAATTTTTCGAAGAAAAATAGAAAAATTCAAGTCAGGGCTCGAATCTCGAAGGAAAAACTTGAAAGTTCATTTATTGAAGGCAAGAAAATTCAAGATAAAACTCAAATCTTCGAAGGAAAGCAGAAAGGTTCGAGTTAGGACTCGAATCTCAAGGAAAGAGTTGATGAGAAGGGATATAGATTGATGAAAGATTGACAGAATTTAACGAAAATTGAGGAAAGATTGTGACCTGAAGGCTTGAAATTGAGATTTGAATAACCCGAAGGTCAAAATTGGATTTAGAGCTTTGATTTTTGATGAATGGTTAGTACAAAGACTGAACCTGAGGGGCTAACTGATCGGTCAGCCAGACACTAGCACAAGTGCTAGGCTTATTTGTATGAATACTGGATTTTTCAAAAAAATGCCCCAGTATGAGTATTGGGCTTTCTGATGGAGATTTGAAGAAAGGGGACACCGACATTCTTTAAGATACTTGAGAATTGAGCGAGAATGATTGTCGGTATTTTCAGGATTTTCCCTCATCCTAAAGGGTAAATGGAATAGACATTTGATGAGAATTTAGAAAAAAATGGTTCAGGTTTATCCCTTAACATGAAAGGGGAAAAAGAATAGAATTTATAAAAATGGAGAAGAAGAAAAAGAAATTTATTGAAAATTTATTTTGGAAAAGAATTCTCACATGTAGCATTGTTTCTCCTGTGAGGGGTCTCAGGATTATCCCTTGTTCTGAATGAAAAAGAGAATAGAATTTAAATGAAGAGAAATTGATATAAATTTAGAAAATCAAGTAAAGATTGATAAAACTTGTATTTGCAAAAGAATCCTCATGGGTGGCATTATTGCTCCTACGAGGAGTTTCAGGATCATCCCTTATCCTGAATGGGAAACACCTCAGACAACGAGGGTCAGGTTTATCCCTTAACCTGAGGGGAAAACAGAATAAAAGAATACCTCATTGAAAAGAGGCATCAGGTTTATCCCTTAATCTGAAGGGGTTATGTGAAAGAAATAGAATTTTGGGGGAATTTAAAAGAGAAATTGATGAACATTTACAAAATCGAGAAGAATTGAAAAATTGTCTTTACAAAAGAATCCTCATAGGTAGCATTATTGCTCCTACGAGGGGTTTCAGGATTATCCCTTATCCTGAATGGGAACACCTCGGACAATGAGGGTCAGGTTTATCCCTTAACCTGAGGGGGAAACACCGGGTCAGGTTTATCCCTTAACCTGAAAGGGTAAGCAAGATTTCGAAAATACCTCATGGGAAAGAGGCATCAGGTTTATCCCTTAACCTGAAAGGGAAATGGATTTGATAAAATTTAATAGAATTGAGGAAAATTTGATAAAACTTGATAAAATTGATGTAAACTTGATAAAAAAATATGAATAAAATGAATGAAACTGATAAAGATATCAAAATTAACTAAAGATTTGTAAAATTTGAGAAAAAAGAGTTTTTCTGATCCTGCCTGCATATGGGATCTTGAAAGGAAAATGTTTATTTAAAAGATAAGTAAGAAATCATTTTTGGGAAGAAAATCTACCGCAAGAAGAATGATCAGTGCGAGGATCTGATCCTTCAAATCAAACATGAGAGATCATCATGAGGGTCGATTTTTGAAGGCAATGGTTTGAAAACCTATTTTTGAAGAAGAAGATAGATCTGATTTCAAAAAATAACAGTTCGAAACTGATAATAAGATCAATACAAAGGTTGATCTTTGAATATAATGATTTGTAATCCTTTTTGGAAGATAAGACCAACACAAGGGTTGATCTTTGAATATAATGATTTGAAACCCATTTTTGAAGATAAAACCAACACAAGGGTTGATCTTTGAATATAATGATTTGAAAGCCTATTTTTGAAAGATATGATCAACACGAGGGTTGATCTTTCTTTGTAATGGTTCAAAAATCAATTTCTTTAGAAATATGATCAACACGAGGGTTGATCTTTCAATGCAATAAAACCTATTTTTGAAAATATGATCAACACGAGGGTTGATCTTTGACAAAAGTTGGATAAAAGAATATTTGAATTTTTTGTTTATGAAGACTTTCAAAGTTTCATGATTTTTGAAAAACCCTCATAGGTAATATCATTTCTCTCATGAATGATGTCAGGATTGGTCTCGCATTCTGAAAAGAACAGGAAAAATGTGATTTTAATAGAAGCCGATGAAGAGATTTTTGAAATATAGATTTTCAAAAGCAAATGCCCCTATGTGGCAGAGGAAGGAAGTATTGTGATATCAGAGATATAAAGGAAAATTGACATTTCATTGATAAGCAAAACTGATAACAAAGAACTGAAATATTTACAAGTATTTTGACCAAAAGGTCACAAAAGGACTGGGCTGACTGGCCCCCTACAAGGTGACTGGCAAAGGGGAGAAAAGTAGGAGAATTCTGGCATCTTCAGTCTTCTGAGTAGCCCGAGAGAGACTTAATCATGACGGCTAGCTCGTCTTCCTCTTCATCTTCAACAAAGAGACTCTTGTCGACGCAATCCTGAATAATATTTTTGAAGACGAAGCAGTGATCGGTGTCATTCCCCACTGCTCGATGGAACTTGCGAACTGATTTGTGAACCTTCCCATGACCGTGGGAGGATCTGCGAGTTTTGGGAGTTTAACCAATCCTTTGGTCAGCATGAATTCAAGGGCTTCTTCGAGCGTTTGCTTCAAAGGAGTTCACTCACGATCATTACTCCAACCTTCGCGTTTTATCTTTTCTTTTTGCGGAAAGTTAGACTGAGACGGCTTGTTATTCTTCTTGGAAGACTTCTCCCTTTGAGTTGTGTCGTGGTTCTGGCCATTCTTGCTATCATTTCTGTTTCTTCTGTTGCTGTCATGATTATTGCCAGAGGTATCAGCTGCATGAGTGAACTACGCCTTCTTTTTCTGGTCTTGGATATTTTTGGTCAGAGGCATGCCCTCGTAAAGCCCGCTTTCTATTCCTGCCTCGAGCCATTCGGCTCGCTCAATCAACTTGATAAAGGATTTTGCCGGAGAAGTGGCAATGAGGCTTCTCAGGGGCTGAGAGAAATTGCTGAGGATTATTTGCAATGCATGCTCCTCTGGAATGTGAACTTTCATATTGTTGCAGGTGCTTCTCTACCTGTGGATGAATTCTCCTACTCTTTCAGTCTCATTCTGCTTTAAGTTGTAAAGGTGATTGAGCATGGGTGAAGCCTCAGTATTGAATAAAAAGCGCTCAATGAACAAATTTATCACTTTATCGAACTCTCGTAGTTCGATAGGATTGATGTGGTCGGCATACCACCTGGCTGCTATACCCTCTAGACTGCGGGGAAAACAAATGAATAAAGCCCTGTTATCCTTTCTGAAGCAGCAACATTCTGCATAAAAGGTGGCTAAGTGGGCTTTAGGGTTGCCAGTCCCGTCAAACTTGAGAAATTTACGATGAAGGTTCTCCAGGTTATCGTCCCCATCTAGACCATCGTAAAAATCTTTGCTGGTATAGGTCTGCTTGCCCTTACCCTTGGCTTGAATGTCCTTGATTGCTTGATTCATCTCTTTCATCTGCTTGCTCATCAGGTCCTCTACTGGAGCCCCAGACTTGGGCTTGTTGACGGATTCGGGCTCTTCTGCGACTGTCTTTACAGACTGCCTCGGAGGATCCTATTTGTAGACAATCTGCTCTTCCTCTTCTGATTCTTCCTCGACTGACTCTGAATCCTCAGAAGCAGTGTATGGCTGTACCTTCTTTCTGATGATTCTGACTTTCTTTTCTACAAGCTTCTTCCTCAGCTTGCTTTTAGGAACTGCCGCTTTCAGCTTGGCCTCGGCTTGCTCCGACATCATTCTCGTCATCATCTTTTGGAACATATCATACATAGCGGGGTCGATGTCATCTTTCCTGTTCTGACCCTGTCCTCTGACTAATTTAGGAGAGCTCATCCCTTCTGCCTCACTGTCGCTGTGTTGAGGAACTGTTTCTTTTCCAGCTCTGGTCTGAACCATTTTTGAATATCAGCGCTCTCTCTGTAGAGGAAAGTGGAGGTTTTTAGACCAAAGAAACCTTTTGGAGAAGTTTTGACAAGAGGAAAGATTTAGGTTGAAATCTAAAAAATTGTATCCCATTACTAGGGATTGAGTCGCCACAAAATTTGTGACAATTGTGTTGTTTACTCTATGAGAGAGAGTAACCAACTAAAAATATGAAAAAAATACCATTTTGAAAAGGATATCTTTTGACGGAAAGAGATTTTTATGAAAATATAAACAAGAATATAAAATCAGAAGAAAATAAGAGAAAAAATGAAATTTGAGAATAAATGGTAAAGATTTAAAATTTGAAGAACTTGCAGGCAGGATCAGAAGAATTTTGAAGAAATTTAGAAGAAGAAGAGAAAGAAAAATACACCTGGGTTTAAAAAACAAAGAGAAAATTTTGAAATATATATTCAGGGTTTTGGAAAATATAAGGAAGATATAAAATATCATACAGTCACAGATATACAAAAAAGGATGTACAAACAGTACTCCCTAAGGCTGACTCTATATGCAATATTTTAAAATGGCTGATAGGACCTTAATCCTAACTCTAAGATTTAGATCATTTGATTTCAATCAAGGTATGTCGATATACTCAGGCCGAAGCTCGAAGTATGTGGCATAAATATATTTCTCTGGTTCTAAGGTAATGGTTTCCCAACATCCTTGAGCACCTACCGATATACCTCAGACTATGGCCCTTAAGTACGTGGTAGGGGGTGCAAACCCAAATAAGTGGCCTAGTTGTGAGGCTCTCTCCTGAACTATGGTTCAGTGAGACAGCCCAGCAACGTGAAGACCAGGACAATATAAGTAGGGATGTTTTCAAAAACATGTTCAACATGTAGATAAAACCAGAAAGCTCTAATGCAAGTCCTAAAGAGATAAAAATTTAAATGAAAAGAAGCATACACTTGCATATATTCATTTACATTCAATCCCTAGAATTGAAGAGAGTTGCATTTCAGACCTAAGTCTAATGTGAACATGGAATAATCTCCTCAATATGGTCCTACCAAACCATGCTTAAATCCTATATGCAATGATGTAAGCTTTTAGGACAGAATCTAGGCTTCCTAAGGTTTGCATGGAAATGAAGCTGACATTTATAGAATAAAGACTTAGAAAATATTAAAGCAAAGCAAAAGCATAATTCGACCAGACGGAGACGAAGTCCCATCACGGTGACCAAAACTATGATCATCACAAAATTTTTCCTCTTTTATGGTTTCTCTTTCTTCCTTCTCTTTTTCTTTTCTAACCTCTATTTTCCTCTTTCTTGAATGGAGAAAAATAGAAGACAGAAAAGAAGAGAGAAGAGAAAAGAAAAGAAAGAAGAGAAGAGTAAACTATTTTGCGGGGTCTCACTTGACCTTGATTTGAAAAATATTTAGAAAATTACTCGCCTCTGTTTTGAAATATATTGCGGGAAAAATGGAGAGACGGGATTCGCTCGTCGGTACGAGGTTCGACCGTTCTTGGCGCCTTTACGAGGGGTAATCGAACCAAGGATCGAATTTAATGCCTTTTGCTTTGCCTAAATATTATCTAAGAATTTATTCTAAGTCTAAATGCACAAAGAATCATGCTTGTGCAATGGAAAGATGTATGCTCTTTTTTAAAATGATTTGAAATTTTCCAAGTGTTTCTGAGATGAATCTAATGATAGAGTGAAGAAATGGTTTTTTAACTCAGAACTTAAGATTTAAAGTTCTAAGTTTTTGGAATAATCAGAGCTTGGGAAAATAATTCTTTGAATTTGAAAAGAAAGATGAGTGAAAAGAAAAATGAAGCTTCAAAGTCAGAAATGGACTTTGAATTTGAATTTAAACATGGAGTTAAGAGAAGGAGATGAAATTTGAAGTGATGTTGAATTCTAGGCTTAAAGTTTGAAATCAGGATGGAATTTGGATTTGAAATCTAGAATTGGGAATGGAATTGGATTCTGGATCCTGAATAGAATTGGATCTAAGATCTGGAATTCAAGATGGGATTGGATTCTGAATCCTAAAATGGATTTTGGATTTTAAAATGGGTTTAGGATCTGAAATCTAAGATCCAAAGTAGAATTAGATTCTGGATCCTAAAATGAAATTGGGTCTGAAGTCTGAGATCCAAAGTGGAATTGGATTCTGGATCCTAAAATAGAATTGGATCTAAAGTCTGAGATCCAAAGTGGAATTGGATTCTGGATCCTAAAATGGATTTGGATCTAAAGTCTAAGATCCAAAGTGGCATTGGATTCTAGATCCTAAAAATGGATTGAGATTGAATTCTAGCTTTGGATTTTGGACTTTGAAAGTCCAAATGGGACTTTGAAGATGGATCTGGGTTTTTTGAAAACCCAGATTGAATTTTAAAATTTAGGAAGAGTCAAAGTTTGAGATTCAGAATCAATTTCAAACTTTGATTTTGAATTTTGAAGATAAGAAAATAAACTTGATTTGAATTTTGAGATCAGGAGATGAATCGGAAACTTCAAAGTTAAATTGAACTTTGAAGTTTGAATTTTGGATTTTGAAAATTGAAGTACAAAATGAATTTGAAAGTTTAAAGTCAATTTGGACTTTGAAATCAAAATTTAAATCTTGGAAATGAGTTAGAAGAACGAATTGAAATAGAGATTGAAGAAAGATATTTGAGACCACTTGGATTTTGGAAGAGAATTTGGAAAATATGATGTTGTTCTATATTAAATGATGAATGAATTTAAAGAATTTTGAATTTAGATTTGAAAATCATATCTCATTCTTTAAATGAATTAAAATAAGATTGAATAATATAATACATCCTTGACTATGGTCATTGAATGTATTATATAATAATCATATTTAAATTCAGATGAAGAATAAAACACATTTTTGGTGTTTTTATAGGATTTAAAATGAAATTAACTCTCAATATATCCTGACTATGGCCATTGATATATATCTTGAGTTAATTTTAAGTTAAACCCTGATAAAAGAAGGAAATATTTAAAAATATGATGATTTTTAGAAAGAGATCCAGTGTGGATCCAATGTTATTCCATAAAAGATGAAAGTCCTAAGGATTGTCCACATTTTGACTATGGCCATCAATGTGGGTCACTTGCTTAGGATTAATCACCTTTTATAAAATGGTGCATGTGCCATTCGTGTTTCACCATTTGTGAATTTTTGAAAAAGAGGAAAATGATATGAAAACAAGCATTTCTAGAATATATATGCTCATACATTCTAATCTAGTGCAAGGAATGTAAATTTACATTATAATCTAGCTATTACAAGTTTTGAAATAAAAGAAATGATAAAATCTTAAGTCTAAAGAAATTCAACAATTTCTGAATATTTCCTACAAAACAGGGTTAGCATAAGACAACTGGCAAATAGAGAAGGAAATATCATATTGAATCGGAGGTATAACTAATGAAATGTTTGTGCATATATTTTATACCAATGAAAATATAATGCCTCATGTTGACAAGAAAGTGTACGCTGGAATGCCTATTTGTCACACTAGCAAGATGCATCCTAAGTTAATAAAAAAAATGAATGTTATGATGCACATGATCATGTCATATTTATGATACTGGTACTAAACGAGAAAGGCTCACAGAGTCATTTAAGCATTAATGCTTAAAAAAAATGTGGTCATACATGCTTAATAGGAAATGCCTCATAAATGCCCAAGGAGTTACAATAGCTCTTAAAATTTACTATGAATGCAAGTTACAATGTATTGTGAATATTGTGTATGTTACAGCAAATGATGTGATATTTTTGCAAAAAGGTGGCAGTCAGTGAGTGGTTAAAAGTGTAAAATGATGTGGAGTGGGTATATGACAGTAGGTAGTGCAATGGGAGGCTGAAGGTAGTATGCTGGAATGATAGAAGGCAGCTAAAAATGAAGGATGGCAATGGACAGTAGATGGGCATAGCTGCTAATGATAGTAATGAAGTGGAATTGTGCACAGAGGATGATAACGAGGTATGTTGTTAACAGGTTGTGATTAGTATAATTATTAGGGGCGTCTCAGTGGGTTGGAGTATTACGTAACAATGGATGGGGACTAATGTAGGTGGAGTGATGAAAGATATGATGTTGGTGAAGGGGATACAACAGGGTAGTCAGTTATGAGGGATGTAAGTGATGAAGTAGGTGCCGGAGGTAATATGCAGATGGACTGGCATGATGACAAAGGGGCAGTATAGAGATGTGCTTATAATGGAATTTAGCGTGAAAAATGGCGGCAGGTAGGCTGTGGTGAACAGGTATGACACTATAATAGTGATCTCTTCAGGAAAGTAATGATTCGATGTGTGGTTTAAGTGAAGGAAGTTGTAGTGCATTAGTGAAATGCACAGGCAGGCAGTGAGGGAGATAAAACATGCGCAGAGCCTACGGTATGTAGGCACACAGTGGAATAGACATGATGAGATATATTCAATGAAATATATGTTTGAGGTGTGTGCATACAGTGTATATGCAGGAAATTGATATATAAGTGCACAGTGAGGAGAAATGATACGGAAGTGCTTCAGCAGTGAATAGTGCTGATGGAGATACAGAAAATGACAGGCGATAGGGAGTGAATGAATGAGAAATACAAGGGTGTACAGGTGTAGTAGTGAAAATATGAGTGTGTAGGGGATTGTGCAATGATGTAGTTGTATGTGTAATTTGGGGAAAAGGTGTAAGTGGGTATGATATGTTATTGTAGCAGTACAGCAGAGGGGCAAAAAAAAAAAGAGGTTGTAGCAAAGTATGTGGGAATGACAGGTAGCAAGGGATTGAATGGGGTATGGGATATGACGAAGTGCAGGACTTGCTGTTGTAGCTGCAATGGACAGGAGAGCAGTAGTGTAAATACTGCAGGAGGTGGATAAGATAGTGAGTATGGAGGCACAGGAGAATAAATATAGGGGAATTGTGAATGATAAGTGGACAGTAAGGAGTTGTTGGGGTTGAAGGTTGTGGAAATGTGATGGAAGCAATGCTTAGTGAGGTGTAATGATAAAGACATTGAAAGCTACATATAAATGGAAGTATATCAGATGTGGTGGAAGTGAAAATGTTGTGAAGAAATAGCTGGATTATATTTTTTTTTTATTATTATTTTTTTTTTTTTTAAAAAGAAAAGAAAAGAAAAGAAACATTATGATCAGTAAGACAATATGAGACTACAGAAGCTAAATGAAGAGAATGTGAGCAACAAGTATATTATTTGCAATATCATACAGAAATTAAACAAAATCATAGACGCCCATATAAAAATCAGTACCCCATAAATAAAAGAGATATGATAGGCACAATATCATCTTAAGTAATGGAAATTTCATAAGGATAAGAAACTCATTTTTAGCATTCCCATTTATCAAAAAGATCTAAATCTGAAACTCGAAAGGACTAGGACTAGTGAAGAGTGACAAGAAAGAGACATTAATGTAAGGATTCAAGATGATGGTGCGTAGGTGGGGAAATAACAGATAAGTAATGAACACAAAAATGCAACTTAACCAAAATTATGACTGTAAAACTCATATATCATGCATTAAATGAAAACAAAATGTGATGTGTACGTGACGTGGTGAAGAGATGAGGTTGAGAGCAAAGGGGAAATTTGCTGCCATATATCGATAAGGTGGACTCAGGTTTTGCTGCAAATAGCATGGTGGTGTTGCCTGCGGCTCCAGAACTGCCACTGCCTCTAGCCGGCCACCCCCTACGCAAGCTGGCAAGGTGAGAGCCTGAAATTGCTTAGGGAAATGACTATATCCCGTCCAATCTTTCCAGATTGAGCTTTTGAACCCCTAGAAACTTCTTTGCCTTGTCCGATAGTGTCAACTGAAGTCTGACAGCTTCCCCATGTATCATCAAAAGAGCCTGATTGTGGCTTAAATGAGCTTGAAATTGTTAATGCAAGATAATGTGTGAATGAAATGGTCCAGAAATAATTCTGATTGAATTGAACTCTGCATTGTGATCATTAATTTTCAGATCTTCATCTGTGATTTGCAGCCTTCGAAGCTCCAGATTCAGGGCTAGTGGAGGGGAGCTTTTTAAGAAGCTCATGGTACAGCCTACTCATGAGAGATTCGATTTCCAGCAAAACAGGATAAGGTGTTTGCAAATGACCCAGAAAATATTTTCACGACAAACTATAGGGTGAATTGTCTTGGGAACTCAATATTCTCAGTAGATCTAGTGAAATGGGTGCCAAACTCATCCGATTTCTCAGAAGAGAGAACTAAACAAAATAATCACAATAGATCGTGTAATGAGGAATGTAAGTTTAGAGAATGATGATTCTAGATTGAGCTAAAATACAGTTATATCTACAATTATGCGAATACAATTGATGATGAATAAAATTTCAAAAAAAAAAGAAAAAAAGGAGTGAATGCAAATAAAATACTGGGAATGAAAACAAACTCAGTAGATCATGAAAAATGCAAATTACAACTTGATGAACAAATGCATTTGATTGATATATTCATAATTTGAACAGGAAGCCAACAAGAAGGTAATATGTACATGATTTGCTGTAGCTTCACAATGCAATGAGCATTTGGGAGAAATCTTACTATAGCAACATGCATCATTGAGGTTGTGATAGGCAGATCAACGATGCAGGGTTGCCTTTGACAAAACAAAAAAAAAGGAAAAAAAAGAACAAGCGAGTGGATTAAAAGAGAAAATGAATGCAGAAAAAGGAACAATAAATTGGGTATAGCATACAGAAATATCAAAGGATTCAAAATGGACTAACAAAAAGAAAATAAAGGCATAAAATAACTAAAAAAAATGTTGGAATGATCCATTCCTTTTGATATCGCACACCTAGATCGCTACTGCAATTGTGAAAATCCGATTTTCTAGATTGTGCTTTGAGGTATTAGGATAAAGAACAAAGCAATGAAGGTAAAACATAGGAAAGTCGTGGTTGAAGAATTCTCAGAGGAGGTATACAGGGAAGGTGAATGATGACTTACCGTGGCTCTGCAAGGATTCTGAAGGAGATTGTTTCTTCGGTGTTTTACTATGGAAATCCCCAACTGCTGAAGAAGAGGGGAAGGAGAACAATCGGGAAGAAGAAGGGGAAGAAGTGTCGAATATGGAGAGGTGAATGTGATGCCCAATTCCTCTGTGCACCCCCCTCTTTAAAGAAGAAGAGGAGCGCTCAAGAGAGAGGAGTCGGTTGAAGATCAATGGTGGAGGGAGATCCCCAAGTGATCAAAGGCGCGAATGAAAGGTGGCCGTTTGCAATTTTTTCAAATTCCAAAGAGGGGCCTCCTTTTTAAAAAAAAAATTGAAAAGTTGTTTTAAAATGAGGTTTCTAGCAAAGTTCAACTCTTTCAAGCTTTAAAACTATTTGCTTTCCTTATATTTTTCCAATTTTTCTGATTTTTGTGTTATTTTTTTCACTTTTTTGTATTTTTGGAATATGTGAACACCCCAAATTTTTCAAAATCTTTTAAAAATCCCTTTTTCGCCCCTGATTCCAGTTGTTTGGGTAATTGAGTCAATTTTAAATGTAGATTACATTTTATTTCTCAAGTTTTACTGAAATTAAATCCATTTCATATATCTGACTTAATTTCGTATCCGGATCCAGATAAAAGATCCAAATCTGAGCTTCGTTATTTAATTTTAAATCAAATTATCCAATTTTACCAAAATAACTTTCGTAAAGCTCAGACAGTTTGTTCGGTATCCGTTTGGATCCATCGTGTTATATTTCTCAATTCGGGGTTTAAAACTCAAATATTTTCTCAAAACCTGGGTCCAAACCCATTTTCTGAAGAAATTTCCCTAAAATAGCCTTGAATTCTCAGAAAAACACTCCTTTGTAAATATTTCTCAAAAATACAAAAAAAAAATTTAAATCTTTGTTTTTTCGTAAATTTTAGGGCTTTATTTCAAAAATACCAAAAAAATATAAAAAAGGAAGAAAAGAACAAAAAAAATAAAAAAATAGAAAAGATAAAAATAGTTTTGAGAATATACTTTTTCCAAAAAAAAAACCTTTTGAAAATCGTTTGTATAGAGAACCACTCTTTTTAGAAAATTCGTGAAAGGAGCCTTTTTTTTACAAAATCTTGAAAGTAAAAGGGGGCCCATCGAAAAATCCTTTTTAGGGTTTTCTCAATAGAAAACCCTACTGATCATGCATATAATTCAGGGTTTATTAACATTTAAATATGCATGATTTTATAAAATAATGTTTCAAAAACCCAATTTTATGATAGTTTTTGAGTAAATGGTTAAAATGATTTAAAAACAGAAAATGCAGGAAAAATAGTTTTATTTTACATTTTTATGCCTATTTTAGTTTTTGTAGTTTGGTTAAAAATAAAAAATGGAGAAAAATAGTTTTATATTCATTTTAAGTGTTTGTTTTTTTTAGAAAAGAAAAAAATATATAGTTAGATTAGTTTTTGAGTTTCTTTATAAATAAATAGTTTTGTTTTTGAAAATTTTCATAATAAATCGATTAATAGGTTTTCTTTACTTTTAAAAAAATGAAAAATATAATAAAAACAAATCATTACATGGTTTGTAATTTTTGGAAAATTGAAAAAGAAAAAATTGAAAAAAAAATATATATAATAAAACCAATTTGAAACGGTTGGTATTTCTAAAAAGAAAAATAAAAACAAATAAACAAACCGGCTTGAACCGGTTTGCATTTGTTCAAACCGGTTCCAGCCGGTTTGTTGTGTTTAAAAACCCCAAAAACAAAGAAAACCGGGCGCCTCCCTCACACGGCTGAAGCTTACCCTTTTCCCCTCTTTCCCTCTATTCTCTTTCTTCTCTCCTTCTTCCACCATCGCCGGTGGCTACGCTCCTTCCCTACCTTCCCTTTCTTCCTCTTTCTCAGTCAATGTCCGGCAGCCGGCGGTGGTGCATTTTTCTGTCCGGTGACAGCACGGTGGATGTCGCCATCTCTCCTCTAACCCCTCTGGTTTGGTAAGTTTCGATTCTTCTTCTTCTTTTTCTGATTCTACCGATTTCTTCTTCTTCTCCTTCAGATTCTTCTTCTTCTTCTTCTTCTTCTTTTTCTGATTATACCGATTTCTTCTTCTTCTCCTTCAGATTTTCTTCTTCTTCTTCCAATCCGATCTTCATTTTCTATTTCTTCTTCTTCTTCTTCCTCTTCTTCTTCTTCTTCTTCTTCTTCAGCTTCTTCTTTATGATGTTGTTATTTCTGTAAAACGAAAATTAAAAAAAAAAACTGAAAAACGAAAATGAAAAAGATATATTCTTCATGTAATTTCCCAGTATCGTCTGATTTCCTGTCATTTGTATTTTGATTTCCTGTTTCTGCTGAGTTGTTTTTATTTTATTCAGTTTTTGTTTGGTTTGATTTGTTTGTTACAGCATTCCATTTGTTACAGCATTCCAATTGAATTAGCTATTCCCGATTCTTAATTTCGTGCATATCATGTTTTCATTCTCCACATTTATTGTTTTTTTTTTTTTATGATTTTCGGTTTTTCCTTAAGTCATTTCCTGTTTTGTTTTTCTTTCTGATTAGCTAAATTTTTAGTTCTGGTTTTTTTAGTAAATCATTTCTTGTTGTTTCTAATTGTTCTGTTTTTCACATTATGCATTTCCTGTAATTTTTTACATTCTGATTTTTTTTACTTTCTGAATTTCATTTTCTGATTTTTTTTGTTGTTTTTCCTCATTCACTTCATTTCCTGTTTTTACATTCTATTTTTTTCAAATTCTGTTTTACATTCACTTTCTAGTTTTTCATGTTGTTTTCCTGTCTTTCAATTCATTGATTTTCATGTTTCTTCACTATATGAATTCTTGTTGTTCATTCTTTAAATTTTTGTTGTTCAATATTTGTTTTTCCTAGTTTTACATGCTGAGTTCTCTGTTTTACATTACAGTTAATCTTAGTTAATTAGTAACTAGTTAATTAGATTTAATTAGAATTCATTTTCATAGGAAATTGTCATTTAGAATTCTTGCCTAAGTTCTTTTGTATTTTTAGCATTTAGTCAATTTAGTATAGTTTCCCTTCTCTCTGGTACTGCTCGTGTTCATTTGAATTGTGCAGGATAGCACAGGACTGGAGCGTAATTGATTATGTGACACGAAGTGCAAGAATAGAAGAATAAAGCTTCGTTTTACTTTTTAGTTTAGAATTAGAAATTTGAAATTGGGTTTGTAAATATTGCACTTTACGCCCTCTGCGAAGGGTATTCATTTGTTGTAATAGTTAGTTGTTTTTTTACTTTTCTTGAACACTTTACATTTCAATAATTCGGCAATAAAGAATAGTTTAGACTTGTGTGTTTGAATACAACATATTCCCGTTCCCTGAGTTCGACCCGGTCTCATCCACTAGTGAGAACCGGTTTTTATTATTTGATGTCTGGTTTTCACATGTTTTACATTTAAAAATCTTTTCAAAATTACAACGATTGCAAAAAGACATCAAATTTTTGGCGCCGTTGCCGGGGAACGGCGTAATATTAGTATTCACTTTATTGCCTAGTGTTTGTGTGCATTTAGGTTTAGAACCATGTATGTGCATATCTTAGAGACGAGCTTACTTTTCTGCACAGCCCACCTAATAGGATCCCCTTAGAGGTGACTGTGTACGATTGGTACCGTGCACATAGATTTCATATTTCTTATGCATAATCTCTGTTATGTGTAACTGCGTGGTGTTTGTTTAGTTTTGTGGTTTTTAGTTTACTCGCTTTGTGGTTTGCGTGGTTTGGCCGCTTAGTGCGTTAGTTAGGTAGAAAACCCAAAGTTAGGACGTGTGCTACACTGGTCTACTCCAAGGTGTACGCAATGGCTGACGATCATCAATTGATCCGTCCTTTGAGGGAGTACTTCATACCAAATACGTATATTCCCACCTCCTGCATCACGAGACCTGATGTAGGAGCGAGCCATTTTGAGATTAAGGCCAGTGTGATTAAAATGTTACCTTTGTTTTATGGCCTTAGCAATGAGAACCCATATCGTCATCTCGATGAATTCCTTGAGATTTGCTCGACTGTGCGAATCAATAATTTTGGAGATGATGCTATGAGGTTAACTTTGTTTCCGTTCTCTCTCAAAGATAAAGCCAAGCACTGGTTAAAATCTCTTGAGACGGTTCATATTACTACTTGGGAAGGAATGCAAAGAGAATTTTTAAAAAAATATTTCCCAATTGGTAAGACGAACCAGTTTCGTAAAGCTATAACCAGTTTTTCTCAAATTGAGGGAGAACAGTTTCACGAGTCTTGGGAGAGATTGAAAGATCTTCTCCGCAGGTGTCCCCATCACCAGGTGCCTCGTTGGCAGTTGGTGCAGTATTTTTATGACGGGCTTACTGAAAAGCATCGTCAAATGGTTGATTCGTCTTGTGGGGGCACTTTTATGCTCAAGAGTGAGGACGAGGCGTGGTCTTTATTTGAGACCTTGAGTGAAAACACGATGCATCATACCTTGTCTTCACGGCTCGATAGGACTACATCTCTGTCTAGTGGTCCTAGGAAAGTTGGGATTTCCGAAGTTGGGTCCGAGTTAGAATTGCGTACCAAGGTTGACCAATTGACTAGGAAGTTAGATCAATTCCTAGCCAATTCTTCGAGAAATCCAGTAGAAAGAGTGTGCGAGCTATGTGCTAGCCCTGCACACTGTGTTTCAGATTGTCCGGCAGCACCATTATATCCTGAATTCGTTCAGGAGCAGGTGAATGCTGCCCAAGGTTTCGCTAAACCCATGCCCGATTCATTTACATCCTCATATAACCCAGGTTGGCGAAACCAATCTATTTTCCCATCCCATCAGCCCTTCCAGACACAGTATAGACCCAGTAACCCTTCACAAGGTTACTCGCACCCCATTTTTTCACAGGTTCATCCCCCAACCCAACATGCTTATACTCAACCCCATCCTCATGAGCATTCATTTAGTCAATCCTTCCAAGATAGGATATTACAAGTTTTGAGTTCCCATACGCAGTCAATAGCCAAGCTAGAGACTCAAATGGGACGGTTGGTTGAGACTTTCACTAGGCAAAGCCAGGGGAACCTTTATAGTCAGTCTGTTGTCTCAAAGGGAGAGGATTCCATGTTATTTGACTTGCAACCCACTGATTCACATCATAAGCAAATCGAATCGGTTACATCCCTTTAGTATGGGAAGGCGTGTCACTCCACTCAGGAATCGACTCATGAACCCCATATCATTTCTACTGATGAGTCGATCTCCATGATACCTCAGCAGAAGGGGCCTTACTCACAGCATACATTTTCATCATATAAAGCCCCATTTTCTCAGCCTTTAGGATCACCAATTGTTTTGAGTAAGCAAGAGGTGCAGATGCAGAAGGTGCTTGACCAAGTCAAGCCTGATCATATTCACCACTTGTCTGAAGTAGCATTTATTGATACTCGGTCGGTCCTAGACTCTCGATTCTTGACCAGTCTCTCAGATGAGACTAATCTCTGTTCTTCACGTCGAGAGAGTTATGATCCTACAGTTAGAGGTAGACGGGATGGAAACACAGTGCGTAGTGTCACAGATGACACTCTTTTCTTCATAGAGCCCGGTTGAGTCTCACTTCATGTCCATTGATCTCATAGACGATGAAGGTTTTTCCAGGGATCCGTCTGGCTGGGGACGTGAAACTTAGCGTTTATGGGAGGCAACCCATATCTTGTACATTATTAGGTGTACTTAGAATTTATAGATTTTGTTTTTACTTTTTAGTTTTCTTCATGAGTTTTTCATATTCTTTTTGTTTCATTCATGGTTTCATGTTTTGTCATGTGTACATTGCATTCATTACATTCATAGAACGTGCATTTTTAATTCATGTTAGGTCATTCTACTCTTTTCCCTCATTTATTTCTCTCATGTGCATTCACTTAGTTTTATTCAAGCATGGGGGAGTGCCACTGGGACAGTGTCATTCAAGCATGGGGGAGGGTGTAGAATGCACACCTTGATATTTCTGTTTACGTTCTTGCACATGTTTACACATCTCTCATAAAAAGTAGATTTTTAAAGAAAAAGTTTGAACTTATATGAATGTTATTTCAAATCTGATGTTTTTAGAGGATTTTTAAGCCCCACAAAAAATTTTTCTGACATAGATCTAAAAATTATGGTTGTTTATGCGGATTTCGAGGAAATTATGATAGATACATGTTAAAGTTTATTTTGAATCATAAATATGAATATGCACAGTTGTATTTTTGAAAAACTAAGCAAATGAACAAAAGTGTAAACAAATGAGCTCAAAAGAAAAAAATATAGCATGTGTTAGGTTGTTTGGATAATTCCACAATCCTTAGTAGATGGAACTTAGATGTAAGTTGAAACTTTTAATTCCATTTTCGAAAAGGAGTGTGGAAAACTTCGTGATCCTAAGTAACTGAGAACAGATACAAGTTGAAATGTTTGACTCTCATGTTATAAGGGTGAATGAAGGAAGTCACTTTTATGTCTTAGTTGATATCTTTTGGTATGTATTGAAAAAGTATAGAAGATATTGACATTGCACAAGGCATAAAAGCAGACCACACACAAGCTATATGAGAAAAATAAGTGCGCATAAAGAAAAAAGCGTGAAAAAAAAAAAAGATAAAAGAGCTTAAAAAGAAAGAAAAGTTCAATGCTTCGAAGTGTAATTGAGAAAACCTGTGCAGAAAACATATGAGTGAGGATAAGTAAATAATAATATGTTTTTATTGGATTTTCTAAGAATAAAACATAAATAATTGTGATATTTAGAAAAGTGAAAGAAATTCTTTTCTGTGGTAGTATATAAAAGACTCTAATTATGTTTTGATTTTGAAATAACAGGAAATATTTGTGAAAATAAAGTCTTTAATTACCTACTGCTTATGAGGGTGTGTAATATTATGCATACATGACAGAGATGTTTGTGGGTAGCATCACTGCAAACCCTCACGAGACCTTACTCGTCCACTGGGGTAACCCAGGGGTTGAAAGGGCTTGTTGCATGAGCTAAATGCAACCGTGATTCCTACGAAAGTGAGTTAGGTGATAGTTTGATTTCTTGCATTTTTCTAGTTTGCTCGAGGACTAGCAAAACATAAGCATGGGGGTATTTGATCATGCATATAATTCAGGGTTTATTAACATTTAAATATGCATGATTTTATAAAATAATGTTTCAAAAACCCAATTTTATGATAGTTTTTGAGTAAATGATTTAAAATTAGAAAATGCAGGAAAAATAGTTTTATTTTACATTTTTATGCCTATTTTAGTTTTTGTAGTTTGGTTAAAAATAAAAAATGGAGAAAAATAGTTTTATATTCATTTTAAGTGTTTGTTTTTTTTAGAAAAGAAAAAAATATATAGTTAGATTAGTTTTTGAGTTTCTTTATAAATAAATAGTTTTGTTTTTGAAAATTTTCATAATAAACCGATTAATAGGTTTTCTTTACTTTTAAAAAAATGAAAAATATAATAAAAACAAATCATTACATGGTTTGTAATTTTTGGAAAATTGAAAAAAAAAATTTGAAAAAAAAATATATATAATAAAACCAATTTGAAACGGTTGGTATTTCTAAAAAGAAAAATAAAAACAAATAAACAAACCGGCTTGAACCGGTTTGCATTTGTTCAAACCGGTTCCAGCCGGTTTGTTGTGTTTAAAAACCCCAAAAACAAAAAAAACCGGGCGCCTCCCTCACACGGCTGAAGCTTCCCCTTTTCCCCTCTTTCCCTCTATTCTCTTTCTTCTCTCCTTCTTCCACCATCGCCGGTGGCTACGCTCCTTCCCTACCTTCCCTTTCTTCCTCTTTCTCAGTCAATGTCCGGCAGCCGGCGGTGGTGCATTTTTCTGTCCGGTGACAGCACGGTGGATGTCGCCATCTCTCCTCTAACCCCTCTGGTTTGGTAAGTTTCGATTCTTCTTCTTCTTTTTCTGATTCTACCGATTTCTTCTTCTTCTCCTTCAGATTCTTCTTCTTCTTCTTCTTCTTCTTCTTTTTCTGATTATACCGATTTCTTCTTCTTCTCCTTCAGATTTTCTTCTTCTTCTTCCAATCCGATCTTCATTTTCTATTTCTTCTTCTTCTTCTTCTTTTTCCTCAGATCTTCTTCTTCCTCTTCTTCTTCTTCTTCTTCTTCAGCTTCTTCTTTATGATGTTGTTATTTCTGTAAAACGAAAATTAAAAAAAAAAACTGAAAAACGAAAATGAAAAAGATATATTCTCCATGTAATCTCCCAGTATCGTCTGATTTCCTGTCATTTGTATTTTGATTTCCTGTTTCTGCTGAGTTGTTTTTATTTTATTCAGTTTTTGTTTGGTTTGATTTGTTTGTTACAGCATTCCATTTGTTACAGCATTCCAATTGAATTAGCTATTCCCGATTCTTAATTTTGTGCATATCATGTTTTCATTCTCCACATTTATTGTTTTTTTTTTTTATGATTTTCGGTTTTTCCTTAAGTCATTTCCTGTTTTGTTTTTCTTTCTGATTAGCTAAATTTTTAGTTCTGGTTTTTTTAGTAAATCATTTCTTGTTGTTTCTAATTGTTCTGTTTTTCACATTATGCATTTCCTGTAATTTTTTACATTCTGATTTTTTTTACTTTCTGAATTTCATTTTCTGATTTTTTTTGTTGTTTTTCCTCATTCACTTCATTTCCTGTTTTTACATTCTATTTTTTTCAAATTCTGTTTTACATTCACTTTCTAGTTTTTCATGTTGTTTTCCTGTCTTTCAATTCATTGATTTTCATGTTTCTTCACTATATGAATTCTTGTTGTTCATTCTTTAAATTTTTGTTGTTCAATATTTGTTTTTCCTAGTTTTACATGCTGAGTTCTCTGTTTTACATTACAGTTAATCTTAGTTAATTAGTAACTAGTTAATTAGATTTAATTAGAATTCATTTTCATAGGAAATTGTCATTTAGAATTCTTGCCTAAGTTCTTTTGTATTTTTAGCATTTAGTCAATTTAGTATAGTTTCCCTTCTCTCTGGTACTGCTCGTGTTCATTTGAATTGTGCAGGATAGCACAGTACTGGAGCGTAATTGATTACGTGACACGAAGTGCAAGAATAGAAGAATAAAGCTTCGTTTTACTTTTTAGTTTAGAATTAGAAATTTGAAATTGGGTTTGTAAATATTGCACTTTACGCCCTCTGCGAAGGGTATTCATTTGTTGTAATAGTTAGTTGTTTTTTTACTTTTCTTGAACACTTTACATTTCAATAATTCGGCAATAAAGAATAGTTTAGACTTGTGTGTTTGAATACAACATATTCCCGTTCCCTGAGTTCGACCTGGTCTCATCCACTAGTGAGAACCGGTTTTTATTATTTGATGTCTGGTTTTCACATGTTTTACATTTAAAAATCTTTTCAAAATTACAACGATTGCAAAAAGACATCACCTACGCAAGAGAAGAGATGGCGAGGACAGCGCCTCTCTCCCTCTCCTTCTCTCGCATCTCGGCCTTCTGGAAACTCCCTCCTTCACGAAGCTTCCACCAAACCACCCATCGCACAACCAACCCTCAGATCACCTTCCATCATGCCTTCTCCTTCCTCCTCCATCCATCCCCCAACCGAATCCCTCTCGAACTCTCCTCTTCCTCTTTAAAAGGGGATCACGCAGGAGAAGCACCAGATCCGTTATCACCCCTCCATCGCATGCTATCCAAAACCCTTCTTCTTCCTCTTTCTTCTCCTGTCCTCTTCTCCTTATTTCTTCTTGTTGGCTTCCCCCATCAATGGAAGGAGCTGCAATCCCGAAGCAATAGCCACGGCCGACTGGAGGAAGTCGATTGATTCCCAGAAATTACAGCATCCATCGGTTTTTCTTCCTGGAAGGCATCGAGTTTTTCTGTCATCCGTTATCGACGTTCTCTCTGAAGGATCCATTATCGACGTTCTCTCTGAAGGATCCATTATCGACTTCATCCGTCGTCTTTTTAGCTTCAACCAAATCACAGAATCCAAACAGACCAGATTCCTCCTTCATCTATCGGAGAAGGCAATCCCTATAATGGAAACTCCACCGAGGTAAGCCTTTCTGTTCATCCCTGTATTTCCTCTTTTTATCTTCTTCTTAAGTTCTCTTTTAAGGATTCTATAGTTTTTTATTTTCATTTTTTTTTAGTAAAAGCACCCCTGCAACATCAATTTGCTAATAGCAAAATCGATCTGCAGCTATGCGATAGCAATGGAATGGTAAATTCCAACATATCTTTCATATTTGCGATTTCATTTTTTTTAAAAGGCTGATTAAGCATTTGGTTTTATTATCCCCATTTTTATTTGCATCGAAGTTCTGGTTCTGTCTTAATAATCAACTCATATTGTGATTTCCGATTATCTACTTGTTTCTCTATCAATTATAATTGTATGTTTTAATCAGAAAGTTGAAATGGAATATATGTTGAATTCATGCATCATTCTTTTGGCCCACCCCTTTTAACCCCATTTTCCTTATCGTTAACATTTACTGCGTGAAACTGATCTGCTGAGACTGGCTCATTGTAAATAAGATGCTGCATTCTTCAGATCAGATGGATGTATGGATGATGTAGGTTTTCTTCGATAGATCAGTCTGCTAAAAATAGCCTTAATAGGTTATAAACAATAAATGTTCTTAACACTCATTTGCTGTGAATACATAGTAGCGTTTGCTTCACAACAGGGTTTATTTAGATATTCCAACTTGGTGAAAGCAAGTCAGCTACATGTTTGATGGTTTTGGCCATTCAGCAAATCACCCATCCTAATATCCAGCAACTTTGGGCTATAACTGGGCTCCAGGGCACAACATCTTCGAAAATCAGGTAACAATCTTATGACTCTATGTTCACTTGGGACATGCCGACATCTGCTATAGTTTGAATATCGGTCTAGATCTGCTATATATACCATTGTTGGCAATCTCCTTAAAATTTTCCAGATACTAACTTCTCATCTCTATGAAGAGGAAGATGCTTTTTTTTGGGTTCCTTGTGAGTTACCAGTACTGGACGTCTTATCCTGTGATATGTTTTGATAGGCTCAATCTCTCTGCACAAATGCTTGCATTCACTCTATCCAGGGAAGAAGTGATCACCGAAAAAGGAGGGTGTTCTTTTGGAAGTGATATCGTTCCGGATCTGGTATCTGTGATCTGGTTTTATAACTACCCAGTTGAAAGTAAGAGACGTCAATGAGCCTCCTGGAAATTTCAGATGAAAAGTTTCAACACCCGTGGCTGAGAATTGGGGATATTCTCACCTCTGCCTGGTATTTTCTTGAAGTTTCGAATGATGAAATCTGGTATGTAACATATACTAAGGGATGTTTTCCTTAAAGCTTTCATGAATAGTATCCAGGAATGATGAAGTTTGGTAGAGGAGAGGCATCAGCCGCAATCCCCCCCCCTTTTTTTTTTGCTGAATTAGAGCTTCACGTTTTTTATATCTTTTGATAGTAAGCATGTTGCCATATTGAATGTCTGTTATAACATAGACTTGACTTATGTTATCCTCAATAAAAGTTGCCTATGATTCATCATTGTCCACAGTTAATGAACTGAAATTTTTGATGTTGTTGAGTTCTTCGTAGGGCTGCACAGTTGAGCATGCCTGAGTCTAGACTGTTTGAGCTTATACACAAGGTGTAAACAAAAGAATTAATGGTGTCAAGACCCATGGTACTGGTTTTCATGCTAATATTGTTGGTAATTACCTCACAACATTGAATGGAAACAACCACTCATTAATGAGCTAGAAATGAGTCCAAGTATTGCCCACAGAGAACAACTCCTTCTAAGGAGGGAAGTTATTAAAGAAAAGGTAATCCTGTCTCAAGAAAAGAGTATAAGGAAACTCAATGAGACTGTTCATAAACTTCAAGCAGAGTTGCAACAATACAGAGGTGATAAAATTGCAACTAACGAAACTGGAAGCTCTATGCGAGAAATCGCTATACTTGAAGAGGGGCATATTTCACAAAATTAAGTCATTGTTTTTTTTTTTGTGGATGATCAGATTACTGACAAAATATTGTATCTTGCTCCTTTGGTTGCTTATTGTCACAATTGTCACTCTTCTAGGTATTAGGGGCATGTGCATTTTGCACAGAAATCTAGTAATAAGATTAGTGCTTCTTGTTTTGTAATAAGATAAGTGATTCATAGGTTCATTATGATGTGGTAATCAATTCGGATAATCACAAACTGATCATCCTGTAGCAAATGTGATTTATGGTCATTGTCTTTTTTTTTTTCATGTATGCAATTAATAGAGATTTATTCTTCATGTTTTACACTTCCTCTCTAGCATAACATAGCTTCTCATGTTTTTTTTCCTGTATGTCTATGCCACACCTTCATAGCCACTGTTTCATTTTCACAACCCCACTATACTCCATTTGTAACTCACCTCTTACACCTTTTCATTGCAGATCGTGCATCCATTGCCTTTAGTTTGTACTTAATACCTATTCCATTTTTCATTCTCCTGTATTTTATGCAACTTTTTATTTGTATTTCATTTGGCATCTATGCACATTACTTCATCACCTGTCAGCTATAAATTTAAACAACATTTTGCAAAAACGACTTCCTCTGCACCTTATGCCTCATTTGCTCTAGGGACACCGGTTTCTGTTTCTATATCCCAGGCTGCTGCCAGCAACCATGAAATCTTTAGTTTTCATCTTTATTTCATTAAAGTCCTATATAGTCCCACTTATCTGCTGTTGTGTCTCATCTCCCAGCACATACACAACTCCCAGTAGCTGTGTGCTACCATTCGCCTACACAGTCCCTTCACAACACCCACCTCCACTATCATTCCAGCATTTCTCATGCACACTGCTGTAACCATATCATGTGCAAAATCCTTCTTTCCCACATTCATCAAAATCCATATCTGGCTGCATAGGAATAATATTTGGCATACCTTCTGTCATCACCTTCCCAGTATCTACACAACTACCAGCAGTTGTATGCTCCCACAACATCAGTATCACTCTCATCTACCTACATTGAGTGCATGTCATATGTGATATATATATATATATATATATATATATATATATATATATATGTGTGTGTGTGTGTGTGTGTGTGTGTGTACATATATATATATATATATATATATATATATATATATATATATATATATATATATATATATATATATATGTATATACTTGTATATATATAGGCACACATATGTGTATATAGATATGTAATGTCATCCTCCATCTTTTCCATTATTTATATCTTGGCACATGAGCACGTTACCATTAACACATGTATGATATGTGCAATTTTCTTCTCTTTTTATACTAACCAGTTGTTTTGCAGGGAATATATGGAAAATGTCATTTCTTGGGAGTTGTATTTTCAATTTTAAATGTTGTAATAAGTTAGATCTTAATGAGAATTGGTATTTCCTATTCTAGATTAGAATGAATGAGCATATAAATATCATTTGTTGCATCATTTTTCCTTATTTCAAATTTTCACAAATGGAGACACGAATGGCATGTGCACCATGTCGTAAGAGGTAATTAATCCTAAGTTGATGATTTACATCAATGACCATAGTCAGGATGTAAACAAAACTTAGGATTTTTATCTTTTATAAAATAACACTGGATCCACACTGGATCCTTTTCAAAATCATCATATTTTCTTTAAATATTTTCCTATTTTATCAGAATTTAATCTAAAATTAATTCAATATATATACCAATGGCCATAGTCGGGGTATATTGAGAGTTAATTTCATTTTAAATTCTATAAAAGCACAAAAAAATGTATTTTATTCTTCACTTGAATTTAAATGTGGTTATTATATAATATATTCAATGACCATAGTCAGGGATATATTATATCTTCAACCTCATTCTTAATTCATTTAAAGAATGGAATAGCTTTTCAAAATCCAATTTTCAAAATTATTCAAATTCATTCATCATTTAGGATAGAATTGCATCATATTTTCAAATTTCTTTTCAAAAACCCAAGTGATTGTCTTTTCTTCAATTTTCCTTTCAAATTCATCAATTCTATCTTATCTTCAAAGTCCAAATTTTGACTTTAAAACTAAATTCAAAGTTCAATTTAACTTTGAAACTCTTGATTCATTTTCTAAATTCCAAATTCAAGTTTCAAATTCAAAGTCCAATTTGACTTTGAAATTCATTCTCAAATCAATTTTGAAAATTCCAAATCCAAAGTTAGATCCTAATCCCAACTTGGATCCAGATTTCTAAGTACAAATCTCCATCTTGGATCTCAGACTTCAGATCTAAAACCCATTTTAGGATCCAAAATCCAATTCCATTTTGGATCTCAGACTTCAGATCCAAATCAATTTTAGGATCCAGAACCTAATTCTACTTTGGATCTCAAACTTCAGATCCAAATCCATTTTAGGATCCAGAACCCAATTCTACTTTGGATCTCAGACTTCAGATCCAAATCTATTTTAGGATCCAGAACCCAATTCTACCTTGGATCTCAGACTTCAAATCCAAATTCCATCTTGGATTCCAAATCTTGGATCCAATTCCATCTAAAATTCAGAATTCAACTTTATCATTGGATCTCAAATCTCAGATCCAATTCCCATTTAGGATTCTAAACCCAGAATTCAATTTTGAAATCTCAACTCTATTTAGAATCCAGACTTTGGATTCAAATTTCATCTTGAATTCCAGATTTCAAATCAAGTTCTATTCTCAATTCTAATTCTTAAATTCAATCCCATTTCATCCTAGATTTCAAATCCTATTCCCATCTTCAGATTTTAAATTTAGAACTCAATTGTAAGTCTCAAATTCTGTTTAGAATCCAGACTTTGGATTCAAATTCCATCTTGAATTCCAACTTTCAAATCAATTCTATTTCTCAATTCTATTTAGATTTCCCAAAATTCATTCTGATTTTAAACTTCAAAATTAGAATTCAATTCCATTCCAAATATTCATTCGGATTCAAAATTCTAGTTCAAAGTCCATTTATGACTTTGAAATTTCTTTTCTTCTCCGCAGCTTCAAAATCATTTCTCTCAAAATCCAGATTTATTTTTCTAATCTCTGATTATTCCAAAAACTTAGAACTATTAAATCTTAAGTTCTAAGTTAGAAACCATTTCTTCACTCTATTATCAGATTCATCTCAGAAATACTTGAGAATTTTTCAAATCATTTTCAAAAAGAGCATACATCTTTGCATTACACAAGCATGATTCTTTGTGCATTTAGATTTAGAATAAATTCTTAGATTATATTTTGGCAAAGAAAAAGGCATGAATTCGACCCTTGGTTCGATTACCCCTGGTAAAGGCGCCAGGAATGGTCGAACCTCGTACCGACGAGCGAATCTCGTCTCCCAGTTTTCCCGCAAATATTTCAAAAACGGAGGCGAGTTATTTTCTTTTCAAAATTAAGGTCAAGTGAGACCCCGCAAAAGAATTCCTCTCTCTTCTTCCTTTTCTCATTTCTCTTCTCTCTTTCTTTTTGTCTTTTATTTTCTCCCTTCAAAAGGAGAAAATAGAGGTCGGAAAAGAAAAGAGAAGGAAGAGAGAGAAACCACAAGAGAGGAAAATTTTTGCGATGATCATAGAATAAAAATCTAAGATTTTACGAGAAAACAAAGATAAAACACTACTTTTTTTGTATTTTTCTGAGAAATATATATAAAAGTGTTTTCCGAGAATTTCAGACCATTTTGGGGAAATTTCTTCAGAAGAATGGGTTTGGATCCGAGTTTTGAGAAAATGTTTAAGTTTTTAAAACTCGAATCAAGAAATACAATGTGATGGATCCAAATGGATGTTGGATGGACTGCCCGAGCTATTTAAAAACTGTTTTGATATTTTCTATAATTTTAATTTAAAAGTTGGACAACGAGACTCAGATTTAGATCTGGACAATGGATCTGTATCCGAAATCAAGTCAGAAATATAAAATGAATTTAATTTCAGTAAAACTTGAGAAATGAACTGGAATTTAGATTTAAAAGTGACTCAATTGCTCAGAAAATAGTATCAGGGGCAAAAAGGGAATATTTAAAAGATTTTGAAAAATTTGGGGTGTTTACAGATCTGAAATCTGAGATCCAAAAGGAAGTTGGATTTGGATCTGAAGTCTGAGATCCAAAAGTGGAATTGGGTTCTAGATCTAGAATTGGATTTGGATTTTGAAAGTCCAAATGGGACTTTTGAAGATGGGCTTGGGTTTTGAAAACCCAGATTGAATTTAAAACTTAGAAAAAGACTTGAACTTTGAGATTCAAAATCAATCTCAAACTTTGATTTTGAATTTGAAGAAGATAAACTTGATTTTGAATTCGAAATTAGAAGACGGATCGGAAACTTCAAAGTTAATTTGAACTTTGAAGTTTGATTTTGAATTTAGACTTTGAATTTTGGGATATACAAATGAATTTCAAAGTCAAATTGGACTTTGAATTTGAAGCTTGAATTTGGAATTTAGAAAAATGATTCAAGAATTTCAAAGTTAAATTGAACTTTGAAATTGGATTTGAGATATTGATTTGATTTTGAATTTTGAAAATGAATTTGGAATTTCAAAGTTGATTTGAACTTTGAAGTTTGATTTATATTAAAAATTTTGAAGTTTTGAAATGAATTTGAAATTTCAAAGTCAAATTGGATTTTGAAATCGAATTTTTAATTCTTGAAAATAGAATTGAATTTGAATCTATAAATAAGATTTGATCCGAGAAATAAAGAAAAGAATCACTTGGAATTTTAAAAAAGAGAATTTTGAAAATATGATGCAATTCTATCCTAAATAATGAATGAAATTTAAAGATTTTGAAATTGGATTTCATTCTTTAAATGAATATAAATAAGATTAATGATATAATACACTCCTGACTATGGTCATTGAATGTATTGTATAATAATCATATCTAAATTCAAATGAAGAATAAAATACATTTTGGTGCTTTTATAGAGTTTAAAATGAATATAACTCTCAATATACCCTGACTATGGACATTGGTATATATATTGAATTAATTTTAATTTAAGCTCTGATAAAAGAAGAAAATATGATGAATTTTGAAAATGGATCCAATGTGGATTCAGTGTTATTTTATAAAAGATAAGAATCCTAAGTTTTGTCTACATCCTGACTATGGCCATTGATGTAAATCATCAACTCAGGATTAATTACCTCTTACGAAACGGTGCACGTGCCATTCGTGTTTCACCATTGTGAGATTTTGAGAAATAAAGGTAAAAAGCATTGAAATAGACAATTTATGATATTTACAATGCTCATTCATTATATCTAAAAGCTGGAAATGTAAATATTCTCATTAAGATTTAACTATTACAATGCATAAAATTGAATTTATAACTCCAAATAATGACCTTTTTTACATATTCCCCTGCAAAACAATTGATTAGTGTGAAAACAAACTGCTAAGAATGTGAAAGATATTACGATGGAATTGGCATACTTATAACTGAGTGTGGCATATATGTTTATACTAATGAGACAAATATATACCGATATGCATATCAAATGAAGAGAAAAACGCACATGGAAAGAGCATTTACATGTAACACTTATACTAGTGGGAAGGACATGCATGTGTGCCTAAGCCTGATGTGAATGTCTGTGTTAGATGAAATGCAATAGGAGAAATCCATGAGAATAGGATGTTGTGCAGCTGAAAGGGAAATGTACATAAAGGGGAAAGTGACAGTGAGTGCTATGCTAGGTGATCATAACAGTGACTTTGCAAGGTAAGGAAGGCCTATGGATTGCCTTATGAAGGAAGTGCAGGAGGTTGATGTGTTGCGTAATGCAGCAGGTGATGTGTATGGGGAATCACAGCAGGACTGCCACTGTGTAGCAGGTAGTGACAGACATAAGGTGCTGGGGAAGGCAAAGTGCAGACAAGGAAGGTGATGTTGGTACTAAACAAAAGAAAACAGAGGTTGTGTAAAGGCGAAACACAGCAAAATGTTGTTGTATAGCAGGTGCATGATGGATATGGGGAGCTAGGCAGCTATTGCACCAGTTGTGTGTGCATAATGATGTATATGTTATGGCAAGTAAATGGGTGATGTGCACAGTGAGTAGGTGGTGGTGGCAGTGGAAGTGACAAGTAAGTGCAGCATACAAGAGACGTTTTGAATTGTAGATGATACAAGAGATGGGCTAGATGGTGTAGAATGGTTGTTGTACAAGTGGTTGCAAATGTGGTATAGGTAAGTGGTGTTAGCTGAAGATAAAGATCATGAGTAAGCCACAGCAACCATCAGGCTGCTATGCTTATGTATGCATAGGGAGTAATGTGAATGAAGAGGGACTGTGAGATAATTTAGCAGGAAATATTGTGCATGTGTGGGACTTATTGATGGTAAGTGGATGAATGAGTGTGAGGTGCAAACTGCATTGTAGCAATGAGTGACAATAATTGTTGTGTTTAGCAGCCACGACGGCCATGATGGTCTTTGATAACATAAGACCATAGATTGAAATATCATCAGCAGATACATGAGTTGTTTTTGTTCAGTTCTGATCTGAATGTCAGGGGGAAAGAAAGGGGGGTGCATGAGAATCAGAGGTAATCCAAGACCCACCGCAAGCACGAGAGCCTGCTCTGCTAACCGTGCATGAGAGAAATGAAGGGGCAACACGGGGTATGCAAGTGATGTCTTCTTTTAAATCGTTGTAATTTTGAAAAGATTTTTATATGAAAAACATGTGAAAACCAGACATCAAATAATAAAAACCGGTTCTCACTAGTGGATGAGACCGGGTTGAACTCAGGGAACGAGAATATTTTGTATTCAAGCACACAATTCTAAACTATTCTTTATTGCTGAATTATTGAAATATAAAATGTTTAAGAAAAGTGAAAACAACTAGCTATTACAACAAATGAATACCCTTCGCAGAGGGCATAAAGTGCAATATTTACAAACCCAATTAAAATTCTAATTCTAAAAGAAAAACCAAAGGTGTCTTCTACACTTGTGTCTCATGTTGCGTATCGAACGTGTGCACAATATATCACTTGCTTGCTATCTCCACGATTTCCTACAAAATTCAAATGCACACGAGCAACACAAGAGAAGAACAAATCTATACTATGCAAAATGTACCAAATAAATGCTAAAATCTAAATTGAAACAAAGGAAGATAATGCAAAAGAAATGCAATGACAAGTTTTAATGACAATGATTTCTAAATGCTAACTGACAACACTATCATTTAAAGCACAATTTACTGAATTCACTCAACACACTCTCATAACACACTCAAACAATATTCACTTTCACAATACACTCAAACTATCTCTCACAACTCATACTCAATGACAGCACACATTCAACACAATGCACAACACTTTGCTTTACTTTGCTCACTGTACTCTCTCACTCTCAGATGAATTCACAACACACTGTATTTCACCAAATTAATCTCGCACAGATAAAATACTATGAATCATTATGGAATGAGTTTCATAGGAAGTATGCTATGTGAAATATGCAGAAGATTGAAGAATGCAAAATGACTAGAGTATGCATATGCAGATGGACAACAATTGCTGAATGCAATTTACAAATACTGGATTGAATGGAACTCTAACAGAACGATACAGCATCAGCACATGATACCAATTTTTATCAAAGCACAATGTTATGCTGAGAATAAAACCGATTCAACTCAGATTAATGATGTATAGCTGATAACAATATGTAAATGCTGAAACTGATGTAGGAATAACGAATGAAAATGCAATTGAATCAAACTAACTATAGGCAAAATGAAGATTAACTAATGCAAAACAGAAGCTACACAATGCTGGAACAGGAATACACGGATGATTCAGATGAAAGAAAAACTAGAAAATTAAGTAACTAAAACAGGAAAATACAACACATGTAAAACAAGAATTTCAAGTAGATATTCAATATCTTTCAGACTGAAAATTCACGATACATTTGATCGGATTCTTAAAGAATTCAGTCATTTACTTCAGAAATCCAGTATTCATTTGCTGGATTTTAGTTGCTCATACATCAGATATAATGAAGCAGCTTAATCTTCTTTTCTTTAGATGGATATCAAATTGCTTTCTGATGGACTGTAGCAGAGTATTTCAGAACAAGCAAGAGCTTCAGTTCATTGATCAAAGGATAATACACCAGAGATCTTTGCTGGCTGCCGGAGATTTCAAAACAAAAATTTCACCGGATAACACTGTGATCGATCCAGATGATCGATACTGCTTAGAACAAAATTTTTTTTCTTTATATTTTTTTCTTTTCAATATACAGAATTTAATCCACTGAATCTAGATCAAAATTTTGATCAGATCAGCAACTTATTCATCAGAACAAGTATTCTGGCAGAATACATGTTGATTGCCGGATTCCAGCACAGATTTTTTTCTTTTTATGTTTTCTTCTTCTTCTTCTTTTTTTCTAAATTGAAATTCAAACATTACGATTCAGAAAGAATTAAAACGAAGAAGAAGAAGAAGACTAATTGGAAGAAGAAGAAGAAGAAGAAGAAGAAGAAGAGAAGGTAGATGACGACTTACCGGGAAATGAAGGAAGAGGTGGCTTCCACCTCGTGCGCTGCCACCGATTGAAGAAGCTCCTTGCCACCGGATGAAGAAGATCGACTGCTGGAAGAAGAAGAAGAAGAAGTAAGAATCCAGCAACTGGGAAAAGGGAACAAAGGGAGAAAATCAGAGGGGGAAGAGAAAAATTTTGGCGCACAAAAATGAAGCCCCGATTAATTCTGTTTTTGGGTTTTTAAAAGGGTTCAAACCGGTTGGAACCGGTTTGTAACAACAATTATTCAGTTTCAAAACTTCCAAACCGGTTCCAACCGGTTTGGTTTTCAATTTTCTTTTTAGAAATACAAACCGGTTCCAACCGGTTTGTATTATTATTATTTATATATATTTTTTTCAGTTTTCCATTAATTCAAAAATTACAAACCATATAATGATTTGTTTTTATTATTATATATATATATATATTTTTTTTATATATATTTTTTTTTAAAAGTAAAGAAAACCATATAAATCGGTTTTTTATGAAAATTTTCAAAAACAAAACTATTTATTTATAAAGGACTTCAAAAACTAATCTAACTATATTTTTTCTTTTCTAAAAAAACACCTAAAATGAATATAAAACTATTTTTCCCAATTTTTTCTTTTTAATAAAAACTAAAACCAACTACAAAAACTAAAATAGGCATAAAAATGTAAAATAAAACTATTTTTCCTGCATTTTCTAATTTTAAATCATTTTAGCACATTTACTCAAAAACTAACATAAAATTGGGTTTTTGAAACATTATTTTATAAAATCATGCATATTTAAATGTTAATAAACCTTGAATTATATGCATGATCAAATACCCCCATGCTTATGTTTTGCTAGTCCTCGAGCAAACTAGAAAAATGCAAGAAATCAAACTATCACCTAACTCACTTTCATAGGAATCACGGTTGCATTTAGCTCATGCAACAAGCCCTTTCAACCCCTGGGTTACGCCAGTGGACGAGTAAGGTCTCGTGAGGGTTTGCAGTGATGCTACCCACAAACATCTCTGTCATGTATGCATAATATTACACATCCTCATAAGCAGTAGGTAATTAAAGACTTTGTTTTCACAACTATTTCCTATTATTTCAAAAATCGAAATATAATTAGAGTCTTTTATGCACCACCACAGAAAAAAAATTTCTTTCACTTTTCTAAATATCACAATTATTTATGTTTTATTCTTAGAAAATCCAATAAAATCATATTATTATTTACTTATCCTCACTCATATGTTTTCTGCACAGTTTTCTCAATCACACTTCTAAGCATTGAACTTTTCTTTCTTTTTAAGCTCTTTTCTCTTTTTTTTTTCTTTTCACGCTTTTTCTTTTTGCGCACTTATTTTTCTCATATAGCTTGCGTGTGGTCTGCTTTTATGCCTTGTGCAATGTCAATATCTTCTCTACTTTTTCAATGCATACCAAAAGATATCAACTAAGACATAAAAGTGACTTCCTTCATTCACCCTTATAACATGAGAGTCAAACATTTCAACTTGTATCTGTTCTCAGTTACTTAGGATCACAAAGTTTTCCACTCTCCTTTTCGAAAATGAAATTAAAAGTTTTAACTTACATCTAATTTCCATCTACTAAAGATTGTGGAATTATCCAAACAACCTAACGCATGCTTTTTCTTACTTTTTGAGCTCATTTTTATGCTTTTGTTCATTTGCTTAGTTTTTCAAAAATACGACTGTGCATATTCATATTTATGATTCAAAATAAACTTTAACATGTATCTATCATCATTTCCTCGAAATCCGCATAAACAACCATAATTTTTATATCTATGTAAGAAATTTTTTTCGTGGGGCTTAAAAATCCTCTAAAAACATTAGATTTGAAATAACATTCATATAAGTTCAAACTCTTTCTTTAAAAATCTACTTTTCATGAGAGATGTGTAAACATGTGCAAGAACGTGGACAAAAATATTCTGGTGAGCTACTACACCCTCCCCCATGCTTGAATTACATTGTCCCAGTGGCATTCCCCCATACTTATGTGAAACTAAGTGAATGCACATGAGATGAAATCAATGAAGGAAAAAAAGTAAATTCAATGAAATCTAAAATGTGAAAATATGCCTACCCTGATCATGGTCTATGAATTATGCACATGAACTATATGAAAGTACTCTTAAAAAAATTGTTTTTCTATGAATATTTACAAAATCTTAAAATATATACAAAAATGTGTGAGTCCTAAACTTCTAAAAGATCAACATCCTCAATGTCTTGTCCTGTCACAGTATCTGAGATATAAGGCTTCAGCCGTTGCCCATTTACTTTAAAAATAGCACCCGTACGAGGGTCAAAAAGATCTATCGCTCCATATGAAAACACCCTATGCACAACAAATGGACCGTTCCATCTTGACTTCAACTTGCCTGGAAAAAGATGAAGACGCGAATGATAAAGCCATACCTTTTGCCCAAGCTCGAACTGTTTTCTAACAATATATCGATCATGAAAATGCTTAGTTCGAGCTTTGTAAATCTTTGCACTCTCATAGGCCTCATTACGCAATTCCTCTAACTCACTCAACTGTAATTTTCTCTCGACTCCAGCTTGGGTCATATTGAAATTGAATTTTTTTATAGCCCAATATGCTCTATGTTCTAACTCAACAGGAAGATGGCAAGGTTTCCCGAAAACTAATCGAAATGGTGACATACCAATCGGGGTCTTGAAAGCAGTCCTATACGCCCACAAGGCATCATCAAGGCGCTGAGACCAATCCTTGCGGTCTGGTCTGACTGTCTTTTCAAGAATCCTCTTTATCTCCCTGTTAGATACCTCAACTTGGCCACTGGTTTGTGGGTGGTAAGGTGTAGCAATTCGATGATGCACAGAATATTTCCTAAGTAAGGAAGCTACATGCACATTACGAAAGTGTGTACCACCATCACTGATGATCGCTCTAGGAACTCCGAACCGACTAAAAATGTTGTGCTTGATAAATCGAAGCACCTCTTTATGATCATTGGTCCGGGTGGCCACAGCCTCGACCCATTTTGAAACATAATCAACCGCCACTAAAATATATGTAAATCCAAACGATGGCGGAAAAGGACCCATAAAATCAATGCCCCAAACATCAAAAATCTCCACAATCAGAATAGGTAAAAGAGGCATCATGTCGCGCTTGGTAATGCGACCTGTTTGCTGACATCGCAAACACTTCCTACAGAATTCGTGAGCATCTCTATGAAGTGTGGGCCACCAAAATCCAGACTGAAGGACCTTTGCAGCGGTCTTCCGACTAGAAAAATGACCTCCACAAGCTAAAGAATGACAAAAGGATAAAATGGAATGATACTCTTCTTCGGGCACACATCTCCGAATCATCTGGTCCGGGCATGATCTAAATAATTCTGGTTCCTCCCAAAAATAATGTTTCACTTGCGCAAAAAATCTATCTTTCTCATTCCGGTTTCAGTGCGCAGGATACTCTCTAGTAACCAGAAAATTTACGATATCCGCGAACCAGGGTAAACGCTTGACATGAAATAACTGCTCATCCGGAAAAGAATCAACAATCTGTCCTTGATCAATAGATGAATCTATAGTCAGTCTAGACAGATGATCTGCTACAAGATTCTTACATCCACTCTTATCTCGAATCTCAATATCAAATTCTTGTAACAGAAGAATCCAACGAATGAGACGCGGTTTAGCATCCTTTTTACTCATCAAATATCTCAATGCAGCATGATCTGAGTAAATGATAACTTTGGAGCCCAACAAATATGATCGAAACTTCTCAAGTGCAAATACAACGGCTAGTAACTCCTTCTCAGTGGTAGTATAATGCATTTGTGTGTCAGAAAGAGTCCTACTAGCATAATGAATAACATGAGATCGTTTCTCAATCTTCTGTCCTAAAATTGCTCCAACCGCATAATCTGAAGCGTCACACATAATCTCAAATGGCACTGACCACTTAGGCGATCTGAGAATAGGAGCAGTGGTCAGTGCTTCCTTTAGGGCTAAGAATGCCTTCAAACAGGCATCATCAAACACAAACGACTGGTCTTTCGACAACAGGTTACACAACGGTCAAGAAATCTGACTAAAATCCTTAATGAACCGTCTATAGAAACCTGCATCCCTGTAAACACCCCAAATTTTCACCGCATCCAGTGTCTGTCCATTTCATAATTCATTACATGTCATTGCATATCATTGCATGCATTCGGCATACCATTTCATTGCACAGCATAGCATTGCATGTCATTACATCTCATCTTCGAGATCCAACACTCCAGTTTTTAAAATATTCAATCCAGATTTGAATTTTAAAGCTTTTCTTTCAAAATCAATTTCAAAACCTGGGTATTTATTCAACATTCTGTCATTTTCCAACCCCCGGGACTTTATATTTTGAAATACTTTCTTAGAAAACAATCTGGATTCATTTCAAATTCAAATTTTAATCGATTTCAATTCACAAATGAGACCCATTGAGGTGGTGTCGCTTCTGAATTCCTCTATTCATCAAATTTCTCAAAATTTTGAAAGTTTCAGTCCGATCAGGACTCTGTCTTAGAGACCTGATCCGGTCAGGAGTCAGTTTTGAAGTCTGTTTCACTTCCATTTTTAATCTTTTTCGTTTGTTTTCGAAATTTAGGTCATTTTACAGAGTCCAGTTAGTTCAGGATTCTATTTTAGAGTTCGGTCGAGTTAGGAATCTAACCTTGACTGTGTTTTCTAACTTATTTCATCATTTCTTGATAAAATCTTTTGAAAATTCTTTCATTTGGCTGTTAAAATTTAAAATTTCAGAGTCCTAAGAGTTCAGGACTCTAACCCGGAGTTCCAGTTCGCATGAGACCCTATTTTCAAAAATCTTGAATTTCAAATGTCAATTTTAACCCTTTTTCAAAGCCATTTTCAGTGTTTATTTCAAAATTTCTAAAACTCGATGTGGGCCCACTCAGTTGGCACCATATCCAGAGGAATTCTAATTCAGTTAGGATCCTATATCATTTCAAAAATTTCAATTTCAAAGTTTGCTTTTGAAAAGCTTTTGAAAACTCCTTCAATTTAAAGTTTTAAAATCGTTTTTTTTTTTTTTGAAAAACTCAAGTAGGGCCCACTCGGGGTGGTGCCATATTCGAGTCAGTCAGGGCTAGACTAGGGTTAGTGGATGTCTTGGTTAGTGTTAGAGGTTTAGAAGAGTCAAAACCATTTTGAAAGTTAGTTTTTAAAACTAGTATTTTTAAAGGTTTTTAAAGGTGTTTTAAAAACCCAATGTGAGAAAATGCCAAGTGGCGCCACATTTGGGGGATTTTTAGGATTAGCTAGGGGTTAATTAGGCATTATTTAGGATAATTTAGACTAGGGGTAGTTAGGTAACTCCACCCCAAAATCGCCCCCCCTTTAGAGTCCAAAATTTTCAAAATTGTCAATTTTTAAACCTAAAAAATTTTCTATAAATAGAGGCCATAGGGGGGTCGATTTTTCCAATTGGCTTTCCTTTGGATTCTTGGAGCTTCTCTCTCCTCTCCAGCCCTTCCTCCATTGCAGCAACCTCAAGGTAACTATTTTCTCTAATTTTTAGTTTTTATTTAATGTTTTTCATTGTTTTAAACATGATTTAGCCTTTGGTACCATCATCTTCATGGATTAAACCATGGATTCAACCTCAAGAACCATCAAGAATCAGCAAGAACAATCCAAGAAGGTGATCCAACCCTGTTTTGGGTGATTTACAAAGATTTTAATCCATTAGAATTGATTTTAATATGATTCTTTGCATTAATAACCAATAAAATATATGATTTGCCCTTTTTAATGGGTTAAATCTATGTTTTAAAGGTGATATCAAATTCCAGCCATTGATTCCCTGTTTTTAATTTATTTTCATGGTTTATTCATGTTTGTTTTACGTTCTATAGCCTAGAAATAGGTTTTATTTATTGTTTTATGGTTTATTTTATTTATTTACATTAGTTAATTCATGGTTTTTCAAGTTTCTTAAATTTCTGTGTGTTCTAGGTTTAGAATAGTAAAGATGATGTTATTTCGGATGGAAGCACTCATTGTTTATTTCTGATTTTTTTTATATGTGGTGAATGCATGAGTTATTGAGTTACTGTAGAAAAATCAGAGGTTTTGGATCTCGGAAACCCTGTCAAAAAAATCAGACATCAAATCGGGTTTTTAAAGCTTTAAAATCGTGGTTGAAATCAGGAAGGTAACTTGCTGTTATGATATTTCTCTCATCTTATATCTGATTTTAGATCTGTAAAGTGCTATGGATTCACATTGAGTAGATCTGTCTTCTGTGAAATTTTTGGATTTTTTGATCATTGTTTAGTATTTTTCCCTTTTAGAGAATCTGTTTTTAAATTTAAAGCTCGTTAGGGTTTACCAAAACCCTAATCAGACTTGTGTTAGTCATAAATCCCAAACCACAGATCCGATTTTAGATCTGTAAAAAGTGAGTATTATTATTTTTCTGTCTAACCACTAAAATTTCAGAAATTTTTGTTTAGGATTGCTATTTATTCCTGTATTTTCAATCTGGAATAGATGTTTTAATCCCTGTTAAAAGTGATATATTTTAGCTCAGATTGCCGGAAGGGTTTCTCCCTAACCGGAGATGATGTTTCCGATCTGTAAATTGGGAAATCTCTGTTTTTCTTTCTAGTTAGTCTCTGTAAAATTTCATAAATTTCCATGGCGATTTGACCCCTGGTTCAGGTCTTGGACTGAAACTGGTAGGTGAATTAGGTCAAAAATAGCATATTTTTAGGGTTTAATGCAATTTTCGGATTAATTTAATGTCAAAAAATTATTTTTATAATTCCAATTCAACATTAGGGTTATAACAAGTGCAGGTACTAATTTTTATGGATTTTGTAATCCATTTGATGGCTGAATTAAGCAAATTGCAAAACCGGGTTCCTGAAAGATCCAAAACACTGCTAAAATCATAGTTTTTGAGATATTATTGGATTTTCGTGCATAAGCATATGTTTTTAGGGTTTAATCATGTTCATAATCATATTAGAATGCTTTAGGTTTAATTTGATGCTCATTTGATTTCATTTAGTGCATAAAACCTAAGTTTTTACCAAAAATCTATTTCTAAAAACCCTGATTTCAAGGCCATAGTCTTGCTATCGGGGACAATTTGGTTATTTGACCTAAATTTCGAAATCCCTAGCCCTAATTTCATATTTTTAATCATGTCATAGCATATTTGGTTTGAGTTTATTCCATTCAAATTTCAAAATTTGCATTTTATCAAAATATCTTTCTAAAAACCCTAATTTCAAGGCCATAGTCTTGTTATTAGGGGTATTTTGGTCATTTTGACCCCAATTTCGAAATTCCATATCTTCTCTTTCATATTTATTCCATTTTATTTCATACTTTATCATTTTTATTTAAGGGGATCAAGGAAGAGGCGTATATCTAGCAAAATCCAACAATTTCCTGATATTGTTGGATAAATCTAGAAAAGCCAACATATATTCATTAACCAAGTTTTCTAGTTTTGCAGGTACATTGAAGACTTTATTTTTCATGTATTTAAATTTCAATAGTGATGTAATTTGTAATTAAACTTTGGAATAAGAATTTACATTTCCTGCTTAGCTTAGGTTGCATTGCATATAGTTTATTTTTATAATTTTAATGTGTGATGGATGATGATTCATGCATATTTTTACAAATTCACCATGGTCTACACGAATAGCACATGCACTAGCTTTTATGAAGATTATAAACTTGGTGGAATTCATATTTATGGCCATAGTCAGAATATGAAGGATATCTAGATTTATGATCTTCACATTAGCCACATTCAGCCTACACTCTTAGGCTAACTTCAAAAATGCACTGCATTTTTCAAAAATACAAAAAGTATTTCTCAATTCCTCAAATCCATATTCATTCATTTCATGCATTTGCCAATTCCAATTCAAATTTCAATTCAAAGTTCATTTTCTCAAAATCTCCTAAGCAAAATCGATTTTCCCAAAGACATTGAATTTCAAAGAATGTTTCAAATATTTCCCAAGTTCCAAATTCAAATTTTCTAAGTTAGAATTTCAATTTCTAAGTTTGAATTAAGAGAAACCAAGTCTCTCAGAATCGATTTTCACCAAATGTCAAGGATTCCTCAAAATCGATTTTTATTTCTCTCAGAAGTATATTTGAAATCCCAATTCACGATTTTCCAAGATTTACATTTTATATTCAAAGCAAACATCATGTTTTCAAATGTGCATTTTTCTGAAAATTCATAGCACAGGCCTGATTCTATGTGCATTTAGAAATTAGAATATGATTTAGACAAGTTGAATAGAGTAGAGCATAAGATTGATCCTTGGTTCAATTACCCCTGTTAAAGGTGGCAGGAACGGTTGAACCTCGTACCGACAGGCGAGTCCCATTCTACGGAATTTTTCCGCATTTTAAAACGGAGGCGAGTTATTTTCAAAAACTTTTTCAAAGGTCAGTTTGACTCGCAAAAAGTTAAAAATTTTGCGATGATAACAGGTTTGGCGACTGTGATGGGACCTGTCTTTGCCTGATCAATTTAATGCTCTACTTAGTTCAATTTGTCAAAATCGATTTTCATGAAATGTCAGCTTTGCTTTATGATATCATGTGAACCTAGGAGCCTAGACTTGAACCCAGCTGACAGGGAATGCATATAGACTAGGTATGGTTTGGTAGGACCATATTGAGGAGAATTATTCATGCTCACATAGACTTAGGTCTAATACAACACTCCTCAATTTAGGAATTGTATGAAAACAATGCTTGCTTCTTCAAATATTTCAAAAATCTATCTCTTTAGGACTTAGAGCCTTCTATTTGCTTGCATGTGCTCATATTTTCAAAAATCCACCCCCATCTATATTGTCCCGGTCTTCATGTTGCTGGGCTCTCTTCCAGAACCATAGTTTGGGACAGAGCCTCACAACTGGGCCACTTATTTGGGTGAAAACCCCCCTGCCACGTACCAAGGGCCATAGTCCAACGTATATCGGCAGGTGCTCAAGGATGTTGAGAAACTTGAACCTAGAACTGGAGGAATTGATTTTATGCCACGTACATCAAGCCTTGGCTTGAGTATATAGGCATAACTGGATTGGATACAGTTGATCTGAATCTTAGAGTTAGGATTAAGGTCCTACAGCTATTTCAAAATTTGTGCATCTAGAATCAGCTTTTAGGGAATGTTGTATGTGCATACTTGTTTGTGCAGAATGTGATTGAATATGTTATAATCATTTCCTTTTATTTTCCATATTTTCCCAATTTTCTAAAAATACTGGATGATTTTTCAAAATTCCTCAATCTATGTCCGTGTACTGTCCATGTTTTTAAACCTTGGACGATTTTCCAAATACTTCATTCTCCATTTATTTCTTCATATTTCATCAAACCCTGGACGATTTTCCAAATTTCCCTTAATTTCCTTCAAAACTCCAGGTGATTTCCCATCTTTCCTTTCTTCTGGATCTCGAATTTCCTGCTTTATTTTTATCCTGCCTACATTTTTCTCAAAATTCCTGTATTTTCCAAGTCTTATTCCAAATTTTCCATGTTTTCCAGTCTATTCTGATGGCATCCAGTCAGCTTGATTCAGTCTTCTCTGAGAGTCACATCTCCTACGAGGTGCGACAACGTCTTCCCGAACATCGAGTCCTCAGCACCGGATCCTTCTTCCCCCGGTGGTATTATTCATGGTTCAAAAACTTCTCTCGTATGTTTCCGGACCATCTGGACGAGTGTGGATTGAAACTGGCGTCCGCAGTGGGAAAGCAGACAGTCAACGGCAATTTGATCTATGCACTAGCAGAACGGTGGAATCCGAGCACTTCTACTTTCTGGTTCCCATGGGGCGAGATGACGTTGTTGATAGATGAATTTTCAGAAATTATGGAATTACCCGAGCCAGCTGGTCAGCCTGGAGATCCATTGAAGAAGCAATTTTTGATTAATGTCAAGGGTCTGGACCCCCGAGACGCTTTAGCTCGAATGACAGGACGCAAGTCTTGGCCATTGATCGAGGAGGATGAAAACGAATATGTGGACCAGCTCGAAATCTACAGACAGTATGGGGCATTTGTGGAAGTCAACTCATTGTCCAGGACAGCTCGAGAAAAAATTCAGCATGCGATGGTTCTGTGCACGGTGGGATTAGCTTTCTTTCCCGACGGACGAAATTATATGGATAGTTCAGCTTCTAAGGAGATGGGGAAGTCGACAGACTAGCCGCCTCTCCATTGCCATGGCCGCACTCGCCTTTCTATACCGAGGGTTGACTCGTTTCACACTCGGAGAATCAATTTTAGTCGAAGGGTGCACCTACGCGTTGCAGTCTTGGTTCCTCCGGCATGTGCCAGCCCGAGCCAGTTCCTTTAGATACAATGGTAAAAAGCTTCTGCCAGTTGCGCGATACCAATTCTTAATCGACAACCTTCAGGAGGAAGAAGTCGTATGTGACTACTTTGATCGTCAAGAATCACCTCCCAGATACACTTATACTTATGGCAAGCGATTCAGACTACTTGGCCCGTTCTTCTGCGCATACTATCATCCCGAGCGGTGTGTCAGACAGTTCTCTCAGAGGCAGAAGCGCGTAGAGATTCGTCCACTAGCGGGGGTTCTGCCAGAATTCGATCTCGCATCAGATCAGTGGTCCGGAGCATACCATTCTGCCAGACATGGCTGGGATTCCTTTGTCAGTCTTACTATTTCTCCTGGTCCTCGTGTGTCTTCTGATTTTGTAGAGTGGTGGAAAATTGTTCGTCCCCCTCCCCTCTGTCAAGTGTATTATTGATAAAATCATGTTTTTCCCCTCAATAAAATTCTTTTACATTTCACTTTGGTTTGACGACCTCGCCTAGGTAACAAGGCATATTTTCAGTTGTTTATCTTGCAAAGAATAGCAACGCAATTGTCGTAATCCCAGCGACGACTCAATCCCTAGTAATGAGATATTATTTTAATTGTCTACCAAAATTCTCAACAAATATTTTCTTCCAAACCAAATTTCCTTCAGAAGCCTAACCATCAGTTCTACCCTGCAGAGAGCATCAACAACATCCAAGAGAACATTTGCAATACCCGATGGTCAATACAAGATCCAGAAAGAAAACCACATCAGTTGAAGGTGTCGCATATTCAGTAGCTTCAGAAGAAGAGATGGACTCACCTCGATCAATCCAGAGTCAGGGTCAGTAGGCGGATGATGGCATCGATCCCCAAATGTATATCATGTTCAAAAAGATGATGACCAAGATGCTGGCAGAGCAAGCTGAGGCCAGTACTGAGCAAATTCAAACTAAACAGAAAGATAAGGGTCAGGCCGTCAAGAATGTGAAGATCAGCAAAAAGCAGAGTCGTCACGAGGAAATATCTGATGAGTCAGAATCAGCTGACGATGCTGACAAGGAATGTGAAAATAAATATGAATTCATAAGGTCGACTCAGGGTCAGGGGTCAGCTTACAAATCCAAGAATCAGTCTGTTGACGACCCTACGCAGTCACAACTGAAAGATGTGATGAAAATGGTTAAGGATCTGCAGGCCCGCGACAAGGGCAAGAAAATCTTCACCAGTGAAGACTTCTATGATGGATTGGATGGGGATGATGATCTCGATAACCTCCCCAAGAAATTCATTAAGTTTGATGGTTCGGGTGATCCAAAGGCGCACCTCGCCCTTTTCTTCGCAGAGTGTTCCAAGTTCAGGAGGAATAACAGGGCCTTATTTCTTTGTTTCCCTCGCAGTTTGGAGGGTATTGCAGCAAAATGGTATTCAGAGCATATTAATCCCATAGAGCTGAAAGAGTTTGATAAAGTGGTCAATTTGTTTATTGAGCACTTTTTATTCAACGCTGAGGCACTCCCGACCCTCAGCCACCTCTGTGGCCTGAAACAGAGAGAAAATGAAAAGGCCCGAGATTTTATCCACCGCTGGAGGTCAGCTTGTAATAAAATGAGAGATCCCATATCAGAGGGGCATGCTTTGTCCTTAATTCTAAGCAATTTCTCGCAGCCTCTGAAAGGCCTCATCTCCACCGCACCATCCAGAACCTTTATTGAATTAACAGAGTGAGCCGAATGATTCGAATTAAATCTGGAGAATGGCTTCTATGAAGGTTTCACTTTCACCAAGAACAACGGCCAGAACGAGTCAAAGAAGAAGACTCACTTTACTAATTCTGTCAATAATAATAAATGGAATCATCGCAAGGGGCAGAATAGAGACTTCTGTTATGGGGCAGGAGGTTCAAACAGGAATGATCAGAAAGGGAAGTCAATCCCGCAATTCAATAAGCTGCTTCAGCTGGAGCAGGGACCAAAACCCCAAGAAAAAGTGAAGCATGAAGGATGGAGCTATGACAGGAAATTCATCCCATTAGATCAATCACTCGAGACTGTGCTCGAGTACATGTTGACCAAGGAGATGGTCAAGTTGCCAAGGCTGGCCGATCCTCCCGTTCCTATGGGAAAATTCAAAGACCAATTCTGCAAGTTCCACAGAACAGTGGGGCACAATACTGAGGACTGCTTTGTTCTGAAGAATATTGTTCAGGACTTTATTGATAAAAATCTTCTGGTAGAAGGCGCGGAAGATGAAAATATAGATATTCTAAAAGAGCCATTTCCTCGTCATTCTACAGTAGTCATCACCGAACAGTCGTTTCAACCACAGGAGCATATCAGGCCATGCTCTGAAAATGACATGCAAGCTCAGCATCAAGTCCTGGTATTGCAGCAGGCTCGGTCCAAGGCCCAGAAGATGGACCTTATTTCAGCTTTCGGCGAATTGAAAGTGTCTGACAAGTCCGCTAGGATATCTCCCGAGGTAGCCAGAAGTATGCCATGGCTCCCTAAGCATCTCATTAAGTCCACCACAAAGAAAAGCGAGACATCAACTCTAAAGCCTATTACAGCATTATCAAATGTCTCAATTTTGGACTTAACTCAAGCCTCCGCCAAGCATCAGCAGGTGTTGAATGATCTGCTACAAAAAATCAAGGTGAAACCAAGCACAACTCCTGAAGACATGGCCCATATAGTCAATCAGGCCATGACTAATGCTCCAGTTACTTTCTCTGATGAGGATCTCCCTAAACCTCATGTATTTCACAACAATGCCTTGTATGTTGTGGTTCGAACCAGAGGGATGACAGTTCCTCATGTACTGATCGATGGAGGCAGCAGCCTCAATATATGTCCGGAAATGACCGCCAAAGCTTTGGGCATAAAAGAAGAAGAATACATTCCAGATCCAATCACCATTTATGGGTTTGACAATCATGGCCAAACAGCGAAAGGAAAAATATTCCTAGAGATCTTCATTGACTACTCGGTCCATTCAATTCTCTTTCACGTGGTCAATGTGCCGCCCACTTATAATCTACTTCTCGGGAGACCATGGATCCACAACACAAACGCAGTACCGTCTACTCTGCATCAATGCATCAAGTGGTCAAAAGGTGGTATGATCACGACAGTCTTAGGCGAAGATCTGGAGCAGAGACTAGCACAACCCATGGTTCCCAGACCCTCTTTCACTACTGATATCCCTAGCATTAGGGGTATTGAAGAGGTCAGCTTCGAAGAGGATTCAGGAATAATGCAGACGGCAGAGCAGCCCGAGCATACAGTGGCTGCGACCCGATGGGGAGGTCCACAGTTCTTCAAGATTGGAGGACGAATTGATTACAGCACTCTTAAGGGTCATCCCCTATTCTCCCAATTTATGAAGGCTAAAAAAGGATTTGATTTACTAGTAAAGCATGGCTACCAGCCTTTTCGAGGCCTAGGCAAAAATGAAGATGGTCGTCTTGAATCAGTGATTCCTCAGCACTGCCCTAAAAGAGCCGGATTGGGCTTTAATGGTCGAAGGTCTCAGAAAAGGACTATTTTCATTAAGGGAGCACATTAGAAGAATTCCTTTGTCTTTCTTTTTCTATTATGTTATCGGGATGATATCCCATTTCATTTTCATCATTGTCATTTTGATTAATTCTATCTTTCAATAAAGTTGCCAGTTTCCTTTGTCTATCTTGGTGCCATTTGTCTCTTTATTCCTCAGTATTAAATCTTCACAAAATTGAAATCATTTTGCTCTTTTATCTTTCCAATTATTTTCAATAAAAGCAATTTATTTCATGATGAGCAATTTCCCTAAATCAATTTATCCTCCAATTTTCAGAATGTCTTCCCGATCTATCAAGAAGCTCGTCTTTAATCCAAAAGCTTGTTCGAAATCAGCAGTAATTCATCAGGTCAGAATAAGAGCAGAATGTAGTCAAACTGCAAAGCAGTCAGAAGAACCCGCAGAGTTTGACTCATCTCTTCAGGAACTGCCAGAATTTGCATCGATTCAGAGGCAAGATGAGCCATCATCCTTGGTTCAAGATCCGACTGAGGATATCAATATCGGATCAGAAGACTATCCTAGAATTCTCAAAATTGGCAGTGGTTTGAGCCCAGGAGAGAAAGAAAGGCTCACTAATTTCCTCAAGCAGCATGAAGAAGTATTCGCATGGACTTATGAGGATATGCCAGGTTTAGATCCGAAATTGGTGGAACATCGCCTCGTTTTGAAGCCTGAGGCGAAACCAGTCAAGCAGAAGTTGAGAAAAATGGATCCTCGAATCGAGCAACAGGTCAAGGAAGGACTTGAGGATCTGCTTAAAGCAGGATTCATTCGAGCAATTGATTATCCGGATTGGTTGGCGAATATCGTAGCAGTTCCTAAGAAGAATGGGAAAGTGCGAATCTGTATCGACTTCCGTGATCTCAATAAAGCCACTCCGAAGGATGACTACCCGCTCCCAAACATTGATCTCCTAGTCGATAGCACAGCCGGGCATGCTATGTTTTCCTTTATGGACAGATACTCCGGATATAATCAAATCAAGTTGGCCGCTCGTGACCAATCCAAAACATCCTTTACCATGCCATGGGGCACTTTCTGTTATACAGTCATGCCTTTTGGGCTCAAGAATGCTGGAGCCACTTATCAGCGCGCTATGGCCGTTATATTCCATGATCAGATGCACAAAATCATGGATGCATATGTTGATGATATTCTAGTAAAATCCAAAGAAGAGGAAGATCACATCGAAGCTCTCAATCAAGTTTTCAAGCGGCTCATTCTTTACAAGCTAAGACTCAATCCACAAAAATGTGTTTTTGGAGTCGAATCTGGCAAGTTGCTAGGCTTCTTAGTCAGCAAGAAGGGGATAGAGATGGATCCTGCTAAGGCCAAGGCTATCATTGGCATGCCGCCTCCGACTAATCTCAAAGAATTGCGTAGCCTTCAAGGACGCATGCAATCAATTCGGCGATTCATTTCTAATTTGGCCATGAGATGTGAGCCTTTCAATCATTTGCTCAGAAAAGGAGTGAAGTTTGAATGGGGACCAGAGTGTCAGCAATCGTTCGAACGCATCAAGAAATATCTTCTCAATCCTCCTGTTTTAAAGCCGCCAGAATTAGGGAAACCCCTATTGCTATACATTTCAGTTAATCAAGTTGCTTGCGGCGGATTCCTGGCGCAGTACGAAGAAGGTAGCTTGATAAAACATGCCATTTACTATGTGAGCAAGACCTTTATTGATTATGAGAAGAAATACTCTCAGATAGAGAAGACATGCCTAGCTCTAGTATGGATGTGTCAGAAATTGAGGCATTATCTATTGGCGTCTGAAGTCAAGATTCTATCTAAATTAAATCCTCTCAAGTACGTTCTTGAACAACCATTTCTCAGCGGACGGATCGCCAAATGGCAAGTCCTATTAATGCAATACGACTTGCAATATGTCTCTCAGCAATCTATCAAAGTCCAAGCAATTGCAGACCAATTAGCAGATTTTCCTCTAGCAGAGGATGTTAAAGCTGAGGATGATTTCCCCGATGAGCGGATCTGCAATATTCAACAATCCCCAATTTGGAATTTATTCTTCGACGGTTCCAAGAATATGGCAGGCATAGGAATCAGAATTCTGCTAATTACACCAGAGAAGGAGATGATTCCCTTTTCTCTTAAACTGGATTTTCAGTGCACTCATAATATGGCCGAGTATGAAGCTTTGATACAAGGTCTAAAAATTCTACAGGACTTCAACGTCAAAAGAGTGCATGCTTATGGCGATTCTTTGTTAATCGTCAATCAAGTTCTGGCCGAATGGCAAGTGAAAGATCAGAAACTACTTCCTTACCAGAAGATTGTCTCAGCTCTTGCCAACAAATTCGAAGAATTCCAACTTTTTCATATCAAAAGAGATTTCAACCAAGTTGCAGACAGTTTAGCCAATCTGGGATCCATCATGTCTTTCAGGAGTGGAGAATCTTGTCGCTCATTTGAGATTGGCAGACTTGATCAACCCGCTTTCGTTCCAGTAGAGCAGATAAACCAGGCTGAGCAAAAGAAGAAGCCTTGGTATCATGATATCAAAAATTTCATTAAAACTGGCGAATTTCCTCCAGAATTATCAAAGAGAGAGCAGCGAGCAATTCAACGCATGTCTGCTCGATATTTTATTCTTGCCGACGTCCTTTATCATCGTGGATTCAGTTCTGAATATTCCAGATGTTTGGACGAAGAAGAAACCAAAGAAGTTGTGCAAGAAGCACATGAAGGCATTTGCGATGGCCATGTTGGCTATCAGACTCTCGTCAAACAAATCATCCGAGCAGGATATTATTGGAGAACTATGCAACAAGATTGCTATCGTTTTGTAAAGAAGTGCGTTCAATGTCAGATGCATGCGCCTTTCATTCATGCGCCAGCGACATACTTGCAATCTGTCGTCTCGCCATGGCCATTTTCCATGTGGGCTTTTGATGTTGTAGGCCCCATCACTCCTTCAGCCTCCAATGGTCATAAATATTTTCTTGCCGCAACAAAATATTTTACTAAATGGGTAGAAGCAGTCACTCTACGCACAGTAGAAGGTCGGCATGTGGTTTCTTTCATCCATAAGAATATCCTTTGCCGCTTCGGTATACAGCATGATATTGTGTCGGATAATGACAGTCATTTCAAGAATGAGGACATTCTGCTCAAAATTCAGAATTCATCATCATTTTTCCGCTCCTTATTATCCTCAAGGGAATGGTCAGGCAGAGGCCACCAACAAGGTTCTGATTCGAATCCTAGAGCGAACTTTAGAAACGGGCCGTGACTGGCATGAAAAGATTCATGATGCATTATGGGCATACAGAACCACCATTCGAACTCCAACGAATGCTACTCCGTCAGAACTTGTCTACGGAACTGAAGTAGTGCTGCCTCTACATGTTCAGAAACCGGCTCTGAAATTTGCATCACTTCTAGAATTACCTCTTGATCAGTATCAGCAACAGCAACTGGTACAACTTGATTTGCTTGATGAAAGAAGGCTCAGAGCAGCAGAGCATGCTCAATCTTATTGCCAGAGGATAGCCCGACAATATGCAAAATCTGTCATTGAGAGAAAATTTCGGGTCAATGATCTAGTGCTCAGATCAATAACTTATCTCAGGCACCGCCCGGGTGGCAAATGGTCGCCAAATTGGGAAGGTCCTTATGTTGTCAAAGAGGCACTACCTCGCAATTCATATCGACTCATCAATGCTGATGGAATAAAATTACCAGATCCCATCAATGCTCGACATTTGAAAAAATTCTATACTTGAACAATTCTCTATTCTTTGTAATCCTTCCAAATTTTCTTCAATAATGATCAAAATTCTTTTCCCAGTTACACTGGGGCATTTTAAAATTTTGTTTTTATCTACAAATATTCCGTATGCAGGCAGGATAAACAAATCTCTCATTTCACGCACTTGTGCACGCCTGTGCACCCATTTACATTCATTTGCATTTGCATGCATTCATTCGCATTCGTCTGCATCAATTTGCATTAGCATCGATTACCCATTCAGGATAAGGGATAAATCCTGAGACTCCGACAGTTGTCCGAGTCGTCGTGAGGGTGAAGACTGAAAATTTTCCATCAAAATCAATTAGTAATTCTTCAGGATCCAGTGTTCGTGCTGGTAATTTTTCAAAAATCCCGTGTTCGGGCTGGTAAACTTTCAAAAATTCAGTGTTCGTGCTGGTAAAATTTCAAAATCCAGTGTTCGTGTTGGTAAATTTCCAAAACCCAGCGCTCGTACTGGTAACCATTTAAAATCCAGCACTCGTACTGGTAACCATTTAAAATCCAGCGCTCGTACTGGTAACCTTTTAAAATCCAGCGCTCGTACTGGAAATCTTTCAAAACCCAGCGCTCGTACTGGTAATCTTCTAAAATCCAGTATCCAAACTGGTACATTTTTAAACCAGTATGCATAAAGGTATCTTTTCAAAATCGAGCACTCGTGTCATGTCAGTCGACCACTTGAGTTCAGTCCTCGTGTTGATCACTCATCAAATTCCCAATTTCCCAATTTCCAATTTCCAATTATCAATTTCTAAATTTCCAAATTTCTAATTTCCAATTTTCGAATTTTCCAATTTCAAATATCAAATTTCAAAATTCCAATTTCCAAAATTTGACCCTTTTGAGTCACCCAATACCAATTTCAATCATTTTCTCTTGCGAGAGACCCTTTGTATAGGGAGAGTTCGAGTGAGCTCGCTCTTTTTGCATGCTATCCAATTCGTTCACTTAGCCCCTTTTCAGGGAGAGTTTGAAGGGACTCGTGTCTTTGTGAACCGTTTGCAAAACAAAATTCCAAATTTCACACAAGGAACCCTTTTTATAGGGAGAGACTCGACGGAGACTTGCTTTCCTTGTGGCCCCATAATTTCAGACTAGGCCATTTCATCATGAAGGACCCTCTTTTCAGGGAGAGTGTGATGAACTCGTTCCTTCATGACCAATTTACCAACCTCACCAATTCCGGCCCCCTTTCCATAAGAGAAGCCTAATGTTAGGAAGTTTTGACGAAAGCTTAATTTCTCTTCGAAAGTTCGTTTTGCAAACACCTCCTCTTCAGGGAAGAGAGGAGTAATTCCCAATTCCAATTTCTGAATCTTCTCCTTTGGGGAAAGGAGAAGAGAATTTTTGTCAGAAATGTGTTGCGTTGTGCTTCAAATGCTCGATTTCACAAAAGGATTTCAAGAAAGTTTTGCCAATCTGTCCTTAAATATTTGTTGATTTCAAAAATCTTTATTGCACAAAATTATTACTTCAGAATACCTCCATTATTACTTCCGAAAGGGTAATGCTTTCGCGAAAAAGGATTCAAAGTTCAAAATCTTTCTATTGGTCAACCAAAAGGATGAAGAATAAATCCTCGATATGGCCAGCAAAGAGAATTCAATGTTGCTGCAAAGCCATGAGTAATTGATATTGATCGCAGTCAATGGCACATTTTTAAAGACCATTCTTGAAAAATAAAGTAGTCGAAATATCCTGGGTGATACAGAGAAATCCACTCGATTTTCATATCTCCTCAATCACCTAAGCTGCAATTAAGTATCTGCAAAAGAGATCTCTCAATTGTCGTCAAGATGAAGGCGAATTAAGCGAGTCGACCCCCGGGGCCAAAGAAGATTTGGATCATCTCCAAGATGACGGAGTTTGTGACGGATCCTTCCAGGGAAAGTTCAGATCACCGTCGAGATGAAGGCGAGTGTGATGAGCCTACCGACAAACCCTAAAAGATATTTAATTTCTGCTATCATCAAGAGATTTCCTACCAAAAAGCCAATAACTATCAAGATAATCCCTGAGAGAAAAGAAGGATCAGAACATCTCTGAGATGAAGGAGTTTGTGACGTACCCTTCCCCCAAAAAAAAAAGAAAGAGAGAGACAAGTCAGGACATCTCCAAAATGAAGGATGATGTAATTCCCGAAAAATCCAAGAGAGCTCCCATCTGCTAAAAAAAAAAAAAGAGTGCAGAAAGATCATCATGAGAAAAGAATCCCAGGATATCAGACTGCCAAATCTATCAAGAATCTTCTTTAATTTTGTGAAATTCTTTTATCAATATTCTTTCACCAATAGCTCTCGCAATATCAAGAATGCTTTCTTTCCCGTCCATATCAAGGAAATTGATAGCTTCCTTGAAAGAAAGCCAATCGCAAGCAATTTGAATTTGAATCTTGATTCTACGGAGTTAAGCTCAGTCGGAGGTAATACTTCAGGTAGAAAAGAGGGAATACTTTCAAAACAATGCGCATCACTTTCAATTATTTTGAATCAACAATAATTTTCAACATTTTGACAATATTTTCTAGCTATCCTGGCGTGAAGCGAGAGCTTGAGGTTCATCTTTGGCGCATCCTGACATCAGTTGTTATCCCTTTTAGGACTTGATAACGGGAGTTTTCAAGATTCCTTCCCTTCTTTGGTATAATCTGAGCGCACGGGCTCTCAGATTCACACACTTCCCTGTGTCCCCACTGTCCCACCATAGACAGTCCAATTTCGGCTTGAGGTTAAGCCACCAATTCCAGCAAAAGGCAATTTCAAAAGTTAATTAGTCTCAGCAATGAGGCGCCCAAAATCAATCCCTTTTCAAACTTTAGGGACCCCAATTTCCTTCCTTTTGCAAAACCCCTATCGGATTCATTGTGCGGAAATCCGAAGGTTCCATCACGGTCTCTTCTTTCGAGGATTCCGTTCATTTTCTACCCGATCAAGTTAAGGGTATAAACCTGAGCCTCATTTGATGAGGTATTTTATTTTCAACCCGATCAGGTTAAGGGTACAAACCTGAGCCTCATTTGATGAGGTATTTCATTTTCAACCCGATCAGGTTAAGGGTACAAACCTGAGCCTCCTTTGATGAGGTATTCCATTTTCATTTCCCGGTCAGGTTAAGGGTCAAACCTGAGCTTCGTTTCTACACGAGGTATTTTCTGTCCCATCCAGGTTAAGGGCAAAACCTGAATCTCACTTCTTTTTGAAATAAAATTTTCTCCTTATTCCCCATTTCATATCTATCATCATCACTTGAACTAATTCTTTCATACCCAGTCAGATTCATCTAACCGGGGCATTTTTATGATCCAAATTTGGTGTGTTTTCTTTGCCACTAAGCTCGGCTTTCAACCGGCTTAGCAGCAAAGAGGGGCATCTGTAAACACCCCAAATTTTTACCTCATCCAGTGTCTGTCCATTTCATAAGTCATTACATGTCATTGCATATCATTGCATGCATTCGGCATACCATTTCATTGCACAGCATAGCATTGCATGTCATTACATCTCATCTTCGAGATCCAACACTCCAGTTTTTAAAATATTCAATCCAGATTTGAATTTTAAAGCTTTTCTTTCAAAATCAATTTCAAAACCTGGGTATTTATTCAACATTCTGTCATTTTCCAACCCCCGGGACTTTATATTTTGAAATACTTTCTTAGAAAACAATCTGGATTCATTTCAAATTCAAATTTTAATCGATTTCAATTCACAGATGAGACCCATTGAGGTGGTGTCGCTTCTGAATTCCTCTATTCATCAAATTTCTCAAAATTTTGAAAGTTTCAGTCCGACCAGGACTCTATCTCAGAGACCTGATCCGGTCAGGAGTCTGTTTTGAAGTCTGTTTCACTTCCATTTTTAATCTTTTCGTTTGTTTTCGAAATTTAGGTCATTTTACAGAGTCCAGTTAGTTCAGGATTCTATTTTAGAGTTCGGTCGAGTTAGGAATCTAACCCTGACTGTGTTTTCTGACTTATTTCATCATTTCTTAATAAAATCTTTTGAAAATTCTTTCATTTGGCTGTTAAAATTTAAAATTTCAGAGTCCTAAGTGTTCAGGACTCTAACCCGGAGTTCCAGTTCGCATGAGACCCTATTTTCAAAAATCTTGAATTTCAAATGTCAATTTTAACCCTTTTTCAAAGCCATTTTCAGTGTTTATTTCAAAATTTCTAAAACTCGATGTGGGCCCACTCAGTTGGCACCATATCCAGAGGAATTCTAATTCAGTTAGGATCCTATATCATTTAAAAAATTTCAATTTCAAAGTTTGCTTTTGAAAAGCTTTTGAAAACTCCTTCAATTTAAAGTTTTAAAATCGTTTTTTTTTTTTTTGAAAAACTCAAGTAGGGCCCACTCGGGGTGGTGCCATATTCGAGTCAGTCAGGGCTAGACTAGGGTTAGTGGATGTCTTGGTTAGTGTTAGAGGTTTAGAAGAGTCAAAACCATTTTGAAAAAAACTCATTTTGAAAGTTAGTTTTTAAAACTAGTATTTTTAAAGGTTTTTAAAGGTGTTTTAAAAACCCAATGTGAGAAAATGCCAAGTGGCACCACATTTGGGGGATTTTTAGGATTAGCTAGGGGTTAATTAGGCATTATTTAGGATAATTTAGACTAGGGGTAGTTAGGTAACTCCACCCCAAAATCGCCCCCCCTTTAGAGTCCAAAATTTTCAAAATTGTCAATTTTTAAACCTAAAAACTTTTCTATAAATAGAGGCCATAGGGGGGTCGATTTTTCCAATTGGCTTTCCTTTGGATTCTTGGAGCTTTTCTCTCCTCTCCAGCCCTTCCTCCATTGCAGCAACCTCAAGGTAACTATTTTCTCTAATTTTTAGTTTTTATTTAATGTTTTTCATTGTTTTAAACATGATTTAGCCTTTGGTACCATCATCTTCATGGATTAAACCATGGATTCAACCTCAAGAACCATCAAGAATCAGCAAGAACAATCCAAGAAGGTGATCCAACCCTGTTTTGGGTGATTTACAGAGATTTTAATCCATTAGAATTGATTTTAATATGATTCTTTGCATTAATAACCAATAAAATATATGATTTGCCCTTTTTAATGGGTTAAATCTATGTTTTAAAGGTGATATCAAATTCCAGCCATTGATTCCCTGTTTTTAATTTATTTTCATGGTTTATTCATATTTGTTTTACGTTCTATAACATAGAAATAAGTTTTATTTATTGTTTTATGGTTTATTTTATTTATTTACATTAGTTAATGCATGGTTTTTCAAGTTTCTTAAATTTCTGTGTGTTTTAGGTTTAGAACAGTAAAGATGATGTTATTTCGGATGGAAGCACTCATTGTTTATTTCTGATTTTTTTATATGTGGTGCATGCATGAGTTATTGAGTTACTTTAGAAAAATCAGAGGTTTTGGATCTGGGGAACCCTGTCAAAAAAATCAGACATCAAATCGGGTTTTTAAAGCTTTAAAATCGTGGTTAAAATCAGGAAGGTAACTTGCTGTTATGATATTTCTCTCATCTTATATCCGATTTTAGATCTGTAAAGTGCTATGGATTCACATTGAGTAGATATGTCTTCTGTGATATTTTCGGATTTTTTTATCATTGTTTAGTATTTTTCCCCTTTTAGAGAATCTGTTTTTAAATTTAAAGCTCGTTAGGGTTTACCAAAACCCTAATCAGACTTGTGTTAGTCATAAATCACAAACCACAGATCCGATTTTAGATATGTAAAAAGTGAGTATTGTTATTTTTTTGTCTACTGTTCACCACCAAAATTTCAGAAATTTTTGTTTAGGATTGCTATTTATTCCTGTATTTTCCATCTGGAATAGCTGTTTTAATCCCTGTTAAAAGTGATATATTTTAGCTCAGATTGCCGGAAAGGTTTCTCCCTAACCGGAGATGATTTTTCCGATATGTAAATTGGGAAATCTCTGTTTTTCTTTCTAGTTAGTCTCTGTAAAATTTCATAAATTTCCATGGAGATTTGACCCCTGATTCAGGTCTTGGACTGAAACTGGTAGGTGAATTAGGTCAAAAATAGCATATTTTTAGGGTTTAATGCAATTTTCGGATTAATTTAATGTCAAAAAAATATTTTTATAATTCCAATTCGACATTAGGGTTATAACAAGTGCAGGTACCAATTTTTATGGATTTTGGAATCCATTTGATTGCTGAATTAAGCAAATTGCAAAACCGGGTTCCTGAAAGATCCAAAACACTGCTAAAATCATAGTTTTTGAGATATTATTGGATTTTCGTGCATAAGCATATGTTTTTAGGGTTTAATCATGTTCATAATCATATTAGGATGCTTTAGGTTTAATTTGATGCTCATTTGATTTCATTTAGTGCATAAAACCTAAGTTTTTACCAAAAATCTATTTCTAAAAACCCTGATTTCAAGGCCATAGTCTTGCTATCGGGGACAATTTGGTCATTTGACCTAAATTTCGAAATCCCTAGCCCTAATTTCATATTTTTAATCATGTCATAGCATATTTGGTTTGAGTTTATTCCATTCAAATTTCAAAATTTGCATTTTATCAAAATATCTTTCTAAAAACCCTAATTTCAAGGCCATAGTCTTGTTATTAGGGGTATTTTGGTCATTTTGACCACAATTTCGAAATTCCATATCTTCTCTTTCATATTTATTCCATTTTATTTCATACTTTATCATTTTTATTTAAGGGGATCAAGGAAGAGGCTTATATCTAGCAAAATCCAACAATTTCCTGATATTGTTGGATAAATCTAGAAAAGCCAACATATATTCATTAACCAAGTTTTCTAGTTTTGCAGGTACATTGAAGACTTTATTTTTCATGTATTTAAATTTCAATAGTGATGTAATTTGTAATTAAACTTTGGAATAAGAATTTACATTTCCTGCTTAGCTTAGGTTCCATTGCATATAGTTTATTTTTATAATTTTAATGTGTGATGGATGATGATTCATGCATATTTTTACAAATTCACCATGGTCTACACGAATAACACATGCACTAGCTTTTATGAAGTTTATAAACTTGGTGGAATTCATATTTATGGCCATAGTCAGAATATGAAGGATATCTAGATTTATGATCTTCACATTAGCCACATTCAGCCTACACTCTTAGGCTAACTTCAAAAATGCACTGCATTTTTCAAAAATACAAAAAGTATTTCTCAATTCCTCAAATCCATATTCATTCATTTCATGCATTTGCCAATTCCAATTCCAATTTCAATTCAAAGAAGTTCATTTTCTCAAAATCTCCTAAGCAAAATCGATTTTCCCAAAGACATTGAATTTCAAAGAATGTTTCAAATATTTCCCAAGTTCCAAATTCAAATTTTCTAAGTTAGAATTTCAATTTCCAAGTTTGAATTAAGAGAAACCAAGTCTCTCAGAATCGATTTTCACCAAATGTCAAGGATTCCTCAAAATCGATTTTTATTTCTCTCAGAAGTATATTTGAAATCCCAATTCACGATTTTCCAAGATTTACATTTTATATTCAAAGCAAACATCATGTTTTCAAATGTGTATTTTTCTGAAAATTCATAGCACAGGCCTGATTCTATGTGCATTTAGAAATTAGAATATGATTTAGACAAGTTGAATAGAGTAGAGCATAAGATTGATCCTTGGTTCAATTACCCCTGTTAAAGGTGGCAGGAACGGTTGAACCTCGTACCGACAGGCGAGTCCCATTCTACGGAATTTTCCCGCATTTTAAAATGGAGGCGAGTTATTTTCAAAAACTTTTTCAAAGGTCAGTTTGACTCGCAAAAAGTTAAAAATTTTGCGATGATAACAATGCCCTAAAAATGAACGCACTTGCCTCACAGAGGTCGGTGGAGCTAATCTGACAATGGTCTCCACTTTGGCCTTATCGACTTCAATACCTTTCTCGGACACAATATGTCCAAGAACAATCCCCTTCTGTACCATGAAATGACTCTTTTCCCAACTAAGCACGAGATTTGTCTCCCTACACCGCTGAAGTACACGAGATAACTTTTGGAGACAATCGTCAAAAGAAGGGCCATAAACCGAGAAATCATCCATGAAAATCTCAAGGACATCATCCATCATGTCAGAGAAAATCGCCATCATACATCTCTGAAATGTAGTCGGGGCATTACAAAGCCCAAACGGCATCCTCCTATACGCAAATGTACCATAGGGACAGGTAAATGACGTCTTATCCTGATCCTCGGGATGAACGGCTACCTGGTTATATCCGGAATATCCATCTAAAAAGCAATAATATTGCTGGCCTGCAAGTCTTTCTAAAATCTGGTCGATGAACGGTAACGGGAAATGATCCTTCCTAGTTGCATTGTTCAACTTCCTATAGTCAATACATATTCGCCATCCCGTAGTAATCCTCATGGGAATGCTCTCTCCTTTCTCATTCTTCTCCACAGTGAGCCCAGACTTTTTGGGAACAACCTGGGTAGGACTCACCCACTGACTATCGGAGATGGGATAAATAATCCCAGCATCTAACAATTTAACTACTTTCTTCTTCACCACTTCTTTCATGTGAGGATTTAATCTCCTTTGCGATTCTCTTGAGGGTTTAGCTCCCTCATCCATAATGATTCGATGCATACAAAAGGAGGGGTCAATCCCCTTTAAATCCGCAATAGACCATCCAATAGCTTCCTTGTGCTCATGCAAGACCTGTAACAACTGATGCTCCTGTGAATCTGTCAAGTCTGCAGAAATAATAACTGGGAGAGTTTGCTCTTTTCCTAAAAAGACATACTTGAGTGAAGCTGGTAAAGGCTTCAACTCCAATTCTGGGGGACTCTCTATCGATGGCTTTGCAGGCTTCTCAGCTAACTTTGGAAGTGTTTCAGAATGCCAAATCCCACTGACATTATCTGCCTCACTCTCTATCATATCAAGGCGATCCTCTTTGAATGATTCATCAACCTCCTCTTGAGGTGGATCACTCAACAACCAATCATGTTCAGCTTCTATAAGATCCTGAATGATATCAACCTCAAAAGAAGCTTCTTCAGTATCAGACTCCATCGATGCACAAAAAATGTTCATCCTCATTTTCCTATTTTCAAATGAAACATCCATCTCACCAGTGCGGCAATTAATGCACGCATTGGCAGTAGCTAGGAAAGGGCGACCAAGAATAATAGGAGTCTGTCTGATGCTATCAACTCCCTCCATATCTAATATCACGAAGTCGACAGGGAAATAACAATCCTCCACCTTGACTAAAACATCTTCTAGTATCCCTCTCGGAACCTTAATCGATCTATTCGCAAGTTGAAGCGTCATAGGTGTAGATTTCATCTCTTTCAATCCAAATTTGTCATAGAAGAAACCCGGCAAAATGTTAACACTTGCCCCAAGGTCAAGCAAAGCACGCTCAACAGTGATGTTTCCTATGACACATGAGATGATAGGGGTCCCTGGGTCCTTCAGTTTAGGTGGAGTCTGGTGTTGCAATACTGCACTTATCTGCTCAGTCAAATATATTTTCTTCTGCGCATGTGACCTTAACTTCCTTTTCTACGTACAAAGCTCTTTGAGGAACTTTGCATATGCAGGGACTTGTTAGATGGCATCTAGTAAGGGAAGGTTTATATGAACGTGTTTGAATATCTCAAGCATTTCTTGCATGTTTACTCCCGACTTACCTAATGCTCTCGGTTTCTCTAACGCCTCAGGAAAGGGGGCTTTGGGAATATGGGTTGTGGAAGGCTCAAATGGAAGAACCCTCTCGCTTTCCTGAGGTAAAACATTAGGGACAGGCTGCTTCTTACTTATCTTCTCTCTTTCTTCTGCAACCTCCCTCGAATGGTACTGCTTCCCACTTCTAAGGGTTACTACTGCCTGAGCCTGCTCTTGATGTGTATCTGTCATATGCAAACTCTGCAGAGGTTCTTTACCCCTAGGGTTAACTATAGGCTGACTAGGCAATGCTCCCTCACTTCTCCTGCTAAGTGCTTCAGCGAGCTGCCCCATTTGAGTTTCTAACTTTGTAATCGACTGGGTATGTGAGCTCAAAGCTTGCAAAATCTTGTCCTCAAAAGAATGACTAGGTGAAGGCTCCTGAAAATGGGGTTGAGTATAAGCAGGTTGGGCTGGAGGATCATTGGATCTGTGAAATCCAGGTGTATAACCACCTTGCCTGGATTGATTCTAGGAAGGGTTAGGAGCTTGGGCTTGTGAGTTACGCCATGAGAAATTTGGATGGTTTCGCCAGCCTGGGTTGTAAGTATTGGCAAATGGATTGGGTGCGGGCCTAGCGAAGTTTTGAGCCATCTGAGCTTGCTCTTGGACAAACTCAGGATACTGTGGCGCAGCTGGACACTGGAGAACATGGTGTGCAGGACTCGCACACAACGCACACACCTGCATGGCAGGAGAGGGACCCAACAACAATTGATCTAATTTCTGGGACAGTTGGTCTACCTTGTTGCTCAACTCAAGGTTCATCCCTATTTCGAAAATACCTGCCTTCTTAGCGCTATCCTGTACAGGTGCAACTCTATCAGACCGTGAAGCTGTCGTGTGGTGCATCGAATTCTCGCTTAATGTCTCAAAGAGCAACCACGCTTCATCCTCACTCTTGAGCATGAAAGTGCCCCCACATGCGGCATCAACCATTTGACGATTCTTCTCAGTAAGACCGTCATAGAAATATTGCACCAGTTGCCACCTAGGCACTTGGTGGTGGGGACACTTGCGGAGAAGATCCTTCATCCTCTCCCAAGTCTCATGGAACAGTTCACCCTCTATTTGCGAAAAACTGGTGATGGACTTTCGATACTAATTCGTCTTACCGATTGGGAAATATTTTTTTAAAAATTCTCTTTGCATATGTTCCCACGTGGTAATTCGAACTGTATCTAACGCCTTCAGCCAGTGTTTGGCTTTATCCTTCAGAGAGAAGGGAAACAAGGTCAACCTCATAGCATCATCTCCAAAGTTGTTGATTCTCACTGTCGAACAAATCTCTAAGAATTCGTCGAGATGACGATATGGGTCTTCATTGCTAAGGCCATAAAATGAGGGTAGCATTTGGATTACACTGGCCTTAATCTCAAACTGATTCGCTCCTACATCGGGTCTTGTGATGCAGGAGGCGGGAGTATAGGTGTTAGGCATGAAGTACTCCCTAAGGGGACGAGTAATCTGCTGATTCTCAGCCATGGTTGCAGATCTTTGGGCTCTCCTAATAAGGGACTCGGGGTCCTCAATCGGCTCTACCAGCTCAGGGTCAAGTGAGCGTCGCCCTTGCATACACCTCTTACTAGACCGGTGTAGCTCACGTCCTAACTTTGGGTTTTCTACCTAACTAACGCACTAAGCGGCCAAACCACGCAAACCTCAAAGCGGGTAGACTAAAAACAAGAAAAACTAAACAAACATCACGCAATTACACATAACAGAGATTATGCAAAGAAATATAAAATCTATGTGTACGGTACCAATCGTACACAATCACCTCTAAGAGGATCCTAATAGGTGGCTGTGCAGAAAAATAAGCTCTTCTCTAAGATATGCACATACGTGGTTCTAAACCTAAATGCAACACAAACACTAGGCAATAAAGTGAATACTAATATTACGCCGTTCCTCGGCAACGGCGCCAAAAATTTGATGTCTTCTTTTAAATCGTTGTAATTTTGAAAAGATTTTTATATGTAAAACATGTGAAAACCAGACATCAAATAATAAAAACCGGTTCTCACTAGTGGATGAGACTGGGTCGAGCTCAAGGAACGAGAATATTTTGTATTCAAACACACAATTCTAAACTATTCTTTATTGCTGAATTATTGAAATGTAAAATGTTTAAGAAAAGTGAAAACAACTAGCTATTACAACAAATGAATACCCTTCGCAGAGGGGGTAAAGTGCAATATTTACAAACCCAATTAAAATTCTAATTCTAAAAGAAAAACCAAAGGTGTCTTCTACACTTGTGTCTCATGTTGCGTATCGAACGTGTGCACAAGATATCACTTGCTTGCTATCTCCACGATTTCCTACAAAATTCAAATGCACACGAGCAACACAAGAGAAGAACAAATCTATACTATGCAAAATGTACCAAATAAATGCTAAAATCTAAATTGAAACAAAGGAAGATAATGCAAAAGAAATGCAATGACAAGTTTTAATGACAATGATTTCTAAATGCTAACTGACAACACTATCATTTAAAGCACAATTTACTGAATTCACTCAACACACTCTCATAACACACTCAAACAATATTCACTTTCACAATACACTCAAACTATCTCTCACAGCTCATACTCAATGACAGCACACACTCAACACAATGCACAACACTCTGCTTTACTTTGCTCACTGTACTCTCTCACTCTCAGATGAATTCACAACACACTGTATTTCACCAAATTAATCTCGCACAGATAAAATACTATGAATCATTGTGGAATGAGTTTCATAGGAAGTATGCTATGTGAAATATGCAGAAGATTGAAGAATGCAAAATGACTAGAGTATGCATATGCAAATGGACAACAATTGCTGAATGCAATTTACAAATACTGGATTGAATGGAACTCTAACAGAACGATACAGCATCAGCACATGATACCAATTTTTATCAAAGCACAATGTTATGCTGAGAATAAAACCGATTCAACTCAGATTAATGATGTATAGCTGATAACAATATGTAAATGCTGAAACTGATGTAGGAATAACGAATGAAAATGCAGCTGAATCAAACTAACTATAGGCAAAATGAAGATTAACTAATGCAAAACAGAAGCTACACAATGCTGGAACAGGAATACACGGATGATTCAGATGAAAGAAAAACTAGAAAATTAAGTAACTAAAACAGGAAAATACAACACATGTAAAACAAGAATTTCAAGTAGATATTCAATATCTTTCAGACTGAAAATTCACGATACATTTGATCGGATTCTTAAAGAATTCAGTCATTTACTTCAGAAATCCAGTATTCATTTGCTGGATTTTAGTTGCTCATACATCAGATGTAATGAAGCAGCTTAATCTTCTTTTCTTCATATGGATATCAAATTGCTTTCTGATGGACTGTAGCAGAGTATTTCAGAACAAGCAAGAGCTTCAGTTCATTGATCAAAGGATAATACACCAGAGATCTTTGCTGGCTGCCGGAGATTTCAAAACAAAAATTTCACCGGATAACACTGTGATCGATCCAGATGATCGATACTGCTTAGAACAGCTTTTTTTTTTCTTTATATTTTTTTTTCTTTTCAATATACAGAATTTAATCCACTGAATCTAGATCAAAATTTTGATCAGATCAGCAACTTATTCATCAGAACAAGTATTCTGGCAGAATACATGTTGATTGCCGGATTCCTGCACAGATTTTTTTCTTTTTATGTTTTCTTCTTTTCTTTTCTTTTTCTAAATTGAAATTCAAACATTACGATTCAGAAAGAATTAAAACGAAGAAGAAGAAGAAGACTAATTGGAAGAAGAAGAAGAAGAAGAAGAAAAGAAGGTAGATGACGACTTACCGGGAAATGAAGGAAGAGGTGGCTTCCACCTCGTGCGCTGCCACCGATTGAAGAAGCTCCTTGCCACCGGATGAAGAAGATCGGCTACTGAAAGAAGAAGAAGAAGAAGAAGAAGAAGAAGAAGAAGAAGAAAAAGAAGAAGAAGAAGAAGAAGAAGAAGTAAGAATCCGGCAACTAGGAAAAGGGAACAAAGGGAGAAAATCAGAGGGGGAAGAGAAAAATTTTGGCGCACAAAAATGAAGCCCCGATTAATTCTGTTTTTGGGTTTTTAAAAGGGTTCAAACCGGTTGGAACCGGTTTGTAACAACAATTATTCAGTTTCAAAACTTCCAAACCGGTTCCAGCCGGTTTGGTTTTCAATTTTTTTTTAGAAATACAAACCAGTTCCAACCGGTTTGTATTATTATTATTTATATATATTTTTTTCAGTTTTCCATTAATTCAAAAAATTACAAACCATATAATGGTTTGTTTTTATTATTATATATATATATATATATATATATATTTATATATATTTTTTTTAAAAGTAAAGAAAACCATATAAATCGGTTTATTATGAAAATTTTCAAAAACAAAACTATTTAATTATAAAGGACTTCAAAAACTAATCTAACTATATTTTTTCTTTTAAAAAAAACACCTAAAATGAATATGAAACTATTTTTCCGAATTTTTTCTTTTTAATAAAAACTAAAACCAACTACAAAAACTAAAATAGGCATAAAAATGTAAAATAAAACTATTTTTCATGCATTTTCTAATTTTAAATCATTTTAGCACATTTACTCAAAAACTAACATAAAATTGGGTTTTTGAAACATTATTTTATAAAATCATGCATATTTAAATGTTAATAAACCCTGAATTATATGCATGATCAGCAAGCCAAACCTGTTAGAAGAATATAGGTTCTCAGAAGAAGCCCATCATATGATGGCCTTCCCATCCACCTTTGTAGAGCTTCAAAAACTGTTTCCCTACATAACCAGACAGAAACAACAATAATATCCACATGTATGAAGCCTTGCCATACTACTATTTTTAGAAGAGGATTTTGACTTATCCCTGTAAAGAAGAAATGGAGGAGAGATGGCCAATGAATGAAACCGATGAAACCCACACAACAGATATTGATTCAATAAAAAGCATTACTAGTTTTGAAGCATATAGACATGTCAAAACCCAAACTGCCTTTGGTCCAATCCTGTGATTCAGAAATGACCTCCTCACTAAAGCCAGGCCACAGACTGTTGTTGTAGTGACCATGTATCCAGGTTATATTACTTCATCACCAAAGCCGAAACAATACATACTGGGTAAGATGAACCTGACTATCTGAAGCAGGAGGCTCTCATGAAAGTATGAGAGCAGATAATGCATTATCTACCGTTTTAAATGGGTTTTCAAGGATGGGATAAATTTCACTTCCAGGACCATTACTTGCCTATTCAGAATACTTTTCATTTTCACAGGATCACACAGGCCTTGCCAAATATGATATGAGCAGCAGAGGCATAAATTACAGTAAATATCAAAGAAGGAAATCCAAATATGGCAACTCACAAGAAAAACGTTTTCTTGATTTTGCTTCCCGGATGCAATCATGGCAGGGTTTATACTGCAAGTGCTTTCAAGCTCAGTCTAGCCTGATGAAAGAGCGATATGAAATGGAAAATAAAATGGGGAAAAGAATCACAATTCCTATAACAGGCCTCATGATAAGGGTCATGAAACAACAATAATTAGATCAGGTTATGAGTTAAAACACAAAGCAGTTAATTGAGTAAATGAATGCATGAAGTCAGAAGAAGATTTTTTTTTTACCGTCATTTCCATCTCCCTATGCCTGTAAGCAAATGCTAAGGGAGCCCCTATACAGACTATCACAAGAAGATCATCATGATAGGGCGAAAAGAACAGAAAAGGAAATTTATAACCAACCCATCCGAATCGCAGATTCATCCTAAAAAAAATTCTGACGAAAAGATGGCACCCCTATTTCCAGAACCCAAAATCATGGAAGCTAACCTCAACCCACACACTAACTTAAATGTAGAATCACCTTATTGGCAGAACGACACCCCTAAAAAAAACATGAACACCTACTTGGCGTGGCCCCTTTGTGACCACGCATATGGGTAATAGGGTGTCAACTTCCAATCAGAGGAAAAAAAAAAGAAAGTAATGCGTGAATGATACTACAAACCAGATTGACGCAGTGGAATTGAATGGAGACCATGGCTCTGTAGAGGAAATGTCATTCCTCCAAATATATATGATGAAATGGAATTGAAATAAAGAAAACAAACTAAACCAAGGGATGAAAAATATACACAGGAGGATGAAATAAATGTTATAAACTGAAATAAAATAAAGAAAACGATGAGAATTAATGGAAAATATGTGATTCAGTTGAACCTCGCACAAATGGAAATAAAATCCAGATATGCCATCAGGTATGGTTGAGCCACGATGCGTGGTAAAGAAAAAAAATGGAGGTGCAAACCGATTATTATGACAGATCAGAGAATCTCAGGCAAAAAGGGGAGACTACAAGGAATAGGGTTCAGCTTGAAACCAGATGCTACGATCAATAAACATGACGTTGTTAGACATTACACTAGAAAGCATAAACAAATCCAAATCACAATTCAGACGAATCGTGTAGGATTCCTGAACTCGATGACACGAACAAAATAACAAAAAGAACAAGTTAATTGCAAAAAATGAAGGAAGATGTTGGAGCATAAATGCTCCTTTTTATATTGCACACCGATAGATTGATTTGCCATAAGCAAATCAAATGCTACCAAAGGTGCTTGAAGGAGATTAAAACAGGGATTTAAGAGGAAAATTCAAAGAAAACCAAGCAGAGAGAGAGATATTTACCGCCGTTTCGCAGAAATCCTGAAGGATGGAGAAGAGGGCTTTCTTTAGCAACTTCAGGAGGGGTTGAAGACGATTCTTCTGTTGTAGGGGATTCCAAAGGGGAGAGGGATCTATCCTTTTGCTATCATGAAAGCCCCTCTGCCGCTGTAGAGGAACAGGAAGGGTAGAAGATGGATCGGAGGACGATCGTATGAAGAGCAGAGGGATGTTGTAGAAGAGGCACCGTGAAGGAGGAGTCGATGGCAGTGGAGAGGTGAAGGATGGATGTCTCCTCCTTCCTGCGTACTCCCCTTTTAAAGAACAAAGGAGAGTTCGAGAGAGGGAAGTTGTTGGAGATGGAGGGCCACTCAGCGGGGAAGAAGGAGATGGAGGGTGCGCGGGAGGATGGCCGTTGCCATTTTCCAAAAATTCCCAAGGGGGGATCCCTTTTAAGAATTTCCCAAAAAAGGCTTTCAATAGAAGGTTTTAACAAAACAGTTTTCAAAAAAGAGTTTTAATTGCAGTTTTTTTTGAATTTTTGGAATCTTTCTATTGTTTTCTTTTCCGATTTTCTTATTATTTTTTGTTCTTTTCTTGAATTTCAATATTTTTTGTATTTTTTTGAAGACAAAATTCTAAAAGCTAAGGAATTTAAACTGTTTTTACAAAATTTTAAGATATTTACAAAAGAAGGGTTTTTATGAAAAATCGGGGTTATTTTGGGGAAATTCCTTTAGAAAATGGGTTTGGATCCAGGTTTTGATAAAATGTTCAAGTTTTGAAACTCGAATCGAGAAATACAACATGATGGATCCAAACGGATGTCGGATGGACTGTCCGAGCTATTTAAAAATTATTTTTGGTATTTTCTGTAATTTTAATTTAAAAGTTAGACAAGGAGACTCAGATTTGGATCTTGACAATGGATCCGGATCCAAAATCAAGTCAGATATATAAAATGAATTTAATTTCAGTAAAACTTGAGAAATGAACTGGAATTTAGATTTAAAAGTGACTCAATTGCTCAGAAAATGAGATCAGGGGCAAAAAGGGAATATTTAAAAGATTTTGAAAATTTTGGGGTGTTCACAGATGCCCCTCTTTGATATTAAGCCGGTTGAAAGCCGAGCTTAGTGGCAAAGATAACACTCCAAATTTTGAAAAAAAATGCCCCAGTCAGTAGATCTGAACTGGGTGTGCAAGAATTACTATGAAAACATGGCCTTTTTAGGCTAAAAATCTTATCCTGAATGGCTTTGGGAAGACAAAATCCTCGAAAATGATATGACTGAATAATAGAAATGAGGAAATTGTGATGGGACTTTGGGCGAAGATCCCGAAATGATAAAAGATAAGAAGTTTGATCAAGTCTCGTGGGTGAGACAAGATCAGCTTTTTAGAATGACTCAGGTTTAGCCCTTAACCTGGATGGGACGAAGATATATCAAGAAAATTTGGATGGGGAAAGGAATATGAGCAGACCTCGATGGGACATTTTTGGGAGAAAATGCCTTGTGAGATGAAATTCAAGTCTGATCCTTTCCTGGATGGATATACATAGAGCATGGATTCCTTTGTGGGGAGAAACCATGATGGGACGGGAAGAAAACATCTTGTCAAAACGAGAAATCTCATCGAAACGAGACTCAGGTTTAACCCAAACCTAATAAAGGAAGATACTTCATGAAGCAAGGTTCAGGGTTAACCCTTAACCTAAATGGGAAATCTACCATACGGATTTCTCAAATGGAGAAACCATAATGGGACCTTCAGAGTTTGGACGAACAAATCCGAAAAGGGGTTTGCGAAAGGAGGAAGAAAAAATTAGGTTCCTTAAAGCTTTAAAAAAGGGATGAACTTGGGCGTCTCATTGTTGAGACTAAAATAGCTTTTGAGATCGATGACCTCTCGCGGAAAGTACAGGTTTGACCCTTAACCTGAGTGGGAACAACCATACGGAATTCTTGAAACCGTGATGGGACAGGAGAAATACTTCAACTGAATGGGGTAACTCTTCTAGAAGATATAAACAACGCTAGGTTGTATCAAAATGGATATTGAATATTTATTTCATTCTTGGAATATCTAGAAAGTTTTGCCAATAAGAAAAAATTATAGTTGACTCAAAATGCTTTAAAATGTGCACGTATGTGCAAAAGGCATTCCCTCTTTTACCTAGAGTATTTCCTCCAATGAGGTTAACTCCTCGGTTTTAAGAGTCAAATTCAAAATTTTAGCGTTGATGACTTTCTTCAAGGAAGTTATCCATTTCCCTGACATGAGAAGAGAAGAAATATTCTTAATCTCATAAAAGCAAGTAGTGAAAAAGACATTGATAAAAGGATTTTGCATGAGAAAAGATAACTTCTGGCAATTTTGGCAGTTTGATATCTCGGTGTTTTCCCATGATGATCTTTTTGCACTCTTTTTGAGTCCTTGAACTTTTTCGGGCTTTTTACATCATCCTTTATTTTTGAGATGTCCTGACTTTTCTCTCTTTTTCAGAGAAGGGTACGTTACAAACTCCTTCAACTTGGAGATGTTCTGATCCTTCTTTTATCTAAGGGATTCTATTGATGATATTGACTAAAAAGGTCTTTTAGATGATAGCAGAAATCAAATATCTTTTAGGGTTTGTCGGTAGGTTCATCACACTCGCCTTCATCTCGACGGTGAGCTGAACTTTCTCTGGAAGGATCCTTCACAAACTCCTTCATCTTGGAGATGATCCAAATTTTCTTTAGCCCTGGGGGTCCGCTCGCATATTCGTCTTCATCTTGACGACAATTGAGAGATCCCTTTTGTGGATATTTGATTGCAACTTTACTGGATTGAGGAGACATTGGTTGAGTGGATTCTTTTTATCGCTCATGATATTTCCACTGCCTAATTGCCAGAAGGTCGTCTAATGTCTTCTTTTAAGTTGTTGTAATTTTGAAAAGATTTTTATATGTAAAACATGTGAAAACCAGACATCAAATAATAAAAACCGGTTCTCACTAGTGGATGAGACCGGGTCGAACTCAGGGAACGGGAATATTCTGTATTCAAACACACAATTCTAAACTACTCTTTATTACTGAATTATTAAATGGAAAATGTACGAGTAAAGTAAAAACAATTATCTATTACAACAAATGAATACCCTTCGCAGAGGGCGTAAAAAGCAATATTGACAAACACAATTAAATGCCTAAATTCCAAAATAAAAGAAAAACATCTTCTATTCTTGCACTTTCGTGTCACATAATCGCTTCCGCTCCAATCCTGTGCTATCCTGCATAAATCAAATGAACACAAGCAGTACCAGAGATAGAAATAGACTATACTAAACTAGATAAATGCTAAAAAAAATGCGAATCAAATTATGCAGGAAATCTAAAAGACAAAATAAAATTGATTTCTAATTAAATCTAACTAACTACTTACTAATTATAAACTAAGTATAAATGTTAATTATCTTGCTTAACTAACAACTAACTCAATTAACTGATGGCTAACAGGAAAGTAAACTAATTACTAAAACAAAACATGAAATCAATGAAGTAAAAACAAAGAAAAATGCTTGATTAGAAAAAAACAGGAAATCTACTTATAACAACTAAAAAAATACGAAATAAAGGAAAAACAGAAAATGGAATGATTAAAAACAAACACAGTTAAATGAATTGAAAAAAATATAGAAAATGAAATGTAAAAACAGAAATCGGAGTTTGCAAAACAGAAAATTAGAAAATGCATAACATAGGAATTTACTGGAAAAAAAAACACAAGAATTCAACAAAATGAGAAGGAAATGAATGCAAAAGAAAAAAACTGGAAAATGAATATAAAAAGAAGAAAGGACTTCATAGAAAAACAAAAAATAAAGAAATCCAAACCAAGAAGATCTCGTAGATTGAAATCAGGAAGTCAAAAAGAAATTAAGAACTGAAATTTTTAGTAAATGAAAACAAAAATTCAGGTAGATATTCAATGTATTTCAAACTGATAATTCAAGCATACATTCGATTGGATTCATCCACATTCATTTAATCAATCCACTTCCACAGGAATTAGGTACTTGATTTATCGGAAGCAGACATTTGATTGCCGGATTTCAGCCATTTAATCCAGAAATCAGACAGTCGATCATTGAATTTTATCCGATTAATCTGCTGTATCGTGAATCAGAAAAAATAAAGCATATCAATCTTTGTTATTCATATGAACAACATATTTATCTCTGCTGGACCGTGGTAGAGTAGTTCACGGCAAAGCAAGAAATTCCGGCAATGAAGAGAAATTTCGACGATTGAATAGTGAATCGTGACTGAAGATCACTATTCTGCAACGTATACAAATCATTCCGGCATCTAATCGCTCGATCAAGACTTCCTTAAAATTTATCAATGGTGACCTGGAACAAAACTACCTCTTGCCGGAAAACTGACGATAAACCAGAGGTTTTCTAATAGCTGCCGTAAATTTCAGGAAAAAAACATTTGCTGGATAATATTTTGATTGATCCAGATGATCGATACTTCTTTATCAACATTTATTTATAGATTTAGATAATCGATATACAGAAATGATTCCAGCAGATCCAAATCATGATTTTTTTTTTCACAAATTAATGCAAGTATTTATCAAAAATATTCATCAAAACAAATATTCTGGTAGATCATTGTCGATTGCCGGAATTCCTTTGCAGATATTTTTTCTTTTATGTTTTCTTTCTTTTTTTTATATTTTCCATATTGTTGATCAGCTAACTATCATACATTACGAAGAATGAAATTCAGAAAGAAGAAGAAGAAGAAGAAGAAGAATCTGAAGAAGAAAAAGATGAAAAAGAAGAAGAAGAAGATGATGATGCAGAGTACTTACCGAACCATAGGGGTAAGAAGAGAAGCTGGCCTGCACCGTCCACGCCGTCGCCGGATTGATTAGCCACCTCCACCGGAAAAGAGAAGAGAGATAGGGAGAATGGGAAGAAAGAGGTAAGAAACACGATGGAGGGAAAAGAGGGGAAAGGGGAGACTCAAGCGTACAGGGTGAAGACGAGGGAAAATTTCACCCTCTGTCGATTTTTAAAGATGTGCAAACCGGTTTGAACCAGTTTGTTTTATTTTTTCAAAAATTAAAAAAAACTGTTTAAAGAATTTTTATTTATTAAAAACCTCAAAACTACTTTAATCTGAAGACTACTTCTTAAAAATATTTACACTAAACCTCATTTCAACTTATTTATTTATTTACTTTTTAAACTAACTATATTCTCAACTCTAATTTTTATTTTATTTTTAGGAACTCACAATGACAAACATTAAAATATTCATTAAATTGCAAAATAACACTAGTTTTCAAGCATTTATTATTTTTAATTGATTTTAGCTCATTCACTCAAAACCAGCATAAAATTGGGTTTTAAATCATTTTTTAATGAAATCATGCATATTTAAATGTTAATAAACCCTGAATTATATGCATGATCAAATACCCCCATGCTTATGTTTTGCTAGTCCTCGAGCAAACTAGAAAAATACAAGAAATCAAACTATCACCTAACTCACTTTCGTAGGAATCACGGTTGCATTTCGCTCATGCAACAAGCCCTTTCAACCCCTGGGTTACCCTAGTGGACGAGTAAGGTCTCGTGAGGGTTTGCAGTAATGCTACCCACAAACATCTTTGTCATGTATGCATAATATTACACATCTTCATAAGTAGTAGGTAATTAAAGACTTTATTTTCACAAATATTTCTTGTTATTTCAAAATCAAAATATAATTAGAGTCTTTTATATACCACCACAGAAAAAGAATTTCTTTCACTTTTCTAAATATCACAATTATTTATGTTTTATTCTTGGAAAATCCAATAAAAACAAGTTATTATTTACTTATCCTCACTCATATGTTTTCTGCACAGGTTTTTTCAATCACACTTCTAAGCACTGAACTTTTCTTTCTTTTGAAGATCTTTTCTCTTCTTCTTTTTTCTTTTCACGCTTTTACTTTTTACGCACTTATTCTTCTCTTATAGCTTGTGTGTGGTCTGCTTTTATGCCTTGTGCAATGTCAATATCTTCTATGCTTTTTCAATGCATACCAAAAGATATCAACTAAGACATAAATGTGACTTCCTTCATTCACCTTTGCAACATGATAATCAAACATTTCAACTTGTATCTGTTCTCAGCTACTTAGGATCACGAAGTTTTCCACTCTCCTTTTCAAAATGGAATTAAAAGTTTCAACTTACATCTAAGTTCCATCTACTAAGGATTATGGAATTATCCAAACAACCTAACGCATGCTCTTTTTCACTTTTTGAGCTCTTTTTTTACGCTTTTGTTCATTTGCTAAGTTTTTCAAAAATGAAACTGTGCATATTCATATTTGCGATTCAAAATAAATTCTAACATGTATTTATCATCATCTTTTTGAAATCCGCATAAACAACCATAATTTTTAGATCTATGTCAGAAAATTTTTTCGTTGGGGCTTAAAAATCCTCTCAAAACATCAAGTTTGAAATAACATTCATATAAGTTCAAACTCTTTCTTTAAAAATCTACTTTTTATGAGAGATGTGTAAACATGTGCAAGAACGTAAACAGAAATTTCAAGGTGTGCAAACTACACCCTCCCCCATGCTTGAATGACATTGTCCCAGTGACACTCCCCCATGCTTATATGAAACTAAGTGAATGCACATGAGAGGAAATAAATGAGGGAAAAGAGTAAAAACCTTACATGAATTAAAAATACATGTTCTATGAATATAATGAATGCAATGTATACATGACATGACATGAAACTCATAGAAAGAACATGAAAAACTCACGAAAAAGTAAAAACAAAATAAAATCTATAAATTTTAAGCAAATCTAATAATATACAAGATATGGGTTGCCTCCCATAAAGCGCTAAGTTTCACGTCCCCAGCCAGACGAATCCCTAGAAAAACCTTTATCGCCCATGAGATCAATGGACATGAAGTATCGCTCAATGAGGCTCTATGAAGAAAAGAGTGTCATCTGTGACACTCCGCACTGTGTTGCCATCCCGTCTACCTCTAATTGTAATATCATGACTCCCCCTACATGAAGAACGGAGATTAGTCTCATCTGAGAGACTAGTCAAGAAATGAGAGTCTAGGACCCACCGAGTATCAATGAATGTAACTTCAGACAAGTGGTGAATATAATCTGGCTTGACTTGGTCAAGCACCTTCTGCATTTGTACCTCTTGCTTACTAAAAGCAATCGGTGATCCTAAAGGCTGAGAAAATGTGGCTTTATAAATCGATTCCTGAGTGGGGAGACACGCCTTCCCATATTGAAGGGATGTAACAGATTTGACTTGCATAGTGTGTGAAGCAGTGGGTTGCAAGTCAAATGACACAGAATTATCTCCCTTGGATGTGACAACAGACTGACTATGAAGGTTCTTCTGGCTTTGTCTACTGAAGGTCTCAACCAACTGTCCTATTTGAGTCTCTAGCTTGGCTATTGACTGCGTATGGGAGCTCAAAACTTGTAATATCCTATCTTGGAAGGATTGACTAGTTGAAGGCTCATGAGAATGGGGTTGAGTATAAGCAGGTTGGGTTGGGGGATGAACCTATGAAAATATATGATGCGAGTAAACTTGTGAAGGGTTACTATGTCTATACTGTGTCTGGAGGGCTGATGGGATGGAAAAATGGACTGGTTTCGCCAACCTAGGATATATGATGATATAAATGAATCAGCATGAGTTTAGCGAAACCTTGGGCAGCATTCACCTGCTCCCGAACGAATTCAGGATATAATGGCGCTGCCGGACAATCCGAAACACAATGTGCAGGGCTAGCACATAGCTTGCACACTCTTTCTACTGGACTTCGCGAAGAATTGCTAGGAGTTGATTTAACTTCCTTGTCAACTGGTCAACCTTGGTACGCAATTCTAACTCGGACCCTACTTCTGAAATCCCTATTTTCCTAGGACCACTAGACAGAGATGTAGTTCTATCGAGCCGTGAAGACAAGGTATGATGCATCATATTTTCACTCAAGGTCTCGAATAGAGACCATGCCTCGTCCTCACTCTTGAGCATAAAAGTGCCCCCACAAGACGAATCAACCATTTGACGTGCTTTTCAGTAAGCACGTCATAGAAATACTGCACCAACTGCCAACGAGGCACCTGGTGATGGGGACACTTGTAGAGAAGATCTTTCAATCTCTCCCAAGACTCGTGAAACTGTTCTCCCTCAATTTGAGAAAAACTGGTTATAGCTTTATGAAACTAATTCATTTTACCAATTGGGAAGTACTTTTTGAGGAATTCGCGTTGCATTCCTTCCCAAGTAGTAATTCAAACTGTCTCAAGAGATTTTAGCCAGTGCTTGGCTTTATCTTTGAGAGAGAACGGAAACAAAGTCAATCTCATAGCGTCGTCTTCAAAGTTGTTTATTCGCACAGTCAAGCGAATCTCAAGGAATTCATCGAGATGACGATATGGGTCCTCATTGCTAAGGCCATAAAACAAAGGTAGCATTTGAATCACTCTGGCCGTTATCTCAAAATGGCTCGCTCCAACATCAGGTCTCGTGATGCAGGAGGCGGGAGTATACGTATTTGGCATGAAGTACTCCCTCAAAGGACGGATCAAATGATGATCACTAGCCATTGCGTACACCTTCGAGTAGACCGGTGTAGCACACGTCCTAACTTTGGGTTTTCTACCTAACTAATGCACTAAGCGGCCAAACCACGCAAACCACAAAGCGAGTAGACTAAAAACAACAAAAACTAAACAATCACCACGCAGTTGCACATAACAGAGATTATGCAAAAGAAATATGAAATCTCGGTGTACGGTACCAATCGTACACAATCACCTCTAAGGGAATCCTAGTAGGTGGGTTGTGCAGAAAAGTAAGCTCGTCTCTAAGATATGTACATACGTGGTTCTAAACCTAAATGCAACACAAACACTAGGCAATAAAGTGAATACTAATATTACGCCGTTCCCCGGCAATGACGCCAAAAATTTGATGTCTTTTTTTAAATCGTTGTAATTTTGAAAAGATTTTTATATGTAAAACATGTGAAAACCAGACATCAAATAATAAAAACCGGTTCTCACTAGTGGATGAGACCGGGTCGAACTCAAGGAACGGGAATATTTTGTATTCAAACACACAATTCTAAACTATTCTTTATTGTTGAATTATTAAATGGAAAATGTACGAGTAAAGTAAAAACAATTATCTATTACAATAAATGAATACCCTTCGTAGAGGGCGTAAAAAGCAATATTGACAAACACAATTAAATGCCTACATTCTAAAATAAAAGAAAAACATCTTCTATTCTTGCACTTTATTGTCACGTAATCGCTTCCGCTCCAATCCTTTGCTATCCTGCATAAATCAAATGAACACGAGCAGTACCAGAGATAGAAATAGACTATACTAAACTAGATAAATGCTAAAAAAAATGCGAATCAAATTATGCAGGAAATCTAAATGACAAAATAAAATTGATTTCTAATTAAATCTAACTAACTACTTACTAATTACAAACTAAGTACAAATGCTAATTATCTTGCTTAACTAACAACTAACTCAATTAATTGATGGCTAACAAGAAAGTAAACTAATTACTAAAACAAAACATGAAATCAATGAAGTAAAAACAAAGAAAAATGCTTGATTAGAAAAAAACAAGAAATCTACTTATAACAACTAAAAAAAATACGAAAAAAAGGAAAAACAAAAAATGGAATGATTAAAAACAAACACAGGAAAATGAATTGAAAAAAATATAGAAAATGAAATGTAGAAACAGAAATCGGAGGTTGCAAAACAGAAAATTAGAAAATGCAGAACATAGGAATTTACTGAAAAAAAAAACACAAGAATTCAACAAAATGAGAAGGAAATGAATGCAAAAGAAAAAAACCGGAAAATGAATGTAAAAAAAAAATTACTTAATTGAAAAACAGAAAATAAAGAAATCCAAACCAAGAAGATCTCGTAGATTGAAATCAGGAAGTCAAAAGAAATTAAGAACAAAAATTTTTAGTAAATGAAAACAAAAATTTAGGTAGATGTTCAATGTATTTCAAACTGATAATTCAAGCATACATTCGATTGGATTCATCCACATTCATTTAATCAATCCACTTCCACAGGAATTAGGTACTTGATTTATTGGAAGCAGACATTTGATTGCTGGATTTCAGCCATTTAATCCAGAAATTAGATAGTCGATCACTGAATTTTATCTGATTAATCTGATGTATCGTGAATCAGAAAAAATAAAGCATATCAATCTTTGTTATTCATATGAACAGCAGATTTATCTCTGTTGGACCGTTGTAGAGTAGTTCACGGCAAAGCAAGAAATTCCGGCAATGAAGAGAAATTTCGGCGATTGAATAGTGAATCGTGACAGAAGATCACTATTTTGCAACGTATACAAATCATTCTGGCATCTAATCGCTTGATCAAGACTTCCTCAGAATTTATCAACGGTGACCTGGAACAGAACTACCTCTTGCCGAGAAATTGACAATAAACCAGAGGTTTTCTAATAGTTGCCGTAAATTTCAGGAAAAAAACATTTGTTGGATATTATTTTGATTGATCCAGATGATCGATAATTCTTTATCAACATTTATTTATCGATTAAGATAATCGATATACAGAAATGATTCCAGCAGATCCAAATCAAGATTTTTTTTTCACAAATTATCACAAGTATTTATCAAAAATATTCATCAGAACAAATATTCCGGCAGATCCCTGTCGATTGCCGAAATTCCTTTGCAGATATTTTTTCTTTTTATGTTTTCTTTCTTTTTTTTTATATTTTCCATATTGTTGATCAGCTAACATTCATACATTACGAAGAATGAAATTCAGAAAGAAGAAGAAGAAGAAGAAGAATCTGCAGGAGAAAAAGATGAAAAAGAAGAAGAAGATGATGATGCAGAGTACTTACCGAACCAGAGGGGTTAGAAGAGAAGCTGGCCTCCACCGTCCACGCCGTCGCCGGATTGAGTAGCCACCTCCACCGGAAAAGAGAAGAGAGATAGGGAGAATGGGAAGAAAGAGGTAAGAAACACGATGGAAGGAAATGAGGGGAAAGGGGAGACTCAGGCGTACAGGGTGACGACGAGGGAAAATTTCCCCCTCTGTCGATTTTTAAAGATGTGCAAACCGGTTTGAACCAGTTTGTTTTATTTTTTCAGAAATTAAAAAAAAAACTGTTTAAAGAATTTTTATTTACTAAAAACCTCAAAACTACTTTAATCTAAAGACTACTTCTTAAAAATATTTACACTAAACCTCATTTCAACTTATTTATTTATTTATTTTTTAAACTAACTATATTCTCAACTCTAATTTTTATTTTATTTTTATGAACTCACAATGACAAACAATAAAATATTCATTAAATTGTAAAATAACACTAGTTTTCAAGCATTTTCTATTTTTAATTGATTTTAGCTCATTCACTCAATACCAGCATAAAATTGGGTTTTAAATCATTTTTTAATGAAATCATGCATATTTTTGATATGAAATAACCCTAAAATATATGCATGATCAAATACCCCCATGCATATGTTTTGCTAGTCCTCGAGCAAACTAGAAAAATGCAAGAAATCAAACTATCACCTAACTCACTTTCGTAGGAATCACGGTTGCATTTAGCACATGCAACAAGCACTTTCAGCCCCTAGGTTACCCCAGTGGACGAGTAAGGTCTCGTGAGGGTTTGCAGTAATGCTACCCACAAACATCTTTGTCATGTATGCATAATATTACACATCTTCATAAGTAGTAGGTAATTAAAGACTTTATTTTCACAAATATTTCTTGTTATTTCAAAATCAAAATATAATTAGAGTCTTTTATATACCACCACAGAAAAAGAATTTCTTTCACTTTTCTAAATATCACAATTATTTATGTTTTATTCTTGGAAAATCCAATAAAAACAAGTTATTATTTACTTATCCTCACTCATATGTTTTCTGCACAGGTTTTCTCAATCACACTTCTAAGCACTGAACTTTTCTTTCTTTTAAAGCTCTTTTCTCTTTTTTTTTCTTTTCACGCTTTTTCTTTTTACGCACTTATTCTTCTCTTATAGCTTGCGTGTGGTCTGCTTTTATGCCTTGTGCAATGTCAATATCTTCTATACTTTTTTAATGCTTACCAAAAGATATCAACTAAGACATAAATGTGACTTCCTTCATTCACCTTTGCAACGTGAGAATCAAACATTTCAACTTGTATCTGTTCTCAGGTACTTTGGATCACGAAGTTTTCCACTCTCATTTTCAAAATGTTATTAAAAGTTTCAGCTTACATCTAAGTTCCATCTACTAAGGATTATGGAATTATCCAAACAACCTAACGCATGCTCTTTTTCACTTTTTGAGCTTTTTTTTTACGCTTTTGTTCATTTGCTTAGTTTTTCAAAAATGAAACTGTGCATATTCATATTTGCGATTCAAAATAAATTCTAACATGTATTTATCATCATTTCTTCAAAATCCGCATAAACAACCATAATTTTGAGATCTATGTCAGAAAAAAAATTTGTTGGTGCTTAAAAATCCTCTAAAAACATCAGATTTGAAATAACATTCATATAAGTTCAAACTCTTTCTTTAAAAATCTACTTTTTATGAGAGATGTGTAAACATGTGCAAGAACGTAAACAGAAATATCAAGGTGTGCAAACTACACCCTCCCCCATGCTTGAATGACACTGTCCCAGTGACACTCCCCCATGCTTATATGAAACTAAGTGAATGCACATGAGATGAAATAAATGAGGGAAAATAGTAGAAACCTTACATGAATTAAAAATACACGTTCTATGAGTATAATGAATGCAATGTATACATGACATGACATGAAACTCATAGAAAGAACAAAAAGAACATGAAAAACTCACGAAAAAGTAAAAACAAAATAAAATCTATAAATTTTAAGCAAATTTAATAATATACAAGATATGGGTTGCCTCCCATAAAGCGCTAAGTTTCACGTCCCCAGCCAGACGGATCCCTGGAAAAACCTTTATCGTCCATGAGATCAATGGACATGAAGTATCGATCAATGAGGCTCTATGAAGAAAAGAGTGTCATCTGTGACACTCCGCACTGTGTTGCCATCCCGTCTACCTCTAAATGTAATATCATGACTCCCTCTACATGAAGAACGGAGATTAATCTCATCTGAGAGACTAGTCAAGAAATGAGAGTCTAGGACCGACCGAGTATCAATGAATGTAACTTCAGGCAAGTGGTGAATATGATCTGGCTTGACTTGGTCAAGCACCTTCTGCATCTGTACCTCTTGCTTACTAAAAGCAATCGGTGATCCTAAAGGCTGAGAAAATGAGGCTTTATGAATCGATTCCCGAGTGGGGAGACACGCCTTCCCATGTTGAAGGGATGTAACAGATTTGACTTGCACAGGGTGTGAAGCAGTGGGTTGTAAGTCAAATGACACAGAATCCTCTCCCTTGGATGTGACAAGAGACTGACTATGAAGGTTCTTTTGGCTTTGTCTACTGAAGGTCTCAACCAACTGTCCTATTTGAGTCTCTAGCTTGGCTACTGACTGCGTATGGGAGCTCAAAACTTGTAATATCCTATCTTGGAAGGATTGACTATGTGAAGGCTCATGAGAATGGGGTTGAGTATAAGCAGGTTGGGTTGGGGGATGAACCTGTGAAAATATGGGATGCGAGTAAACTTGTGAAGGGTTACTATGTCTATACTGTGTCTGGAGGGCTGATGGGATGGAAAAATGAACTGGTTTCGCCAACCTGGGTTATATGATGATGTAAATGAATCAGCATGGGTTTAGAGAAACCTTGGGCAGCATTCACCTGCTCCCGAACGAATTCAGGATATAATGGCGCTGCCGGACAATCCGAAACACAATGTGCAGGGCTAGCACATAGCTTGCACACTCTTTCTACTGGACTTCGCGAAGAATTGCTAGGAGTTGATCTAACTTCCTTGTCAACTGGTCAACCTTGGTACGCAATTCTAACTCGGACCCTACTTCTGAAATCCCTATTTTCCTAGGACCACTAGACAGAGATGTAGTTCTATCGAGTCGTGAAGACAAGGTATGATGCATCGTATTTTCACTCAAGGTCTCGAATAGAGACCACGCCTCGTCCTCACTCTTGAGCATAAAACTGCCCCCACAAGACGAATCAACCATTTGACGGTGCTTTTCAGAAAGCACGTCATAGAAATACTGCACCAACTGCCAACGAGGCACCTGGTGATGGGGACACTTGCAGAGAAGATTTTTCAATCTCTCCCAAGACTCGTGAAACTGTTCTCTCTCAATTTGAGAAAAACTGGTTATAGCTTTATGAAACTAATTCGTTTTACCAATTGGGAAGTACTTTTTGAGGAATTCGCGTTGCATTCCTTCCCAAGTAGTAATTCAAACTGTCTCAAGAGATTTTAGCCAGTGCTTGGCTTTATCTTTGAGAGAGAACGGAAACAAAGTCAACCTCATAGCGTCGTCTCCAAAGTTGTTTATTCGCATAGTCGAGCGAATCTCAAGGAATTCATCGAGATGACGATATGGGTCCTCATTGCTAAGGCCATAAAACGAAGGTAGCATTTGAATCACTCTGGCCGTTATCTCAAAATGGCTCGCTCCTACATCAGGTCTCGTGATGCAGGAGGCGGGAGTATACGTATTTGGCATAAAAGTACTCCCTCAAAGAACGGATCAAATGATGATCGCCAGCAATTGCGTACACCTTCGAGTAGACCGGTGTAGCACACGTCCTAACTTTGGGTTTTCTACCTAACTAATGCACTAAGCGGCCAAACCACGCAAACCACAAAGCGAGTAGTCTAAAAACAACAAAAACTAAACAATCACCACGCAGTTGCACATAACAGAGATTATGCAAAAGAAATATGAAATCTCGGTGTACGGTACCAATTGTACACAATCACCTCTAAGGGAATCCTAGTAGGTGGGCTGTGCAGAAAAGTAAGCTCGTCTCTAAGATATGTACATACGTGGTTCTAAACCTAAATGCAATACAAACACTAGGCAATAAAGTGAATACTAATATTACGTCGTTCCCCAGCAACGACGCCAAAAATTTGATGTCTTCTTTTAAATCATTGTAATTTTGAAAAGATTTTTATATGTAAAACATGTGAAAACCAGACATCAAATAATAAAAACCGGTTCTCACTAGTGGATGAGACCGGGTCAAACTCAGGGAACAGGAATATTTCATATTCAAATACACAATTCTAAACTATTCTTTATTACTGAATTATTAAATGGAAAATCTACGAGTAAAGTAAAAACAACTATCTATTACAACAAATGAATACCTGTGATCATCGCAAAATTTTTCCTCTTTCGTTGTTTCTCTCTCTTCCTTCTCTTTTCCTTTTCCAACCTCTATTTTCCTCCTTTTTGAAGGGAGAAGAATAAAAGAAAGAAAGGAGAAAGAGAGAAGAGAAAAGAAAGAAAGAGAGAGAGAAGAGGAACTCTTTTGCGGGTTTTCACTTGACCTTGATTTGAAAATATTTAGAAAATTACTCGCCTCCGTTTTGAAAATTTGCGGGAAAAAATGGAGAGACGGGATTCGCTCGTCGGTACGAGGTTCGACCGTTCCTAGCGCCTTTACCAGGGGTAATCGAACCAAGGATCGAATCTGTGCCTTTTGCTTCGCCTAAATATAATCTAGGAATTTATTCTAACTCTAAATGCATAATGAATCATGCTTGTGCAGTGCAAGAATGTATGCTCCTTTTTTTAAAAGATGTTCTGAAAATTTCCAAGTATTCTGAGATGAACTTGGTAAAGGAGTGAAGAAATGATTGAATCTAACTTTAGAACTTTGAGATAGATCAGAAAAGTTCTGAATTTTTGAGGTAAATCAGAGTTAGGAGGATAAATGAGAAAAAATGACTTGAAGTTTTGAAAATGAAGTTTCAAAGTTAGAGATAGACTTTGAATTTGAACTTGAATTTAGAAAAGGAAATGAATACTTGAAATGGAATTGAATTTGGGTTTTTAAGTTTGGAATGGATCTGAGATAATCAAATGGTATTTAAGAATAGAAATGGATTTAGGGAGTTTTGGATGAGATCTGAAAAAAAATGGAATTGGATTTGAAATCTAGAATTGGAAATGAAAAAAAAGATGGATTTAAAATTTGAGATCTGAGATCCGAGATAAAATTGGGTTCTGGACCCTAAGATGGATTTGGATCAGAAGTCTTGGATCCTAAGATGGATTTGGATCTGAAGTCTGAGATCCAAAATGAGTGGAATTGGAGTTTGGATCCTAAAGAGGAATTGGATCTGAAGTTTGAGATCCAAAAGTGGAATTGGAGTTTTGGATCCTAAAGAGGAATTGGATCTGAAGTCTGAGATCCAAAAGTGGAATTGGAGTTTGGATCCTAAAGAGGAATTGGATCTGAAGTCTGAGATCCAAAAGTGGAATTGGAGTTTGGATTTTAAAGAGAATTGGATCTGAAGTCTGAGATCCAATATGAGTGTTGAATCCTGGATCCTGAAATGGATTTGGAGTTGAATTCAGAAGATGAATCAAGAATTTCTAAGTTTGATTTGAATTTGGGAAATGAAGGAAAGGATTACTTGGATTTTATGAAAAAGAATTTTGAAAATATGATGTAATTCTATCCTAAATGATGAATGAATTTAAATTTTTGAATTTTGATTTTGAAAAGCTATCTTATTCTTGAAATGAATTAAAATAGGATTGAAGATATAATACATCTCTGACTATGGTCATTGAATGTATTATATAATAATCTATATTTAAATTCAGGTGAAGAATAAAACACATTTGGTGCTTTTATAGAATTTAAAATGAAATTAACTCTCAATATACCCTGACTATGGCCATTGGTATATATTTTGAATTAATTTTTAAGTTAAATTCTGATAAAAGAATAAGATATTTAAGGAAAATATGATGAATTTCGAAAACGGATCCAGTGTGGATCCAGTGTTATTTCGTAAAAGATAAAAATACTAAGTTTTGTCCACACCCTGACTATGGCCATTGATATGGATCATTAACTTAGGATTAATTTACCTCTTACGAAATGGTGCACGTGCCATTCGTGTTTCACCATTGTGAGATTTTGAGAAATAAAGGAAAAATGTATGAAGAACAAGTAATTCATGACATTTACAATGTTCATTCATTCTATCTAAAACTGCAAATGTAAATTCTCATTTAAAATCTAACTATTACAATACATGAAAATTTTACAACTCCAAGTAGTGATATCTTTCACATATTCCCCTGCAAAACACTTTAGTTAGTATGAAGACTAGAGAGAACTTGCATATATCGTATTGATTTCAAAGGCTCATATACCTACCTTGCGCTTAATACCTTAATGAAATATTGATGATCTAAGGCATGGAAGGATAGCCATTTAAAGCATTTATATATATATATATGCACATATATATATATGTCTATGTATACATATACACATATATATATATATATATATATGTATATATATATATATATATATATATGTATATATATATATATATATATATGTATATATATATATATATATATTAACATGTATGTAGAATAGGTGACTGGCAGTGTGAAGGAAGTGTGAGTGGTAAGGTAAATGACAGATGTGTTATACTGAAATATCTATGAATGTTTATGCTAAAAAAAAAGGACATGTGCTGAGTGTTTTGTGATGACAGGGTGAAATATGAATCATAGGTAATGCGGGGGATGAGGATTGCTATGGAAAGCCAAAACCGCAATTACTTAAGACGAAGCTGCAAGACAGGAATCTCAGTGGCTGGGTCATTTATGAGGAGAAGGGTGCTATGATTGAACTGTAGATCTCTTCTATAATCAGGTGGAAGCTGGAGCAAAGGTAATATATTGATGCAAGTTGATAACATGAATCTGCTGTTGCAGATAGAGGTGTGAGATATGATTTGATGACTACCTGCATTAAAGAAAAGATGATTTTAACGTGTGTTAAAAAGAACACTGAGTTAGCAAGGAATTTGATTTGCAGCCAAACAGGGTTATGAAGGAGAAGTGGAGGGTATGTGGAATGGAAATGCAAGATGTGTGAAGTATATGTGATATACGAATGGAAGGGTTTGCAGAGAATCTGCAATGGGTGGTTTAGTAGCAGGTAACGACTGGCAGAATGAGTATTAGGTGACAGTAGGGGCAGAAAATGATTTCGATATTCCCTGAAAGGTTGTTGTTGCTTCTTATCCCTCAGCCATGCTCCTACCTCTGAGCCGCATTTACTATAAACTACAGCTCTCGATGCCTCACTTCAAAACTCATGAACAACACTTTCCATCCCCATCCCACCATGAGAGAAATCAAATTCCTCATCTTCACAGCCATATGTCACCTTTCAGAATTCGCATATTTATATTTGAAAGGAGTACATCACTCCCATAATTCACAATAACAGTTCAAGGTAAGACAGGAAATAAGATGGATAACATATCAGGACACTCAGTGAATCATGATTATGATGACTGAAATGCCGATAAAACATAAATTCATCAAAAAAAAAAAATGCACACAGGGAATACAGTGAAAAAAAAAAATTCAATGGGTTTATGAAAAGGCACCTAGAGATTTTAACACTCAATGCAGAGATATACTGCTGGGAGATATATGAAGCATGGTAGTAAAATGAAGTGTTGAATCATGATAGAACCCAGTGGATTAAACTTTTTCAGATTATAATGAGAAACGCACAGGAAAAATGCGAGTATCAATGATAAGATCTAAAACTGCCAATGCACGGGTAAGTGAAGATGCAGACTCAGTTGGCTTGGTTTGCTCATCTACTCCATTGTATCTTTTGGATAATAGGAGGGAGGGAAAGCCTCTTTCTCGATGCTTCAGACCATGTTTATATTGCAGCATAGGCATTTGCTGAGATGCTCTCAAAACTCTGCTGCTTAGATCTGAAAGAGCTGCTTTTCTTGCAGCTCTTTTTGCCATTTCCACATCTCCAGGACTCCTGCAAATATCTCAGAAAGGGAGCTCCCCAGACAGCCGGACCAGTTGTGACGCAGTAGGCGATGTGAATTCTTCTGCCTCCATTCATCACCCAGCCTTTCCCAGGATATTAATTACACCAGCGCAACAGTCTAAACCAGATCCAAATGACACAATCTAGTAACACATTTGCTGAAACACTTATAATTTTTCATTACGTTACCTGAATGGCAAGATGAAAATAGCCCAAATTCAACTGAGAGGTGATTCAGCTGAGATCCCTAAGTTTGTAAAAACCTCTTGGAGCTTAGCTGAAAAGGAGAAAAACTTTACAGAAGGGTTACCATTGTCATGCCTCTCATGCACCAGAACCAAGAACCACCCCCACCCCTTTATATATATATATTCTTAGCATAATTAATTCTATCAAATACTATGCATGCGTCTAATAGAGAATTCTATATGAAGAAAATCTGAGTGAATTCTCAGTTTTATCATGGATTCATGAAGAACTTCACCTTACCGCAAAGGGGCCGAATCGAACGCAAGTCTGAAATGCATTCTATATTACAATAATGTCAGCACATTGGCGATTTATTTCACAGAGAGGTCACAGAGCCTCTTAGATCAAAACGCATATCAGGTGAGTGAGGATTAACAACGTGATGGGAAAGCCTCTGTGTGATGGTGATAACATTCAGATGAAAGCAACATAGAGAATTGGTATAAAAAAAAAAACTGATATCGATGGATTATATATGAAGCAACACATGAAACAAAACAGAGAATGAATTGTGAATCAAAAGTATGAGATAGCACATATACAAATGGGGAATCGTGTATAACAGATAACGGAAATGAAAAGATAAAATGTGAGCAGATACTCAAAATACACAGGAACCATTTGAAGAGCAATTAACGAAGGAAAGAGAAGAAGAGAATGTTGGAGCAGGAATTGCTCCGTTAATGTTGCATAGGGTGTATCGATGTTGCTATAAGCAACTCGACACTACCGAAAATGCTTTCATGAAGTAAACACAAGGATCCAGCGAAAATCAAGAAAACATGATAACAATGAGGAAAAGAGGAGACTCACCGTGGATGAAGCCGATTGGGATTAGAGAAACGTTCTTCCTTAGTTCTGTTTTGCTAGATAACACGCCTAAAATTTCTTGATGTAACTGAATATAATTCTTGAAAGAAAATGTTTTCTCCTCATCAAGCATACAACAACCTTGCTACAGTGTCCTCCTTTGTGTTGCAGGGACGCTGGAGTTTTTCAATTGTCAGGATGGTCGATCTTCCCAGTTGATCGATGGCCTTCCAGCAGTAGAGTCGATAAAACTTGGTGCTCGATATCGAAGATGTGTGATGGATATCAACAAAAAATGCTTAACGATGATGATTTGTAACGGGATCAAGAAGGGGGAAAGACCAATGTAGATGATGGGTTTAAGCGATTTTTGCAGAGAAAAACTTGATCCCTCCTTTGGAGAAGGCGAAGCGGCTCTTCTTAAAGAGACCCCTGGATGATTCGAGAATAGTTTGGTTAACGATCAAAGGTGAAAAAGGAAGGAGTTGGTTTTGAAATCAATGATGGAGGAAGGAGAGGAGGGAGCGCGGGAAGAAGTTGTTGGAGATTTTCTAAAATTCCCAAAAGAAGGCCCCCTTGAAAGAAATTTTGTAAAAAGATGGTTTAAAAAGAGGTTTTTGGCAAAAATTCAATTTTTCAATTTTTAAAACCATTTGCCTTCCCCAATTTTTTTTGATTTTTATATTGCTTTTTCCATTTCTTTGTATTTTTCTAGTAGAAAACTAAGATCTTAAAAGAGAACTAAGTTTTTAAACACTAATTTTTTTGTATTTTTCTGAGAAGTATTTACAAAAGTATTTTTCTGAGAATTTCCGAACATTTCGGGGAAATTTCTTCAGAAGAATGGGTTTGGACCCAGGTTTTGAGAAAACATTCGAGTTTTGACACTTGAATCGAGAAATACAATGTCATGGATCCAAACGGATGTTGAATGGACTGTCCGAGCTATTTAAAGGCTATTTTTGGTATTTTCTATAATTTTAATTTAAAATTTGAACAAGGAGACTCAGATTTGGATTTGGACAATGGATCCAAATCCGAAAAACATATAAAATGAATTTAATTTCAGTAAGACTTGAGAAATGAACTGGAATTTAGATTTAAAAGTGACTCATTTACTCAAAAAATGAATTTAGGGGCAAGAAGCGAATATTTAAAAGATTTTGAAAAATTTGGGGTGTTCACAATACCCTTCGCAGAGAGCGTAAAAAGCAATATTGACAAACACAATTAAATGCCTAAATTCTAAAATAAAAGAAAAACATTTTCTATTCTTGCACTTTCGTGTCACGTAATCGCTTCTGCTCCAATCCTGTGCCATCCTGCATAAATCAAATGAACACGAGTTGTACCAGAGATAGAAATAGACTATACTAAACTAGATAAATACTAAAAAAAATGCAAATCAAATTATGCAGGAAATCTAAATGACAAAATAAAATTGATTTCTAATTAAATATAACTAACTACTTACTAATTACAAACTAAGTACAAATGCTAATTATCTTGCTTAACTAACAACTAACTCAATTAATTGATGGCTAACAAGAAAGTAAACTAATTACTAAAACAAAACATGAAATCAATGAAGTAAAAACAAAGAAAAATGCTTGATTAGAAAAAAACAAGAAATCTACTTATAACAACTAAAAAAAATACGAAAAAAAGGAAAAACAGAAAATGGAATGATTAAAAACAAACACAGGAAAATGAATTGAAAAAAATATAGAAAATGAAATGTAGAAACAAAAATCGGAGGTTGCAAAACAGAAAATTAGAAAATGCAGAACATAGGAATTTACTGGAAAAAAAACACAAGAATTCAACAAAATGAGAAGGAAATGAATGCAAAAGAATAAAACTGGAAAATGAATGTAAAAAAAAAAATTACTTAATTGAAAAACAGAAAATAAAGAAATCCAAACCAAGAAGATCTCGTAGATTGAAATCAGGAAGTCAAAAGAAATTAAGAACAGAAATTTTTAGTAAATGAAAACAAAAATTTAGGTAGATGTTCAATGTATTTCAAACTGATAATTCAAGCATACATTCGATTGGATTCATCCACATTCATTTAATCAATCCACTTCCACAGGAACTAGGTACTTGATTTATCGGAAGCAGACATTTGATTGTTGGATTTCAGCCATTTAATCCAAAAATCAGACAGTCGATCATTGAATTTTATCTGATTAATCTGTTGTATCGTGAATCAGAAAAAATAAAGCATATCAATCTTTGTTATTCATATGAACAGCAGATTTATCTCTGTTGGACCGTTGTAGAGTAGTTCACGGCAAAGCAAGAAATTCCGGCAATGAAGAGAAATTCCGGCGATTGAATAGTGAATCGTGACAGAAGATCACTATTTTGCAACGTATACAAATCATTCTGGCATCTAATCGCTCGATCAAGACTTCCTCAGAATTTATCAACGGTGACCTGGAACAGAACTACCTCTTGCCGAGAAATTGACAATAAACCAGAGGTTTTCTAATAGTTGCCGTAAATTTCAGGAAAAAAACATTTGTTGGATATTATTTTGATTGATCCAGATGATCGATAATTCTTTATCAACATTTATTTATCGATTAAGATAATCGATATACAAAAATGATTCCAGCAGATCCAAATCAAGATTTTTTTTCACAAATTAATGCAAGTATTTATCAAAAATATTCATCAGAACAAATATTCTGGCAGATCCCTGTCGATTGCCGGAATTCCTTTGCAGATATTTTTTCTTTTTATGTTTTCTTTCTTTTTTTTTTATATTTTCCATATTGCTGATCAGCTAACATTCATACAATACGAAGAATGAAATTCAGAAAGAAGAAGAAGAAGAAGAAGAAGAATTTGAAGAAGAAAAAGATGAAAAAGAAGAAGAAGAAGATGATGATGCAGAGTACTTACCGAACCAGAGGGGTTAGAAGAGAAGCTTGCCTCTACCGTCCACGCCGTCGCCGGATTGAGTAGCCACCTCCACCGGAAAAGAGAAGAGAGATAGGGAGAATGGGAAGAAAAAGGTAAGAAACACGATGAAGGGGAAAGAGGGGAAAGGGGAGACTCATGTGTACAGGGTGAAGACGAGGGAAAATTTCCCCCTCTGTCGATTTTTAAAGATATGCAAACCGGTTTGAACCAGTTTGTTTTATTTTTTCAAAAATTAAAAAAAACTGTTTAAAGAATTTTTATTTACTAAAAACCTCAAAACTACTTTAATCTGAAGACTACTTCTTAAAAATATTTACACTAAACCTCATTTCAACTTATTTATTTATTTACTTTTTAAACTAACTATATTCTCAACTCTAATTTTTATTTTATTTTTAGGAACTCACAATGACAAACATTAAAATATTCCTTAAATTGCAAAATAACACTAGTTTTCAAGCATTTTATATTTTTAAATGATTTTAGCTCATTCACTCAAAACCAGAATAAAATTGGGTTTTAAATCATTTTTTAATGAAATCATGCATATTTTTTATTTGAAATAACCCTAAAATATATGCATGATCATCGCCTTTAAACATGCGCCATAGCCATGATCAATATCAATTCGCTTCTGGCTTTTCAACGTCATTGAATATTTCTTTCGCTAATCATACTGAGGATATTTCTTTCATGCTTTTGGTTGACCAACAGGAAAAAGATTTGAATTTTATCCCTTTTTCACAAAGAGTTTCACTTTTTTAGAAAGAATACTAGAGGTAATCTGAGGTAATTCTTTTGTGCAGTAAGATTTTTTGGAATCAACGAGTAATTTTAGCAAATTTGCAAAGTTTTTGAGAATTCTTTGTGAAATAATCACTCAATGTAGATTTTGATGTGTCCTTGAGTTGCATTTATGATTTTGGACATTCTGACCAGTAAAACTGGGACCTTTTATTTAACGACCAGTGAAGGAGTTGGAACCTTTCATTTATCGACCAGCAAGAACTGGGACATTTCATTTATTGACCAGCCAAGTAGCTGGAACCTTTCATTTAACGACCAACGAAGACTGGGATGTTTCATTTAACGACCAACGAAGGAGTTGGAACCTTTTATTTAACGACCAATGAAAACTGGGACATTTCATTTAATAACCAACGAAGGAGCTGGAACCTTTCATTTAACGACCAACGAAGGAGCTGGAACCTTTAATTTAACGACCAATGAAAACTAGGACATTTCATTTAACGACCAGCAAAGTAGCTGGAACCTTTCATTTAACAACCAGCAAAGTAGCTGGGACATTTCATTTAACGGCCAACGAAGTAGCTGGGACATTTTATTTAACGACCAGCAAAGTAGCTGGAACCTTTCATTTAATGACCAACGAAGTAGCTAGGACATTTCATTTAACGACCAGCGAAGTAGCTGGGACATTTCATTTAACGACCAGCGAAGTAGCTGGGACATTTCATTTAACGACCAGCGAAGTAGCTGGGACATTTTATTTAACGACCAGTGAAGTAGCTGGGACATTTCATTTAACGACCAGCGAAGTAGCTGAGACTTTTCATTTAATGACCAGTGAAAATTGGGACCTTTCATTTAATGACCAGTGAAAACTGGGACCTTCCATTTAACGATCAGCGAAGTAGCTGGGACTTTTCATTTAAGGACCAGTGAAAACTGAGACCTTTCATTTAACGACCAGCGAAGGAGCTGAAACCTTTCATTTAACGACGAGAGAAGTAGCTGGGACTTTTCATTTAATGACCAGTGAAAACTGGGACCTTTCATTTAACGACCAGTGAAGGAGCTGAAACCTTTCATTTAACGACCAGTAAAAACTGGGACCTTTCATTTAACGACCAGCGAAAGAGCTGAAACCTTTCATTTAACGACCAACAAAGTATCTCGTACATTTTATTTAACGACCAGCAAAGTAGCTGGGACATTTCATTTAACGACCATTGAAAACTGGGACATTTCATTTAACGACCAGCGAAGTAGCTGGGACATTTCATTTAACGACCAACGAAGGAGTTGGAACCTTTCATTTAATGACCAGTAAAAACTAGGACCTTTCATTTAATGACCAGTAAAAACTGGGACCTTTCATTTAACGACCAGCGAAGGAGCTGGAACCTTTCATTTAACGACCAGCGAAGGAGCTGGAACCTTTCATTTAACGACCAACGAAGTAGCTGGGACATTTCATTTAACGACCAGCGAAGTAGCTGGAACCTTTCATTTAACGACCAGTGAAAACTGAGATATTTCATTTAACGACCAGCGAAGTAACTGGAACCTTTCATTTAACGACCAGCGAAGTAGCTGGGACATTTCATTTAACGACCAGTGAAGTAGCTAGGACATTTCATTTAATGACCACTGAAGTAGCTGAGACATTTTATTTAACGACCATCGAAGTAGCTGGGACATTTCATTTAACGACCAGCGAAGTAGCTGGGACATTTCATTTAACGACCAGCGAAGTAGCTGGGACATTTCATTTAACGACCAACGAAGTAGCTGGGACATTTCATTTAACGACCAACGAAGTAGCTGGGACATTTCATTTAACGACCAGCGAAGTAGCTGGGACATTTCATTTAACGACCTTTGATTTAATGATTTGATCTAAGATTGAAACTTTCTGAGGGACAAACAACATGAGGACTTATTTTTGTGAATGAACTTGATCTTTAGATTTGAAAATTTAGCAAAATAACCAGTGCGAGCACCGGTTTTTCCAACTGAGAGTCGGGAAGGAGACCGACATTCTTAAGATATTTAGAGATTGAAGCAGAAATGATTGTCGGGGTTTCAGGATTATCCTATATCCTGAAGGGGAAATGGAATAGACATTTGATGAGAATTTAGAATGATTCAGGTATATCCCTTAACCTGAAGGGGAAATGGAAGATTTCATGAAGAGATAGCCTAAGACTTGAATTTAGAAGGGATATGACAAGATTTATGATTTATGATCTATGATTTAGATGGACCAGCTCATTTAGTTGTATGCAATCTAATTTTCAGGATTAAACCCTTATCCTGAAATGGGGAAAAGAAAGAATAAAATTTCAGAAGATAGAAGGAGATATAATTTGATGAATGATTGGTAAAAATGGAGAAAATTTAAGACAATTGATTTATTTTGAAGAAGAATTCTCACCAGTGGCATTGTCGCTCTTATGAGTGACCTCAGGATTATCCCTTATTCTGAGTGGGAAAAGTTTACCTTGAATGTCGAGGTTCAGGTTTTATCCCTTAACCTGAAAAGAATAAAATTTATAAAAGTGGAGAGAAATTGAATAAATTTATGAAAAAATTGTTTTTTAAAAGAATTCTCACAGGTAGCCTTGTGGCTTCTGTGAGGGGGTCTCAGGATTATCCCTTATCCTGAATGGGAAAAGAATAAAATTTAAGGGGGAATTAATGAAGAGAAATTGATATAAATTTAGAAAAATCAATAAAGATTGATGAAACTTGTGTTGCAAAAGAATTCTCATAGGTAGCATTATTGCTCCTACGAGAGGTTTCAGGATTATCCTTTATCCTGAATGGGAATACCTCGGACAACGAGGGTCAGGTTTATCCCTTAACCTAAAAGGGTACACCTCGGACAACGAGGGTCAGGTTTATCCCTTAACCTGAAAGGGTACACCTCGGACAACGAGGGTCAGGTTTATCCCTTAACCTGAAAGGGTAACAGATTTGATAAAATTTAATAGAATTGAGGAAAACTTGATAAAACTTTGAAAATTTGATGTAAACTTGATAAAAATATGAATAAAATGAATAAAACTGATAAAGATATCAAAATTAACTGAAGATTTATAAGATTTGAGATAAAGGAGCTTTTCTGATCCTACCTGCATATGGGATCTTGAAAGAAAAATGTTTATTTAACAGATATGTGAGAAATTATTTTTGGGAGGAAAATCAACCGCAAGAAGAATGATCAGCGCAAGATCTGATCCTTCAAATCAAACATGAGAGATCATCATGAGGGTCAATTTTTGAAGGTAATGGTTTGAAATCTAATTTTTTGAAAAAGAAGATCAACAATAGATCTGATTTCTGAAAATAACAGTTTGAAACTGATAATAAGATCAACACAAGGGTTGATTTTTGAATATAATGTTTTAAAACCAATCTTGGAAGATAAGACCAACACAGGGGTTGATATTTGAATATAATGATTTGAAATCCATTTTGGAAGATAAGACCAGCACAAGGGTTGATCTTTTGAATATAATGTTTCGAAACCGATCTTGGAAGATAGGATCAACACGAGGGCTGAATTTTCAATGCAATGGTTCGAAAACTTATTTTTGAAAATATGATCAACATGAGGGTTGATCTTTCTATGTAATGGTTCGAAACCTATTTTGAAAACATGATCAATACAAGGGTTGATTTTTGACAAAGGTTGGACCAAAGAATATTTGAACTCTTCGGTCATAGTGAAGACTTTCAAAATTTCATGATTTTTGAAAAGCCCTCATAGGTAATATCATTTCTCTCATGAATGATGTCTGGATTTGTCCCACGTTTTGAAAAAGAACAGGAATTTAATGCCTCAGTACGGCAAAGGGAAAAGAAGTATTGGATATAGAAGATATAAAGGAAACTGACATTTCATTGATAAGCAAAGGTTCGTTAACAAAAGTAAATATTTACAAGAACTTTGAAAGGAAAGGATTCAAAAAGACTGGGCTGACTTGCCCCTACAAGATGATTAACAAAAAGGAAAATGACAGTGTAGAAAAAAACTTGGGCATCCTCAATTCTTTGAATGATCCGGAAATGGTTTTGTCAGGACTGTTGGACGCTCTTCGTCCTCGTCCTCTATCAGCTCACTTTTGTCAATGTAGTCTTGTATCATATGTTTAAGGACAAAGCAGTGCTCTGTGTCGTGCTCTGTTGCCCTATGGTATTTGCAGAATTGGTCCTTGAATTTTCCCAAGATTACTGGTGGATCTGCGATTTTAGGGAGTTTGATCATCCCATGCTTTAAAAGGTAATCCATAATTACTTCTAAACTTTGATCTAACGAAGTAAAGACTCGATTTTTCTCCCACTTGATATACTTGGGCTTTGTGAACACCCCAAACTTTTCAAAAATTTATAAATATTCCCTTTTTACCCCTGACCCCATTTTTTGGGTAATTGAGTCAATTTTAAATCTAAATTCTATTTTATTTCTCAAATTTTACTAAAATTAAATTCATTTTACATATCTGACTCAATTTTGGATCCGGATCCAGATAAAAGATCCAAATCTGAGCTTCGTTATCCAATTTTTAAATCAAATTTTCAAAATTTCCAAAATAACCTTTTGAAAAGCTTAGACAGTTCGTCCGGTATCCGTTTGGATCCATCGAGTTGTATTTCTCAATTCGAGGTTTAAAACTCGAATATTTTCTCAAAACTTGGGTTAAAACCCATTTTTTGAAGAAATTTTCTCAAAAATAGCCTTGAAAACCTTCTCTTGTAAATATTTCTCAAAAATACAAAAAAAAAATCCTTGTTTTCTCGTAAATTTTAGGAATTTTATTCCAAAAATATCAAAAAATAAATATATATATATAAAATGAAGAACAGAACAAAAAAATAAAAATATAAGAAAAGAAACAAAAAATCGGATTTTGAAAAACTCTTTTTGAAAACAATCTTTTTAACTAAAACCAATGTTTGCAAAAATCTTTAAAAGGGACCAGCTTTTTGAATTTTTTTATAAAAAAACCCTTTTAAACGAAAAAACGTTTTTTTTTAGGGTTACGAAGGCCTTCTCTCTCTCTGACCGAAACCCTCTCACCACCGCCTTCTCTCTCTCTCACTCTCGAACCTCCATGGCAAACCCCATGTGCAACCTCTCCATCACCCTCCGGAAGCACCCATGGCCTCCACCCTCCGATCCTCTTCTTCCATCATCGAGCAACCTTCGCCCTTCATCTTCAACTGTCTTCCCTTTCACGAACCTTCCTTTCCTTCCTTAAAAGGAGGTGCGTAGGGCTCTTTCCAACCACCGTGTTTCACCCCAGCACCTCTCTTTCACGCTTCTTCCTCCTCTTCTCCTTCTTCTTATTTCTTGAGTTTCGGTTCATCTGATCGAAGAAGGTCGACTACGAAGCACCTGTGCTTACAAGTGAGTAACTTCTGGCCCTTTGATTTTTTTTAGAAACCCCTTTTCCTTTTCATAACATCGTCTTGTTTTTCTTTTGATCTTTATTTTCTTTTTACTTTTTTTTCTTTTCGTAAGGCAACATGGTGGAATCGATTTGCCTATAACAAAATTGACCCACCCCATGCAACATCGATGGAATGTTCAGATTCCTACAATTTTTTGAGTTTGTTATCTTCTCCTATTCAGTATTTTACAATGCATTATTGTTTTTGTTTTAATTGAATTCAATCATCGATATGTATATCCCTATCTGTAGATAACCTCATTTCTGATTTCCTCTGATTTTCAGTTTTATATGGATTCCTATTGCTTTTGTACTGCTTTTTCTAATCGGGATTATTCATGATATTTCAATATCGTGCTTCCCTCCCTGTTTCTTTTCTTATTTTTTATTTCTTGATTCCCCATTTTCTGGTTTTAAGTTGATTTCTTGCTTTGATGATGTCCGATCAGATTTCTTCCTCTCATGGCAATTCCGCCTAGGTTGTATAGTTGGAATGGTTCCTATAATAATCACTGATCTGATCGAATGTCATATCGAGCTTATTTAGCAGGAACTGTCAAACTTTTTCCTATGCTGATCATTTACTTGCCCATTAGATTTCATGAAGCTTTGGGATGCCTCGATGCAAGACCTCTACATCATGTGTTATTTATCTGCCGAAAACCCATTGTGGGCTTTGGTTGATCTGGATTTATCATATAATCATTGTTGATGTAATATCTCCACGCTGGCATCTAAATCGCGGAAGGATGTTTTATTGGACCGTGGAAACCGAATATATGCTTAGCTGTGGAAGATTAATCAGGTTTGTGGGAGTCGCTCATCTCGTTCGTGAAATGTTTGTTGATTCTTTAGTCAATGACTCTTTGTTTTGAGTCATCGTGAAAAGTCGATTTGCCATTGCTCTGAAAGTAGAATTGGATTCACCTTGAAAATGGCTCTTGCTCTGTCATAAATCCATAATCTGCATTTTTGGAGGATCAGTGCCTTCAGATTATCAACAACACCCCTTTCTCGTTTTATAATTATTCAGTTCATCATTTTTTTTTCCATTTATTATTTTATATAACATTATGTCTTCATTACCTGATAGAAATGTCAGTCGTTAAGGTTTTGATATCTGGTAGGGGCTGATCTCATGATGAAATCCAGTTGTGGTGAGTAAATTGACATGATAATTCCTAATATTTGATGTAATATCCTCACATCTGTGTATACAAGATTGCATGAACTTGATAAGTCTGTCATCGATCAAGTGTTAATCATATATTCACAAGCCTGAGAGTCTTTGCTTATTTGATGCTACTTCACAGGGCTGGATTTATATTCTTTGTTTGGTGGTTTTATTGTTTTACATTGTTTATAATATGGGGTGGCCTGTAAAACCGGATCTTCTGAGGTTTACTCATAAATCAAGAATGATGCTTCCTTACCTCTCCAAGGCGATGGTGCCAAATCCAGACAAGTATGTGGTGGAAAGGATTTTGAATCCCCTTTTTGGAGACATTCACAAAAGATTTGTTGCAGCACAAGTGTCAAGTCCAAGAAATTTGTATACCTTTGGGCTCGATGGTGGACAATATGGCCGCCCTGATCTATGATGGCAAATGACCCCTGTTGCTGCTGAAACAAAGTCATGCTCCATCACACTTGACAGCAACCAAGAAGTAGACCTGCCAGCCATTCCAGCATCATTCCAGAGATGCACGTAGTAAGATCTCGATCTCATACAAAGAGGAGTTATGCTAGGCAGGATGGTGCGTTTGAAAGATCGACGTATCTTGCATAGTTCATTGGGTATGAAGAATTGATAGCCGAGTTGGATCCTGTATTCTCCAGCGAAATCTGACGATCTCTTCCCCTGTAATCTGCAAAACGACATTTTGGAGAAATGGCTGAGCTATTTATGTGTTTAGATTGCTCCCTAATACTTGCAGAAGCCTACACAGGAGACAGTGTTAAAATCACCAAGAGTTTAAGATGTGTAAAAGTTTTACAACCATCTCAGTTTCAAACATTTGCTCACAGGACTTCCAAAGTTAAGATTGCCACCAAGATTCTGCTTCTCTGCAAATATTAAGGCTGGTAAAAGGAAAGCAAAAAGGATTGCTTGCCTCATCTGTCGTTTTACAGGTAAGGTGCACTTGAACTTTTGAATGTTACCATGCTTGCTTTGTGTTTCAGCACTATCTTTTGCTGCTATTCATTGATTTCTCTATTTCTTTTTTGTTGAAGTTGATATTATTTATGATGTTTTTAACCTTGATTGACTATTTCTCATATACATTTGGTTTTACTCTTCTGTTGCTTTTGTATCATGTCCCGTGACTGATGAAACACACTAATATCATGGTTCATGTTGACCCAGGCTTCAATTGTTATGTACACCAGCCTACTTTTAACTGAATGTCACTCCACCCCATCTTTTGTTAGTTTGTCTCAAACATTGTCATTTGCTGTTAAAAATCACCCATAATTTCGATTGATGATCTCTATTCTGTTTTGATCTACTTACTGCGAAACTGTGCTCTGAGGATTTCAATTTCAAGACAACAGATGTCTTTGATCTTTGATCTTGTCATGAACCTCGTTGAGCATAGCCTCAATAAGGAGCTATCTCGTGTACCTCAGCCTCGTGCTCATTCATTGGTATCCAAGTCGAATTTCTTTGGCCTAAATTATGACTTGGTATGTTGTTTCTTTGGTTCTGAGATACAGGGTGTCTAAGAGAAGATCCTCAATCTTGTTAGAAGAGTGGTAGATAATGTTCATCGTCAGCCCCGACAAACAGATGTAGCATAGCTATAGTGGATTTCATATAACATTTATGTTTAGTGTTATTTGCATCTTCTGCATATTCTTACATTCACTTCTAGCAGTTGTGCAAACTTTTTTTTTTTAGTATAATAATTGTTTCGCATTTCATGGTGATCTCATTTTTTCTTATTCACTGTAGTAGTGTCCATCTCATTTTTTTCGCACTATCCCCTGCTAACCCACTAACATCAGATCCACATTAGGATTTCATTACATTAATAACATCACATTCCATCATTCCCTGTTTGCTACTCATTGCAACAAAATTTTGCATTGTAGGGGATTGAAACAACTTTCTGAAATCTGAGCATATTCTGATAATCCACGAATTTGTTGACCTGAATGTCCTTTCACCCATGGATGATCTGCTAAGAAGGAGATCTGGTAGCATTTGTACCTCTGACTCCCGCTTATTTACCACAGCTACCCCTCCAATGTAACAACGGAAACCATTTCAGCATCTAAATAGATCAGAACAGAGTTACATTCTGATTGATGATGTTTGGAAAAGGAGGATTTACACGACATGGATGCAACAGTGAAGATAATTTGCTGAAAATCGTGGTGTTCGCATGATAAGAAAGTCTGCTTCAGGTTTTGATCTAATTACCTTGATCAGCTCATTGAAATTGCTGAAAGTTGAGTGACAGTTGATCAGCTCATTGAAAAGGTGACTGATTTGAAGGATTTTCGGGCACAAATGCAATGAATAGATGTTATGAATTTCCTCTGGGTTGGTTGTGCTGCTGCATTATAAACTGTTAGTTCTTCAGGTAAGTTTTTCCTCTTGCATAGAATCATATATGAAAGGGTTGTTACTTAGGTTTAAGCCTCTATTCCTGCTCTTTCCATTTGTTTTCTTGTAATGTTAGCAGGATCATATATTTCTTGATGACATGATACAAATCAAGCATCTTCACGTTTTCTTGTTACCTACACATTCATTTCCAGGCCTGCTGCCACAGGAGCACCACTGGACATCCACTGGGTTGGCAGCTTCATTACAAGCGACTATGGGTACACCGCAATCTGATAGATTGAGGCAGTCACTCTGCATGGCCCTGTGGTTTCTTGATGTTTTACTATTGCTTTGCTAGATGTCAATGACTCTCTCATATGTGTTTTGATTCCATTGTTAATGTGTTCTCCTGGTTTCATTGCATTATTGAAGAAGCCTATCGTTGACAGACTTGGAGAAGCATGTGATAGCATTACCAAGACTGAGCTTACATTGCAGTTGTGCAACTTAAACAATCCATATATACATTCTTTATGTTATGATTGCATAGCACGCAGAAAATCACAACAGTTTTTCATTAAACATTTGTGATTATCGCAAAATTTTTCCTCTCGTAATATTCTCTATCTTCCTTCTCTTTTCCTTTCCAGCCTCTTATTTCCTCCTTTTTGAAGGGAGAAAATAAAAGATGGAAAGAAGGGGAGAAGAGAAAAGAAAAAAAGAAGAGAGAGGAATTCTTTTGTGGGTCTCACTTGACCTTAATTTTGAAATTTTTTTGAAATAACTCGCCTCCGTTTTTGAAATATTTGCGGGAAAACTGGGAGACGGGATCTGCTCGTCGGTACGAGGTTCGACCGTTCCTGGCGCCTTTACCGGAGGTAATCAAACCAAGGGTCGAATTTATGCCTTTTGCTTTGCTAAGAAATTATCTAAGAAATTATTCTAAGTCTAAATGCACAAAGAATCATGCTTGTGCAAATGCAAAGACGTATGCTCTTTTTGAAAATGTTTTTGAAGAATTCCCAAGTGTTTCTGAGATGAATCTGATAAAGGAGTGAAGAAATGATTTTTTTAACTTAGAACTTAAGATTAAAGTTCTAAGTTTTTAGAATAATCAAGAGCTTGGGAATATGAATCTGGATTTGGAAAATGATTTTGAAGTTTTGAGATAAAAGAGGAAGAAAGGAATTTTCAAAGTCATAAATGGACTTTGAATCAAAAAATGAAAATGGAATTGAATCAGAAGGAAAGATGAAATTGGGAGATCTGAATAGAATTGAAAAATGGAATTTGCAAAAGTTGGAATTTCAAGATGAAATTCGAATCCAAGTTCTGGATTCTGAATGGAGTTCAAAGTTGAGTTTTTGGATTTGGGATCTGAAATGGGAATTTTGATTTGAAATCTGGAATAAAATGGAATTGGTTTTAAGAATTGGAATTAAAGTGGAATTTGGATATGGAATTTTGAATGGAATCGGATTCAAGATTTGGAATCCAAGATGGTATTCGGATCTGAAATCTGAGATCCAAGATAGAGCTGGACTCTGGACCTTAAGATGGAATTGGATCTGAAATCTGAGATCCAAAGTAGAATTGGATTCTGGATCCTAAAACAGATTTGGATCTAAAGTCTAAGATCCAAAGTGAATTGGGTTCTGGATCCTAGAATGGATTTGGATATGAAGTCTGAGATCCAAAGTAGAGTTGGATTATGGATCCGAATCTGAGATCCAAAGTAGAATTGGATTCTCGATCCTAGAATGGATTTGGATCTGGAGTCTGAGGTCCAATGTAGGGTTTGGACACTAGATCCTAAGATGGATTTGGATCTGAAGTCTGAGATCCAAAGTGAGATCGGATTCTGGATTCTAAAGGGGAATTGGAGTTCAGAAGATGAATCAAGAACTTCCAAGTTTAAATTGAACTTGGAAAATGAAACTTAGAATTTTGAATATACAAATGAATTTCAAAGTCAGATTAGGCTTTGAATTTTGAAATTTGAATTTGAAATTTAGAAGATGAACCAAGAATCTCAAAGTTAAATTGATTTTTGAGTTTGATTGGAGTTTTGAATATAAAATGAATTTGGAATTTCAAAGTTGAATTGGACTTTGAAATCTGTTTTGAATTTGAATATAAAGAATGACTTTGAAATCTCAAAGTTAAATTGAACTTTGAGATTAAAAATGAAATTGAATTTGAAAATGAAAGGATGAATTGAATTTTATAAAAATTGAAGATGGATTGAGGAAGATATTTACATCACTTGGAGTTTTGAAAAGGAATTTTTGAAAACATGATGCAGTTCTATCCTATATGATGAATGAATTTGAATAAGTTTGAAATTGGATTTGAAAATCATATTTCATTCTTCAAATAAATTTAAATAAGATTAATGATATAATACACTCCTGACTATGGTCATTGAATGTATTATATAATAGTCATATCTAGATTCAAATGAAAGATAAAATACCTTTTTGGTGCTTTTATAGAATTTAAAATGAAATTAACCCTCAGTATACCCTGACTATGGCCATTGGTATATGTTTTGAGTTAATTTTAAGTTAAATTATGATAAAAGAAAAATATTTTAGAAAAATATGATGAATTTTGAAAATGGGTCCAGTGTGGATCCAGTGTTATTTTGTAAAAGATAAAAATGCTAAGTTTTGTCCACACCCTGACTATGGCCATTGATGTGAATCATCAACTTAGGATTAATTACCTCTTACGAAATGGTGCACGTGCCATTCGTGTTTCACCATTGTGAGATTTTGAGAAATAAAGGAAAATAATGAAACAAATGATATTTATATGCTCATTCATTCTAATTTAATACTGAAAATGAAAGATTATCATTGATATCTAACTATTACATCATTGACTGAAAATTAAAATCCTAAACTAAGAGAAAATGACACTTTTCATGTATCTCTTGCAAAATAGAGTTAGTATGGGCAATTCAAAAAAAAAATGGCATATTGAAGGGTTTAATATGTATATACATATACATACATATAAAAGATTAAATGAGGGTATACATTTACAATATGACGTCCTAATGTTTTTATGAAAATTGAATATGACCATGCTTTAATGAACATATATATATAGAGAGAGAGAGAGCAAATGCAGATTTAAACCTGATATCGATATGTGCCATTGAGATGTTGAAATTTGTTGTTACCATGTTTAGCATGGCCACATCAAGGAATGGTAAAAATATGTTATTTAGGAAGATCATCAATTAAAAAGGTAATTTAAGAAAATCCCTTAGTAAGAGAGACACAACAACATTCAGTTAACCTTGGTTTGCAAAACTCGGGTGCCTAAAGGTAAAATCGTGACTATGAGGCACTACTTGGCACACTACATTATCCTAATGCTAACTATATGCATCCTCCCCACCTAATGTACTGCTAACATAGGCTAACCATATGATATCCTGATTCAGATATATGTTGATCATCAAACTAATTCTTATGAACTGTTAATGTACAAGTGATGCGACTCATCCGATTTTTTTTGTTGCTAATACACATCCATTATCTAACACATTTGATCTAACAGACTAGTGATATAGACTGCTAACTCTCACAATGCTAATGCACAAGTGTCTATATGTTAATGATATATTAAAAGAGGGGAAAAATGTGTACACAGTTATTTTTATACACTAAGCATGATGAGTCATTGATGACAGCAAAAGGGGACTCGATTTATTAACATTAACAGTCTGTATCTTATCATAAGCAAAGAGAGCCACCCACGTTCCAGCACCCAGCTTACCTGCTTAAAACTCATGGTGGATGTCAATACAGCCGATGCATCACTTTCTTGGAAAACTGAATTTGAAAATAGACATGTCTGGGAATCAGACAACTAATACCGACGTAACAAGCTTCTTTCTACCAACTGCTAATCTAGTTGCTGTGGAAGCAACTGGACACGATTCTTAACAGATAACAAGGATAAAGATGAATACAAACAGATTTCATCATGCTTCAAGATGTCATTCTCAGAAGTAATATAAAGAAAAGTAACAACACTAATTAGACAAGACAAAACGATAATTCATTGGCAGAATTCTGCTGATTCTGGAGACATACCTGGGCCCTCTTCAAAGGCGCGGCTTCCGGCTGGCACAGTAATTCTATCAAAAGCCAACCAAACACATCAGCTTGGCGAACTTAAAACAAGGAACATGGCTTACCAACTTTACTCATTTTGGCCCTAGATATACACAGTCAGGATAAAAAGAAAGAAAGAAAAAAAAAACAGTCAGGAGCTATTGCTCCTGACTCAGTTTCTGAGTGTCTCCAGATCTGGGTCAGAGATAGTTAGATCAAATTTGAACTCCACCGGACAGTGTGCTTTATATAAGGCTTGCTGAGGAAACGAACCTGTGTTAGGTAGTGGGGAAACGTGAAGTATGCACACAAGGCCATAAGTGAATGAGGCTGAAGACATTTACAGAAGATGTATTGAACAATATCTTCTTGGTCTGATTCATGTTTATCTTATAGACACCAGGTAATTCTCTATTTGCATCATGGCGCTATCAAACTATTGTATAGACACAATATGATGGGAAGGGTTTGCATGATACTTACTAACGGAAAGAAATATTAGCATAAGCCTGCAAAACAAACAGGTGACGCTTTCACAACATGAATCCTGTTCAAATAGAACTCCTGTATAAAAAAAAAAGTTTCCAGAAATATGTACTCTCTTGTGAAAGGACTCATTTCGACTGGTAATCATCACTGGTTTCACCCATTTGTGGAGCATACGTATAATAACATACGTTTCCCCAGGTCGTGTTATAGCTTCTGCAGAGCCACACACTGAGACAAAACTAATTTCATTGAGTGATCATCAGAATAGCTTTCAAAACTTATGCCGATCAGTGAGCGTTTCACTCGAACAATCATTTTATTTGAACAGCCCTTTGAAATTAAAACATGAGCAAAATACTGGGTGAACACATACTGATGGGTTTTATGAAAGGTATACAAGTGCTGGGATATGGGTGACAGAAGCCAAGGTTTTGAATACATTTCAGAACAAGATGATACATGACAAAATCCATATGTTACAAGAGGGTATACATATACATGGATAATGCTCAGATGAATGATTGGCCGAATATACTAAGAAATGCAGTAAAGTGACTATAGAGGTTATGGTGTACACAAAATAGATGAACATAAAATGAAAACAGCAAACATAACGGATAGTGAATATCCCCTAGATTTGAGAGAGAGACCACGTTGTTGTCATGATATAACAACAGAAACAGTATTTGAATTGAACCAACTAACAAGTCAGTCGGCTAGTGAGGGTAATGATCACGACATAACCCAAACAGGCGCATGACTTACAAAACCCACCTAGAACCAGTGTCAAGAATATCCACACATATTGGCATTTCCCTTTTATTTCCTCATCAGTAGCAGGAACAGGAGCTTCAACTTTGCTAATCTAACCCTTTATGTACATTTCTCCCTGTAAAAATTTAACCTGACTTCCGAGGTCTAACCAGGTACTTTCAAGCAGTGTTAATTCCAGCATCACTCTCAGAGAGATCTCAGTATGTCATTACAATTCTCATAAGATTCATTTCTTTACTTACAGCAAAACGGTAAGGATGAAGCATATTGTGGAAATAAAATGAAAATAGGAAAAAGGGAAGAAAAGAAAAATATATATATATAGAAGTAAATACATGCAAGAATGGTGCCTAGACATTGGGATAATCAATCGTCAGTTCTGGATGATCTTCATAGCAAGCGATTATGTCAACAATAAACAAGAAGGAAGATGAGACGGAATAAAGTGATCACATATGATGAGAAAACTAGGATCAAGAAAAAACAAACAAACGAAATCAGTTGATGAAATGGCTTATTCAGGATTAAACAAACTAATACTCAAGTTGCCTAAACTAAAGAAATTTTGAAACAAGAAAAAAAAGATGTCAGAATCAGATCATTCTGTTGATGTTGCACGCATGCAAATCGAAATTGCCATGAGCAAATCGATGATGCAAAAGGTGCGTTAACACAAAAAAAATGGAGCTTAAACAGAGAGGAAAAGCAACAGACTCTTACCGTAATCTGATACTACAGAGAGGATCGGCCTTCTTTGAACAATTCGGAGAAATCCAGAGAAGAAGGGCGTGGTTATGCCGGAACTTTGGAGGTTGAAGGTAGATCAATGCGGCCTAGTGTTTGCACGGTTGATTTCCTTCGGCTGACGGTGAGGAAGACCAAAAGGGGGGGAAGCACCGATCAATATTGTTCGAAGTGAAGTGGCTCCCAGGTGAACAAGTGATGCTGGATAGATCAGAAGCAGACGTCTGATTGTGGATGCGAAAGAGAGAAAGCCGGATGCTCGATAGATGAAGAAGGGGAATGGATGCTTCGAGAGGACCGTCGATTGCCGATGCTTGATAAAAAAAATGGATGCCAGAGAGCGAGTGCGAGAGGGAAAACAAAATGGATCGTAAGAATGAAAAGATGGATCAGAAGAGCCAGAAGGGTCGAAGTGGAGGGGTAGAAGACGATGGGATCAGGGGGCTCTGCGTGCCTCCTTTTAAGGAAGGAAAGGAAGGTTCGTGAGAAAGAATTTGGTTGGAGATGGGCGAAGGCAGATGAAGGGTTTCGCGATGGAGGGTTTCGTGAAGAAAACCATCGGGAGAGAAAGAGAGTGAAGAAAGAAAATGAGAGCGGGGCGGCCATCCTTTTCTCTTTTCTTTATGAAGAAAACCCTAAAAAAAATTTTTGCAAAAGACCCCCTCCCTTTGATTTTCAAATTTTTACAAAAAGGGGTTCTTGAGGCTTTTAGCAAAAATATTTTTCAAAAAGACCCAAAAATCATTTGCTTTTTCTCATAGTTTTTCCAATTTTTTTTTTTTGGTTTTTGTTTTATATTTTCAATTTTTTTTGTATTTTTAGAATAAAATCCTAAAGTTTGTGGGAAAACAAAGGTTAAAACTAATTTTTTTGTGTTTTTGCAAAAATATTTACAAAAAAGGAATTTTTCTGAGAATTTAAAAACTATTTTGAGAAAATTTCTTCAAAAATGGGTTTTGATCCGGATTTTGAGGAAATATGGACTTAAAGTGCTGGATTCGGATCCGGAGTAGATTTTGAATATATCAATATGGATTTTAATTCAGAGAATCTGAAGAAATGACTTGATTTTCTCAGAAAACGGGGTTAGGGGCAAAAGGGTCATTTTTACAAAACTTTGAAAAAATTGGGGTGTTCACAACATTACCAGCACTTCACGAATACATTGTCTGGTATTGAGGTTCATGAAAGAATCTTGAGTATTGGTCTTCTTTTCGCTTTAAGAAGTTATCTTGTTGATATTGAACATGTTCCAGGCTCTCCAGAATCTTCGTTTTCAAAAAGAATGGTAAAAGGCAATGGGTATTATGCCGAAAGCTCTCTTGTTTGCTATCCTTCTCACTTCTCTTTTTCAACAAACATGCTGCTCACTCCCTTATGTATCTCCACAGTCTCACAGTAACACCTCCAGCATGATACCATTAACATTACCACATAGTTTCACTTGTCATTGTTTGTGGTATCACCCCCCACAGCATATCATGTAGTTGAATGCGTGTATATGAGCAGCCACCTGCTGCTTCATCTCACCATTTATTGTACTTACAGTGACACCCTGCCATCCACTGTGTATAATGCTGACTCATTTCAGCATACCCTTTTGCTAGCCATAGTCATGGCTGCTGCCACACTCATGGTGTTGCCTATGGCTGTCAACACCCCCCCCCCCCCCTTTACTGCATCTCCTATCTATACCCTGTACATATATATATACATATATATATATATATACATATATATATGCATGTATATATATGTATGCATATAGGTGTGTGTGTCATTTTCCATCTTTCCTTCTTGTAAATCTTGATATATGAACATTTTTCCATTAAACATCCATATAATATGTACAACTCTCTTCTTTTCATACTAACTAAGTATTTTGTAGGGAATATGCAGCAAAGGTCATTATTTGGAGTTGTAAATTCAATTTCAAGTTAGATCTTAATGAGAATTTACATTTCCCGCTTTTAGATAGAATGAATGAGCATTATAAATATCATGAATTACTTGTTCTCATATTTTCTCCTTTATTTTCAAAAATTAACGAATGGGAACATGAATGGCACGTGCACCATTTCGTAAGAGGTAATTAATCCTAAGTTGATGATTTACATCAATGGCCATAGTCAGGATGTAAACAAAAATTAGGTTCTTATCTTTTATAAAATAACATTGGATCCTTTTCAAAATTCATCATATTTTTCTTAAATATTTTTCTCTTTTATCAGAATTTAATTTAAAATTAATTCAATATATATACCTATGTCCATAGTCAGGGTATATTGAGAGTTAATTTCATTTTAAATTCTATAAAAGCACCAAAAATGTATTTTATTCTTCTTTTGAATTTAAATATAGATTATTATATAATACATTCAATGACCATAGTCAAGGATGTATTATATTTTCAATCTTATTTTAATTCACTTAAAGAATGAAATATGATTTTCAAAGTCAATTTCAAATTCTTTAAATTCATTTCATCATTTAGGATAGAATTGCATCATATTTTAAGAATTCCTTTTCCAAAACTCCAAGTGATCTCAAATAACTTTCTTCAATCTCTATTTCAATTCATTCTTCTATCTTATTTCAAAGATTTAAATTTCAATTTCAAAGTCCAATTTGACTTTGAAATTTCAAATTCAATTCTTATATTCAAAATTCCATTTCTAAATTCAAGTTCAATTTCAAAGTTCAATTTAAACTTTGAAATATTTGATTCATCTTCTAAATTTAAAAACTTCAGAAATCCAATTCTAAAATTAGAATCCAACTCCATTTAGGATCCAGAATCCAATTCCACTTTGGATCTCAGACTTCAGATCCAATTCCATTTTAGGATCCAGAATCCAATTCCACCTTAGATCTCAGACTTCAGATCCAAAACCCAGTTTAGGATCCAGAATTCAACCTTATTTTTGGATCTCAGACTTCGGATCCAATTCCATTTAGGATTCCTAGAAATTAACTTCATTTTTTGGATCTTAGACTTCAGATCTGCTCCCATTTAGGATTCTAAATCCAGAATTTAACCTCATCTTGGATTTCAACTCTATTTAGAATCCAAACTTTTGATGCAAATTCCATTCTGAACTCCAAAATTCAAATCAAATCCTATCTCCAAAATCTAAGATTCCATTTTTCATTCCAGATTTCAAAAATCCAAGTCTATTTTGATTCTCAAAAATCCAAAAACCAATTCTATTTCTCAATTCTATTCAGATCTCTCAGAACTCGTCCTGATTTCAAATTCAATTCCATTTAAAATTTTATCTCTTCTCCTAAATCTAAAGTTCAAAATCCATCTTCTGACTTTGAAATTTCTTTCCTTTTCCCTTTTATCTCAGCTTCAAATCATTCTTTCTCAAAATCAAGATTTATTCTTCCCAACTCTGATCATTTCAAAGACTTAGAAATCTCTGATCTATCTCAAGTTCTAAAATTAGATTCAACCATTTCTTCACTCCATTATCAAGTCCATCTCAGGAAAGCTTGGAAATTTCCGAATCACATTTTCAAAAAGAGCATACATCCTTGCATAGCACAAGCATGATTCTTTGTGCATTTTAGACTTAGAATAAATTCTTAGATAATATTTAGACAAAGCAAAAGGCATAAATTCGATCCTTGGTTCGATTACCCCTGGTAAAGGCGTAAGGAACGATCGAACCTCGTACCGACGAGCGAATCCCGTCTCCATTTTTCCTGCAATATTTTCAAAACAGAGGCGAGTAATTTTCTAAATATTTTTAAATCAAGGTCAAGTGAGACCCCGCAAAAGAGTTTCTCTTCTCTTCTTTCTTTTCTTTTCTTTTCTCTTCTCTCTTATTTTCTGTCTTTTATTTTCTTTCTTTAAAAAGGAGGAAATAGGGGTTGGAAAGGAAAAAAAAGAAGGAAGAGAGAGAAATACCAAGAGAGGAAAAATTTTGCGATGATCACAGTTTTGGCGACCGTGATAGGACTTGTCTCCGTCCGGTTGAATCTATGCCTTTTTCTTTTGCTTTGATATTATCTAAGTCTTTATTCTTCAAATGTCAGCTTTATTTCCATGCAAACCTTAGAAGCCTAGATTTTTGTCCTAAGCTGACATCATTGCATATAGGATTTAAGTATGGTTTGGTAGGACCATATTGAGGAGATTATTCCATGTTCACATTAGACTTAGGTCTGAAATACAACTCTCCTCAATTTTAGGGATTGAATGTAAAAAATGTATGCAAGTATATGCTTCTTTTCATTTAAATTTCTATCTCTTTAGGACTTGCATTAGAGCTTTGTGATTTTATTGCATAATGAACATGTTTTTGAAAACATCCCTACCTATATTGTCCCGGTCTTCACGTTGCTGGGTTGTCTCATTGAACCATAGTTCGGGAGAGAGCCTCACAACTGGACCACTTATTTGGGTTCGCGCCCCCTTACCACGTACCTAAGGGCCATAGTTGGAGGTATATTGGTAGGCGCTCAAGGATGTTAGGAAGCCTTTACCCTAGAACCGAAGAAATATTTCTATGCCACGTACTTTGAGCTTCGGCTTGAGTATATCGGCATATCTTGATTGAAACCAGATGATCTAAATCTTAGAGTTAGGATTAAAATCCTATTTGCCATTTCAAACATTGCATATAAAGTCAGCTTTAGGGAGTGCTACTTGTGCATCCTTGCTTATATATCTGTGATTGTATGATATTCTTTATGTTCTCCAAAACCCTGGGTATATATTATTCAAAATTTCCCCTTTTGTTTTTAAAACCCAAGTTTATTTTCCCTTTATTCTGATTTCTTCAAATTTTTTGATCCTGCCTGCAATTCTTTAATTTTTTCTTTGATATCCTCTTTCGAAATTCTTTTTTATTCTATTCTTTACCCTCTTTTGCGATAAAATAATTTTTTGTCAGGATATGTCCCTTTCAAAATTAATATTTGTTCATATTTCTAAATTATTTATCCTTTTTTACAGAAAAACAATGCGGTTGTCGCAAATTTTTGGTGACAACCCGATCCCTCGTAATGAGATATTTTCATTATCAGATTTTGATTTCTTCCTTTATCATAATTTCCTCTAAAATTTTTCTAAATATCCCATTTTAATCTACAAAGAGAACATTGACATTTCATCATGGTTCAGACAAGGACTAGAAAGGAAACAGTGCCACAGCAAAGCGACAGTGAAGGAGAGGAAATGAACTCCATCAGGTCATCCAAGCAGCAGGGCCAAGAAGCAGAAAACAATGTTGATTCAGCTACATACAAGTTGTTTCAGAAAGTGATGGCCAAAATGATGTCTGAACAGGCTGAGGAAAACCCTGAAAAAATATCTTCTAAAAGCAAAGCAAAGGGAAAAGTCAGCAAGAAGCAAGTTCAGTATGACAGTACTTCAGAGTCAGCAAAGGAGGACTCAGAGGAAGAGCAGCCGGCATATTTTCACAATCCCTTGTATCAGCCCAAGAAAGTGAATGAGGGGCACGAGTCAGCAAACAAAACCAAGCTTCAGATCCCAGCAGAAGATCTGATGCATGAGCAAATGAGAGAAATGACTCGTGCAATCAAAGACTTACAAGCCCAGGACAAAGGCAAAAAGATCTACACTGGTGCAGATTTTTATGACGGCCTAGAAGGGGATGACAACTGGGAAGATCTTCCTCGTAAATTCATAAAGTTTGATGGGACCGGCAACCCCAAGGCTCATCTGGCTACATTTTTCGCTGAGTGCAACCGATTCAAAAAGAACAACAGGGCTTTATTCCTATGCTTTCAGCGCAGTTTGGAGGGAGTTGCAGTGAGATGGTATACCTTCCCATAGTCACAGGAGGATCTGCTATCTTAGGGAGTTTGACCATCTCCTTTGTTGTCATATACTCAAGAACTTCCTCAAGTGATTGCTCTAAGGGGGTAAATTCACGGTCGTATCCCCAACCGTCGTGCTTCGGCTTCCCTTGGGGCTTTGATTCTAACTGAATGCTCAAGGGAGTGATGTTATTCTGCATGATGGTCCCATTCTCTTGACTGGAGCAATCATTTCTGCCCAATATGCTGGTATAGTTCTTTCTACCACCTCTTTTGTTTCTGCCATTGTTGTTGTTAGTGGAACTGGTAGAGAAGGTGAAGTTGGTTTTCTTTTTCACGTCCTGACTGCCTCCTGCCAAGGTGATGCCATAATAGATTTCGTTCTCTAATCCCATTTTGAGCCATTCAACTCGCTCGATTAATTTGATGAAGGATTTAGACGAAGAAGTGGAGATCAGACCCTTCAGAGGTTGAGAGAAATTGTTTAAAATTATTGAGAGTGCATGCCCCTCTGATATCGGATCCTTCATCCTGTTGCAGGTAGATCTCCATCTATGAATGAAATCTTTTGCCCTCTCATTGTCATTTTGCTTTAGGTTGAAAAGATGGTTGAGGGTAGGCAGAGCCTCAGTATTGAAGAGAAACCTTTCGATGAACAGGTTGATGACTTCGTCAAAGTCTCGCAGTTCAATCGGGTTGATATGGTCGAAGATCAGTTTTGCAAATTTCATCGGGCGATGGGTCATGACACCGAGCACTGCTTTGTTTTCAAAAACATCGTCCAAGACTGCATTGATAAAAAGCTGTTGGTGGAAGATCAAGAAGAAGAGTAGCTACCCGTCCTGGCCTAGCTTCCCGAACCATGCCAATATTTTTTTTGCTTCCTCTCCTTTTCAGTCACCTAATAGGAACAACTCAGTCCCAGTCTTTTGTGACCTTTGATAAACAAACTTGTAAATATTTTAGTCACTGTTATCAATATTTCTTATCAATGAAATGCCAATTTTCTTCGTATCTATTGATATCAAATACTTCTATCCTTCGCCACGACGGAGCATTTATTTTGAAAAAACTGTATTTTTTCCTATTCTTTACAAAATAAGGGACAATCCCAAAACATCATTGATGAGAGAAATGATATTACCTATGAGGGATTTTCAAAATCATAAAAAACTTGAGAATTTTTGCAAAATCTTTGTCATGATCACCAAAAAATTCAATACTTTGGTCCAAATCTTCTTCAAAATAAACTATCGCGTTGATTTTCCTTTTTTCAAAATGGGTTTTTAAACCATTATCTTCAAAATTAACCCTCATGATGATCTCTCATGATGATTCCCCTTTTTAAGGGTCAGCTCTCGCAATAATCATTCTTCTCGTGGTTGATTTTCTTCTCAAAGTGATTTCTCAATTGTCTTTTAAAACATTCTCCTTTCAATTTAAAGATCCCACATGCAGGCAGGATCAAATAAATTTTCTTTTTTTGTCTCAATTTTCATTAATCTTTTGTCAATCTTGTCAATTTTTCACCTTCTACTAAATTTCATCAATTTTATTGATTTTTCATCAATTTTATTTTGCTCAATCCTATTCTTTCACATACCCTTTCAGGTTAAGGGATAAGCCTGATGCCTCTTTCCCATGAGGTATTCTTTTATTCCTCTTTCCCCCTCAGGTTAAGGGATAAACCTGACCCTCGTTGTTCGAGGTGTTCCCATTCAGGATAAGGGATAATCCTGAAACCCCTCGTCGGAGCAATATTGCTACCTATGAGAATTCTTTTTTTTTTGCAAACACAAGTTTTATCAATCTTTATTTTTTTAAATTTATATCATTTTTTCTTCATTAAATTCTCCTTAAATTCTATTTCTTTTCCCCTTTCAGGTTAAGAGATAAACCTGAACCTTGACATCTGAGGTATTCTTTTTCCCATTCAGGATAAGGGATAATCCTGAGATCACTCATAGGAACAACAATGCTGCTTGTGAGAGTTCTTTTACAAAATAAATTTTCATTAATTTTCTCCATTTTTATAAAATCTTTCATTTCCTTCTACCTTCTCAAAATTTTATTCCTTCATTTCTTCGTTCAGGATAAGGGGTTAAATCCTGAAAATTGGACCACAAGCAGCTAGCTGTACTGGTCCATCTAAATCATAGATCATAAATCATAAATCTTGTCGTATCCCTTCTAAATTTAAGTCTCAAGTATATCCTCAAAAATCTCCCTCCTCCCTTTCAGGTCGAGGGGCAAAACTGAACATCGGCCTTCGAGGTATTCTTTCCCCTTTCAGGTTAAGGGATAAACCTAAATCATTGTTTATTATATCCTAAATTCTCATCAATTTCATCCAATGTCTATCATCTTCAAGCCTTCGGGTCACAATTTCATTAAAGTATATCATTTTCAAGCCTTCGGGTCACAATTTCATTAATATTTTCTCATTTCCAAGCCTTTGGTTTACAATCTCATCAATATCTATCACTATCAAGCCTTCGAGTTACAATTTCATCCATATCTATCCTTTTCAAACCTTCAGGTTATAAATTCATTAATGTATATCAAGTTCAAGCCTTCGGGTTACAATCTCATTTTCAAACCTTCAGGTCAAACCTCTATCAAATGCCAATCATTTTTACCATCAAAAATCCTGCTTTCGAGCTGGTCGAACAAAAAATCCTCCTTTTGAGCTGGTCAAACAACAAATCCTGCTTTCGAGCTGGTCGGTCAATCAAATCCTGCTTTCGAGCTGGTCGAACAAAAAAATCCTGCTTTCGAGCTGGTTGAACAATAAATTCTACTTTCGAGCAAATCGGGCAAAAAAATCCTGCTTTCGAGCTGGTCGGTCAATAAAATCCTACTTTCAAGCTGGTCGAACAACAAATCCTGCTTTCGAGCTGGTCGGTCAATCAAATCCTGCTTTCGAGCTGGTCGGTCAAAAAAATCCTGCTTTCGAGCTAGTCGGTCAATCAAATCCTGCTTTCGAGCTGGTCGATCAATCAAATCCTGCTTTCGAGCTGGTCGGTCAAACAAATCCTGCTTTCGAGCTGGTCGGTCAAACAAAATTCTGCTTTCGAGCTGGTCGAACAATCAAAATCCTGCTTTCGAGCTGGTCAGTCAAACAAATCCTGCTTTTGAGCTGGTCGGTCAATCAAAATCCTCCTTTTGAGCTGGTACTTCCAACAAATCCTGCTTTCGAGCTGGTTGGTCAATCAAAATTCGGCTTTCGAGCTGGTACTTTCAAAAAATCCTGCTTTTGAGCTGATCGGTCAATCAAAATCCTGCTTTTGAGCTTGTACTTCCAAAAAATCCTACTTTCGAGCTGGTGCTTCCATAAAATCCTGCTTTCGAGCTGGTACTTCCAAAAATCCTGCTTTCGAGCTGGTACTTCCAAAAATCCTACTTTCGTGCTGGTCGGTCAAACAAATCCTGCTTTCGAGCTGGTCGATCCATAAAATCATGTTTTCGAGTTGGTCAAACAATCAAAATCCTGCTTTCGAGCTGGTGCTTCCATAAAATCCTGCTTTCGAGCTGGTACTTCCAAAATCCTGCTTTCGAGCTGGTACTTCCAAAAAATCCTGCTTTAGAGCTGGTCGGTCAAAACAAAAATCTAAATATTCTTCCCCAATTTCAACTCGAGGTCCTATCAAAATCTATATTGAGTGATTATTTCATACAGAATTCATGAAAACTTTGCCAATTTGCTAAAAATATCGTTGATTCCAATATCCTTACTGCATAAAAGAATTACATCAGGTTACCACTAGTATTCTTTTCAAAAGGGTGAAACTTTTTGCAAAAAAAAGGTAAAATTCAGATCTTTTTCCTGTTGATCAACCCAAAGGATGAAAGAAATATCCTCAGTATAATTAGCGAAAGAAATATTCAATGATATTGAAAAGACAGATCTTTTATTTCCTCCCTTTAAAAAGAAGGAAATAGGAGTTGGAAAGGAAAAGAGAAGGAAAAGAGAGAGAATATTACGAGAGGAAAAATTTTGCGATGATCACAGTTTTGGCGACCGTGATGGGACTCGTCTTCGTCCGATCGAATTTAATGCCTTTTCCTTTGCATTGATATTTTCTAAGTTTTTATTCTATATATGTCAGCTTCATTTCCATGCAAACCTTAGGGGCCTAGATTTTGTCCTAAGCTGACATCAGTGCATATAGGATTTAAGTATGTTTTGGTAGGACCATATTGAGGAGATTATTCCATGCTCACATTAGACTTAGGTCTGAAATACAACTCTCCTCAATTTTAGGGATTGAATGCAAAACAATGTATGCAAGTGTATGCTTCTCTTCATTTTAATCTATCTCTTTAGGACTTGCATTAGAGCCATCTGATTTCTTGCATGTTGAGCATATTTTGAAAACCTCCTTACCTATATTGTCCCGGTCTTCACGTTGCTGGGCTGTCTCACTGAACCATAGTTCGGGAGAGAGCCTCACAATTGGACCACTTATTTGGGTTCGCGCCCTCTACCACGTACCTAAGGGCCATAGTTCGAGGTATATCGGTAGGTGCTCAAGGATGTTGGGAAGTCATTACTTTAGAATTGGAGGAATATTTCTATGCCACGTACTTCGAGCTTCGGCTTGAGTATATCGGCGTATCTTGATTGGAATCAGATGATCTAAACCCTAGAGTTAGGATTAAGGTCCTACAAGCCATTTCAAAATATTGCATTTAGAGTCAGCCTTTAGGGATTGCTGTTTGTGCATCCTTGTTTGTATATCTATGATTATATGATATTTTATATTCCCTATATTTTTCAAAACCCTGGGTATATATTATTCAAAATTTCCTCCTTGTTTTAAAACCCAGGTGTATTTTCCTTTTTCTTCTCTTAATTTCTTCTAATTCTTTTTTTATCCTGCCTGCAATTCTTTAAAAATTTTCTTTTTTTTTATATATTCTATTCCTTACTCTCATTTACAATAAAACAACTTTTGTCAGGATATGTCCTTTTCAAAATTTATCTTTATTCACATTTTATCTGTCTATCCTTTTTTAGAAAAACAGTGCGGTTGTCGCAAATTTTGGTGACAACCTGATCCCTCGTAATGGGATGTTTTCATTTTCAGATTATGATTTCCTCCTTTATTAAAATTTCTTCCTAGATCTTTTCTAAGAGACCCATTTATGACCTACAGAGAGCATTGGCGCTATCAGTTGAGTCAGGCAAAGCTCAGAGATTACACTGCTCCAACATCCCAGTTACAAGCAGAGAGAGTAAGGAATGGATTCTCAAAAATCTGTCAGAAAGGGAGTTCAGGACAACAAAAGTGAGATCGATCCCACGATATACCAATTATTCAAAAAGATGATGGTTGAGATCTTGTCTGAACAAGCTGAAGCTAATTGCGGAAAAGCTCCCACAAAAGGAAAGGCACCTGTCACTTTCCCCATGAATGAACACGGCAATATCGGTATAGGAAATTCCAAAGCCAGCAGGAGCAACAATCAAGGCAACCAGGGCAGCAACTTGGGAGAATATAAAGGCCAAATTGGGAAATATTGTGAAAATCATGATAGACCTCTTCAATACAGTCCTCAACAGAAAAGCAAGAAGTAAGAAGAACCAAAGCGTAAGGATTGGAGCAAGGATCGAGATTTCACTCCTTTAGATGAACCGCTCGACAAAATCCTCGAATATATGATGTCTAGCGGATTACTCAGGCTCCCAAAAGCCGCCAACTCTTCCACAATCATGGGAAAATACATAGACCAGTTCTGCAGATACCATCAAGTAACAGGGCATGACACTGAGCATTGCTTTATCTTCAAGAATATCGTTCAGGATTGCCTTGATAAGAATTTGTTATCGTCGCGAAACTTTTCCCTGTCTTCCCTTCCTTGCGGAAGAGAGAGGAAAACGCTTTCGCGATTCAAACTTGACTGGATTTTGGAAAATGTTTTGAAATACTCGCCTCCGTTTTGAAAATTGTAGGAAAATCCATGGGATGGGGCTCGACCTGTCGGTACGAGGTTCGACCGTTCCTGCCGCCTTTAACAGGGGTAATCGAACCAAGGACCAAAATTGTGCTTGACTTAGTTAAATCATCAAAATCGTGTTCTATCCTATATGCACAAAGAATTCAGGCATGTGATATGAGACTTTGGAAAATGTAAGTTGGAAAATATGATGTATGCTCAGAAAACCTTTGGAGTTGAAAGATATTTCTCAGAGAAAAGGTCAATTTCTCAGGAAACTGAGATGAAAAGGGGTTTTGAAATCACGAGAGAGTTCATAAAGATGTGGGAAAATCATGAATAGTTGAAAATCCTAGGAAAATAGAAGTGATCTTGAGAAAAAGGTGAACATTTGAAAAGGGAAACACTGCTCAGGAAAACTTGGACTTTGAGAACTTTCTTAGGAAAATGATGGAAAATTTATAGGAAAACTCATTGGAGAAGAAAAACTGAACTTGGGAAATTCAAATCCTGGGAATCTTACCCTTGAAATACTTGGAAATCGATTTTGATCTTTGAGGAAGATTGGAAAACTCTTTTTGAAAATCTTAAGAAAATAACATTTCCAAGGAAAAACGAAGGAAACTTGGATTTTGGAAATCCAACTTTGGAGATTTAGAAGTCTCTTGAGAAACTGGTTTCCATGGAAACTGTGAAAACTTGACTTTGGGAAAACCGATTTTAGAAAACACTCAGAGTTTCTTGAGAAATCGATTTTTTTGGGAATGAAGTTATCTTAAGAAAATCATGGGAAAACCAATGATTTCATGATGCAAATGATATGAGTGAATGAATGCATTTTGAAAGATTTTCTAAGAAATTTGTTGGAAAAATGTGCGTTAAGTCAAAATAAATCCTTCACATATTCTGACTGTGGCCATGAATATGTTCAGAGTTTAGTTGATTTAATGCACAATGCTTTGAAAATATTAGAAATATGATGTGCATTTTTAAGATAGCCTAAGAGTGTAGGCTCAATGTGACTAGTAGAAAGATGATGGATCTGGGTCTCGTCCATATTCCGACTAGGGCCGTAAATATGGATTCCACCGAGTTCATCAACTCCCTAAGAGTTGGTGCACGTGCCATTCGTGTTCATCCATAGTGCTTTTTGAAATAAAATGCATGATCACATAAGCAGGATATTGCATAAATTTAAACTATATGATATGCATCCTAGTCTAAGCAAGAAATTAAAATCTTATTCCAAAATTTTCATTATTACATCACTAAATGAATGAAATAAAAGAAATTTGCAGACTTCAGCTCCTTCATTTGAATGTCCCTACCAAACTAGAAATAAGGTTAGCTCAAATGTGTGAGTTTTTCCAAGATTTTCTAATAATATTATAAAATTATTGGACTTAATTGGATGTAAACTCTATTCTCATGCTTCCTTGATATTTGAAATGATGAAAATTTGGGTCAAAATGACCAAAATACCCCTAATATTAAAGTTATACCTTTAAAATCAGGGTTTTTTGAAGGAAAACTTGGTAAAATTGAAATTTCGAAATTCAAATTGAATCAAATGATGATGAAATGCAGTATAAGGCATGATGACATGCTGCTAAACATATTAGGACTGTAAAATCAGAATTTGACATTTTGCAATTTATCCAAAATAATGAATTTCGCTTGTTTTTCGCTTGGATCCGGGTCCTGCGGGCCCTGTTTTGATATTATGGCTAAACCGAACCTCAAATGGATTCCAAATTATACCAAATTCGGTATGAAGCATCTACCTACTCTGATAAACATCCTAGAATGCTAAAATTCACGAAATGATATGATTTAAATGCTAAAATTTGAAGAAAATCCTAAAAAGGGTGGATTTTGCCTATGGACCCGAACCAAATGCAATGCTTAATATGATAATCCAAGATTTACACCATGAAAACTTCTGATATTTTGCAGACTGATAAAGGACCCGAAATGGAACAGTTTTAGTTTTTACAGCCTCGGGATTTGAGCCATGGTGAGTTCGGTAACATGGATTTGGTTCTGACGGAGGTAAAAATCGACCTAATCTAATATGAAATGCTAAATAAATAGAAAACAGCCATGGAAATTTCTAATATTTAACAAAGATGCTCACGACACCTATATGGACAACTTTTATGTTCTTGACTTTGGCATTTGATCAACATAAACACAGATAAAAATATAACTTTTTCTGCCTAAATCAACTAGACAGACAAATCTGACAAAACAGAGGACTGACAAGAAAAATCTGAAACAGGTATCACAGCTGTTCTAAAAATCACAGAATTCCAAATGCAAACAGAGGACATCTCGGGCATAACTTTCACTTTTTAAAGTTTTGGATTTGGAGCAACACACAAAGAGAACCCGTAGCCCGAAGTCGTTCCAAAATCTCAAAGGCCCAAATTAGGCTCTGACACATGTCCCGAACTCTCGGATTTTGTCAGATATTTAAAAAAAATCAGAAAACTCGGATAAAATCAGGTTAAAAACTAGACATCCTCCAGAGTTTAGAACATTTTTTGGAACGAAAATCTGATCTCTCATGAGGGAGATCTAGATTTTACAATTCGGAAAAGATATTTTAAAATGCATCCCGAGTAGTAAAACCCGCCTTACCTTTTTAAACATTTACCACAGTAAACGAATTCAAATGCTTCCGAATTTTTTTTTGCATATTTATAGGGACACCTAAGGGCGCATTCCATGATTTTTTTGGAATTTTTAATAAAAGTTACACGCATGAAATGACGTGTGGACTGGCTGATAAAAACAGAGAACTACTGAAAACGAGCAGAATTTAAATAAATGCTAAATTAATCCTAATTAATTCATGAAACATGCTAAATTAATGAAATAAAATGCAAATTAAATCTAGCTAAATGCATGAATGCTAAAAATCATCAAGGAGGCATAATTGAATATTTTTATATATGTCGTTTCATAAGAATAGCTCAATCTACCCCTCAGATGAGCTCTTTCTTCAAACGACGCGTGAACCGAATTATGAGATGAAATCAAGAGGAAAAGAGGTGCACCTTGCTTTGTTGGGAAGCGTTGAAGCTCTGGAAAGGGACTGCTACCAATGGCTTCGTTCGTCCCTCGCTCCGGACTTCGGATGATTCACCAAAATCGACCTATGCTTGAATCGAATGGGCCACTGCACGAACTTCACTGCACCTTCTCCAATGAGCCAAAGGGGACGTGAATTCCAAAGTTCAAAATCAGATTCTCAGAAAGGCTAGGTCAAATTTCCAAGTTCACAAGAGCTAAAAAAAATGGTCTCTCTATGCTGGGCGTGGAGCCTTGTTTTTATAGATTTTCTAAAAAAATTCGAATTTCAAACAGGCTCAATCTGAGCCCTCCATGTGGCGCCATCTCAGGGGATGCTATTTTGATTTTTTTGAGAAAATAAAATAGGAAATTTGTGGGTGAAACACCTTAGCAGGATTTGAAATTTTTCAAAATTTGGGTCTGCTTGATTTTCTCTGCAGGAAGCTCCCAGATTGCGCCACCTCAGAGGGTGCTCTCTTGGAGTTTGAATTTCAAATTTGCCTTTTGTAGGGAGCCCTCAGGTGGTGCCACCTCATGGTGTGCTACTTTTATTAAAATAAAATAAAAATAAAATTTGAAGCCAAGTGGGACTCTGGATTGGCGCCACCTCAAAAGGTGATTTGAGGTGTAAAGCTTGAAACAATAAGAGCATGCCATGTGGCACCATCTCTGGAGGTGTTTGACATGTGTCAGAAGGACAGGACTGAAGGAAGCTGATTGTGCCACCTCAGAGGAATTCAAATTCTACTTTTCTGCAGGAAAGGAGAGGCTGACATGTGGCAGTTCCTCAGAGTGGCTCCTACAATGCCATGTGGCAGGAGAACATGACTGGAATAAGCAGAATGCGCCACCTCAGAGGGGGGGGTTCTACTTTTTCTAATGCAGGGAGGTTTGGACATGTGGAAGACAAGTGTCAGCTGTCTGGAGAGGCCTTCTCAAATGGCGCCACCTCAGAGGGGAATTTGAATTTCAAATGGAGGTTGGCCTTGAAGGAATGGAGAATGGACATGTGGCATTTCCTCAGAATGGCTCCTACGATGCCATGTGGCAGGAGGGAAAAGCAAGGAACATGTGGCGCCCTCATATTCAAAGTAGAAAAAGGTAGAACTCCAGGATTTTCGCCACCTAGCTCTTGTCTTAAAATTTTTGAATGGTTGCTTTTCTGAAGAAAGCCAAAAGTGACATGTGTCCTCTACTTTTTCTGAAAGAAGCTGGAGATGACACGTGTCATCTACTTTTCTGAGAAAAGTAGGGGAAAGACATGTGTCATCCTGCTTTTTCTGAAAGAAGCAGAGATTGACACGTGGCATTTGCTTTTTCTGAGGAAATGAGAGATTGACATGTGTCCTCTGCAGGAGACACACTCCAAATGGCGCCACCTCAGAGGAGACAAGCCTACCTTTTCTGGAGGAAGCTAGGAGTGACACATGTCTCCTACTTTTCTGAGAAAAGTAGGGAGAGACATGTGTCAGGCTACTTTTTCTGAAGGAGGGAGAGGTTGACACGTGTCCACTGCAGGAGACACACTTCAAGTGGCGCCACCTCAGAGGAGACAAGCTCCACTTTTTCTAGACAGGACAACCTATGACACTTGGCATCTTCTGGTGATCTTTGGAATGACACATGGCGCATGATAGATATGGTGGATACTGACACATGGCAGATAAATGGGATGACATGTGGCGGCTTCTTAAGGTAGCCCCACACTGACACTTGGCATGAAAATGGGAGGAGAGAGAAAAGACAAGTGGCGCCAATCCAGGGGACAAGGCTCCTATATTTTTGGGTTTTTCAAAATTCAAATTTTTCAAAAGAAAAGCCTGTGTGACACCACCTCAGTGTGGGTCCCACATTGCTTCTTTATTGAAATAAGGATAAAACAACAACTTCTTTTTAGAATTTTTATAAAATCTGGACTAATTGGTAAAACAAAAATTTTTGGAAAGATTTGGCCCCTGTAGGGCGATTTTGTAAAAGAAAGATAGTTGAAATAACTGACAAAAGGCAAAATCTGAGTTGAAATTTATTGAAAATTATCCAGATTGTTTTCCTGAGGAACTATTTTGAAATTCAGAGTTCTGGGGGTAAAATGGGAAGAATTGATAATTTTGAAGACCCAGGGTTTTGAAATCAATTTTGAAAAGAGTTGAAATTCAAATCTGGATTGAAAATTTTGAAATCGAGAGTTCTGGACCTCGAAATGACATGTTGTGCAGTGCAGTGGTATGAGATACTCATGCAATGATATGCAATGACATGTCTTATGCAATGCAATCTTGAACCAAGACTTAAAGATGTCCGTCTCCTGTCAGGAATAGAATTTTGAACATATGAGCTAAATTTAGAGAAAAATTGAGAGTTGTAGATGCAATCTGAACTTTTGCAGGTTCCATGCTCAGAAAATGACCATTTTGCCCTCCGATGATCTCAGAAACTGGATGATGATGCTTGGTGGAAATGTCGGAGAGGTGAGTGAAAATTTGGGGTGTTTACAGATGCCTCTCTTTGCTACTAAGCCGGCACATGGCCGAGCTTAGTGGCAAAGAAAAACACACCAAATTTGGGCTATAAAAAAAAAATGCCCCAGTTAGAAGGATCTGACTGGGTGTGAGGAAATTAACCCGAGGAAAATGATAGATATGAAATAGAGAATGAAGAGGAAAGATTCACTCTTTGATAGCGAAATTCAGGTTTTTGCCCTTATCCTGGATGGGAGAGAAATACCTCGCTTGGAACGAAGCTCAGGTTTTAACCCTTGACTTGATTGGGGATTGAAATATCTCATAAAATGAGACTCAAGTTTGTGCCCTTATCTTGATCAGGCGGAAAATGGAATACCTCAACAACGAAGGCCCAGGTTTGTACCCTTATCCTGATAGGGCGAAAAATGGAATACCTCTTTGAATGAGGCTCAGGTTTGTACCCTTATCCTGATCGGGCGGAAGATGAAATACCTCTTTGATTGAGGCTCAGGTTTATACCCTTATCCTGATCGGGCGGAAGATGAAATACCTCTTTGAATGAGGCTCAGGTTTGTACCCTTATCCTGATCGGGCAGAAGATGAAATACCTCTTCGACGGAGGCTCAGGTTTGTACCCTTATCCTGATCGGGCGAAAAATGAAATACCTCTTCGACGGAGGCTCAGGTTTGTACCCTTATCCTGATCGGGCGGAAAATGAAATACCTCTTTGAGTGAGGCTCAGGTTTGTACCCTTATCCTGATTGGGCGGAAGATGAAATACCTCTTTGATTGAGGCTCAGATTTGTACCCTTATCCTGATTGGGTGGAAATGAAATACCTCTTTGATTGAGGCTCAGGTTTGTACCCTTATCCTGATTGGGCGGAAAATGGAATATTGGAAGGTGAATAAGACAACTTTTCTTGAAGAGGAATGAGGCGATGGAAATGGGATTGTAAGAGGCAATCTTGGAAAATGAGCAAGACGATTCATTGAATTTTTCATCATTGTGAAATATGAGTAAGGTAAGGAGTAAGACGACTCTTTCGACAACGCGAAAGATGGACATGGCAATCTTTTGACAAGAATAAGGTAACTCTTTCGGCAATGCGAAACACAGACAAGGCGAACTCTTTCAGAGAAGAGTAAGGCAACTCTTTTGACAACGCAAAAGATGAATAAGGCAATTTTTCCAACGAGGAATAAGGCAACTCTTTCGGCAATGCGAAACACAGACAAGGCAAACTCTTTCAGAGAAGAGTAAGGCAACTCTTTTGACAATGCAAAAGATGAACGCTGGCGATCCAAAGGAAGAAGGCGATTCTTTCAACAACGCGAATGATGACAAAGGCACTACTTAAGGAACAAGGTGATTCTTTCAACAACGTGAAAGATGACAAGGTGATCCAAAGGAACAAGGCAATTCTTTCGACAACACGAAGGATGACAAAGGCAATCCAAAGGAATAAGGCGATTCTTTCGACAACGCGAAAGATGATAAAGGTAATCCAAAGGAATAAGGCGATTCTTTCGACAACACGAAAGATGACAAGGCGATCCAAAGGAACAAGGCAATTCTTTCGACAACACGAAGGATGACAGAGGTAATCCAAAGGAATAAGGCGATTCTTTCGACAACGCGAAAGATGACAAAGGTAATCCAAAGGAATGAGGCGATTCTTTCGACAACGCGAAAGATGACAAAAGGTAATCCAAAGGAACAAGGTGATTCTTTCGACAACGCGAAAGATGACAAAGGTAATCCAAAGGAATAAGGCGATTCTTTCGACAACGCGAAAGATGACAAAAGGTAATCCAAAGGAACAAGGTGATTCTTTCGACAACGCGAAAGATGACAAGGCGATCCAAAGGAACAAGGCAATTCTTTCGACAACACGAAGGATGACAAAGGTAATCCAAAGGAATAAGGCGATTCTTTCGACAACGCGAAAGATGACAAAAGGTAATCCAAAGGAACAAGGTGATTCTTTCGACAACGCGAAAGATGACAAAGGTAATCCAAAGAAACAAGACGATTCTTTCAACAACGCGAAAGATGATAAAGGCAATCCAAAGGAATAAGGCTATACTTTCGACAACGCGAAAGATGATAAGGCGATCCAAAGGGGTAAGACGATTCTTTCGACAACGCGAAAGATGATAAGGCGATCCAAAGGAATAAGGCGATTCTTTCGACAATGCGAAGGATGATGAGGCGATCCAAAGGAGAAAGGCGATTCTTTCGACAATGCGAAAGACGAATAAGGCGATCCTTTTAGAAAGGCGAAGGCGAATCTCTCGACAAAGCGAAAGACGAGTAAGGTGGTCCTTTTAGAAAGGAGAAGGCGAGTCTCTCGACAAAGCAAAAGATGCTAAAGGCTATCCTTTTGGAGAGAATGCTAATCTTTCAACAACGTGAAAGACAATAAAGGCTATCCTTTCGGAGAGAATGCTAATCTTTCAACAATGTGAAAGGCGACAAAGGAAAATCTCTCGAAGGGGTCAAGATACATCAATATGGACATCAAGCTCTCACTTAACGTCAGGATAGCTAGAAATTATTGTCAAAATGGTGAAAATTTTGTTGATTCAAAGTAATTGAAAATGATGCTCATGAAAATATTCCTTCTTTTCTACCTGAAGTATTACCTCCAAACAGGATTGACTTCATAGAATCAAGATTTGGAATCCAAATTGCTTGCAATTGACCTTCTTCAAAGAAGTTATCAATTTCCTTGATATGAACAGGAAAGAGAATTTGATATTTTGAAAGCAATTGATGAAAGGATATTGATAATAGAATTTTACAAACTTATAGAAGATTCTTGATAGGTTTGGCAGTTTGATATCCTGAGAGCTTCTCTCATGATAATCTTTCTGCACTCTTTTGGCTCTCTGGTGTTTTGGCTACATTCTCCTTCATTTTGGAGATGTTCTGACTTTTTCTCTCTTTCTTTTTCCTCTCTTTCTCTCTTTTTTGGAAGGGTACGTTACAAACTCCTTCAACTTGGAGATGTTTCGATCCTTCTTTGACGATATTGGCTCATGGGTTAGAGATCTTAGGATGATAGCGGAAATTAAATATCTTTTGGGGATTGTTGGGAGGTTCATCACATCTGCCTTCATCTCGACAGTGCTTTGGACTTTCCCTGGAAGGATCCGTCGCAAACTCCGTCATCTTGGAGATGTTTCGAATCTTCTTTGGCCCCGGGGGTCTACTCGCTTAATTCGCCTTCATCTTGACGACAAGTGAGAGATCCCTTTTGCGGATATTTAATTGCAGCTTAGGTGATTTTGAGGAGACAGGGCTTGGATGAATTCTCTTTTTTTCTAGCGCTCAGGATATTTCCACTGCCTCATCTTTACAAGAATAGTCTTTAAAAATGTGCCATTGACTACAATCAATATCAATCATCTATGGCTTTGCAAAACATTGAATCTTCTTTGCTGGCCATATCGAGGATTTATCCTTCATCCTTTTGGTTGGCCAATAGAAAGAATTTGGATTTTGAATCCTTCTTCACAAAAGTTTTGTCTTTTTGGAAGTAATACTGAAGGTAAACTGAGGTAAAATTTTGTGAAGTAAAATTCTGAAATCAACAGATAATTGATTGACAAAGTGTTCTTGAAATCCTTAGTAAAAGAGATCGCTTGACATCCGAGTTGACACATCCCTGACGATGGTACTCAATTTCGAAGGTAAATCCAATACAAAGTTGGAATTTTGAAGGTAAGTCCTGGCATAATGCTGGATTTTGAAGGTAAGCCTAACTCAAAAATTGGTTTTGAAAGACCATCTGAATCAGGACTCAGGTTTTACAAGGAAAGCTGGAAGATTCGAGTCGAAACTCGAGCCTTCGAAGGAAAGCTAGGAAGTTTGGTTTCTAAGGAGATAAAGTTTGGGTCGAAACCCAAATCATTAAAGGAAAAACTAGGCCAATTCAGATTTTTTTTTAGTCGAAACTCAAATATTCAGAGGAAATTTGGAAAGTTCGAGTCGGGGCTCGAATCTCAAAGGAAAACTGGGAAGTTCAGATTTTGAAGGAAAGGAAACTTGAGTTAAAACTCAAATCTTCGAAGGAAAGCAGGAAAGTTCGAGTCAGGGCTCGAATCTCAAAGGAAAATCTTTAATCAGAAGATTGAATTTCGAAAATCGACAGTGCGAGGACTGGGATTGAAAGTTTTGAGAATGGCCAATTCGAGGACTAGATTATTTGACTTGAAATGAAAAAGACTGTCATATTTAGATGTATGTGGTCTGATTTTCAGGATTAACCCCTTATCCTGAACGGGGAATAGAAATTGGATGACCTGGTGGTTGAAATTAAGAATTTTGGTAATTTGAAAATTGGAAATTGGGTGACCTGGAGGTCGAAATTGAAGAATTGGATGACCCGAGGGTCGAAATTGAAGAATTATGGAAAATGATTCAGGTTTACCCCTTAACCTGAAGGGGAAGAAAATGGATGCAGAATTAATGCAAAATGGAATGCAAATGCACATGAAATGTAAATGAATGCAAAATTAATGCAAGTGGGTGCATATACATGCAAAATGAGAGATTGGTTTATCCTGCCTGCATACAGAATGTTTTGAGGTAAAGATAGATTTTTCAAAAAAAATGCCCCAGTGTAACTAGGGAGGAAAGTTTTGAATAAAAGAAGGATAATCGAGGAATAAGGTGACAGGATTCTTGATTGAGAGACATCCTCAAGGTCATTTCTCACAAGAGACATATTGTGAAAAGGAAAGAGACGCAAATAAAATGGTGCCAAACTATCGGCAAATTTTATTGATGCTTAAAAATTGAGGAAAGGAAACAGAATTATATTATCCCTTTGAAATGATAAAAGCAAAATGAGAAGTGAGAAAGTGTTTGCACATGGGATCTTTAAAGTAAAAGGAAACTGTTATTTTGCAAGTGAGAAATCATTTTGGGAAGAAAATCAACTGCAAGGTTGATTTTGAAGAATGATCAGCGTGAGAATTGATCTTTGAAAGGGGAATCAACACGAGGGTTGATTTTGAAGAGAGATCATCATGAGGGTTGATTTTGAAACGAATTGGTTTAACAATAATTTTGGAAAAGAAAATCAACAAAAGGGTTGATTTCAAAAGATAATGGTTTGAAACCAATTTAAGAAAAGAAGATCACCACGATGGTTGAATTTTTGAAAAAGATTGAACCGAAATATTAAACTTTTGGGTGATCATGACGAAGATGTTTGTAGAAAATTTTCAAAATTTCACGATTTTTGAAAAACCCTCATAGGTAATTTCATTTCTCTCATGGATGATGTTGGGATTGCCCCTCATCTTGAAAAAAATGGGCAAAGAAGATTCTTTAAAACGAAAATAGGTGCCCTAATGGTGCAAAAGAAAGAAGTATTGGATGAAGAAAATTGACATTTTATTGATAAGCAGAACTGATAACAAAAGATTGCACATTTATAAGCACTCGACCAAAAGGTTGCAAAACTGGGAGGACTTGCCCCTACAAGGTGACTGGCAAAACGAAAGGAAGAAAGCAGGAAACTTTGGCATCATCAATTTTCTAAATGATCTGGGAAAGGCTTGGTCAAGATGGCCAACTCGTCTTCTTCTTCATCTTCAGCAAGGAGGCTCTTGTCAATGCAATCCTGAACAATATTTTTGAAGACAAAACAATGATCGATGTCATGCCTCACTGCCCGATGGAACTTGCAAAACTGATTCTTGAACCTTCCCATGATGGTGGGAGGAGTTGTGGCCTTTGGGAGCTTCACTAATCCCTTAGTCAGCATGAATCCAAGGGCTTCTTCGAGTGTTTGTTTGAGAGGAGTGAACACACGATCATTACTCCAACCTTCACGCTTTATCTTTTCCTTTTGTGGAAAGTTGGGCTGAGATAGCTTGCTATTTTGTCTTTCCTCTCGATTCGCATGGTTGCCCTTACTACCTCTGTTATCATTGCGGCTGATGTTGGCGGAGGAGGTGAAATTTGCCTTTTTCTTTGGATCTAGATTGTTCTTGACGAGGGTGATACCATCATAGACATCGTTCTCCAACCCCATCTCGAGCCACTCGGCTTGTTCAGTAAGCTCTATGAAAGACTTGGAAGGCGAGGTGGAGATAAGACTTCTCAAAGGTTGTGAGAAGTTGTTTAGGATCAGCGATAAAGCATGCCTCTCTGATATAAGATCCCTCATTTTGTTGCAAGTCTCTCTCCATCTGCGAATGAAGTCCCTTGCCTTATTCATTTTCATTCTGCCTTAGATTGCAGAGATGGCTCAATGTTGGGAGCGCTTCAGTATTGAACAAAAATCGCTCAATGAATAGGTTGACCACCTTATCGAATTCTCGCAGCTCGATTGGATTGATATGCTCAGAGTACCACTTGGCGGCAGTGCCTTCTAGGCTACGAGGAAAATAGAGAAATAGGGCCCTATTGTCTCTCTTGAATTTGGAGCATTCGGCGAAGAACATGGCGAGGTGGGCTTTGGGATCACCAGAACCATCGAATTTGATGAACTTGTGAGGAAGGCTCTCTAGATCTTCATCCCCTTCGAGGCCATCATAGAAGTCCTTGCTAGTGAAGACTTTCTTGCCCTTGTCGTGGGGTTGCAGATCTTTTACCACTTTGGCCATTTCTCTGAATTGTGCTTGAAGCCGTTTTTCTATTGCTTGGCTCTTTGGTTTGCGAGTTGCTCCATGAATGATCTCGCATTCTTCCTTGGTATCATCTGCTGATTCTTCTTCGTCCGAAGTATCTTGAACATGCTCCTTGGTTGATTTATTGGCCACACGATCTCTAATTTTCTGACTGAATTGATTTTTGTCTGAGCTGGTGCCAGCTTGCTCACTCATCATCCTCTTCATCATTTTCTGAAACATCGCGTACATCTGAGGATCTATGCCATCGTCCTCTTGCTGCTGTTCTTGACTTCTGACGGGTCGTAGGGAGCCCATCTCTTCTTCTGAGGCTGAGGAGTACTGTGGTGATGCAGTTCCTCTTCCTGACCTTGTTCGAACCATCAAATGCTGCGGATGCTCTCTGCAGGATGAAGTCTTGATTAGACTCTGAGGGAACTTTGGATTGGAAAAAAAATGATTATTGACGATATGGTAGACAATTAGAAGAATATCCCATTACTAGGGATGGAGTCACCGCTGAAATCACGACAATTGTGTTGTCATTCTTGGTAAGAGAAATAACAACGGAAAATGTGCCTTGTTACCTAGGCGAGGTCGTCAACCACGAAAAAAAACACAATTTTGAAGGAAAGAGATATCTCTTGGAAAACAATCCGCAAACAGATTTAGAATAAGGAGAAGGCAAGTGGGTAAACAATTTTCACCGCAATAATCAAGGTATGCGTGAGGAAAATAAGGTGAAGAATTTTGCAAATAGACAAAAGGATTGAAAATCCAATGAGAGAAAACATATGGTTTTGGAAAATTGCAGGCAGGATAAAAATGCAGCTGGAAATTCGAGATCCAGTAGAAAGGGAGAATGGAAAATCACCTGGAGTTTTGAAAGAAATAGGATATTTGAGAAAATCATCCAGGGTTTGAGAAAATAAAGGAAAAGATGAGAAATATGGGTATTTAAAAATATTTTAGGAAAATGTAAGGAAATAGAGGTAACATACAAACAATCACATCTTGCACAAACATTTATGCACATTCAGCACTCCCTAAAAGGCTGACTCTAGATGCATCATTTTGAAAGCAGCTGTAGGACCCTAATCCTAACTCTAGGTTCAGATCATCTTTGTCCAATCCAGTTATGCCGATATACCCAAACCGAAATTCGAGGTACGTGGCATATAATTTCAACTCCGGTTCTAAGGTAAGGTTTTCCAACATCCTTGAGCGCCTACCGATATACTTCGGACTGTGGCCCGCGGTACGTGGTAGGGGGGTGTTAACCCAAATAAGTAGCCCAGTTGTGAGGCTCTGTCCCGAACTAGGGTTCTGGAAGAGAGCCCAGCAACGTGAAGACCGGGTAATGATAGGTAATGGAGATTTTGAAAAATGATCACATGCAAGAAATAGAGGGCTCTAAATCCTAGAGAGATAGATTTTGAAAACTTTGAAGAAGCATACATTGTTTGCATTCAGATCCTAAATTGAGGAGAGTTATATTTAGACCTAAGTCTATGTGAGCATGAAAATATCTCCTCAATCTGGTCCTACCAAACCATGCCTAGGCTATATGCAGTCAATGTCAGCTAGGTCAGAATCTAGGCTCCTAGGTTCACATGATATCAAAAAAATTAAAGAGCTGACATTTTGTGAACATAATTTTGATAATTGAACTAAGTCAAGCATAATTTAGGTCAGACAAGGACAGGTCCCATCACGGTCGCCAAACCTGTTATCGTCGCGAAATTTTTTCCCGTCTTCCCTTCCTTGCGGAAGAGAGAGAGGAAAACGCTTCGCGATTCAAACTTGACCGGATTTTGGAAAATGTTTTGAAATACTCGCCTCCGTTTTGAAAATTGCAGGAAAATCCATGGGATGGGGCTCGACCTGTCGGTACGAGGTTCGACCGTTCCTGTCGCCTTTAACAGGGGTAATAGAACCAAGGACCAAAATTGTGCTTGACTTAGTTAAATCATTAAAATCGTGTTCTATCCTATATGCACAGAGAATTCAGGCATGTGATATGAGACTTTGGAAAATGTAAGTTGGAAAACATGATGTATGCTCAGAAAACCTTTGGAGTTGAAAGATATTTCTCAGGGAAAAGGTCAATTTCTCAGGAAACTCAGATGAAAAGGGGTTTTGAAATCACGAAAGAGTTCATAAAGATGTGGGAAAATCATGAATTGTTGAAAATCCTAGGAAAATAGAAGTGATTCTTGAGAAAAAAGTGAACATTTGAAAAGGGAAACATTGCTCAAGAAAACTTGGACTTTGAGAACTTTCTTAGGAAAATGATGGAAAATTTATAGGAAAACTCATTGGAGAAGAAAAACTGAACTTGGGAAATTGAAATCTTGGGAATCTTACCCTTGAAATACTTGGAAATCGATTTTGATCTTTGAGGAAGATTGGAAAACTCTTTTTGAAAATCTTAAGAAAATAACATTTCCAAGGAAAAACGAAGGAAACTTGGATTTTGGAAATCCAACTTTGGAGATTTAGAAGTCTCTTGAGAAACTGGTTTCCATGGAAACTGTGAAAACTTGACTTTGGGAAAACCGATTTTGGAAAACACTCAGAGTTTTTTGAGAAATCGATTTTTTGGGGAATGAAGTTTTCTTAAGAAAATCATGGGAAAACCAATGATTTCATGATGCAAATGATATGAGTGAATGAATGCATTTTGAAAGATTTTCTAAGAAATTTGTTGGAAAAATGTGCGTTAAGTCAAAATAAATCCTTCACATATTCTGACTGTGGCCATGAATATGTTCAGAGTTTAGTTGATTTAATGCACAATGCTTTGAAAATATTAGAAATATGATGTGCATTTTTAAGATAGCCTAAGAGTGTAGGCTCAATGTGACTAGTAGAAAGATGATGGATCTGGGTCTCGTCCATATTCCGACTTGGGCCGTAAATATGGATTCCACCGAGTTCATCAACTCCCTAAGAGTTGGTGCACGTGCCATTCGTGTTCATCCATAGTGCTTTTTGAAATAAAATGCATGATCACATAAGCAGGATATTGCATAAATTTAAACTAAATGATATGCATCCTAGTCTAAGCAGGAAATTAAAATCTTATTCCAAAATTTTCATTATTACATCACTAAATGAATGAAATAAAAGAAATTTGCAGACTTCAGCTCCTTCATTTGAATGTCCCTACCAAACTAGAAATAAGGTTAGCTCAAATGTGTGAGTTTTTCCAAGATTTTCTAATAATATTATAAAATTATTGGACTTAATTGGATGTAAACTCTATTCTCATGCTTCCTTGATATTTGAAATGATGAAAATGCAAGAAATTCAGTAGAAAATAGTTTTGAAATTCGAAATTTTGGTCAAAATGACCAAAATACCCCTAATATTAAAGTTATACCTTTAAAATCAGGGTTTTTTGAAGGAAAACTTGGTAAAATTGAAATTTCGAAATTCAAATTGAATCAAATGATGGTGAAATGCAGTATGAGGCATGATGACATGCTGCTAAACATATTAGGACTGCAAAATCAGAATTTGACATTTTGCAATTTATCCAAAATAACGAATTTCGCTTGTTTTTCGCTTGGATCCGGGTCCTGCGGGCCCTGTTTTGATATTATGGCTAAACCGAACCTCAAATGGATTCCAAATTATACCAAATTCGGTATGAAGCATCTACCTACTCTGATAAACATCCTAGAATGCTAAAATTCACGAAATGATATGATTTAAATGCTAAAATTTGATGAAAATCCTAAAAAGGGTGGATTTTGCCTATGGACCCGAACCAAATGCAATGCTTAATATGATAATGCAAGATTTACACCATGAAAACTTATGATATTTTGCAGACTGATAAAGGACCCGAAATGGTTTACAGCCTCGAGATTTGAGCCATGGTGAGTTCGGTAACATGGATTTGGTTCTGACGGAGGTAAAAATCGACCTAATCTAATATGAAATGCTAAATAAATAGAAAACAACCATGGAAATTTCTAATATTTAACAGAGATGCTCACGACACTTATATGGACAACTTTTATGTTCATGACTTTGGCATTTGATCAACATAAACACAGATAAAAATATAACTTTTTCTGCCTAAATCAACAGGATAGACAAATGTGACAAAACAGAGGACTGACAAGAAAAATCCGAAACAGGTATCACAGCTGTTCTAAAAATCACAGAATTCCAAATGCAAACAGAGGACATCTCGGGCATAACTTTCATTTTTTAAAAATTTGGATTTGGAGCAACACACAAAGAGAACCCGTTGCCCTAAGTCGATCCAAAATCTCAGAGGCCCAAATCAGGCTCTGACACGTGTCTCGGACTCTCGGATTTTGTCAGATATTTAAAAAAATCAGAAAATCTGATAAAATCAGGTTAAAAACTAGACATCCTCCCGAGTTTAGAACATCTTTCGGATCGAAAATCGGATCTCCCATGAGGGAGATCTAGATTTTACAAGTCGGAAAAGATATTTTAAAATGCATCCCGAGTAGTAAAACCCGCCTTACCTTTTTGAACGTTTACCACAGTAAACAAATTCAAATGCTTCCGAATTTTTTTTTGCATATTTTTAGGGACACCTAAGGGCGCATTCCATGATTTTTTTGGAATTTTTAATAAAAGTTACACGCATGAAATGACGTGTGGACTGACTGACAAAAACAAAGAACTACTGAAAATGAGCAGAATTGAAATAAATGCTAAATTAATCCTAATTAATTCATGAAACATGTTAAATTAATGAAATAAAATGCAAATTAAATCTAGCTAATAGCATGAATGCTAAAAATCATCAAGGAGGCATAATTGAATATTTTTATATATGTCGTTTCATAAGAATAGCTCAATCCACCCCTCGGATGAGCTCTTTCTTCAAACGACGCGTGAACCGAATTATGAGATGAAATCAAGAGGAAAAGAGGTGCACCTTGATTTGTTGGGAAGCGTTGAAGCTCTGGAAAGGGACTGCTACCAATGGCTTCGTTCGTCGTTCGCTCCGGACTTCGGATGATTCACCAAAATTGACCTATGCTTGAATCGAATGGGCCACTGCACGAACTTCACTGCACCTTCTCCAATGAGCCAAAGGGGGCGTGAATTCCAAAGTTCAAAATCAGATTCTCAGGAAGGCTAGGTCAAATTTCCAAGTTCACAAGAGCTAAAAAAATGGTCTCTCTATGCTGGGCGTGGAGCCTTGTTTTTATAGATTTTCTGAAAAAATCCGAATTTCAAACAGGCTCAATCTGAGCCCTCCATGTGGCGCCATCTCAGAGGATGCTATTTTGAATTTTTTGAGAAAATAAAATAGGAAATTTGTGGGTGAGACACCTTAGCAGGATTTGAAATTTTTCAAAATTTGGGTCTTCTTGATTTTCTCTGCAAAAAGCTCCCAGATTGTGCCACCTCAGAGGGTGCTCTCTTGGAGTTTGAAATTTAAATTTGCCTTTTGTAGGGAGCCCTCAGGTGGCACCACCTCATGGTGTGCTACTTTTATTAAAATAAAATAAAAATAAAATTTGAAGCCAAGTGAGACTCTGGATTGGCGCCACCTCAAAAGGTGATTTGAGGTGTAAAGCTGGAAACAATAAGAGCATGCCATGTGGCGCCATCTCTGGAGGTGTTTGACATGTGTCAGAAGGACAGGAGTGGAGGAAGCTGACTGTGCCACCTCAGAGAAATTCAAATTCTACTTTTCTGCAGGAAAGGAGAGGCTGACATGTGGCAGTTCCTCAGAGTGGCTCCTACAATGCCATGTGGCAGGAGAACAGGACTGGAATAAGCAGAATGTGCCACCTCAGAGGGGGGGGGGTTTCTACTTTTTCTAATGCAGGGAGGTTTGGACATGTGGTAGACAAGTGTCAGCTGTCTGGAGAGGCCTTCTCAAATGGCGCCACCTCAGAGGGGAATTTGAATTTCAAATGGAGGTTGGCCTTGGAGGAATGGAGAATAGACATGTGGCATTTCCTCAGAATGGCTCCTACGATGCCATGTGGCAGGAGGGAAAAGCAAGGAACATGTGGCGCCCTCATATTCAAAGTAGAAAAAGGTAGAACTCCAGGATTTTCGCCACCTAGCTCTTGTCTTAAAATTTTTGAATGGTTGCTTTTCTGAAGAAAGCCAAAAGTGACATGTGTCCTCTACTTTTTCTGAAAGAAGCTGGAGATGACACGTGTCATCTACTTTTCTGAGAAAAGTAGGGGAAAGACATGTGTCATCCTGCTTTTTTTGAATGAAGCAGAGATTGACACGTGGCATTTGCTTTTTCTGAGGAAATGAGAGTTTGACATGTGTCCTCTGCAGAAGACACACTCCAAATGGCGCCACCTCAGAGGAGACAAGCCTACCTTTTCTGGAGGAAGCTAGGAGTGACACATGTCTCCTACTTTTCTGAGAAAAGTAGGGAGAGACATGTGTCAGGCTACTTTTTCTGAAGGAGGGAGAGGTTGACACGTGTCCACTGCAGGAGACACACTTCAAGTGGCGCCACCTCAGAGGAGACAAGCTCCACTTTTTCTAGACAGGACAACCTATGACACTTGGCATCTCCTGGTGATCTTTGGAATGACATATGGCGCATGATAGATATGGTGGATACTGACACATGGCAGATAAATGGGATGACATGTGGCAGCTTCTTAAGGTAGCCCCACACTGACACTTGGCATGGAAATAGGAGGAGAGAGAAAAGACAAGTGGCGCCAATCCAGAGGACAAGGCTCCTATATTTTTGGGTTTTTCAAAATTCAAATTTTTCAAAAGAAAAGCCTGTGTGACACCACCTCAGTGTGGGTCTCACATTGCTTCTTTATTGAAATAAGGATAAAACAACAACTTCTTTTTGGAATTTTTATAAAATCTAGACTAATTGGTAAAACAAAAATTTTTGGAAAGATTTGGCCCCTGTAGGGCGATTTTGTAAAAGAAAGATAGTTGAAATAGCTGACAAAAGGCAAAATCTGAGTTGAAATTTATTGAAAATTATCCAGATTGTTTTCCTGAGGAACTATTTTGAAATTCAGAGTCCTGGGGGTAAAATGGGAAGAATTGATAATTTTGAAGACCTAGGGTTTTGAAATCAATTTTGAAAAGAGTTGAAATTCAAATCTGGATTGAAAATTTTGAAATCGAGAGTTCTGGACCTCGAAATGACATGTTGTGCAGTGCTGTGGTATGAGATGCTCATGCAATGATATGCAATGACATGTCTTATGCAATGCAATCTTGAACCAAGACTTGGAGATGTCCGTCTCCTGTCAGGAATAGAATTTTGAACATATGAGCTAAATTTAGAGAAAAATTGAGAGTTGTAGATGCAATCTGAACTTTTGCAGGTGTGATCATCACAAAATTTTTCCTCTCTTGTGGTTTCTCTCTCTTCCTTCTCTTTTCCTTTTCTAACCTCTATTTTCCTCCCTTTTGAAGGGAGAAGAATAAAAGAAAGAAAAGAGAAAGAGAAGAGAAAAGAAAAGAAAGAAAGAGAGAGAGACCACAAGAGAGGAAAAATTTTGCGATGATCACAGTTTTGGCGACCGTGATGGGACTTTGGGTGAAGATCCTGGAATGATGAAAGGATTTCGATCAAGTCTCATGAATGAGGCGAGATCAGCTTTTGGAATGACTCAGGCTTAGCCTTTAACCTGGATGGGACGAAGATATATCAAAATAACCTGAATGGGGAAAGGAATATATGGGGACTTTGATGGGACATTTATGAGAGAAGGCCTTGTGAGATGAAGCTCGAGTAGGATTTTATCCTGGATGGATATATAAAGCATGAATTCCTCGATGTGAAGAACCATGATGGGGCTGGAGGAAAAACACCTCGTCGAAACGAGACTCAGGTTTAACCCAAACCTAAAAAGGAAGATACCTCGAGGTACGAGGTTCAGGCTTAATCCTTAACCTGGAGGGGACGACCATACGGAATCCTCGAGTGAAGAGACCATGATGGGACCTTCGGAGTTTGGACGAACAAATCCGAAAAGGGGTTTGCGAAAGGAGGAAAATAAAATTGGGAGTCTTTTTGTTGAGACTGAAACCAACTTTTGAATTTAAGGACCTCTCGCAGGAAGTACAGGTTTTGACCCTTAACCTCAGTGGGAACAACCATACGGATTTCTTGAAACTGTGATGGAACATGAGAGATACTTAAACTAAATGGGGTAACTCTTCTGAACAACGCTAGGTTGCATAAAAAATGGATATTGACTACTTATTTCATTCTTAGAATATCTAGAAAATTTTGCCAATAAGATAAATTTATAGTTGACTTCAACGCTTGAAAATGTGTACATGTGTGCAAAGATATTCCCTCTTTTACCTAGAGTATTTTCTCCAACGAGGTTAACTCCTCGGTTTTAAGAGTCAAATTCAAAATTTTAGCGCTGATGATTTTCTTTAAGGAAGCTATCCATTTCCTTGATATGAGAAGAGAAGAAATATTCTCAATTTCATAAAAGCAAGTAAAGAAAAGATATTGATAACATATATTTTGCATAAGAAAGGATGACTTCTGGCAATTTAGGCAGTTTGATATCTGAGTGTTTTCTCATGATGATCTTTTTGCACTCTTTTTGAGTCATTGAACTTTTTCGGGCTTTTTACATCATCCTTCATTTGGATGTGTCCTGACTTTTCTCTCTTTTTCAGGGAAGGGTACGTCACAAACTCCTTCATCTTGAAGATGCTCCGATCCTACTTTTTCTCAGGGATTATATATGATATTGGCTCAAAGGTCTTTAGATGATAGCTGAAATCAAATATCATTTAGGGTTTGTCGGTAGGTTCGTCACACTCGTCTTCATCTCGACGGTGATCTGAACTTTCCCTGGAAGGATCCTTCACAAACTCCTTCATCTCGGTAGATGATCCAAATCTTCTTTGGCCCCGGGGGTCTACTCGCTTAATTCGCCTTCATCTTGACGATAATTGAGAGATCCCTTTTGCAGATATTTGATTGCAGCTTTAAACTGGATAAGGTGATATGGATTAAGTGGATTTTTTTATGGCTCAGGATATTTCCACTGTCTAATTGCCAGGAAATCGTCTTTAAACAAGCATCATAGCTATGATCAATATCAATTCGCTTCCGGCTTTTCAATGTCATCGAATATTTATTTCACTAATCATACCGAGGATATTTCTTTCATCCTTTTGGTTGATCAATAGGAAAAAGATTTGAATTTTACCTCTTTTTCACAGAGTTTCACCTTTTATGAAGAAAATACTAGAGGTAATCCGAGGTAATTCTTTTGTGCAGTAAGATTTATTTGGAATCAACAAATATTTTTAGCAGATTGGCAAGGTTTTCATGACTTCTATGTGAAATATTTACTCAATATAGATTTTGATGCGACCTTTAGTTGCAATTTATGATTTTGGACATTCTGATCAGTAAAATTGGAACCTTTCCTTTAACGACTAGCGAAGGAGCTAGAATATTTCATTTAACGACCAACGAAGTAGCTGGGACGTTTCATTTAACGACCAGCGAAGTAGCTGGGACATTTCATTTAATGACCAGAAAAAAAAACTGGGACCTTTCATTTAACGACCAACGAAGGAGTTAGAACATTTCATTTAAGGACCAGCGAAGTAGCTGAGACATTTCATTTAGCGACCAGCGAAGTAGCTGGGACATTTCATTTAATCATTTAACGACCAGCGAAGTAGCTGGGACATTTCATTTAATCATTTAACAACCAGCGAAGTAGCTGGGACATTTCATTTAATCATTTAACGACCAGCGAAGTAGCTGGGACATTTCATTTAATTATTTAACGACCAGCGAAGTAGCTGGGACATTTCATTTAATCATTTAACGACCAGCGAAGTAGCTGGGACATTTCATTTAATCATTTAACGACCAGCGAAGTAGCTGGGACATTTCATTTAATCATTTAACGACCAGCGAAGTAGCTGGGACATTTCATTTAACGACCTTTGATTTAAGATTGAGACTTTTGAAAGACAACCAGTATGAGGACTGAACTTGATCTTTAGATTTGAAAAATTTAGCAAAATAACCAGTGCGAGCACCGGGTTTTTCCAACTGAGAGTCGGGAAGGAGATTGGCCTATTTAAGATATTTAGAGATCGAAGCAAGAAGAAAATGGTCGGGGTCTTAGGATTATCCCTTATCCTGAAAGGAAAACAGAATATATATTTTGAAGGGAATTTAGAAAAAGAATGATTCAGGTTTATCCCTTAACCTGAAGAGGAAATGAAATAGACATTTGATGAGAATTTAGGAAAAGAATGATTCAGGTTTTATCCCTTAACCTGAAAGGGAAATAGAAGATTTTATGAAGCGATAACCTGAGATTTGAATTTAGAAGGGATATGACAAGATTTAGAATTTATGATCTATGATTTAGATGGACCAGATATGCGGTCCAATTTTCAGATTTAAACCCTTTATTCTGAACGGGGAATATAGGAAAACTTTGAGAGGACGGAAGGATATAGAACTTTGAAAAAAATGTAGAACTTTTGAGGAAATTGATTTATTTTTGTAAAAAGAATTCTCACAGGTAGCATGGTTGCCCCTATGAGTGATCTCAGGATTATCCCTTATCCTGAATGGGGAAAAAGAATAGAATCTGAGAAAATTTAATGAAGGGAAATTGATATAAATCTAGAAAATCAACAAAGATTGACAAAACTTGTATTTACAAAAGAATCCTCATAGGTAGCGTTGTGGCTCGTACGAGGGGTTTTCAGGATTATCCCTTATCCTGAATGGAAACAAGAATAGAATTTAAGAAAATTTAGCGAAGGCAAATTGATATAAATCTAGAAAATCAACAAAGATTAACAAAACTTTGTATTTACAAAAGAATCCTCATAGGTAGCATTGTGGCTCCTACGAGGGGTTTCAGGATTATCCCTTATCCTGAATGGGAACACCTCGGACAACGAGGGTCAGGTTTATCCCTCAACCTGAAAGGGGCCACCTCGGACAACGAGGGTCAGGTTTATCCCTTAACCTGAAAGGGCAATACAGGATTTAGAAAATACCTCATGGGAAAGAGGCATCAGGTTTATCCCTTAACATGAAAGGGTATAAGAATTGATAAAATTTAATGGAATTTGAGGAAATTTTTTGATAAACTTGATAAAACACGATAAAATTGATGTAAACTTGATAAAATATGAATAAAACGAATGAAACAGATAAAAAGTACCAAAAATTAACTGAAAATTTATAAGATTTGAGAAAAAGGAGTTTTTCTGATCCTGCCTGCATATGGGATTTTGAAAGGAAAATGTTCATTTAGAAGATAAATGAGAAATCATTTTGGGGGAAGAAAATCCACCACAAGAAGAATAATCAGCGCGAGATCTGATCCTTTAAATCAAACATGAGAGATCATCATGAGGGTTAATTTTTGAAGGCAATGGGTTTTGAATACCTAATTTTGAAGAAGAAGATCAACAATAGATCTGATTTCTAAAAATAACAGTTCGAAATTGATAATAAGATCAATACAAGGGTTGATTTTGAAGGTAATGCTTAAAAACCAATCTTGGAAGATAAGACCAACACAGGGTTGATCTTTGAATATAATGATTTAAAACCCATTTTTGGAAGATAAGACCAATGCAATGATTGATTTTTGAATATGATGATTTATAGCCCATTTTAAAAGATAAGAGCAACGCCAGGGTTGATCTTTGAAAAGTTTTGAGATCAATTTTGGAGGATAAGACCAATGCAAGGGTTGATCTTTTGAATAAAAAGATTTGAAATCCATTTTGGAAGATAAGATCAATACAAGGATTGATCTTTAAATATAAAGGTTTTGAAATCCACTTTGAAAGATAAGGGTTGATCTATAAAGATTTGAAATCCATTTTGAAAGATAAGACCAACACAAAGGTTGATCTTTGAATATAAAAATCCATTTTGAAAGATAAGATCAACACAAGGATTGATCTTTGAATATAAAAGTTTAAAATTCATTTTGGAAGATAAGACCAACACAAGGGTTGATCTTTCAATATAATGGTTTGAAAAACTTATTTTTGAAGACATGATCAACACGAGGGTTGATTTTTTGTCAAAGGTTAGACCAAGGAATATTTGAACTCCTTGGTCATAACGAAGATTTTTAAAATTTCATGATTTTTGAAAAAACCCTCATAGGTAATATCATTTCTCTCATGAATGATGTCAGGATTGCCCCGCATTCTGAAAAGAACAGGAAATTTATATGCCCCAGTATGTCAAAGGGAAAAGAAGCAAAAAGATATAAAAGAAACTCACATTTCATTGATAAGCAAAAGGTTCGATAACAAGACTAAATATTTACAAGAACTTCGAAAAGAAAGGATTCAAAAGACTGGACTGACTTGCCCCTACAAGATGACTAATCAAAAGGGAAAATGACCGTGCAGAAAAACTTTAGGCATCCTCAATTCTTTGAGTGATCGGGAAATGGCTCTGTCAGGACTGTTGGCTGCTTTTCTTCCTCTTCCTCGTCCTCTATCAGCTCACTTCTGTCAATGCAGTCTTGTATCATGTGCTTGAGGACGAAGCAGTGCTCTGTATCATGCCCCGTTGCCCTGTGGTACTTGCAGAATTGGTCCTTGAATTTTCCCAACATTACGGGAGGATCTGCGATCTTAGGGAGTTTGATCATCCCGTGCTTCAAAAGGTAATTCATAATCACTTCTAAACTCTCAGATAACAGAGTGAAGACTCGATCTTTCTCCCACTTGATGTATTTGGGCTTCTCTTGAAGATCACCCTTTTGCTGAAGGCCAATTGGAAGTAGTTTATCATTGTTTTTAAAGGATCTCTCCTTCTGCCCCTTGCCCTGATCTACTCTCGGACCGCTGTCATTGTTATTCTTATTTCCTTTGCTGCTACTGCCAAGATTATTGCAGGAGGCATCAACTGAATGAGCAAACTGCGCCTTCTTCTTTTGGTCTTGGACATTCTTGACCAGAGGCGTGCCCTCGTACAGTTCGCTTTTTATTCCTGCTTCGAGCCATTCAGCTCGCTCAATTAACTTGATGAAGGATTTCGCCGGGGAAGTGGCGATGAGGCTCCTTATGGGCTGAGAGAAATTGTTGAGGATCACCTGCAATGCGTGTTCCTCAGGAATAGGTACCTTCATCTTATTACAAGTGCTTCTCCACCTGTGAATGAAATCACCTGCTCTTTCAGTCTCTCCTTGCTTCAGGTTGTAAAGATGATTTAATGTAGGTGAGGCTTCAGTGTTGAATAAGAAGCGCTCGATGAACAAATTTACTACTTTATCGAACTCTCGTAGTTCGATAGGATTTACATGGTCAGCATACCATCTGGCTGCTACACCCTCCAGACTGCGGGGAAAACAGATGAACAGAGCCCTGTTATCTTTCCTAAAACGGCTGCGCTTTGCATAAAATGTGGCCAAGTGGGCTTTAGGGTTGCCAGTCCCGTCAAATTTGAGAAACTTACGGGGAAGATTCTCCAAGTTATCGTCCCCATCTAGACCATCATAGAAATCTTTGTCGATGTAGGTCTGCTTGCCCTTACCCTTGGCTTGATAATCCTTAATAGCTCGATTCATCTCCTTCTCTGCTTGCTCATCAGGTCCTCTGCTGGAGCCCCAGACTTGGGCTTGTTGACGGATTCAGGCTCTTCTGCAGCTATTTTACGAACTGCCTTGGAGGATTCTGTTTGTAGACAATCTGCTCTTCCTCTTCTGACTCTTCCTCGACTGACTCTGATTCCTCAGAAGCAGTGTCTGGCTGCACCTTCTTCCTGATGATTCTGACTTGCTTTTTCACAGGCTTCTTCTTCAACTTGCTTTTAGGCACTAACTCTTTCAGCTTGGCCTCGGCTTGTTCTGACATCATCCTTGCCATCATCTTTTGGAACATATCGTACATAGCGGGGTCGATGTCATCTTTCTTGTTCTGACCCTGTCCCCTAACTGATTTAGGAGGGCTTATCTCTTCCGCCTCACTATCGCTGAGTTGAGGAACTGTTTCTTTTCCCCCTCTTGTCGTAACCATTTTTAAAATATCAGAGCTCCCTCTACGGAGAAAAGAGGAGGTTTTTAGACCAAAGAAACTACTTGGAGAAATTTTGACAAGAGAAAGGATTTAGGTTGAAATCTAAAAAAAATGTATATCAGAGCTCCCTTTATTAAAATTTCTTCCTAGATCTTTTCTAAAGAAGACCCATTTATGCTCTACAGAGAGCATCGGCATTATCAGTTGAGTCAGGCAAAGCTCAGAGACTACACTGCTCTAACATCCCAATTACAAGCAGAGAGAGTAAGGAATGGATTCTCGAAAGTCTGTCAGAGAGGGAGTTCAGGACAGCAAAAGTGAGATCGATCCTGCGATATATCAATTATTCAAAAAGATGATGCTGGAGATATTATCCGAGCAAGCTGAAGCCAGTTGTGGAAAAGCTCCCACAGAAGGAAAGGCACCTGTCACTTTCCCCATGAATAAGCTCAGCAATATCAGTATAGGAAATTCTCAAGCCAGCAGGGGCAGCAATCAAGGCAACCAGGACAGCAACTTGAGAAAGTGTAAAGGCCAGATTGGGAAATATTGTGAAAAACATGATAGACTTCCTCAATACAATCCTCAGCAAAAGGACAAGAAGCAGGAAGAACCAAAGCGTAAGGATTGGAGCAAGGATCGAGATTTCACTCCTTTAGATCAACCGCTCGACACAATCCTCGAATATATGATGGCCAACAGATTACTTAGGCTCCCAAAAGCCGCCAGCCCTTCCACAGTCATGGGAAAATATATAGACCAGTTCTGCAGATACCATCAAGTAACAGGGCATGACACTGAGCATTGCTTCATCTTCAAGAATATCGTTCAGGATTGCCTCGATAAAAATCTCTTTGTCAAAAACGAAGAAGAAAGGCATCCAGATCTCCTAAACATGCAAGCTCAGTCTAGCTATCAGGCAGGGGTCAGCACTCAGTGGAAGTCAAGCAAGCCTAAGAAAGCAAAGCATGAGGGTTGGGGTTATGACCGACAGCTTACCCCCCTAGGTCAGCCAATCGAAGAAGTTCTCCAATACCTACTCGAGAAAGGCATGATCAAACTCCCAAAGCAGGATGATCCCTCTGTCACCAAGGGGAAATGGAAAGATCGCTTCTGCAAGTTTCATCGAGCAAGGGGGCATGACACGGAGCGCTGCTTCGTCCTCAAAAACATTGTGCAGGACTATATTGATAAAAAGCTTCTGATACTAGAGGAAGGAGAAGAGCAGACTGCAGTTCCGCCCAAACCATTTCCATACTACTCAGAGAATTGAGAATGCCAAGAGTTTTTCGCTTTCATCCGTTTCTGTTAGTCGCTTTGTAGAGGCAAGTCAGCCCAGTCTTTGTGATTTCTTTTAGTTAAAATACTTGTAAATATTCAGTTCTGTTATCAACTTTTGCTTATCAATGAAATGTCGATTTTCTTTATATCTTTGATATTCAATACTTCCTTCTTTTTGCTATATTGGGGCATTAAATTCTTTTTCTTTTTCAAAAATACGGGACAATCCTGACATCATTCATGAGAGAAATGATATTACCTATGGGGGTCTTTCAAAAAAAAAAAAAAAATCATAAAAATTCTAGTTCAAATATTTTATTATAACCTTTTTCAAAGATCAACCCTCGTGTTGATCATATTTTTCTACAAATTGATTTCAAGACATTGCATTTCAAAGATCAACCCTTGTGTTGATCTCATTTCCCAAAAATTGATTTCATCACATTCAAAAGATCAACCCTTATGTTGATCTCATTTCCTAAAAATTGATTTTCATTACATTCAAACATCAACCCTGGTGTTGATCACATTTGATTTCGAATCATTACATTTCAAAAGATCAATCCCTTATGTTGATCTCATTTTCCAAAAAAATTGATTTCATTTCATTCAAAGATCAATCCCTTGTGTTGATCTCATTTTCCAAAAATTTGATTTCATTTCATTCAAAGATCAATCCCTCGTGTTGATCTCATTTTCCAAAAATTTGATTTCATTTCATTCAAAGATCAACCCTTATGTTGATCTCATTTTCCAAAAATTTGATTTCATTTTATTCAAAGATCAATCCCTTATGTTGATCTCATTTTCCAAAAATTTGATTTCATTTCATTCAAAGATCAATCCCTTGTGTTGATCTCATTTTCCAAAAAAAAATTGATTTTATTTCATTCAAAGATCAATCCCTTGTGTTGATCTCATTTTCCAAAAATTTGATTTCATCTCATTCAAAAATCAACCCTTGTGTTGATCATATTTTCTAAAAATTAATTTCAAAACATTACATCCAAATATCAACCCTCGTGTTGATCATATTTTCTAAAAATTGGTTTTCAAATCATTGCTTCAAAAAGTTAACCCTCATGATGATTTCTCATGAATGATCCCTTTTTAAAGATTATCTCTCGCGGTTAGTCTTTCTTTCCAAAAAAGATTTTCTCATCTTCTTCTCTCATTTTAAAGATCCCACATGCAGGCAGGATCAAACTCTTTTTTTTCTCAACCTTTATCAACCTTTTGTTTATCCATCTTTATTCATTTTTATTATTATTTCATCCATTTTTTTCTTAATTCTTATTAATCCTTATTTTCAAAATTTACCCTTTCAGGTTAAGGGATAAACCTGATGCCTCTTTCCCATGAGGTATTTCTTTTTCCTTCATTTTTTTTTCCTTCTTTGCCTCCCCCTTCAGGTTAAGGGATAAACCTGAAACCTCATCCTACGAGGTCCTTCTTTCTTCAGGATAAGAGATAGTCCTGAATGTCTTTTTCTTTTAAAAGCTTCATTAATCTCTGCTAAAACTTTTTTCTTCATTCAATTTTATCAGTTATATTTCTTAATTGAGTTTTTCTTCCAATTCTTTATCGAAGCTTTTCACAAACTTTTTTGCCCAAATTTTATTCCTTCCCATTCAGGATAAGGGATAATCCTGAAACCCCTCATAGGAGCGACAATGCTACCTGTGAGAATTCTTTTACAAAGATGATTCCCATAAAATCTCCTTGATTCTTCTCTTTCGTCAAATCTCCCATCAATTTCTATCTCTTCTCATTTGTTCTTTTAAATTTTATTTCCTCTCCAAATCAAGATAAGGGGGCAATCAGATCATTCAGTCCCCTAAATGGTCATTCTCAATCCCAGGTCCGGTCCTCGCACTGGCAAAATTCTAAAAACTCAATCTCTTGTCAAAAACCTGAGTTTTCACTCGGGCTTCTTCCTTTATTCTTTCATTCGGAGTCCTGAGTTCCGACCAGGACTTCCTTCTGAATCCAATCCTCGCATTGGAAATCCTTCATTCTTTTGGAAATCCGAGTTCCAGCTCAGGTTTTTCTTCTATTATTTTCAGTCGAAGTTCTGAGTTCCGACCAGGACTTCCTTTTGAATCCAATCCTCGCATTGGAAATTCATCATTTCTTCTTCCCCTTCAGGTTAAGGGATAAACCTTATGCCTCCTGCTAACGAGGTATTTCTTTCCTTCTTTCCCAATTCAGGATACGTGGATAAATCCTGAAAATAGACCACCACGCAGTTAGGATGTGACGGTTCATTGAATTCAGAATCTTTCATCAAAATTTTACTTTCTCAGCTCATCTTCCCAACCCAGTCCTCGCACTGGCTATTTCTCAAAATTTTCAATCATATGTTGAGCTCATCTAGAAAATCCGGTCCTCGCATCAGTAACCTTCTAAATTCAGTGTTCTGATCAAATTCTATCCTTTTTACAAAATTCAAGTTCTGACTCAAATCTGATGTATTTCCAAAAGATCCAGCATCTCACTGGTCATGTATTTCCAAAAGATCCAACTTTCATTGGTCATGTATTTTCAAAAGATCCAGATTTTGCTGGTCATGTATTTCAAACGTTCCAGCTTTCTGCTGGTCATGTATTTCAAACGTTCCAGCTCCTACTGGTCATGTATTTCAAAGGTTTCAGCTTTTGCTGGTCATGTATTTCCAGAATCAAGAGATTGCGACTCAAGGTTTCATCAAAATCTATATTGAGTGATTATTTTACAAAGAATTCGTGAAAACTTTGCCAATTTTCTAAAACATTTGTTGATTCTAAATATTCTTACTGCACAAAGAGAATTTCCTCAGATTACCTCCAGTATTTCCTTCCAAAAAGGTGAAACTTTTTGCAAAAAAGAGGTAAAAATTCAAATCTTTTCCTGTTGATCAACCAAAAGGATGTAAGAAATATCCTCGATATGATCAATAAAAGAAATCTTCAATGATGTTAAAAAGCCAGAAGCGAATTGATATTGATGGCGCGTGTTTTAAAATGACTTTCTGGCAATCAGGCAGTAGAAATATCTGAAGCCATAAAAAGAATACATTCCAGCCATATCTCCTCATTTATTCGTTTAAAGCTTCAGTCAAATATTCGCAAAAGAGATATCTCGTTTGTCGTCAAGATGAAGGCGAATTAAGCGAGTGGATCCCCGGGGCCAAAGAAGATTTGAAACATCTCTAAGATGACGGAGTTTGTGACAGATCCTTCCAGGGAAAGTTCGGATCACCGTCGAGATGAAGGCGGATGTGATGGGCCTACCGACAAACCCTAAAAGATATTTGATTCCAGCTATCATCTAAAGACCTTTTGAGCCAATGTCGTCATATATAATCCCTGAGAAAAAGAAGGATCGGAGCATCTCCAAGATGAAGGAGTTTGTGACGTACCCTTCCCTGAAAAACAGAGAAAAGTCAGAACATCCAAACGAAGGATGATGTGAAAAACCGAGAAAGCCCAATGACTCAAAAAGAGTGCAAAAAGATCATCGTAGGAAAAACATCCAAATATCAAACTGCCAAAGTTGGCAGAAGTCATCTTTTATCATACAAAATTCTTTTATCAATATCTCTTCATTTCCTGCTTTTATGAAGTTAAGAATATTTCTTTTATTCTCATATCAGGGAAATGGATAGCTTCCTTGAAGAAAATCATCAGCTCTAAATTTTGAATTTGACTCTTAGAACTGAGGAGTTAAACCTCATTGGAGGAAATACTCTAGGTAAAAGAGGGAATATCTTTGCACACACGTGCACATTTAGAAGCATCTGAATCTGCTATGATTTTATCTTATTGGCAAAATTTTCTAGCTATTCCAAGAATTAAATAAACATTCAATATTCATTTTGATGCAACCTAGCGTTGTTTATATTTCCCAAAAAGAGTTGCCTCAGAAGTATTTCTTCCTGTCCCATCACGGTTTTCTCATTAACGAATTCCGTATAGATTATCCCCCACTCAGGATAAGGGTTAAACCTGAACCATTTTGCGAAAGATTCTTTGATTTCAAAAGCTATTTCAGTCTCAGCAATGAGACGCCCAATTTCTTCCCCTTTTCAAAGCTTTAGGAACTCTATATTTCCTCCTTTCGCGAAAACCCCTCTCGGATTTGTTCGTCCAAATTCCGAAGGTCCCATTATGGCTTTCTCCATTTTTGAGAAACCTGTATGGTAGATTTCCCCCACTCAGGATAAGGGTTAAACCTGAACCATTTTGCGAAAGAGTCTTTGATTTCAAAAGCTATTTCAGTCTCAGCAATGAGACGCCCAATTTCTTCCCCTTTTCAAAAGCTTTAGGGACTCTATATTTCCTCCTTTCGCAAAAATCCCTCTCGGATTTGTTCGTCCAAATTCTGAAGGTCCCATCGTGCTTTCTCCATTTTGAGAAAACCTGTATGGTAGATTTCCCCCACTCAGGATAAGGGCTAAACCTGAACCATTTGTGAAAGATCATTTAATTTCAAAAGCTATTTCAGTCTCAGCAATGAGACGCCCAATTTCTTCCCCTTTTCAAAGCTTTAGAGACTCTATATTTCCTCCTTTCGCAAAAATTCCTCTCGGATTTGTTCATCCAAATTCCGAAGGTCCCATCGTGCTTTCTCCGTTTTGAGAAAACCTGTATGGTAGATTTCCCCCACTCATGATAAGGGCTAAACCTGAACCATTTGTGAAAGATCATTTAATTTCAAAAGCTATTTCAGTCTCAGCAATGAGACGCCCAATTTCTTCCCCTTTTCAAAGCTTTAGGGACTCTATATTTCCTCCTTTCGCAAAAACCCCTCTCGGATTTGTTCATCCAAATTCCGAAGGTCCCATCGTGCTTTCTCCATTTTGAGAAAACCTGTATGGTAGATTTCCCCCACTCAGAATAAGGGCTAAACCTGAACCATTTGTGAAAGATCATTTGATTTCAAAAGCTATTTCAGTCTCAGCAATGAGACGCCCAATTTCTTCCCCTTTTCAAAGCTTTAGGGACTCTATATTTCCTCCTTTCGCAAAAATCCCTCTCGGATTTGTTCGTCCAAATTCCGAAGGTCTCATCGTGCTTTCTCCATTTTTGAGAAACCCGTATGGTAGATTTCCTATCCAGATTAAAAGTTAACCCGGAACCTCGCTTTGCGAGGTATCTTCCTTGCAGGTTTGGGTTAAACCTGAGTCTCGTTCCAACGAGATCCCTCGTTTGGATGAGATGATTTCTTCCAGTCCCATCATGGCTCCTCCCATCAAGGAACCCATACTTCATACATTCATCCAAAGAAAGGATCATACTCGGGCTTCATTTCACAAGGCGTTTTCCAAAAAATGCCCCATCAAGGTTCTCATGTATTCCTTTCCTCATCTAATTCATCTTGATATATTTTCGTCCCATCCAGGTTAAGGGCTAAACCTCAATCATTCCAAATAATAGTATCTGGTCTCACCCATGAGACCTGATCAAAATTTTCATTTCCCACCATTTCAGAATTTCCATCTAAAGTCCCATCACGATTTCCTCATTTTCTACTCAATCATATCATTTTCGAGGGTTTCGTCTCCCCAAAACCATTCAGGATAAAGTTTCAAAGCCTGAAAAATCATATTTTCAAAAATAATTCTTCCACACCCAGTTTAGATATGCTGACTGAGGCATTTTCAAAATTTGGAGTGTTGTCTTTGCCACTAAGCTCGGCTCTCAACCGGCTTAGTAGCAAAGAGGGGCATCTGTGAACACCCCAAATTTTTCAAAGTCTTGTAAAAATGACCCTTTTGCCCCTAGCCCCGTTTTTCTGAGAAAATCAAATTATTTCTTCAGATTTCTGGATTAAATTTCGCATTAATATATTCAAATTCAGCTCTGGGTCTGAACTCAGTATTTTAAATCCAAATCTGAGCCCCGTTGTCCGATTTCCAAAATAAAATCACAAAAATACCAAAAAATGAGTTTGAAAGGCTCGGGCAGCTCATCCGGCACTCTGTTGGACCCTCGACCCTATATTTCTCAGTCCAAAGTTATAAACCTCGATTATTTCTCAAAAATTCGGACATAAACCCATTTTTTGAAGAAATTGTCTCAAAATAGTTTATAAAATTCTCAGAAAAAAACTCCTGTTGTAAACATTTTACAAAAACATCAAAAAATTAGTTTCAATCTTTGATTTCTTGTAAAGCTTTAGGATTTTATTCTAAAAATACAAAAAAATGGAAAAATAACATAAAAAAATCAAAAATTGAGAAAAGCTACTCAAAAAATGAATGACTTTGAGCTTCTTAAAATTGTTTTTGCTAAAAACCTCATTTGAAAAGCCATCTTACAAAAAAAATCTTAAAAGGAGTCTTCTTTTTGGAAAAGGAGAAAATCCACAACAAACTCCTCCCGCACTCCTGTTTCCTCTTCTCTCCACCGCAGATCTCAAACTGACCCCCCCATTCTTCACCTTCAATCTTCAACAGGTTTTCCCCTCGAACCTTCTTCGGCTCCTTTAAAAAGAAGCCTCCACCACTTCTCGAGGGCATCGCTTGCAATTCATCAAACTCATCTCTCGCAATCCATGAACTTCTGTTAATCGACATTTTCTTCTGAGGGGGGATATCCATCAATTTCATCCACCATTGTCCTGGAGATCGATTTTCCTCCCTTCAGATCCGTTTGCCCCATCTATCATCCATTATCAACTCTTCTTCTGAAGCAGCCATCCCTCCTCTTTCATCCGGGCGATTCCCCTCAAGGCCACAGAAGAAGCTTCCTCTTCTTCTTTCAGAAACTCTGCAGACAAAAGTTTATTCACCTTGGATGTTTGCTGGTTTTTGAATCCCCTTTCATTCGGAACCTCTGCAGCTCTGCAGGTAAGTAAATGTTTCTCCATCCCTCTTGATTTTCCATAGAATTCCCTTTCTCTTTATTGCATTTTCTTTTATTCTCTCTTTATTCTATTCAAACCTTGTCTCTAGTCCCCTTTTCTTCTCCCTTTTATGAAGCCTCAGGAGTGGTATCAACCTGTATGTATTGCAGGTTCGATCCGTTCATGGCAACATTGACGGAACATTCGTGTTCCCACAATTTCTTCCCTATTTCATTTTATTATTATTATTATCGTGTGTTTCTTCTTTGCTCTCCACCTGTTGCTGAATTCCCTGGGTTTTCATCAGATTCAGCATTTTTACATTCCGATATCATTTTTTTTTTCTTTCTCTCTAATTTTACAGTCTGTTATTGAATTTCATTGGTTTCTATTTTGGTAGATGTTCCTATACCGATCTACATATTTTAGTCTATATCTGACTCCAATTTTTTTAGTATACCTATATTGTTTGTTGTTTCTTTTTTTTTTTTCTCTTTTCTCGATCTTTTGTTTTCATCCTCTTTTGCTTTATGCCATAGTGAACCCTCATTTTTGGGCCTTCCTCTGTATTTAGGTCTCCATATTTCTTCACGAATGCCCTGGAACTACTAAAACTACTCTATGAGATTGTCACTGTGAGACATTACAACCATTGGCTACCCAAGGATGCTGATCATGGTGAGATGGCACAGTGTAAAATAAAAAGAAAAAAACTTGGTCGAGTGTTAGATTCGTAGATCCACGACCTCTTGCTCTTGTTGCGCCACTTGGTCGATCTTGATCAGCTCGTTAATTGCTTCAATTTCAATATTTATTTCCTATGAATTCTTCCAGATTTCGTTTGATTTTTTTTTATGTTATATCATTCATGAATGACATTTTTCCTCTTCATTGTTGCAATAGGCATTTGCTTAGTTATTCCTGATTTAATCATTTTTTTTTCTTTCGGAAGCTATTGTTTTTGTCATAATACATTGAAAGTCAGATTCATTATGATCTAGACTTGAGGCTGATTCCTCGGTGAAGTATCAGCTCGCTAAAGAAGTCCTTCATGACAGCCCACCTTTGCATCATTTCATACCAGCATGTGTTTCTGTAATTGAATTCATGGCATTTTTATGCTCACAGTAGTGCACTTCTGTAATGAACCCCAATCTCATCACCAGTTTAATATCTTGATTTCATAGGGTCTCCTTATCCTAATAGGTTGATGTTTCGTATCTCTGAGTTTCCTTTATGCATCATCATATATCGGTCGAGGGCATAACACCTTGTATCTACATATCAACTGTCTGCAGCATGGTATATATCATATTAGGTTCATATTCTTAATATCATTATTTCAATCATTCACTCCTCCCCTTGGCACCCGGGTTATCAAACCCTTTTTGCAGTAACCCTTATGATTTTAATCTTTAATTTACTACCTTCCTGTTTCTCGTTATCTTTTCTACCTCTGTCCGATGTGGTGTATCACCCCATCCCAATCACACATGACCTGTGGATTTACCTGTAAAGTTGCTTGATCCGCCTCCAATGATGATACGACTGCAATAATATTTGAGACATCTTCAGAGGAATCTGAGAAATAGAACTTTGTACAGTAGACCAATTATCTAAAAAAAAAAAATGAGGTCTCTAATATAAGCATGATGATCTGATCTCTGAAATACTAATCATGATGCTGTTGATAGCTTGCAAAATTCTGTGTACCCCAGTTTTTTTTTTTTTTTACCTTTCCCGCAGTTTTGCAACAGGTTGCTGAGAGCAATTATTGCCAATAAATATGAGTATAAAGGATGATCTGAAATCGTTTCCAAGACAAATTGAGATGCTACGAACAGAACTGGGTCAAAGGCCCCGCTACTGACAGTAATTTTTCCTGTTTTGTGAATGCCTTTGTATGGATGTGTCTGATTTAGTGGCTGGCCTGCATTTTACGCATGACACCTCCTGTATCCCTTCCATATTATTAGCTTTAGATATATGGATAACCTCCATTTGCACATAAGTATGGTATCCCCACAACTGGTTATCCTCAGCACTGTCTGCAAAATGCTTTGTTCACATCCTTGGTACTTCCAGCTCTTACACACCTACCTGTTACTATTACAGATTGGTACTCCACAAACCCCTTTCACACAGCTGCTAATACCACACTATACTTCACCACCCCTGTGTTGGCCCCTATAACAGCACATTTTCCTTACTACCTAAGCATCCTTCCATCCATTAGATTCCCAATTTTACTTACTGTATGCTGGTTTAATCACCTCACATCATTAGCATTGAGATTTACATATTGATATGTCATAGTACCTACCTGTCATCTTTCATAACATTGCCATATGGGTATTCAAAGTTGTTCTTTTGTTGAGATATTAACATATCATTGTGTGATCATACATTTGTTGAGATATTTTTCAAAACAATACACCTATTTTGAATGAAGATGCATCATATGAGCCTCTTTCCCTTGCATAAGGCACTACACCTTAGACAAATGTATAACAGATTCATATTTTATCTAGAAACACTACATATCTCCCATTCTCATATGAATGCTCAGGTATATTTATTTTAAAACTCTCATCTTGTCAATAAGCATATCCTAATTCATGTTAAGGCTTTTTCACATGTATCTTAGCAATCATTTCTTAGTCGACTTAAGATATCTTATATATTCTCCCATACATATATTTTATACACCTATTAGGAGCTTTTATATAACATTCTTCGCATGCCTTTCATTGTATTTTTGGTTATCTATTAAACTATATGTTGCAGGGACTATGTGAAAGACATCATTATTGGGAGTTGAAAATTCAATTTCATGTATTGTAATAATTAGATTGGAATAAGAATTTACATTTCCTGCTTTAGGTAGAATGGATGAACATTGTAAACATCATAAATTGCTTGTTCTCATACATTTTTTTACCTTTATTTCTCAAATTCTCACAATGGTGAAACACGAATGGCACGTGCACCATTTTGTAAGAGATAATTGATACTAAGTTGATGATCCACATCAATGGCCATAGTCAGGGCGTGGACAAAACTTAGCATTTTTATCTTTTACAAAATAACATCGGATCCACATTGGATCCAGTTTCAAAATTCATCATATTTTTCCAAAATATTTTCTTCTTTTATCAGAATTTAACATAAAATTAACTCAAAATATATACCAATGGCCATAGTCAGGGTATATTGAGAGTTAATTTTATTTTAAATTCTATAAAAGCACCAAAATGTATTGCATTCTTCACTTGAATTTAAATGTGGTTATTATATAATATATTCAATGACCATAGTCAGGGATATATTATATCTTCAACCCCATTCTTAATTCACTTAAAGAATGAAATAGCTTTTCAAAAAAACCAAATTCAAAGGTTTAAATTCATTCATCATATAAGATAGAATTGCATCATATTTTCAAAAAATTCCTTTTTCAAAATTCCAAGTGATTCTCCCTCTTCATTTCTCAGATCAAATCTCATTCAAATTCAATTCCATTTCATTTCAATATTCAAAAATTCAATTTCAAAGTCCAAATTGACTTTGAAATCCCAAAATCATTTTATATTCAAACTTCAAATTTCCAAACTCAAATCAAAATTCAAATTCAAAGTTCAATTTAACTTTGAAGTTATCTTCTGATTTCAAAATCAAGTTCATCCCCTTATCTTCAATCAAGGTTTGGATTTGAATCTCAAGTTTAAATTTGGGGTTTCTAAAACCCAGATCCATCTTAAAAGTCCTATTTGGACTCCTCAAAACCCAAATCCCAAAGTCAAATCCTAGTCTCAACTTGGATCCAGATTTCCAAGTATAAACTCCATTCCACTTTGGATCTCCAATTACAGATCCAAATTCCATTTAGGATCCAAATCCTTATTCCATTTTGGATCTCCAATTACAGATCCAAATTCCATTTAGGATCCAAATCCTTATTCCATTTTGGATCTCCAATTACAGATCCAAATTCCATTTAGGATCCAGATCCTAATTCTACCATTGGATCTCAGATTCAGATCCAAATTCCAATTCTTAGGATCCAGAATCCCACTCTACCTTGGATCTCAGATTCAGATCCAAATTTCAATTCTTAGGATCCAGAATCCAATTCTACTTTGGATCTCAGACTTCAGATCCAATTCCATCTTAGGATCCAGGGCCCAACCCTATCTTGGATCTCAGATTTCAGATCCAAAAAGCATATTGGATTCCAAACCTTAAATCCAGTTTCATTCAAAATTCGAGATCCAAATTCCACTTTAAATTCTTATTCCACTTTATTCCAGATTTCAAATCAAGTTTCCATTTCGGATCCTAAATCAAAAAATCAACTCAAAACTCTATTCAGAATCCAGATCTTGGATTCGGATTTCATCTTGAAATTTCAAATCAATTCCATGTTCCAATTATATTCAGATTTCCCAATACTATCCTTCCTTCTGATTCAATTCCACTTTCATTTCTATTCTGATTCAAAATCCATTTATGACTTTGAAAATTCCTTTCTTCTCTTTTTCTTTTATCTCAGTTTCAAGATCATTTCTCTCAAAGTCCAAATTTATATTCCCAAACTCTTGATTATTCTAAAAACTTAGAGCTTTAATCCTAAGTTCTAAGTTAAAATCATTTCTTCACTTTATCAAATTCATCTCAGAAACACTTGAGAATTCTTCAAAAAAAATATTTCAAAAAGAACATACATCTTTGCATTTGCACAAGCATGATTCTTTGTGCATCTAGACTTAGAATAATTTCTTAGATAATTTCTTAGCAAAACAAAAGGCATAAGTTCGACCCTTGGTTCGATTACCCCTGGTAAAGGCGCCAGGAATGGTCGAACCTCGTACCGACGAGCAGATCCCGTCTCCCAATTTTCCCGCAAATATTTCAAAAACGGAGGCGAGTTATTTTAAATATTTTTAAAATTAAGGTCAAGTGAGACCCGCAAAAGAGTTCCTCTTTTCTTTTCTTCTTTCTTTTCTCTTCTCTCCTTCTTTCCGTTCTTTTATCTTTTCTCCCTTCAAAAAGGAGGAAAATAAGAGGCTGAAAAGGAAAAGAGAAGGAAGAGAGAGAACATTACGAGAGGAAAAATTTTGCGATGATCACAGGTTTGGCGACCGAGATGGGACTCGTCTTCGTCCGGTTGAATCTATGTCTTTTCTTTTGCTTTGATATTATCTAAGTCTTTATTCTTCACATGTCAGCTTCATTTTCCATGCAAACCTTAGGAGCCTAGACTCTGTCCTAAAGCTGATATCATTGCATATAGGATTTAAGTATGGTTTGGTAGGACCATATTGAGGAGATTATTTCATGCTGACATTAGACTTAGGTCTTGAATACAACTCTCCTCAATTTTAGGGATTGAATGTAAACAATGTATGCAAGTGTATGCTTCCTTTCATTTAAATCTATCTTTTTAGGACTTGCATTAGAGCCATCTGACTTTTGCATGTTGAACATGTTTTCAAAAACATCACTTACCTATATTGTCCCGGTCTTCACGTTGCTGGGCTGTCTCACTCAACCATAGTTCGGGAGGGAGCCTCACAACTGGACCACCTATTTGGGTTCGCGCCCCCCTACCACGTACCTAAGGGCCATAGTCCGAGGTATATCGGTAGGTGCTCAAGGATGTTGGAAAGCCATTACCTTAGAACCGGAGAGATATTTCTATGCCACGTACTTCGAGCTTCGGCTTGGGTATATCGGCGTATCCTGATTGGAATCAGATAATTTGAACCTTAGAGTTAGGATTAAGGTCCTACAAGCCATTTCAACTTTTGCATTTAGAGTCAGCCTTTAAGGACTGCTGTATGCGCATCCTTGTTTGTGCAGCTTTGGTTGTGTGATATTTTATTCTCTCATATATAGGTATCAGACCCTTTTCAAAAACCCTGGGAGTATTATTCAAAACTTACCCTTATTTTCAAAAACCCCAGGTGTATATTTCTATCTACCTACATTTCTTTTTCTCTTTTTGATTAAATTTTCTTCAAAACCCTGAAAAATTCCTTTAAAATTTTATCAACCTTTTCAAAATTTCCAGGTTTGATTCTTTAAAGAGTCTATCCATAAGTCTTGCATTCTATCTAATTCCCCTTATTTTCTTTGCCTCAGTATCACTTCAATGGCGTCAAATTCTCTCAATGCTGTCTTTCCCCGAGATCATGTCTTCTATCAGATTCAGGATGGATCTCCGGATCTGCAGGTCATCCAGTCTCGTCCTTTCTTCCCTCGGTGGTATTATTCTTGGTTCGCCACCTTCTCACGTATGTTCCCAGACCACTTGGATGACTGTGGGTTGGAAATGGCATCAGCAGTAGGCAAGCGAACCATCAACGGAGGTTTGATTCAGGCTATGGCAGAACGGTGGAATCCGCGTACCTGCACCTTCTGGTTTCCATGGGGAGAGATGACCCTACTGATGGACGAGTTCAATGACATTATGGGATTGCCCGAACCAGCTGGTCAGCCAGATGATCCTGTCGAGAAGCAATTTTTGATCAACATCAAAGGGGTAGATGTTCGAGAAGCCTTAGCAAGAGCAACGGGGAGCAGATCCTGGCCTCTCACCGAGATTGGTGGGAATCAGTTCATCGACCTGTTCGAATTATATCAAAAGTACGGAGCCTACAAAGAGGTTGACACTTTGTCCCGAGCAGCGAAGGACAGAATTCAGCACGCCATAATCCTGTGCACAGTGGGGTTAGCCTTCTTCCAAGATGGTCAGAATTTTATAGACATCAGAGTTGCTCAGCTCTTTAGGAGATGGGGAAGCAAGCAGACCCGCCAACTTTCAGTCTCCATGGCCGCATTAGCCTTCCTTTAGAGAGGCTTGGCTCAATTTGCTCTTGGGGAGACCATTCTGGTAGAAGGATGCACTTACGCCTTGCAGTCATGGTTCCTACGCCACGTTCCCTCGAAGGCCAATTCTTTCAGGTTCAACAGTAAGCAGCCGAAGACGGTCATCCAATACCGAGCTCTGATCGAGAAGCTGCATCAGGAGGAGATCACCTGGGATTTCTTTGACAGAAGAGAGACTGTTCCTCGATACACTTATGCTCGTGACAAGCGCTACAAGTTGATGGGCCCTTTCTTTTGTGTTGATTATCAGCCGGAACGATGTCTGAGGCAGTTTTCGCAGCGGCAAGTTCGTGCCAACACCCGTTTCCCGACAGGCAACGTGTCAGAATTCAACCTGCAGTCGGATCAGTGGTCTGGGGCATATCATGTCGCAAAATATACCTGGAACTCCTTTATTTCTCTGTCTATATTTCCTGAACCAAATGTATTATCTGAATATCAGGAGTGGTGGCAAACTGTCTGTCCACCCTCTCTTTGTCTTTGAAAGTTAAAAATATCAATAAAAATTTACTTTTCTGGCCAAAAATGTTGTTCTCTATATTTTGTTTATAGCACAAATAAAAGTCACAAATTTTGAATGACGACCTAATCCCGAGAAAAAGGGATATTCCTTCCGCATTTCTTCAATATATCTTATCATGGTTGACGACCTCGCCTAGGTAACAAGGCGCATTTCTCTGTTATCATCAAATGGTAACACAATTATCACAAATCGTGTGATGACCCAATCCCGGGTAATGGGATAATCTCTTAAAATTGTCTACCAAATCCCTTCATTTCTTGCTTTCTCTCAAAGGAATTATGATTTTCAAAAAAGCTTCTCCATACTCTAACCATTCCCATATTCTGCAGGAAAGCTTTGGCATCTGAAAAATGGTTCAGACAAGGGCTGACAAGAGGGCTGCCCAACAACACAGTGACAACGAGTCAGAGGAGATGAATTTTCCTAGATTGTCCAAGAAGCATGACTCCGGAGATGAAAGCGATGTTGATCCGGCCATGTACCGGGTTTTTTCAGAAAATGATGACTAAAATGATGGCCGAGCAGGCTAAAGCGGCTCCAAAGAAGGCGGCTTCTAAGACCAAGGCTAAGAAGAAGCCCATGAAAAAGCCAGTCAAGATCAACAAGCAAAAGGTACAGCGTGACAGTACCTCTGAAGATTCTGAGTCAGCGGAAGAGAATTCTGAAGAAGAGCAGTTAATTTACAAACATTTGCGGCAGTCTAAGAGGCCGGTAGAAGAACCAGTATCAGTGAACAAGCCCAAGCATGGGGCCCCCGCAGAAGACTCGATCCAGGCACTGACCAAATCGTCAAAGACCTGCAAGTCCGAGATAAAGGAAAAAGGTCATACACCAGACAGGATTTCTACCTCGGTTTGGAAGGAGACATCAATTTGGAGAATCTTCCCCAAAAATTCATTAAATTCGATGGATCCGGAGACCCCAAGGCCCACCTTGCCATGTTCTTCGCAGAATGCGCCCGGTTCAGCGAAGACAACCGTGCCCTCTTCCTCTGTTTTCCCCGCAGTTTGGAGGGAATAGCCGCCAAATGGTACGCTGAACATGTCAATCCCATCGAATTGAGGGATTTTGACAAAGTCGTCAATATGTTTGTTGAACGCTTTCTATTCAACACAGAAGCTCTGCCCACCCTGAACCACCTGTGCAACCTGAAACAAGAGCCCAATGAAAAGGCTAGGGATTTCATTCACAAATGGAGAAGCCTGTGCAACAAAATGAGGAACCCTATCTCCGAGGAACATGCCCTCCAAGTCATTCTCAACAACTTCTCCCAGCCCCTAAAAAGCCTCCGCTTCCCATATCCCTCCAAATCCTTTATCGAACTGACGGAGCGAGCAGAATGGCTCGAGATGGGGGTAGAGAACGGGATGTATGAAGGTGTCGCCTTAGCCAAAAATATCCCAGACCCAAAGAAGAAGGCACACTTCACCTACTCCGCCGAGGTTCCAGGGGATGATCAGGGCAGTAACAGCAAGCAGGGCAGTGGCAGTGGCGCAAAGCCCGAACAGAACAAGGGAAGAAAGGGCAAATTCTTCAAGAACAATGACAAGCCTCTCTCGACCGGTCCTCAACAAAAGGGGGACCTTCAAGAAAAGCCCAAACATATAAACTGGAGTAGGGATCGGAAGTTCACTCCCCTCGACCAGCCTTTGGAGAAAATTTTGGAATATTTGCTGTCTCACGGGATGGTAAAACTTCCCAAGGTGGCAGATCCACCAATGCTCATGGGAAGATTTAAAGAACAATACTGCAAATTTCACAGAGCAATGGGCCATGACACCGAATACTGCTTCGTTCTGAAGCATCTGATCCAGGATTGCATCGACAAAAGCATCCTCATCGAGGATGAAGAAGAGGGCAAAATGGACATTCTGTCCGCCCCATTCCCAAAACATTCAGTGTCAACCGTTTCAGAAGGTTCTTTTCTTCCGCAGAGTCACATACATCCTTGTTCTGAAGAAGAGATGAGTCTGCGGCATCAGGTAATGGTTCTACGCCAGGACCGGCCTACATCTCGGAGAGGGGATATCCTCTCATTTTTGAACATCCGAAACACGTCAGTGGAAAATGGGAAAACCCAAGTTTTTCCAAAAAGATTTCTGAAAAAGGAAGATGGTACAGGGGAAGCAGAAACCTCAAAAGCAGCAGAAGAGCGGGCCAGAAGCCAATTACAGTGCTCTCCAACATCTCCATTTTTTAGTTGACTCACGACTCCCCCCAGCATAAAGAAAAACTAGATGATCTACTAAGAAAGATCAAAGTAAAGCCGGGCACCACGCCCGAAGACATGGCGCAGATTGTAAATCAAGCAATGACAAACGCGCCTATTTCCTTTTCAGATGAGGACTTGCCTAAGCCTTATTCATTCCACAACAATGCATTATACATCGTGGTCAGGACCAGGGGCATGACTGTCCCGCACGTACTTGTTGACGGGGGCAGCAGTCTGAATATTTGCCCAGAAATGACAACAAAAGCATTGGGATTAAAAGAGGAAGAATATGTGCCTGATCCCATCACCATCTATGGCTTCGATAATCATGGGCAAACTGCCAAAGGCAAAGTCTTTTTGGAGATCTTCATCAATTACTCCGTGCACACGGTATTGTTCCATGTCGTCAACGTGCCGCCAACTTACAATCTGTTGTTGGGACGAACATGGATCCACAATGCCAATGCCGTCCCATCGACCCTCCACCAGTGCATTAAGTGGTCTAAAGGGGGAATGATCACTACCATCTTAGGCGAAGATCCTGAAGAAAGGTTGCCACAGCCAATGATTCCTCGACCGACATTTACAGCAGATATTCCAAGCATTCGAGAAGCAGATGAGATCAACCTCAGCGACAGTCTAGAGATGCTGAAACTGAAAGATGTCATGGAAGAGGAAAACATAGCAGCCACGGTCCAATGGCAGGGACCTTGTTTCTTCAAGTTAGGAGGGCGTATCAACTACGCCTCCTTCAAAGACCATCCCTTATTTCCTCAGTTTTCTAAAGCAAGAAAGGGATTCGATCTGCTGATAAAACATGGATACCAGCCATTCCGAGGCATGGGGAAAGATGAAGATGGCATGATGGAGCCCATCATTCCAGTTCGGCATGCGGACAGTTCAGGGTTGGGATTTACCGGCCAGGATTCCAGCAAAAAGACAGTTTTTGTCAAAGGAAACAAGTGAAGATGATGCCTTAGTTTTCCTATTTTCTTTTCTTATCTTTTGTTAAAACTTGTAGGGACAACGCGATCCCATCTTTTGTCAATGTCTTGTAAATACTTCATTTCCAATCAATGAAAAATCAATTTTCTCTTCACATTTTGAGCATCTATCATTTCTTCTTATATTTTGTCTACATCATTGTTCTTTACTTATACAAAAATTTGATTTGGCTCATACTTTCTCTTAAATAAAAACCTTTCTTAACATTTTCAGGACCATTAAACTCCTAAATCGATGACAAGATTCGTTATCAATCCCAAATATCTGAAATTGGCAAGGTTTTCTGAGATGAAAGACAGAGCAGAGGTCAGTCAGACAGCGGAACAGACTGAAGAGCCAGCTGAATTTGATTCCACTATTCAGGATTTGCCAGAATTTGCTCACATTCAGAAGCAGGATGAACCATCATCTTTGGTTCAAGATCCAACTGAGGATATTAACATTGGGTCGGAAGATGATCCGAAGATTCTCAAAATCGGGTCGAGTCTAAGTGAAAATGAGAAAGCTAGACTCATCCAATTCCTCAAAAAGCATCAGGAAGTATTCGCCTGGACTTACGAAGATATGCCAGGATTGGATATCAAGCTGGTTGAGCATCGACTCAAATTGAAACCAGAAGCCAGACCAATCAAGCAGAAATTGAGGAAATTAGACCCTCGAATTGAGCAACAAGTCAAGGAAGGACTTGAAGATTTATTAAAAACAGGCTTCATCCGGGCCATTGATTACCCAGATTGGTTGGCAAATATCGTAGCAGTCCCTAAAAAGAACGGAAAAGTTCGGATTTGCATTGATTTCAGGGATCTAAATAAGGCCACCCCGAAAGATGATTATCCACTTCCTAATATTGACCTCTTAATTGATAGCACAGCAGGTCATGCCATGTTTTCTTTCATGAACGGATATTCAGGTTATAATCAGATCAAGTTGGCCGTTCGTGATCAGTCGAAGACCTCATTTACTACTCCATGGGGAACCTTCTGCTATACAGTTATGCCATTTGGGCTCAAAAACGCCGGGGCAACCTATCAAAGGGCGATGGCCGTTATTTTCCATGATCAAATGCACAAGAACATGGATGCATATGTGGATGACATTTTGGTTAAGTCTAAAGAGGAAGAGGATCACCTCGATGCTCTTAGTCAAGTTTTTGAAAGACTTATTCTTTACAAGTTAAGACTTAACCCTCAGAAATGTATTTTCGGAGTTGAGTCCGGCAAATTACTCGGCTTCATTATCAGCAAGAAAGGGATCGAAGTGGACCCGGCCAAGGCAAAATCCATTATTGACATGCCGCCTCCAACTAATCTGAGAGAACTGCGAAGCCTTCAAGGGCGTATTCAGTCTATTCGCAGGTTCATCTCCAATTTGGCTATGAGATGTGAGCCTTTTAACCATTTACTAAGAAAAGGAGTTAAATTCGAATGGGGATCAGAATGCCAACTCTCGTTTGAGCGCATCAAGCAGTATCTCCTTAATCCACCAGTTTTGAAGCCGCCAAAGCTGGGAAAGCCTCTCCTACTATACATTTATGTCAATCAGAATGCTTGTGGTGGATTCCTCGCTCAGTATGAAGAAGGCAGCCTGATAGAGCACGCCATCTACTACGTGAGCAAAACATTCATTGATTATGAAAAGAAGTATTCTCAGATGGAGAAGACTTGTCTAGCTCTGATTTGGATGTGCCAGAAGTTAAGACATTACTTGTTGGCTTTTGAAATTAAGTTCTTATCAAAGCTTAATCCTCTCAGATACATTTTGGAACAACCCTTTCTCACTGGGCGGATTGCAAAGTGGCAAGTCCTTCTAATGCAATATGACTTAGAGTATGTTTCTCAAAAGTCGATTAAGGGCCAAGCGATCGCGGATCAGTTGGCAGATTTCCCTCTGACAGAAGAAATCAAAACAGAGGATGATTTTCCTGATGAGCACATCTGTAATGTCCAACAGCCCCCAGTTTGGAACTTATTCTTTGATGGCTCTAAAAACATGTCTGGCATCGGGATTGGAGTCCTGTTGATCACTCCAGAAAAAGAAATGATCCCTTATTCTCTCAAGCTTGGTTTCCAATGTACTCATAATATGGCCGAGTATGAAGCTTTAATACAAGGCCTCAAAATCTTGCGAAATTTTGATGTCAAAAGAGTACATGCCTTTGGTGATTCCCTACTTGTTGTCAGTCAAGTTAACACTGAATGGCAAGTAAAAGACCCAAAATTGATTCTGTATCAGAAGATCGTCTTAGCTCTTGTGGACAACTTTGAAGAATTTCAGCTCAGTCACATCAGAAGAGAGCATAATCAGATAGTTGATGGTTTAGCCAGTCTGGGCTCCATTTTGTCCTTCAAAAGTGGTGAATCATGTCGGTCTTTTGAAGTTGGCAGACTTGAACATCCCGCGTTCGATTCAAATATGCAAGTAAACCAGGTCAATCAGAAGGAGAAGCCTTGGTATCAAGATATCAAGAATTTCATTGAGACTGGTGAATTTCCACCAGAGATGCCAAAAAGGGAGCAACGTGCAATTCAGCGTATGTCTACCTGATATTTCATTCTTGCCAATATCCTCTACCGCCGTGGATTCAGTTCTGAGTATTCAAGATGCTTAGACAAAGAAGAAGCTTTGGAAGTTATCCAAGAGGCACATAAAGGGATTTGTGGTGGCCATGTCGGCTATCAAACTCTCGTCAAACAGATCGTTCGAGCAGGGTACTATTGGAATACCATGCAGCAAGACTGTCATAGATTTGTGAAGAAGTGCGTCAAGTGCCAATTGCACGCACCTTATATTCATGCTCCGGCCGCATATCTACAATCAGTTGTTTCTCCTTGGCCATTTTCCATGTGGGCATTCGACGTCGTAGGCCCGATTACTCCTTCTGCTTCCAACGGCCACAAGTACTTTTTGGCTGCTACAGAGTATTTCACCAAATGGGTTGAAGCGGTTACTCTACACACAGTAGAAGGCTGCCATGTGGTTTCTTTCATTCACAAGAACATTCTTTGTCGCTTCGGCATACCACATGACATTGTTTCAGACAATGGAACCCATTTCAAAAATGAGAGGATGAAAACCTTCTGTTCTAAATTCAGAATTTCCCATCATTTCTCAGCTCCCTATTATCCTCAAGGGAACGGCCAAGCAGAGGCTACCAATAAAATTTTGATCCGTATTTTGGAAAGGACTGTGAAGACAGGTCGAGATTGGCATGAGAAAATTCATGACGCGCTTTGGGCATATCGGACCACCATTCGGACTCCGACCAATGCCACTCCTTCAGAACTTGTTTACGGGACTGAAGTGGTGTTACCTCTCCATATCCAAAAGCCCGCTCTCAAATTTGCTTCACTTATAGAATTGCCACTTGATCAGTATCAGCAGCAGAGATTGGTGCAGCTAGATTTACTGGATGAAAAGAGGCTCAAGGCAGCAGAGCATGCTCAAGCTTATCGACAGAGGATAGCTCGACACTATGCCAAGTCCGTCATTGAGAGAAAATTTCGAGTTAACGATTTGGTGCTCAGATCGACAGCTTATCTCAAGCACCGACCAAGGGGCAAGTGGTCACCCAATTGGGAAGGCCCTTATGTGGTTAAGGAAGCACTTCCTCGCAATTCGTATCGTCTAATCAACGCAGATGGAGTGGAAATGCCAGATCCCATCAATGCTCTGCATTTGAAGAAGTTTTACACCTGAAATGTTCATTCTAAAGCCTTTGTACTATTCAAAAAAGCCATTTCAATAAAATAATGATCTTCTATCAATTCTTACATTCTTCTTCATGATACTGGGGCATTTTATTTTGATCTATAATCATCTCCTTCCATCATATGCAGGCAGGATTAGACGAAAAGCTCTTCTCCTCAAATTTTGTTAGTTCTTAATTTGTCTTGTGATCTTTATTTTTCATTTCATTTGATTCATTTTGCTTTGATCAAATTTACATCAAGCTAATGCTCGTTTATGTCAAGTTTTCAACAAATTTTTCAATCTTAATTACAATTCCATCTACTTTTATCTTTGAAAATTCCCCTTCAGGTTAAGGGATAAACCTGATGCCTCCTGCTAACGAGGTATTTCTTTCCTTCTTTCCCAATTCAGGATACGTGGATAAATCCTGAAAACAGACCACCACGCAGTTAGGATGTGACAGTTCATTGAATTCAGAATCTTTCATCAAAATTTTACTTTCCCAGCTCATCTTCCCAACCCAGTCCTCGCACTGGCTATTTCTCAAAATTTTTAATCATATGTTGAGCTCATCTAGAAAATCCGGTCCTCGCATCAGTAACCTTCTAAATTCAGTGTTTTGATCAAATTCTATCCTTTTTACAAAATTCAAGTTCTGATTCAAATCTGATGTATTTCCAAAAGATCCAGCATCTCACTGGTCATGTATTTCCAAAAGATCCAACTTTCATTGGTCATGTATTTTCAAAAGATCCAGATTTTGCTGGTCATGTATTTCAAACGTTCCAGCTTTCTGCTGGTCATGTATTTCAAACGTTCCAGCTCCTGCTGGTCATGTATTTCAAAGGTTCCAGCTTTTGTTGGTCATGTATTTCCAGAATCAAGAGATTGCGACTCAAGGTTTCATCAAAATCTATATTGAGTGATTATTTTACAAAGAATTCGTGAAAACTTTGCCAATTTGCTAAAACATTTGTTGATTCTAAATATTCTTACTGCACAAAGAGAATTTCCTCAGATTACCTCCAGTATTTCCTTCCAAAAAGGTGAAACTTTTTGCGAAAAAGAGGTAAAAATTCAAATCTTTTCCTGTTGATCAACCAAAAGGATGTAAGAAATATCCTCGATATGATCAATAAAAGAAATCTTCAATGATGTTGAAAAGCCAGAAGCGAATTGATATTGATGGCGCGTGTTTTAAAATGACTTTCTGGCAATCAGGCAGTAGAAATATCTGAAGCCATAAAAAGAATACATTCCAGCCATATCTCCTCATTTTTTCGTTTAAAGCTTCAGTCAAATATCCGCAAAAGAGATCTCTCGTTTGTCGTCAAGATGAAGGCGAATTAAGCGAGTGGATCCCCGGGGCCAAAGTAGATTTGAAACATCTCTAAGATGACGGAGTTTGTGACAGATTTTTCCAGGGAAAGTTCGGATCACCGTCGAGATGAAGGCGGATGTGATGGGCCTACCGACAAACCCTAAAAGATATTTGATTCCAGCTATCATCTAAAGACCTTTTGAGCCAATGTCGTCATATATAATCCCTGAGAAAAAGAAGGATCGGAGCATCTCCAAGATGAAGGAGTTTGTGACGTACCCTTCCCTGAAAAAGAGAGAAAAGTCAGGACATCCAAACGAAGGATGATGTGAAAAACCGAGAAAGCCCAATGACTCAAAAAGAGTGCAAAAAGATCATCGTAGGGAAAACATCCAGATATCAAACTGCCAAAGTTGCCAGAAGTCATCTTTTATCATACAAAATTCTTTTATCAATATCTCTTCATTTCCTGCTTTTATGAAGTTAAGAATATTTCTTTTATTCTCATATCAGGGAAATGGATAGCTTCCTTGAAGAAAATCATCAGCGCTAAATTTTGAATTTGACTCTTAGAACTGAGGAGTTAAACCTCATTGGAGGAAATACTCTAGGTAAAAGAGGGAATATCTTTGCACACACGTGCACATTTAGAAGCATCTGAATCTGCTATGATTTTATCTTATTGGCAAAATTTTCTAGCTATTCCAAGAATTAAATAAACATTCAATATTCATTTTGATGCAACCTAGCGTTGTTTATATTTCCCAAAAAGAGTTGCCTCAGAAGTATTTCTTTCTGTCCCATCACGGTTTTCTCATTAACGAATTCCGTATAGATTATCCCCCACTCAGGATAAGGGTTAAACCTGAACCATTTTGCGAAAGATTCTTTGATTTCAAAAGCTATTTCAGTCTCAGCAATGAGACGCCCAATTTCTTCCCCTTTTCAAAGCTTTAGGGACTCTATATTTCCTCCTTTCGCGAAAACCCCTCTCGGATTTGTTCGTCCAAATTCCGAAGGTCCCATTATGGCTTTCTCCATTTTTGAGAAACCTGTATGGTAGATTTCCCCCACTCAGGATAAGGGTTAAACCTGAACCATTTTGCGAAAGAGTCTTTGATTTCAAAAGCTATTTCAGTCTCAGCAATGAGACGCCCAATTTCTTCCCCTTTTCAAAAGCTTTAGGGACTCTATATTTCCTCCTTTTGCGAAAACCCCTCTCGGATTTGTTCGTCCAAATTCCGAAGGTCCAATTATGGCTTTCTCCATTTTTGATAAACCTGTATGGTAGATTTCCCCCACTCAGGATAAGAGTTAAACCTGAACCATTTTGCGAAAGAGTCTTTGATTTCAAAAGCTATTTCAGTCTCAGCAATGAGACGCCCAATTTCTTCCCCTTTTCAAAAGCTTTAGGGACTCTATATTTCCTCCTTTCGCGAAAACCCCTCTCGGATTTGTTCATCCAAATTCCGAAAGTCCCATTATGGCTTTCTCCATTTTTGAGAAACCTGTATGGTAGATTTCCCCCACTCAGGATAAGGGTTAAACCTGAACCATTTTGCGAAAGATTCTTTGATTTCAAAAGCTATTTCAGTCTCAGCAATGAGACGCCCAATTTCTTCCCCTTTTCAAAGCTTTAGGGACTCTATATTTCCTCCTTTCGCAAAACCCCTTCGGATTTGTTCGTCCAAATTCCAAAGGTCCCATCGTGCTTTCTCTATTTTGAGAAACCCATATGGTAGATTTCCTATCCAGGATAAAAATTAAACCGGAACCTCGCTTTGCGAGGTATCTTCCTTGCAGGTTTGGGTTAAACCTGAGTCTCGTTCCAATGAGATCCCTCATTTTCTTCCAGTCCCATCATGGCTCCTCCCATCAAGGAACCCATACTTCATACATTCATCCAAAGAAAGGATCATACTCGGGCTTCATTTCATAAGGCATTTTCCAAAATGTCCCATCAAGGACCCCGTGTATCCCTTTCCTCAATTCAAATTCATCTTGATATATCTTCGTCCCATCCAGGTTAAGGGCTAAACCTAAATCATTCCAAAGAGAGTATCTTGTCTCACCCATGAGACCTGATCAAAATTTTCATTTCCCACCATTTCAGAATTTCCATCTAAAGTCCGATCACGATTTTCTCATTTTCTACTCAATCATATCATCTTCGAGGATTTCGTCTCCCCACAACCATTCAGGATAAGGTTTTTAAGCCTGAAAAACCATATTTTCAAAATAATTCTTCCACACCCAGTTCAGACCTGCTGACTGGGGCATTTTCAAAATTTGGAGTGTTGTCTTTTGCCACTAAGCTCGGCTCTCAACCGGCTTAGTAGCAAAGAGGGGCATCTGTGAACACCCCAAAATTTTCAAAGATCGGTAAAATGACCCTTTTGCCCCTAAATCCGTTTTCTGAGAAAATCAAGTCATTTCTTCAGACTCTCTGAATTAAAATTCATATTGATCTATTCAAAATCAACCCCGGATCTGAATCCAGCACTTTAAATCCATATTTCCTCAAAATCCGGATCAAAAACCCATTTCTGAAGAAATTTTCTCAAAATGGCCTTAAAATTCTCAGAAAAATTTCCTTTTGTAAATATTTTTGCAAAAACACACAAAAAAAATAGTTTTAACCTTTGTTTTCTCACAAACTTTAGGATTTTATTCTAAAAAAATACAAAAAAAAAATTTAAAAACCAAAAAAATGGAAAATTTCAAGAAAAATGAATGAGTTTAAACTTTTTTAAGTCGATTTTTGCTAAAAAAATCATTTTTAAACCATTCTTATGAAAATTTTTGTTAAGGGAGCCTCTTTTTGGAAAAACCAAAAAATTTTCACAAAATAAACCCTTCAAAAACCTCCCTTTTTCCTCTCTCACTCGATTTCTCTCAGGGTTCTCCCTCAGAAACCCTAATCGCCTACTTCACGGATGGCTTCCAGCCGCAACAACCTCCGTTCCTCCTCCTCAAACCATCCATCGCCCGAAACCCTCCTCCTTCGCTCATCTCTAACTGCTTCCTCTTCCAGAGTTTTCTTTTCTTTCTTTAAAAAGGCATGCAGGGAACCCCTCTAGGGGACCGTCTTCTAACATACCATCTTCTTCTCCTTCGACGACCGCTTCTTCACCCCTTCACTGCCTCATACTTCTTCTCCTTTACGAGGGCCCGTTCTTCATCTCTCTTCTTCCCCATCTCCTCTTCTTCTCCCCTCTTCTCTTTCCCTCTGATTTTCTTTGTTCTTTTTTTTTTGGCTTAAGAAAGCCGATCATTCTGGCAGTAGAGTCCCAGTCTTCCTCTCCTTCACGTTTTTTTTTACAAAGCATATGAGCAGGATCGACCTGTCTGTAACGGGAACGATCCACTCTATGCGACATCAATGGAACCCACGGGTTCCAACATCTTTTTTTTCTTTTGCTGCAAATTTCATCTTTCTTTCCTTTTAATCTGTTTAATCTTCAACATTTTCTTTTATTTCGATTGTAGCATCTCATTATTCAGCAATAGGTTTTCTTATTTTGTGAAGTCTTTCCTTTACTGTTATATAATGTCGATTTCAATAATTTATTTAATTTTATCTCCATTTTAATATAGCGATAGCTTGCATCCTCTTCTCCTACTTCACCGATTGGCTTAGCTTGTCTATCTTGATGGTTGTAATTCTCTCGTTATATGTGATGTCGTCCTTTTGCTTTCTTGTTCATTCCCAAACATGATTGTTTGTTATAAGAAATACTCAGAACCCAGCCTGGGAAAGGCAATGGAAAACCCATCCGAACTTGCCTGATTATAACACCATCGAAGGTCAAAAGGGTGGCATTCTCTGTGTAAATTGCGATGGACCGTTGAATTACTCAGGATCATGTATTGTCTGGTGTTGTCGACTTGGATACTGACCCCGAAGGTAAGGCTAAGGTCCCCTGTGAGGTATGAAGATGTTCGTTATTGCAGAAACATGTCCTTTGATGCAGTCATTTCCATTTTTCCCTGTTTTGAAATTGAGCCATTATTTCTAAAATTCCTTACAGGATCTGATGTATATTTCCTGTTTTGGCATTTTTGATGAACTCTATTATATTATGATTTGCTGGTAAGTTCTGCTTATTCTGAAGTTTGGAATGGGCAGTATTGTAGCCTGTACTTTTGCCAATTAAGGTTGCAGTGGTGTGTAACCAGAATGTCTTCCTATTTTTCGGGAAAGAATGGCTATAGAAGGTAGTATTCTTGAACTCTCTTATAGGTATATACTGCAAGTTACATGGGTCGACTGAGAAGATGCAGAGTTGATCTTGAAGATGAAAATTTAAAGAAGAACCGTTATGAAGATTCTTGGCTCAAGTAAGGATGACAAGTCGTTGGGAAATGGCTATACCGATGCCAGTTCCACCGTGGTATGCATTGATATGGTTCTCATGTGTGTGCATAGCATTACAGAATTTAGTTTGATTCAGAATATATTATCCCTTCACACAATATACATAAGGAGTTCCATTGTCTGGGTTTCAAGATGTGTTCGGAATCTCCTCTTCTCAAGAAGCAAATTTCTTCTGGAGATCTTCTGCGAAGTTTGATGATGGATCAAGTATTGATGCTGACATGGTTTGAATATCTTGAGACCTTAGTTCATGTTGGCTTAAATTTAAAAAGGTGCCTTTGAATTGTTACATCCTCCAAGTAATTCATTACTATCTAACATGCTTTGTGATAAAAAGGCCATCTTCATCCTCGTTCTAGTCTGTGGCATGAAAAATGCACTTATGTTGTTATCATCGATCATATTGGATTGTTGGATATCATTCTTTAATGTGTTAATGCTTTAAAATCTTCTTTTGTCTTATTATGCTTCAGAAATGAGAAGATGTCTCATTTTCTCATAAATTTTGAGGGAGATGATGTAGATAGGTACCTACGATGCTTGTGCTTGCGGGTTCGCCTTATACACTCTTGACATGGAATGTGGTGTAGGAATGTATACTGTGTATGTATTGTAGGGAGGGGGGTCTGACATAGCTCGCAAAACACAGATACGTAAGTGCAATAAAAAAAATGTGTTAAAACTGTCTTGTACAGGGGATTTATCATAGCACCAGAATATGTGGTTTGTGCTGTATCTGTGTCATAGTCCTCCTGCCCCATTAGCCTTTCTCTTCTAGTCACTTGGACATCACGGTTGGTTAGCACATTTTATATTACTTTGTGAAAATGTCATCATAAATACTTTTTTTTTCTTTTCCCTTTCTTACAGGTTATGGTTGGAATAGGAGCGAAACCAGCTATCAGCCCATTTGAGATGGTAGGATGAACAATAAGTTTGGGGGATAGAAGGTTTGCATCATCTGGCAACAAGCATCTGAGGGTCCTAAAATTTCCATACATTACATACGTTCCTGGTATATTTGGGGGAAGTCGAATATCGTTGTCAATAAGATTGTGATTTTAACATGAATTTCATGATGGAACAATATTGCTGCTGTGGCAATGGCCAGATATCACACTAACATCCTGTCCGAAGGAAGTCGGGAATCTCACCAGACAAAGAGGTCATAATTTGCTATGAAAACAAACCCAGTATTTGAACCATTTTTGCTGTCAGCTCAGGTTTGCAGAAAGAGGATCATAAGATCTGATTGGCTTTGATTTAAACCATTGAGAAGTTACGCCATAGTCCTGTGCAAGATGTTGTAGATTCTTGCAGAATGAAGCTGCAACGAATGTTATTTTGGGCCTTGCTTTGGGATATAAGTCTGTCATTATCCCAATTTTCGCCATTGCTGAGAGTATCTTTGTGGTATTGCTGAGACGGTCAGAATAAGCCACCCAAATCTGTGAGGGAACTGATGGCCTTGATTTCGCTGGAAACATTTATAAAACTCTCTACAGCAGCGTTGGGGACAATCATTTAGCTGGATTGATATGAAGAGGCTGAAATAAGAAGTGGTTAAGGATAGGTACAACAGCTCGTCTCTGCGAAACTCCAGGTAATAGGGCATGATACAAAAGGTTAGTATTGATTCCCCTCAACTGAAGTGTAATTAGCAGATTTTGTTGTCTCTATTTATTGTAAAATATGTTCTTGTTGCACCATGAAGCTTTATTTAGATCTTCCTGAAATTCCACTAGAGGGGGGGTGAATAGTGAAATATGATAATGATCGATAAAATAAAATAATTAAGCAATAAGGCACAACACATAAAACACAGAAGTTATACTGGTTCGGTCAATATCCAGACCTACATCCAGTCCCCAAGCAAACCACTTGAGATTCCACTATAACATCCGAGTTACCAGATAAATAGTACAACACCCTCTTCCCAAGAGGTCTTCTTCTCTCAACAGAGAAGGGGCACACCCTCTTCCCAAGAGGTCTTCTTCTCTCAACAGAGAAGGGCAACACCCTCTTTCACAGAGGTCTACTTCTTTAAACAAAGAAGGAATACAGTGAATAACAGAGTTACAATACTTCCTATTGAACCTTCAGAATGATATGAATGCACGAATGAAGGATTCTAAGAATGTTTTGTTTGTCACTCAGAGGATACTCTTTGTCAAAGAGCTGGACTTGACTTTTTCTCTTTTCTTCCTTTTTCTTTTTCTCTTTCTTTTTCAAGGCTCTCTTTTCAAATCACGAATAGAACTTTTTCTCTTTGTAAGCTCACACGTCTATTCCATTCCTCTTGTTTAATAGTTTATTTGAGTGTGTTTATATAGCCTTTAAAAAGTAGTCGTTACATTTTGGAATTGTAACTTTTTGAAATGTGAAATGTTATGTCATTTCAAAAATATCTTTTAGAGAAGATCGAGAATGCCTTTTTCCAGAAGAGTAAAATAGAGGGTACACTAGTCGTTGTATTGTTTTTAAGTAATACATATTTTATGTAAAAAGTCTATTTCTTACAATAGTACATTGAACGTTGGGTTGTAGTTTTGTCTTTATTCTAATTAATGATTTGAGGTACATTAGTACTTTGCTTTAAATGAGTGTAAGTACTATGAGTGTTTTGAGATATTTATTTGTATATAGTCATGTCAAGTGTTTTCTTTATGTTGTGTATTTCAAAGTCTCCAGAGAGAATAAGGATCAAAAGGAAGGTCGACATTCTTTGAGAAGGATATTTAACAAGGATTTGTTACAGAAGGCATTTAATGCTTTGTAAAGAGAATGATGACTTCAAGTAAGTTGACATTCTATGGTTATGAGAAAAAGTAACTAGAGTCCTTTAAAAAACATATTTTATTTGTTTTTCTTTTGTGTAGCCGATTTATGGTTTTGTCTTCTTCTTATATTAAGAAACATTTCATTAAAGAAGATAACTAAAGTCTTTTCAAAAACTTATTTTATTTGTTTTTCTTATGTAGTCGATTTTATGTTTTTGTCTTCTTCCTATATAAAAAAAAACATTTCATTAAAGAAGATAACTAAAGTCTTTTCAAAAACATATTTTATTTGTTTTTCTTATGTAGTCGATTTTATGTTTTTGTCTTCTTCCTATAAAAAAAACATTTCATTAAAGAAGATAACTAAAGTCTTTTCAAAAAACATATTTTATTTGTTTTTCTTATGTAGCCGATTTTATGTTGTCTTGTATATAGTGTAAGGTACAATGACAAAATGACTTTTTCATAAAAGGTTGTAAGAAGGTACAATTATTATATGACAAAATATTTTTTTCATAAAAGGTTGTAAGAAGGTACACTTATTGGTTTTCAAAAAAGAACCTTTTTGAAACTATCGTATACTTTTATGATATAGTATGTATGAATGAGTATGTAATATGCAATATGCAAGTTCCTGAAGGTTCTGTTACATATGACTCTAAAGAAGAAAAAATCTTCATCTTGAGGTAGCCGATTTCTTCATTTGAACTTTAGGAAAGCATGGCTCATCAAGCTTTTTCTTCAAGGAGTATGATTGCACCATAGTTGTACTTGAACAGGAAGTCTCCATCCTTATTGGGTGAGATATCCTTGCATCAAATACTCGTTAGATTTAAGGCAAAACATATTCAGTCATAATATAACATTATTTCAAGAGAACATATTATCATATCATACAAAATCAAATAAGACAGTGTATCATATTATGTGACATCAAAACCGAGTTTCTCAACACTTCCTGTGATCTTTGAGTAATTTTCCTACCCCTTCATCACAAAGTATGGTAAATACTGTATACAGCTGTTAGTTACTTGACATTAATATTGTTGATTGCAAGTTGGTTTTCAGCCAAATGGGATCCATTGCAAATGTTTTATAGTTGCTGCTTTAGCGCCTCATTAGATCAAACATTTAAGTTGCTTCATAGTAAGAGAATGATACATAAAAGTTTGAAGACTAGGGAATTATTTGGTTGGGCTGTGTTAGAGGTAATCTAATATTGTGAAAGATCTGTCAAAATTCGTGCTAAAATCTCCTGGTTGATATATTTGCACCTGTGGAGAGGTGTTGCTAAAACATACCCACAGGTATCCTCTGTCAACACCACTGCAAGACAATTTATACTCCACCAACATCGTTTGGTGTATTTCATTACCATTGCACAGGCAGCGGCACACAGTGTTGTCATCATATTGGCGCAATACCTTTCATCTTGCTGGAGTCACAGTAAAACACCTGGCTGTAATTGATTCACAACAACTCTCGATTGTTGCCCATGAAATGTCCCATCCCACTTGGAAATCTACATCCCTGTTTAAAACATTCTTATAAATGCTCATGTATGTTCTCACATTCATTCACTGCCAAACTTAGGATAGCAGGCATATTTTCCATGTATATTCTGATGAATATCCTCTTATATACCTATTAGGTTGTCAATATGATATTTACTTACCTACTGCCTATTGTATTCTTGTCTCGTACTGACCATGTTTTTTCAGGTATACATAGAAAATACTGCTTTTCTTTCTTAGTTTAAGAATCTCATCATTTCAATCCAATTTCCAAGTTGTAATAGCTAAACTTTAATGAGAATTTATATTTCCTGTCTTAGGTAGAATGAATGAGCATTATAGAATGCCATGAATTGTTTGTTCCATGCATTTTTTCTTTATTTTCTCAAAAATCCCCACAATGGTGAAACACGGATGGCACGTGCATCATTTCATAAAAGGTAAGTTAATTCTAAGTTGATGATTTACACCAACGGCCATAGTCGGGGTGTAAACAAGACTTAGTATTCTTATCTTTTATGAAATAACACTGGATCCACACTGGATCCTCTTTCAAAAATCATCATAGTCTTCAAATGTTTTACCTTTTATCAGAGTTTAACTTAGAATTAATTCAATATATATACCAATGGCCATAGTCAGGGTATATTGAGAGTTAATTCCATTCTAAACCCTATAAAAGCACAAAAATGTGTTTCATTCTTCACTAGAATTTTAATATAGATTACTATATAATACATTCAATGACCATAGTCAAGGATGCATTATATTTTCAATCTTATTTTTATTCATTTAAAGAATGAAATAGCTTTTCAAATTCCAATTTCAAAATTATTCAAATTCATTCATCATATAGGATAGAATTGCATCATATTTTCAACACTTCCTTTTTCAAAAACTCCAAGTGATGTTAATATCTTCTTCAATCTATCTTCGATCCTTATCAAAACCAATTCATCATTTTCATTTTCAAAATTCAATTTCATTTTCAAATCTCAAAAGTTCAATTTAACTTTGAGATTTCAAAATCATTTTATTCAAATTCAAATCAAATTTCAAAAGTTCAAATTGACTTTGAAATTCCAAATTCATTTTATATTCACATTTTCAATCAAAATCAAAGTTCAAATTAACTTTGAGATTCTTGATTCATTTTCAGAATTTAACTACAAATCCATTTTAGGATCTAGGATTCAACACTCATGTTAGATCTCAGACTTCAGATCCAAATTTATCTTAGGATCCAGACTCAAACTTCACTTTGGATCTCAGACTTCAGATCCAAATCCACTGTAGGATCCAGAACCCAATTCTATTGTGGATCTCAGATTTCAGATCCAATTCCATCTTAGGATCCAGGACCCAATTATACTTTGGATCTCAAAACTTCAGATCCAATTCCATATTAGGATCCAAAATCCAACTCTATTTTCATATCCAAAAACCATCTTGGATTCAAAACCTTGAATCCAATTCCATTCCAAAAATTCCAGATTCAAATCCCATTTTGAGTCCCATATTTTAAATCAACTTCTCAAACCAATTCCACTTCATTCAGATTTCAAGATCAAGTTCCCATTTCGGATCCTAAATCCAAAAATTCAACTCTGAACCTTATCTTGAACTCAAATTTCATCTTGAAAATCCAACTTTTAAATCAATTCCATTTTTCAAATTTTGATCAAAATTCCCAATTCTATCTTTCCTTCTGATTCAATTCCATTTTTCTTCTAATTCAAAGTCCATTAATGACTTTGAACATTCCTTTTATCTCAAAACTTCAAAATCATTTTCCAAAATCCAAAAATTATTTTTCCCAAGCTCATGATTATTCTAAAAACTTAGAGCTTTAATCTTAAGTTCTAAGTTAAAATCATTTCTTCACTTTATCAAATTCATCTCAGAAACACTTGAGAATTCTTCAAAAAAAATATTTCAAAAAGAACATACATCTTTGCATTTGCACAAGCATGATTCTTTGTGCATCTAGACTTAGAATAATTTCTTAGATAATTTCTTAGCAAAACAAAAGGCATAAGTTCGACCCTTGGTTCGATTACCTTTGGTAAAGGCGCCAGGAATGGTCGAACCTCGTACCGACAAGCGGATCCCGTCTCCCAATTTTCCCGCAAATATTTCAAAAATGGAGGCGAGTTATTTCAAATATTTTTAAAATTAAGGTCAAGTGAGACCCGCAAAAGAGTTCCTCTTTTCTTTTCTTCTTTCTTTTCTCTTCTCTCCTTCTTTCCGTTCTTTTATCTTTTCTCCCTTCAAAAAGGAGGAAAATAAGAGGCTGGAAAGGAAAAGAGAAGGAAGAGAGAGAACATTACGAGAGGAAAATTTTTGCGATGATCACAATCCCTTTACTAGGGATTGAGTATTGTGACAATTGCGTTGTTTACTCTACAAGGGAGAGTAACCAACTAAAATATGAAAGAAAATACCATTTTGAAAAGGATATCTCTCGACGGAAAGAGATTTTTATGGAAATATAAACAAGAATATAAAAACAGAAGAAAATAAAAGAAAAAATGGAATTTGAGAATAAATGGTAAGGATTTAAAATTTGAAGAACTTGCAGGCAGGATCAGAAGAATTTTTGAAGAAATGTAGAAGAAGAAAAATACACCTGGGTTTTTAGAAACAAAAGAGGAAATTTTTGAAGTATATACCCAGGGTTTTGGAAAATATAAGGAAGATATATATAAAATATCATACAATCACAGATATACAAGCAAGGATGCACAAATAGCACTCCCTAAAGCTGACTCTATATGCAATATTTGAAATGGCAAATAGGATCTTAATCCTAACTCTAAGATTTAGATCATCTGATTTCCATCAAGGTATTCCGATATACTCAAGCCGAAGCTCAAAGTACATGGCATATAAAGATATCTCTCTAGTTCTAAGGTAAAAGGCTTCCCAACATCCTTGAGCACCTACCGATATACCTCAGACTATGGCCCTTAGGTACGTTGTAGGGGGGCGCGAACCCAAATAAGTGGTCCAGTTGTGAGGCTCTCTCCCGAACTATGGTTCAGTGAGACAGCCCAGCAACGTGAAGACCGGGACAATTTAGGTAGGGATGTTTTCAAAATATGATCAACATGCAATAAAATCAGAAGGCTCTAATGCAAGTCCTAAAGAGATAGATTTAAATAAAGAGAAGCATACACTTGCATACATTGTTTTGCATTCAATCCCTAGAGTTGAGGAGAGTTGTATTTTAAGACCTAAGTCTAATGTAAACATGGAATATTCTCCTCAATATGGTCCTACCAAACCATACTTAGATCCTATATGCAATGATGTCAGCTTTAGGACAGAGTCTAGGCTCCTAAGGTTTGCATGAAAAATGTAGCTGACATAGAAGAATAAAGACTTTAGATTATATAAAAGCAAAGCAAAGGCATAGATTCAACCGGACGAAGACAAGTCCCATCACGGTCGCCAAAACTGTGATCATCGCAAAATTTTTCCTCTCTTGTGGTCTCTCTCTCTTTCTTTCTTTTCTCTTCTCTTTCTCTTTTCTTTCTTTTATTCTTCTCCCTTCAAAAGGGAGGAAAATAGAGGTTAGAAAAGGAAAAGAGAAGGAAGAGAGAGAAACCACAAGAGAGGAAAAATTTTGCGATGATCACAGTTTTTGGCGAAAAAGTTTTACCTTAAATCAAGTGATTAAATGAAATGTCCCAGCTACTTCGCTGGTCGTTAAATGATTAAATGAAATGTCCCAGCTACTTCGTTGGTCGTTAAATGATTAAATGAAATGTCCCAGCTACTTCGCTGGTCGTTAAATGATTAAATGAAATGTCCCAGCTACTTCGCTGGTCGTTAAATGATTAAATGAAATGTTCCAGCTACTTCGCTAGTCGGTAAATGATTAAATGAAATGTCCCAGCTACTTCGCTGGTCGTTAAATGATTAAATGAAATGTTTCAGGTACTTCGCTGGTCGGTAAATGATTAAATGAAATGTCCCAGCTACTTCGCTGGTCGTTTAATGATTAAATGAAATGTCCCAGCTACTTCGTTGGTCGTTAAATGATTAAATGAAATGTCCCAGCTACTTCGTTGGTCGTTAAATGATTAAATGAAATGTCCCAGTTACTTCGCTGGTCGTTAAATGATTAAATGAAATATCCCAGCTACTTCGCTGGTCGTTAAATGATTAAATGAAATGTCCCAGCTACTTCACTGGTAGTTAAATGAAATGTCCCAGCTACTTTGTTGGTCGTTAAATGAAATGTCCCAGCTACTTTGTTGGTCGTTAAATGAAATGTTCCAGCTACTTCGCTGGTCGCTAAATGAAATGTTCCAACTCCTCCGCTGGTCGCTAAATGAAATGTTCCAACTCCTTCGTTGGTCGTTAAATGAAATGTTCCATCTACTTCGCTGGTCGCTAAATGAAATGTTTCAACTCCTTCGTTGGTCGTTAAATGAAATGTTCCAGCTACCTCGTTGGTCGCTAAATGAAATGTTCCAACTCCTTCGTTGGTCGTTAAATAAAATGTCCCAGCTACTTCGCTGGTCGTTAAATGAAATGTTCCAACTCCTTCGTTGGTCGTTAAATGAAATGTCCCAGCTACTTCGCTGGTCATTAAATGAAAGGTTCCAGCTCCTTCGTTGGTCGTTAAATGAAAGGTTCCAATTTTACTGATCAGAATGTCCAAAATCATAAATTGCAACTAAAGGTCGCATCAAAATCTATATTGAGTAAATACTTCACATAGAAGTCATGAAAACTTTGACAATTTGCTAAAAATATGTGTTGATTCCAAATAAATCTTACTGCACAAAAGAATTACCTTAGATTACCTCTAGTATTTCTTTCCAAAAAGGTGAAATGTTTCGCGAAAAAGAGGTAAAATTCAAATCTTTTCCCTGTTTGATCAACCAAAAGGATGAAAGAAATATCCTCGGTATGATTGGCGAAAGAAATATTCGATGACATTGAAAAGCCAAAAGCGAATTGATATTGATCATAGCTATGGTGCATGTTTTAAGACGATTTTCTGGCAATTAGACAGTGGAAATGTCTTGAGCTACAAAAGAACCCACTTAATTCATATCTTCGCATTCTAAAGCTGCAATCAAATATCTGCAAAAGGGATCTCTCAATTGTTGCCAAGATGAAGGCGAATTAAGCGAGTAGACCCCCGGGGCCAAAGAAGATTTGAAACATCTCCAAGATGACGGAGTTTGTGACGGATCCTTCCAGGGAAAGTTCGGATCACCGTCGAGATGAAGGCGGATGTGATGGACCTACCGACAAACCTTAAATGATATTTGATTTCAGCTATCATCTAAAGACCTTTGATCCAATATCATATATAATCCCTGAGAAAAAGAAGGATCGGAGCATCTCCAAGATGAAGGAGTTTGTAACGTACCCTTCCCTGAAAAAGAGAGAAAAGTCAGGCACATCCAAATGAAGGATGATGTAAAAAGCCTGAAAAAGTTCAATGAATCAAAAGGAGTGCAAAAAGATCATCATGAGAAAACACTCAGATATCAAACTGCCTAAATTGCCAGAAATCATCTTTTCTTATGCAAAATATCTTTTATCAATGTCTTTTCACTACTTGCTTTTATGAAATTGAGAATATCTTTTCTCCTCATATCAGGGAAATGGATAGCTTCCTTGAAGAAAATCATCAGCGCTACAATTTGGAATTTGACTCTTAAAAACCAAGGAGTTAACCTCGTTGGAGGAAATACTCTAGGTAAAAGAGGGAATATCTTTGCACACAATTACACATTTTCAAGCGTTGAAGTCAACTATAAATTTATCTCATTGGCAAAATTTTCTAGATATTCTAAGAATGAAATAAATATTCAATATCCATTTTTGGTGCAACCTAGCGTTGTTTATATCTTCCAGAAGAGTTACCCCATTCAGTTGAAGTATCTCTCATGTCCCATCACGGTTTCGAGAAATTCGTATGGTTGTTCTCACTCAGGTTAAGGGTCAAAACCTGTACTCCCTGCGAGAGGTCATTAAATTCAAAAGTTGATTTAGTCTCAGCAATGAGATGCCAAGTTCATCCCTTTTTCAAGCTTTAGGGAACCCCATTTCCTTCCTCCTTTCGCAAACCCCTGTCGGATTTGTTCGTCCAAACTCCGAAGGTCCCATCATGGTCTCTTCACTCGAGATTCCATATGGTCGTCCCCTTTAGGTTGTGGTTAAACCTGAATCTCATTCCAACGAGTTTCCCTCGTTTAGACGAGGTGTTTTCCTCCCAAGTCCCATCATGGTTCTTCCCATCGAGAAAACCATGCTTCGTATATCCATCCGGAATAAAATCCTACTTAAGCTTCATCTCATGAGGCGTTTTCTCATAAATGTCCCATCTAGGTCATCATGTATTCCTTTCCCCATTCAGGTTATTTTGAGATATGTTCGTCCCATCCAGGTTAAGGGCTAAACCTGAGTCATTCCAAAAAAACTGATCTCGCCTCACCCATAAGACTTGATCAAAATTCTTATCTTTTATCATTTCGGGATCTTCACCCAAAGTCCCATCACGATTCCCTTATTTTCTGCTCAATCATATCACTTTCGAGGATTTCGTCTTCCCAAAACCATTCAGAATAAGGTTTTAAGCATGAAGAGCCATATCTTTCAAATAAATTCTTCCACACCCATCTCAGATCTGCTGACTGAGGCATCTTTCAAAATTTGGAGTGTTTTCTTTGCCACTAAGCTTGGCTTTCAACCGGCTTAGTAGCAAAGAGGGTGTGATCATCGCAAAAAAAAAATCCTCTTTCGTTGTTTTTCTCTCTTCCTTCTCTTTTCCTTTTCCAACCTCTATTTTCCTCCTTTTTGAAGGGAGAAGAATAAAAGAAAGAAAAGAGAAAGAGAAGAGAAAAGAAAGAAAAAAAGAGAGAGAGAGAAGAGGAACTATTTTGCGGGTTTTCACTTGACCTTTATTTGAAAAATATTTAAAAAATAACTCGCCTCCATTTTGAAAATTTGCGGGAAAAAATAGAGAGACGGGATTCGCTCGTCGGTACAAGGTTCGACTGTTCCTCGCGTCTTTACCAGGGGTAATCGAACCAAGGATCGAATCTATGCCTTTTGCTTTGCCTAAATATAATCTAAGAATTTATTCTAACTCTAAATGCACAATGAATCATGCTTGTGCAATGCAAGAATGTATGCTCCTTTTGAAAGATGTTTTGAAAATTTCCAAGTATTCTGAGATGAACTTTGATAAGGGAGTGAAGAAATGATTGAATCTAACTTTAGAACTTGAGATAGATCAGAGAAGTTCTAAGTCTTTGAAATAAATCAGAGTTGGAAAATAAAATCTTGATTTTGAGAAAGAATGATTTAAAGCTTTGAAATGAAAGGAAATGAAGTTTCAAAGTCAGAAATGGACTTTGAATTTTGAATTTGAATTTAGGAAAGGAAATGAATACTTGAGCTGGAATTGAATTTAGATTTTGAAGTTTGAAATTGGAATGGATTGAGAAACTCAAATGGTATTTAAGAATAGAAATTGATTTAAGAGATTCGGATTAGATCCAAAAATGGAATTGAAATCTAAAATTGGAATTGGATTCCGGATCCTAATATGGATTTGGATATGAAGTCTGAGATCCAATATAGAGTTGGACTCTGGATCCTAAGATGGATTTGGATCTGAAGTCTGAGATCCAATGTGAAATTGGATTTTGGATCCTATAAGGAAATTGGATCTAGAGTCTGAGATCCAATGTGAAATTGGATTTTGGATCCTATAAGGAGAATTGGATCTGAACTCTGAAACTCGATACAAATGTTGAATCCTGGATCCTAAAATGGATTTAGAATTGTTTGAATTAAGAACATCCAAGTTTTGAATCGAACTTGGAATATGAATTTCAAAGTCAAATGGGACTTTGAATTTGAAATCTGAAGAAGAAGATGAATCAAGAATTTCTAAGTTGGAATTGAATTTGGAAAATGAAATTTAGAATTTGAATCTTGAATATACAAATGAATTTCAAATTTTAAATTGGACTTGAATTTTGAATGGAGTTTTGAATATAAAATGAATTTGAATTTTCAAAGTCAAATTGAACTTTGAAATCTGATTTGAATTTTGAATATAAAATGAATTTGGAATTTCAAAGTCAAATTGAACTTTGAAATCTGATTTGAATTTGAATATAAAAATGACTTCGAAATCTCAAAGTTAAATTGAACTTTGAGATTTGAAAATGAAATTGAATTTGAAAATGAAAGGATGAATTGGTTTTTATAGGAATTGAAGATGGATTGAGGAAGATGTTTACATCACTTGGAGTTTTTGAAAAGGGAGTTTGGAAAATATGATGCAGTTCTATCTAAATGATGAATGAATTAAAATTTTTGAATTTAGATTTTGAAAAGCTATTCCATTCTTCAAATGAATTAAAATAAGATTGAAAATATAATACATCCTTGACTATGGTCATTGAATGTATTACATAATAATCTATATTTAAATTCAAGAGAAGAATAAAATACATTTGGTGCTTTTATAGAATTTATAATGAAATTAACTCTCAATATACCCTGACTATGGCCATTGGTATATATTTTAAGTCAATTTTAAGTTAAATTCTAATAAAAGACGAAAATATTTAAGAAAATATGATGGATTTTGAAAAATGGATCCAGTGTTATTTCGTAAAAGATAAAAATCCTAAGTTTTGTCCACACCCTGACTATGGCCATTGATGTGGATCATCAACTTAGGATTGATTTACCTCTTACGAAATGGTGCACGTGCCATTCATGTTTCACCAATGTGAGAATTTGAAAAATAAAGGTAAAGATGCATAAAAACAAGTAATTCATGATATCTACAATGCTCATTCATTCTAGCTAAAACTGGAAATATAAATTTTCATTAAGCTCTAACTATTACAACACACCAAAATTGAATTTATAACTCCTAATGATGATATATTCAACATATTTCCTGCAAAAACACTTGGTTAGTATAAGAATAGAAGAAAATTTGCACATATCACATGAACATTAATGGCAAAATGCTCACATACCAAGGTTTTTTTTTTAAGATCTAAATTATGGAAAGATGAAACTGATATGTATCTATATACGTATATACATGCATATATATATATATATATATATATATATACATCATTTGGTTTTGCATTGGAAGTGATATATTGCAATGGGAGGAATTTGGGATATACATTGGGTAGACTGATGTGGCATGGGTGTAGAGAAATCAAACAGTAAAGTGTAAAGGGGATGGTGATGCTGCAACAGGTGATTGACAAGGATAAAACTCAAATGGTAGTGAAGGGATTTGTAGTAATGTTGGGCATTACTGTGGAAGTTTGAAAGGGAAACCTAAGCAGTGTATTGTTACTGCTGTGTGTATGTTTTAGAGACTACAGCAGTGCTAATCACTGCTGTAGGTACAAAGGGGGATGTCACAGGTGGTTGATGAAACAGGGGTTGTTGTGAAATGCATTGAATATATGATAGTATGTAAGGCTGGGGATGATTGGTAGTGTTGTTGCAGGAAAATACAGCAAAATACCGGTGGGTGCTGTGCAAACTGAAGTATATGTTATAAGTGCCTGGTAAATGGAAGGTAGACTGCTATATAGCAGTGAAATGACAGTGATGGCTAGAGACATGACAGTGAGGGCTTGGAAAAATGGGTGATTGCTGTGTAACAGTGAAGTAAGGTAGTGATGGCAGCAAGTGTGGTGACGATGTAGTGAAAATGGTGCCGGAGAATGTTGGAGGTTGCTACACTTGGCATATACAGCAGTGCTTTATATGGCTGTAGGTGTAGGAAGAAGCACGACAGTGGTTTTTCTTCTTGTACTGCTGTAAATCCAAAGAGGCTACAGTGATGTTGTTGCAAGTAGGACTGCAGCAGGGTGTTGTTTGTGATGGCTATAATGGTAATAGCAGGGGCTGCAGGAAGTGATAACTGGGTGCCGACTCATTACAATGAACAGAATGATACATGTTAGCAGGAATAGTGGCAGACGAAGATGGTGGCACAGACTAACACAACATCTTATTATCAAAAGGTCGGATCATACCTGTACATTTGACGTTTTTGCCAGCAGAATCGATGTGTTGCAAACCTATCAAATGACATGTTATGCACATATTCTTTGCATTTCTCCAGCTGTTTATCAAGGATAATCAGAAACTCAGAACATCTTTCGGGCACATGATTGATAATATTGTCAATGATATCTTAAATTGAACCTTCAAAAGGTTTAAAAGACCAATCTGTATGATTGAGTCAACAGAAGCAATTGCACCCAGAGCAGCCACAATGCTGCTGAGATTGACTCCTTATAACGCCTCATGAAGGTATCATAAAATAAATTTATTGATTTGATAGAAAGAATGAGGTTACTTTGAGGACCAATTTAGAGGTAAGCACACACATGATAAAAAATGGGGAATCAGGCGAGCCACCTGATTGAGTTATTACAAATAACTCCAAGATATAGTTGAGTTAATGAATGGCCTTTTGAAGTTCAAAATAAAACAGACGTTGGGGGTTAATACCAGCTGATTACCAACTGGGATTAAAGACAAGCGTGGCTTGAAACAGAACAGAAGTGGGAACGATGTTTATAATACCTACATAATTGCATAAATACAAAGGTCTTTTTCCCTTAATAAATGCTTCCCTTAAGAATGAGTAATGATCTTCCTTTCTTAAACATGTGTCATTTTTACCTGTTGCATATCATTCTTTAGGCTGAAAAATATTATCACAAATAAACCCAGGTAGTCTACAGCTGCAGGCAAATTTGCATAAAGTAAACTTGGAGATCATTCTATATCTTAAAAACGTACCTGTAGCATATCCCAGCAACGAGTTTCTGAATATTCCCAATGTCTCCAACAAGAACTCCTCTTGGCATTTCTTTGTAAAAAGCATTTCCATGCTCTTCTTAGCTGGACATTGATACACTGCGTATAGCTTCCCATATGGATCTTCTTCAAGCTAAAGGCTAGAATCATAACTTCTATTCTATGCATAATGGATGGCACCGAGCAGAAAATGAAGCCTATGGTAATGAGGGGCGAAAAATGCCATCCGAGCTATTGTGGTTTACCAAGGTTCAGCAAATGGAAATTACAAAAAATTACAGATCCAAAAGAGAAGGCCACCCGATACAGGTCAAGATAATCATCAAAAGAAATACCTAGGGTAAGTGAGGGATCATACGAGGTGATAAAAAATAAAAACAGGATATAAATAACTCAAATCATGTGAAGATTAATGGAACTCTAAAAAAAAAAAAAGGAGAAGGAGATGTGGGAATCAGAGATTCCGTTAATTTTGCACACAGATGGGTCGGTGTTTGCTATATGCAAAACCGACACCACCATGGTGTTCTAACCGTGCGATTTAAACAGAAATTAAAAAAAAAAAGGAAGATCAAAAGCAACTGAGGAGGAGTAAAATTTAAACCGAATGAACTACGTGAAGAAGGAAAAATTTCACAGATAAACCAGAAAAGGAGTGGGGAAGGCTTACCTCGATGATGCTTCTGCAGTAAGGTCGGATTACCTTAGCCGATGGATAAGACCAGGAGAGGAAGCAATAAGGGGAAAAGACGGAATCGTGAAGAGAAGAGGGGATGCTGGGGTGAAACGCGATCGATGCATGAAGAGGAGGGCAATGGGGAGGTGAAAACGGATCCCCTCCCCCTTCTGCGTGCTCTCCTTTTAAAGGGAAAGGGGAGCCTTCGAGAGAGGGAGGCTGTTAGAGATGGAGGGCCACCCAGTGGGGAAGAAGGTGATGAACGAAGGAGGAGGATGGAGGCAATCAGTTGAGCATCGATGGTGGAGATGAAGGTGCTCATCGATCGAAGGGTGGAAGCTTGGGAGAGACGAGCTTGCGGCCGTTGTGAGTTTCCTCAATTTCCAAAGAGGGGGTCCCTTTTAAGATTTTTCTAAAAAAATGGTTTATGATTTTTCAAAAAGAGGTTTTAAGAGAGCGTCTTTACTAAAAAAAAGGAGAGTAAACTGCATAGTTTCTGAATTTTTTGGATTTTTTTTATTTTCTTATTTTTTTGTTCTTTTCTTGACATTTTCTATATATTTTTTTTTTATATTTTTAGAATAAAACCCTGAAATCAAAGATTTAAAACTAATTTATTTGTATTTTTTAGAAATATTTACAAAAGAAGGTTTTCAAGGTTATTTTGAGGAAAGTTCTTCAGAAAATGGATTCGGACCCGAGTTTTGAAAAAATGTTTGAGTTTTTGAAACTCGAATTGAGAAATACATGCGATGGATCCAAACAGATGTCGAATGGACTGTCCGAGCTATTTAAAGACTATTTTTGGTATTTTCTATAATTTAAATTTAAAATTTGAACAAGGAGATTTAGATTTGGATCTGGACAATGGATCCAGATCTGAAATCAATTTAAACATATAAAATGAATCTGATTTCAGTAAAACTTGAGAAATGAACTAGAATTTATATTTAAAAATGACACATTTGCTCAAAAAATGAATTTAGGGGGTAAGAAGGGAATATTTAAAAGATTTTTGAAAAATTTGGGGTGTTCACAGATGCCCCTCTTTGCTACTAAGCCGGTTGAAAGCCGAGCTTAGTGGCAAAGAAAACACTCCAAATTTTGAAAAATGCCCCAGTCAGCAGATGTGAACTGGGTGTGGAAGAATTATGGCTTTTCAGGCTTAAACCTTTGTCTTGAATGGCTTGGGGAGACGAAATCCTCAAAAATGATATGATTGAGTAGAAAATGAGGAAATCGTGATGGGACTTTGGGTGATGATCCCGAAATGATGAAAGATATGTGTTTTGATCAAGTCTCATGAGTGAGGCGAGATCAGCTTCTTGGGAATGACGCAGGTTTTAGCCCTTAGCCTGGATGGGACAAAGATATATCAAGATAACCTGAATGGAGAAAGGAATAAGTGAGGACCTTGATGGGACATTTTTGGAAAATGTCTTATGAGATGAAGCTCAAGAGGGGATCCTGTCCTGGATGGATATACAAATCATGGATTCCTTGATGGGAAGAACCATGATGGGACTTGGAAGGAAACACCTCGTCAAAACGAGGGAAATTCGTTGGAACGAGATTCAGGTTTAACCACAACCTAAAGGGGACAACCATATGGAATCTCGAGTGAAGAGACCATCATGAGATCTTCGGAGTTTGGATGAACAAATCCGACAGGGTTTGCGAAAGGAGGAAGGAAATGGGGTTCCCTAAAGCTTGAAAAAGGGATGAACTTGGGCGTCTCATTTCTGAAACTAAATCAGCTTTTGAATTTAATGACCTCTCGCAGGGAGTACAGGTTTTGACCCTTAACCTGAGTGGGAACAACCATACGGATTTCTTGAAACCGTGATGGGACAGGAGAGATACTTCAACTGAATGGGGTAACTCTTCTGGAAAACAACGTTAGGTTGCACCAAAATGGATATTGAATATTTATTTCATTCTTCAGAATATCTAGAAAATTTTGCCAATAAGATAAATTTATAGTTGACTTCAATGCTTGAAAATGTGCATATGTGTGCAAAAGGTATTCTCTCTTTTACCTAGAGTATTTCCTCCAACGAGGTTAACTCTTTGGTTTTTAAGAGTCAAATTCAATAATTTTAGCGCTGATGATTTTCTTCAAGGAAGTTATCTATTTCCCTGATATGAGAAGAGAAGAAATATTCTCAATTTCACAAAAGCAAGTAGTGAAAAGACATTGATAAAAGAATTTTGCATAAGAAAAGACGACTTCTGGCAATTTCGGCAGTTTGATATCTGGGTGTTTTTCCATGATGATCTTCTTGCACTCTTTTTGAGTCATTGGGCTTTTTGGCTTTTACATCATCCTTCGCTTGGATGTTCTTGACTTTTCTCTCTTTTTCAGGGGAAGGGTACGTCACAAACTCCTTCATCTTGGAGATGTTCCGATCCTTCTTTTCTTTCTCAGGTATTATATATGATATTGGCTCAAAAGGTCTTTAGATGATAGTTGAAATCAAATATCATTTAAGGTTTGTCGGTAGGTCCATCACATCTGCCTTCATCTCGACGGTGATCCAAACTTTCCCTGGAAGGATCCGTCACAAACTCTGTCATCTTGGAGATGTTTCAAATCTTCTTTGGCCCCGGGGGTCTACTCGCTTAATTCGCCTTCATCTTGACGACAATTGAGAGATCCCTTTTGCTGATATTTGATTGCAGCTTTAAAATGGATAAGGTGATATGGATTAAGTGGATTCTTTTATCACTCAGGATATTTCCACTGCCTAATTACCAGAAAATTATCTTAAAACATGCGTTATAGCCATGATCAATATCAATTCGCTTCTGGCTTTTCAACGTCATCGAATATTTCTTTCGCCAATCATACCGAGGACATTTCTCACATCCTTTTGGTTGATCAACAGGAAAATAAATTTTTTACCTCTTTCGCAAAAAGTTTCACCCTTTTGGAAAGAAATACTAGAGGTAATCTGAGGTGATTCTTTTGTGCATTTTAAGAATATTGGCATCAACAAATATTTTTAGCAAATCGGCAAAGTCATCGAGAATCCTCTTGCGAAATAATCACTCAATATAGATTTTGACGAAACCTTGAGTTGAAACTTGGGAAGGAATATTTAGATTTTTGTTTTGACCGACCAGCTCGAAAGCAGGATTTGATTGCTCGACCAGCTCGAAAGCAGGATTTTTGGAAGTACCAGCTCGAAAGCAGGATTTTGATTGCCCGACCAGCTCGAAAGCAGGATTTTGATTGCCCGACTAGCTCGAAAGCAGGATTTTGATTGCCCGACCAGCTTGAAAGCAGGATTTTGATTGACCGACCAGCTCGAAAGCAGGATTTTGATTGACCGACCAGCTCGAAAGCACGATTTTTTGGAAGTACCAGCTCGAAAGCAGGATTTGTTTGCCCGACCAGCTCGAAAGCAAGATTTTTTGGAAGTACCAGCTCGAAAGCTGGATTTGATTGACCGACCAGCTCGAAAGCAGGATTTGTTTGACCGACCAGCTCGAAAGCAGGATTTTTTGGAAGTACCAGCTCGAAAGCAGGATTTGTTTGCCCGACCAGCTCGAAAGCAGGATTTTTTTGAAGTACCAGCTCGAAAGCAGGATTTGATTGACCGACCAGCTCGGAAGCAGGATTTTTTTGGAAGTACTAGCTCGAAAGCAGGATTTGTTTGCCCGACCAGCTCGAAAGCAGGATTTTATGGTAAAATGATTGGTATTGATATAGTTGTGACCCGAAGGCTTGTAAATGATATACTTTGATGAAGTTGTGACCCAAAGGCTTGAAGATGATAGACATTGATAAAATGGTAACCCGAGGGCTTGATAATGAAAGACATTTGATGAATTGATAGACATTTGATGGAAAATTAGTATATAATAAACAATGATTCAGGTTTATCCCTTAACCTGAAAGGGAAGAGGGAGATTTTTGAGGATATACTTGGGACTTGAATTTAGAAGAGATATGACGAGATTTTATGATTTAGGATTTAGATGGACCAGCATATTTGGCTGTATGCAGTCCAATTTTCAGGATTAACCCCTTGTCCTTAATGAGAAACATAGAAAGAATAAACTTTGAGAAGACAGAAGGATATGGAATTTTGAAAAAAAATGTAAAATATTTGAGGAAATTGATTTATTTTTGTAAAAAGAATTCTCACAGGTAGCATTGTTGCCCCTATGAGTGATCTTAGGATTATCCCTTATCCTGAGAAAGAATACCTCGAATGTCGAGGTTCAGGTTTATCCCTTAACCTGAAAGGGGAAAGAATAGAATTTAAGAAAAGAAATTTAGAAAATCAATTTCATGAGACTTGTATTTGTAAAAAGAATTCTCATAGGTAACATCATTGTTCCTACGAGAGGTCTCAGGATTATCCCTTATCCTAAATGGGAGAAAGCATAAAATTTAAGAAAATTTAATGAAGGAAAATTGATATAAATCTACAAAGAATCAATAAAGATTGGCAAAACTTGTATTTACAAAAGAATCCTCATAGGTAGCGTTATTGCTCCTACGAGGGGTCTCAGGATTATCCCTTATCCTGAATGGGAATACCTCGGACAACGAGGGTCAGGTTTATCCCTTAACCTGAGCGGGCAAATGAATAAAGGAAATACCTCATGGGAAAGAGGCATCAGGTTTATCCCTTAACCTGAAAGGGTAAAGAATGGATAAAATTTAATAGAATTGAGGAAATATTGATAAACTTAAAATTTGATGTAAACTTGATAAAAATATGAATAAAATGAATGAAATTGATGAAGATATCAAAATTAACTGAAGATTTACAAGATTTGAGAAAAGGAGTTTTTCTGATCCTACCTGCATATGGGATCTTTGGAAGAAAAAATGTTTATTTAAAAGATAGGTGAAAAATCATTTTTTGGAGGAAAAATCATTTGTAAGAAGAATGATCAGCGCAAGATCTGATCCTTTAAAAAGGGAATCATCATGAGAGATCATCATGAGGTTTGATTTTGAGGATAGAGGTTTTAAAAACCAATTTTAAGAGAGAAAACAAATACGAGGTGATGAATTGAAGACAAATGGTTTTCAAAACCTAATTTGGAGAAGGAAAATCAACATGTTAGTTTATTTAAAAGGGATTTAGATCAAAATATTTAAAATTTTGAAGAATTTTGCAGAAATTTTATGATTTTGAAAATCCTCATAGGTAATATCATTTCTCTCATGATGGAGAAAAACAAGTTTTGAAAAATAAATGACAAGGATTTAAAAATTTTGAAAAATAGCAAGCAGGATCAAAAAGATTTTGAAGAAATCAGAAAGAAAAGGCAATACACCTGGGTTTTTAAAAGAGGAAATTTTGAATAATATATACCCAGGGTTTTGAAGAATATAGGGAAGATATAAAACATCATACAATCACAGATATACAAACAAGGATGTACAAGCAGCATTCCCTAAAGCCGACTCTACATGCAATATTTTAAAATGGCTGATAGGACCTTAATCCTAACTCTAAGATTTAGATCATCTGATTCCAATCAAGGTATGCCGATATACTTAAGCCGAAGCTCGAAGTACGTGGTATAGAAATATTCCTCCGGTTCTAAGGTAAAAGGTTTCCCAACATCCTTGAGCACCTACCGATATACCTCAGACTATGGCCCTTAGGTACGTGGTAGGGGGGCGCGAACCCAAATAAGTGGTCCAGTTGTGAGGCTCTCTCTCGAACTATGGTTCAGTGAGACAGCCCAGCAACGTGAAGACCGGGACAATATAGGTAGGGATGTTTTCAAAATATGATCAACATGCAATAAAATCAGAAGGCTCTAATGCAAGTCCTAAAGAGATAGATTTAAATAAGAAGAAGCATACACTTGCATACATTGTTTTGCATTCAATCCCTAAAATTGAGGAGAGTTATATTTAAGACCTAAGTCTAATGTGAACATGGAATATTCTCCTCAATATGGTCCTACCAAACCATACTTAGATCTTATATGCAATGATGTCAGCTTTAGGACAGAGTCTAGGCTCCTAAGGTTTGCATGAAAATATAGCTGACATATGTAGAATAAAGACATAGACTATATTAAAGCAAAGCAAAGGCATAGATTCAACCAGACGAAGACGAGGACCCATCACGGTCGCCAAAACTGTGATCATCGCAAAAAAAAATTCTTCTTTCGTTGTTTCTCTCTCTTCATTCTCTTTTCCTTTTCCAACCTCTATTTTCCTCCTTTTTGAAGGGAGAAGAATAAAAGAAAGAAAAGAGAAAGAGAAGAGAAAAGAAAGAAAGAAAGAGAGAGAAGAGGAACTATTTCGCGGGTTTTCACTTGACCTTTATTTGAAAAATATTTAGAAAATAACTCGCCTCCGTTTTGAAAATTTGCGGGAAAAAATAGAGAGACGGGATTCGCTCGTCGGTACGAGGTTCAACCGTTCCTGGCGCCTTTACTAGGGGTAATCGAACCAAGGATCGAATCTATGCCTTTTGCTTTGCCTAAATATAATCTAAGAATTTATTCTAACTCTAAATGCACAACGAATCATGCTTGTGCAATGCAAGAATGTATGCTTCTTTTGAAAGATGTTTTGAAAATTTCCTAGTATTCTGAGATGAACTTTGATAAGGGAGTGAAGAAATGATTGAATCTAACTTTAGAACTTGAGATAGATCAGAGAAGTTCTAAGTCTTTGAAATAAATCAGAGTTGGAAAATAAAATCTTGATTTTGAGAAAGAATGATTTGAAGCTTTGAAATGAAAGGAAATGAAGTTTCAAAGTCAGAAATGGACTTTGAATTTTGAATTTGAATTTAGGAAAGAAAATGAATACTTGAGCTGGAATTGAATTTAGATTTTGAAGTTTGAAATTGGAATGGATTGAGAAACTCAAATGGTATTTAAGAATAGAAATTGATTTAAGAGATTCGGATTAGATCCAAAAATGGAATTGAAATCTAAAATTGGAATTGGATTCCGGATCCTAATATGGATTTGGATATGAAGTCTGAGATCCAATGTAGAGTTGGACTCTGGATCCTAAGATGGATTTGGATCTGAAGTCTGAGATCCAAGGTGAAATTGGATTTTGGATCCTATAAGGAAATTGGATCTGGAGTCTGAGATCCAATGTGAAATTGGATTTTGGATCCTATAAGGAGAATTGGATCTGAACTCTGAAACCCGATATAAATGTTGAATCCTGGATCCTAAAATGGATTTAGAATTGTTTGAATTAAGAACATCCAAGTTTTGAATCGAACTTGGAATATGAATTTCGAAGTCAAATGGGACTTTGAATTTGAAATCTGAAGAAGAAGATGAATCAAGAATTTCTAAGTTGGAATTGAATTTGGAAAATGAAATTTAGAATTTGAATCTTGAATATACAAATGAATTTCAAATTTTAAATTGGACTTGAATTTTGAATGGAGTTTTGAATATAAAATGAATTTGAATTTTCAAAGTCAAATTGAACTTTGAAATCTGATTTGAATTTTGAATATAAAATGAATTTGGAATTTCAAAGTCAAATTGAACTTTGAAATCTGATTTGAATTTGAATATAAAAATGACTTCGAAATCTCAAAGTTAAATTGAACTTTGAGATTTGAAAATGAAATTGAATTTGAAAATGAAAGGATGAATTGGTTTTTATAGGAATTGAAGATGGATTGAGGAAGATGTTTACATCACTTGGAGTTTTTGAAAAGGGAGTTTGGAAAATATGATGCAGTTCTATCTAAATGATGAATGAATTAAAATTTTTGAATTTAGATTTTGAAAAGCTATTCCATTCTTCAAATGAATTAAAATAAGATTGAAAATATAATACATCCTTGACTATGGTCATTGAATGTATTACATAATAATCTATATTTAAATTCAAGAGAAGAATAAAATACATTTGGTGCTTTTATAGAATTTATAATGAAATTAACTCTCAATATACCCTGACTATGGCCATTGGTATATATTTTAAGTCAATTTTAAGTTAAATTCTAATAAAAGACGAAAATATTTAAGAAAATATGATGGATTTTGAAAAATGGATCCAGTGTGGATCCAGTGTTATTTCGTAAAAGATAAAAATCCTAAGTTTTGTCCACACCCTGACTATGGACATTGATGTGGATCATCAACTTAGGATTGATTTACCTCTTACGAAATAGTGCACGTGCCATTCGTGTTTCACCAATGTGAGAATTTGAAAAATAAAGGTAAAGATGCATAAAAACAAGTAATTCATGATATCTACAATGCTCATTCATTCTAGCTAAAACTGAAAATATAAATTTTCATTAAGCTCTAACTATTACAACACACCAAAATTGAATTTATAACTCCTAATGATGATATATTCCACATATTTCCTGCAAAAACACTTGGTTAGTATAAGAATAGAAGAAAATTTGCACATATCACATGAACATTAATGGCAAAATGCTCACATACCAAGGTTTTTTTTTAAGATCTAAATTATGGAAAGATGAAACTGATATGTATCTATATACGTATATACATGCATATATATATATATATATATATATATATATATTTATATACATCATTTGGTTTTGCATTGGAAGTGATATATTGCAATGGGAGGAATTTGGGATATAAATTGGGTAGACTGATGTGGCATGGGTGTAGAGAAATCAAGCAGTAAAGTGTAAAGGGGATGGTGATGCTGCAACAGGTGATTGACAAGGATAAAACTCAGATGGTAGTGAAGGGATTTGTAGTAATGTTGGGCATTACTGTGGAAGTTTGAAAGGGAAACCTAAGCAGTGTATTGTTACTGCTGTGTGTATGTTTTAGAGACTACAGCAATGCTAATCACTGCTGTAGGTACAAAGGGGGATGTCACAGGTGGTTGATGAAACAAGTGTTGTTGTGAAATGCATTGAATATATGATAGTATGTAAGGCTGGGGATGATTGGTAGTGTTGTTGCAGGAAAATACAGCAAAATACCAGTGGGTGTTGTGCAAACTAAGGTATATGTTATAAGTGCCTGGTAAATGGAAGGTAGACTGCTATATAGCAGTGAAATGACAGTGAGGGCTGGAGACATGACAGTGAGGGCTGGGAAAAATGGGTGATTGCTGTGTAACAGTGAAGTAAGGTAGTGATGGCAGCAAGTGTGGTGACGATGTAGTGAAAATGGTGCCGGAGAATGTTGGAGGTTGCTACACTTGGCATATACAGCAGTGTTTATATGGCTGTAGGTGTAGGAAGAAGCACGACAGTGGTTTTTCTTCTTGTACTGCTGTAAATCCAAAGAGGCTACATTAATGTTGTTGCAAGTAGGACTGCAGCAGGGTGTTGTTTGTGATGGCTATAATAGTAATAGCAGGGGCTGCAGGAAGTGATAACTGGGTGCCGACTCATTACAATGAACAGAATGATACATGTTAGCAGGAATAGTGGTAGACGAAGATGGTGGCACAGACTAACACAACATCTTATTATCAAATGGTCGGATCATACCTGTACATTTGACGTTTTTGCCAGCAGAATCGATGTGTTGCAAACCTATCAAATGACATGTTATGCACATATTCTTTGCATTTCTCCAGCTGTTTATCAAGGATAATCAGAAACTCAGAACATCTCTCGGGCACATGATTGATAATATTGTCAATGATATCTTAAATTGAACCTTCAAAAGGTTTAAAAGACCAATCTGTATGATTGAGTCAACAGAAGCAATTGCACCCAGAGCAGCCACAATGCTGCTGAGATTGACTCCTTATAACGCCTCATGAAGGTATCATAAAATAAATTTATTGATTTGATAGAAAGAATGAGGTTACTTTGAGGACCAATTTAGAGGTAAGCACACACATGATAAAAAATGGGGAATCAGGCGAGCCACCTGATTGAGTTATTACAAATAACTCCAAGATATAGTTGAGTTAATGAATGGCCTTTTGAAGTTCAAAATAAAACAGATGTTGGGAGTTAATACCAACTGATTACCAACTGGGATTAAAGACAAGCATGGCTTGAAACAGAACAGAAGTGGGAACGATGTTTATAATACCTACATAATTGCAGAAATACAAAGGTCTTTTTCCCTTAATAAATGCTTCCCTTAAGAATGAGTAATGATCTACCTTTCTTAAACATGTGTCATTTTTACCTGTAGCATATCATTCTTTAGGCTGAAAAATTTTATCACAAATAAACCCAGGTAGTCTACAGCTGCAGGCAAATTTGCATAAAGTAAACTTGGAGATCATTCTATATCTTAAAAACGTACCTGTAGCATATCCCAGCAACGAGTTTCTGAATATTCCCAATGTCTCCAACAAGAACTCCTCTTGGCATTTCTTTGTAAAAAGCATTTCCATGCTCTTCTTAGCTGGACATTGATACACTGCGTATAGCTTCCCATATGGATCTTCTTCAAGCTAAAGGCTAGAATCATAACTTCTATTCTATGCATAATGGATGGCACCGAGCAGAAAATGAAGCCTATGGTAATGAGGGGCGAAAAATGCCATCCGACCTATTGTGGTTTACCAAGGTTCAGCAAATGGAAATTACAGAAAATTACAGATCCAAAAGAGAAGGCCACCCGATACAGGTCAAGATAATCATCAAAAGAAATACCTAGGGTAAGTGAGGGATCATACGAGGTGATAAAAAATAAAAACAGGATATAAATAACTCAAATCATGTGAAGATTAATGGAACTCTAAAAAAAAAAAAAGGAGAAGGAGATGTGGGAATCAGAGATTCCGTTAATTTTGCACACAGATGGGTCGGTGTTTGCTATATGCAAAACCGACACCACCATGGTGTTCTAACCGTGCGATTTAAACAGAAATTAAAAAAAAAAAGGAAGATCAAAAGCAACTGAGGAGGAGTAAAATTTAAAACGAATGAACTACGTGAAGAAGGAAAAATTTCACAGATAAACCAGAAAAGGAGGGGGGAAGGCTTACCTCGATGATGCTTCTGCAGTAAGGTCGGATTACCTTAGCCGATGGATAAGACCAGGAGAGGAAGCAATAAGGGGAAAAGACGGAATCGTGAAGAGAAGAGGAGATGCTGGGGTGAAACGCGATCGATGCATGAAGAGGAGGGCAATGGGGAGGTGAAAACGGATCCCCTCCCCCTTCTGCGTGCTCTCCTTTTAAAGGGAAAGGGGAGCCTTCGAGAGAGGGAGGCTGTTAGAGATGGAGGGCCACCCAGTGGGGAAGAAGGTGATGAACGAAGGAGGAGGATGGAGGCGATCGGTTGAGCATCGATGGTGGAGATGAAGGTGCTCATCGATCGAAGGGTGGAAGCTTGGGGGAGACGAGCTTGCGGCCGTTGTGAGTTTCCTCAATTTCCAAAGAGGGGGTCCCTTTTAAGATTTTTCTAAAAAAATGGTTTATGATTTTTCAAAAAGAGGTTTTAAGAGAGCGTCTTTACTAAAAAAAAAGGAGAGTAAACTGCATAGTTTCCTAAATTTTTGGATTTTTTTTGTTCTTTTCTTGACATTTTCTATATATATATATATATATATATACATATATATATATATATATATATATATTTTTGATATTTTTAGAATAAAACCCTGAAATCAAAGATTTAAAACTAATTTATTTGTATTTTTGAGAAATATTTACAAAAGAAGGTTTTCAAGGTTATTTTGAGGAAATTTCTTCAGAAAATGGATTCGGACTCGAGTTTTGAGAAAATGTTTGAGTTTTTGAATCTCGAATTGAGAAATACATGCGATGGATCCAAACGGATGTCGAATGGACTGTCTGAGCTATTTAAAGACTATTTTTGGTATTTTCTATAATTTAAATTTAAAATTTGAACAAGGAGATTTAGATTTGGATCTGGACAATGGATCCAGATCTGAAATCAATTTAAACATATAAAATGAATCTGATTTCAGTAAAACTTGAGAAATGAACTGGAATTTATATTTAAAAATGACACATTTGCTCAAAAAATGAATTTAGGGGTAAGAAGGGAATATTTAAAAGATTTTTGAAAAATTTGGGGTGTTCACAGTTGCCCCTCTTTGCTACTAAGCCGGTTGAAAGCCGAGCTTAGTGGCAAAGAAAACACTTCAAATTTTGAAAAATGCCCCAGTCAGCAGATCTGAACTAGGTGTGGAAGAATTATGGCTTTTCAGGCTTAAACCTTTGTCCTGAATGGCTTGGGGAGACGAAATCCTCAAAAATGATATGATTGAGTAGAAAATGAGGAAATCATGATGGGACTTTGGGTGATGATCCCGAAATGATGAAAGATATGAGTTTTGATCAAGTCTCATGAGTGAGGCGAGATCAGCTTCTTGGGAATGACGCAGGTTTTAGCCCTTAGCCTGGATGGGACAAAGATATATCAAGATAACCTGAATGGAGAAAGGAATAAGTGAGGACCTTGATGGGACATTTTTGGAAAATGTCTTATGAGATGAAGCTCAAGAGGGGATCCTGTCCTGGATGGATATACAAATCATGGATTCCTTGATGGGAAGAACCATGATGGGACTTGGAAGGAAACACCTCGTCAAAATGAGGGAAATTCGTTGGAACGAGATTCAAGTTTAACCACAACCTAAAGGGGACAACCATATGGAATCTCGAGTGAAGAGACCATCATGAGATCTTCGGAGTTTGGATGAACAAATCCGACAGGGTTTGCGAAAGGAGGAAGGAAATGGGGTTCCCTAAAGCTTGAAAAAGGGATGAACTTGGGCGTCTCATTTCTGAAACTAAATCAGCTTTTGAATTTAATGACCTCTCGCAGGGAGTACAGGTTTTGACCCTTAACCTGAGTGGGAACAACCATACGGATTTCTTGAAACCGTGATGGGACAGGAGAGATACTTCAACTGAATGGGGTAACTCTTCTGGAAAACAACGTTAGGTTGCACCAAAATGGATATTGAATATTTATTTCATTCTTCAGAATATCTAGAAAATTTTGCCAATAAGATAAATTTATAGTTGACTTCAATGCTTGAAAATGTGCATATGTGTGCAAAAGGTATTCTCTCTTTTACCTAGAGTATTTCCTCCAACGAGGTTAACTCTTTGGTTTTTAAGAGTCAAATTCAATAATTTTAGCGCTGATGATTTTCTTCAAGGAAGTTATCTATTTCCCTGATATGAGAAGAGAAGAAATATTCTCAATTTCATAAAAGCAAGTAGTGAAAAGACATTGATAAAAGAATTTTGCATAAGAAAAGACGACTTCTGGCAATTTCGGCAGTTTGATATCTGGGTGTTTTTCCATGATGATCTTCTTGCACTCTTTTTGAGTCATTGGGCTTTTTGGCTTTTACATCATCCTTCGCTTGGATGTTCTTGACTTTTCTCTCTTTTTCAGGGGAAGGGTACGTCACAAACTCCTTCATCTTGGAGATGTTCCGATCCTTCTTTTCTTTCTCAGGTATTATATATGATATTGGCTCAAAAGGTCTTTAGATGATAGTTGAAATCAAATATCATTTAAGGTTTGTCGGTAGGTCCATCACATCTGCCTTCATCTCGACGGTGATCCAAACTTTCCCTGGAAGGATCCGTCACAAACTCTGTCATCTTGGAGATGTTTCAAATCTTCTTTGGCCCCGGGGGTCTACTCGCTTAATTCGCCTTCATCTTGACGACAATTGAGAGATCCCTTTTGCTGATATTTGATTGCAGCTTTAAAATGGATAAGGTGATATGGATTAAGTGGATTCTTTTATCACTCAGGATATTTCCACTGCCTAATTACCAGAAAATTATCTTAAAACATGCGTTATAGCCATGATCAATATCAATTCGCTTCTGGCTTTTCAACGTCATCGAATATTTCTTTCGCCAATCATACCGAGGACATTTCTCACATCCTTTTGGTTGATCAACAGGAAAATAAATTTTTTACCTCTTTCGCAAAAAGTTTCACCCTTTTGGAAAGAAATACTAGAGGTAATCTGAGGTGATTCTTTTGTGCATTTTAAGAATATTGGCATCAACAAATATTTTTAGCAAATCGGCAAAGTCATCGAGAATCCTCTTGCGAAATAATCACTCAATATAGATTTTGACGAAACCTTGAGTTGAAACTTGGGAAGGAATATTTAGATTTTTGTTTTGACCGACCAGCTCGAAAGCAGGATTTGATTGCCCGACCAGCTCGAAAGCAGGATTTTTGGAAGTACCAGCTCGAAAGCAGGATTTTGATTGCCCGACTAGCTCGAAAGCAGCATTTTGATTGCCCGACCAGCTTGAAAGCAGGATTTTGATTGACCGACCAGCTCGAAAGCAGGATTTTGATTGACCGACCAGCTCGAAAGCACGATTTTTTGGAAGTACCAGCTCGAAAGCAGGATTTGTTTGCCCGACCAGCTCGAAAGCAGGATTTTTTGGAAGTACCCGCTCGAAAGCTGGATTTGATTGACCGACCAGCTCGAAAGCAGGATTTGTTTGACCGACCAGCTCGAAAGCAGGATTTTTTGGAAGTACCAGCTCGAAAGCAGGATTTGTTTGCCCGACCAGCTCGAAAGCAGGATTTTTTTGAAGTATCAGCTCGAAAGCAGGATTTGATTGACCGACCAGCTCGGAAGCAGGATTTTTTTGGAAGTACCAGCTCGAAAGCAGGATTTGTTTGCCCGACCAGCTCGAAAGCAGGATTTTATGGTAAAATGATTGGTATTGATATAGTTGTGACCCGAAGGCTTGTAAATGATATACTTTGATGAAGTTGTGACCCAAAGGCTTGAAGATGATAGACATTGATAAAATGGTAACCCGAGGGCTTGATAATGAAAGACATTTGATGAATTGATAGACATTTGATGGAAAATTAGTATATAATAGACAATGATTCAGGTTTATCCCTTAACCTGAAAGGGAAGAGGGAGATTTTTGAGGATATACTTGGGACTTGAATTTAGAAGAGATATGACGAGATTTTATGATTTAGGGTTTAGGATTTAGGATTTAGATGGACCAGCATATTTGGCTGTATGCAGTCCAATTTTCAGGATTAACCCCTTGTCCTGAATGGGAAACATAGAAAGAATAAACTTTGAGAAGACAGAAGGATATGGAATTTTGAAAAAAAATGTAGAATATTTGAGGAAATTGATTTATTTTTGTAAAAAGAATTCTCACAGGTAGCATTGTTGCCCCTATGAGTGATCTTAGGATTATCCCTTATCCTGAGAAAGAATACCTCGAATGTCGAGGTTCAGGTTTATCCCTTAACCTGAAAGGGGAAAGAATAGAATTTAAGAAAAGAAATTTAGAAAATCAATTTGATGAGACTTGTATTTGCAAAAAGAATTCTCATAGGTAACATCATTGTTCTTACGAGAGGTCTCAGGATTATCCCTTATCCTAAATGGGAGAAAGCATAAAATTTAAGAAAATTTAATGAAGGAAAAATGATATAAATCTACAAAGAATCAATAAAGATTGGCAAAACTTGTATTTACAAAAGAATCCTCATAGGTAGCATTATTGCTCCTACGAGGGGTCTCAGGATTATCCCTTATCTTGAATGGGAACACCTCGGACAATGAGGGTCAGGTTTATCCCTTAACCTTAGCGGGCAAATGAATAAAGGAAATACCTCATGGGAAAGAGGCATCAGGTTTATCCCTTAACCTGAAAGGGTAAAGAATGGATAAAATTTAATAGAATTGAGGAAATATTGATAAACTTAAAATTTGATGTAAACTTGATAAAAATATGAATAAAATGAATGAAATTGATAAAGATATCAAAATTAACTGAAGATTTACAAGATTTGAGAAAAGGAGTTTTTCTGATCCTACCTGCATATGGGATCTTTGGAAGAAAAAATGTTTATTTAAAAGATAGGTGAAAAATCATTTTTGGGAGGAAAAATCATTTGTAAGAAGAATGATCAGCGCAAGATCTGATCCTTTAAAAAGGGAATCATCATGAGAGATCATCATGAGGTTTGATTTTGAGGATAGAGGTTTTAAAAACCAATTTTAAGAGAGAAAACAAATACGAGGTGATGAATTGAAGACAAATGGTTTTCAAAACCTAATTTGGAGAAGGAAAATCAACATGTTAGTTTATTTAAAAGGGATTTAGATCAAAATATTTAAAATTTTGAAGAATTTTGCAGAAATTTTATGATTTTGAAAATCCTCATAGGTAATATCATTTCTCTCATGATGGAGAAAAACAAGTTTTGAAAAATAAATGACAAGGATTTAAAAATTTTGAAAAATAGCAAGCAGGATCAAAAAGATTTTGAAGAAATCAGAAAGAAAAGGCAATACACCTGGGTTTTTAAAAGGGGAAATTTTGAATAATATATACCCAGGGTTTTGAAGAATATAGGGAAGATATAAAACATCATACAATCACAGATATACAAACAAGGATGTACAAGCAGCATTCCCTAAAGCCGACTCTACATGCAATATTTTAAAATGGCTGATAGGACCTTAATCCTAACTCTAAGATTTAGATCATCTGGTTCCAATCAAGGTATGTCGATATACTTAAGCCGAAGCTCGAAGTACGTGGCATAGAAATATTCCTCCGGTTCTAAGGTAAAAGGTTTCCCAACATCCTTGAGCACCTACCGATATACCTCGGACTATGGCCCTTAGGTACGTGGTAGGGGGGCGCGAACCCAAATAAGTGGTCCAGTTGTGAGGCTCTCTCCCAAACTATGGTTCAGTGAGACAACCCAGCAACGTGAAGACCGTGACAATATAGGTAGGGATGTTTTCAAAATATGATCAACATGCAATAAAATCAGAAGGCTCTAATGCAAGTCCTAAAGAGATATATTTAAATAAGAAGAAGCATACACTTGCATACATTGTTTTGCATTCAATCCCTAAAATTGAGGAGAGTTATATTTAAGACCTAAGTCTAATGTGAACATGGAATATTCTCCTCAATATGGTCCTACCAAACCATACTTAGATCTTATATGCAATGATGTCAGCTTTAGGACAGAGTCTAGGCTCCTAAGGTTTGCATGAAAATATAGCTGACATATGTAGAATAAAGACATAGACTATATTAAAGCAAAGCAAAGGCATAGATTCAACCAGACGAAGACGAGGTCCCATCACGGTCGCCAAAACTGTGATCATCGCAAAAAAAAATTCCTCTTTCGTTGTTTCTCTCTCTTCCTTCTCTTTTCCTTTTCCAACCTCTATTTTCCTCCTTTTTGAAGGGAGAAGAATAAAAGAAAGAAAAGAGAAAGAGAAGAGAAAAGAAAGAAAGAAAGAGAGAGAAGAGGAAATATTTCGTGGGTTTTCACTTGACCTTTATTTGAAAAATATTTAGAAAATAACTCGCCTCCGTTTTGAAAATTTGCGGGAAAAAATGGAGAGACGGGATTCGCTCGTCGGTACGAGGTTCGACCGTTCCTGGCGCCTTTACCAGAGGTAATCGAACCAAGGATCGAATCTATGCCTTTTGCTTTGCCTAAATATAATCTAAGAATTTATTCTAACTCTAAATGCACAATGAATCATGCTTGTGCAATGCAAGAATGTATGCTCCTTTTGAAAGATGTTTTGAAAATTTCCAAGTATTCTGAGATGAACTTTGATAAGGGAGTGAAGAAATGATTGAATCTAACTTTAGAACTTGAGATAGATCAGAGAAGTTCTAAGTCTTTGAAATAAATCAGAGTTGGAAAATAAAATCTTGATTTTGAGAAAGAATGATTTGAAGCTTTGAAATGAAAGGAAATGAAGTTTCAAAGTCAGAAATGGACTTTGAATTTTGAATTTGAATTTAGGAAAGAAAATGAATACTTGAGCTGGAATTGAATTTAGATTTTGAAGTTTGAAATTGGAATGGATTGAGAAACTCAAATGGTATTTAAGAATAAAAATTGATTTAAGAGATTCAGATTAGATCCAAAAATGGAATTGAAATCTAAAATTGGAATTGGATTTCGGATCCTAATATGGATTTGGATCTGAAGTCTGAGATCCAATGTAGAGTTGGACTCTGGATCCTAAGATGGATTTGGATCTGAAGTCTGAGATCCAAGGTGAAATTGGATTTTGGATCCTATAAGGAAATTGGATCTGGAGTCTGAGATCCAATGTGAAATTGGATTTTGGATCCTATAAGGAGAATTGGATCTGAACTCTGAAACCCGATATAAATGTTGAATCCTGGATCCTAAAATGGATTTAGAATTGTTTGAATTAAGAACATCCAAGTTTTGAATCGAACTTGGAATATGAATTTCGAAGTCAAATGGGACTTTGAATTTGAAATCTGAAGAAGAAGATGAATCAAGAATTTCTAAGTTGGAATTGAATTTGGAAAATGAAATTTAGAATTTGAATCTTGAATATACAAATGAATTTCAAATTTTAAATTGGACTTGAATTTTGAATGGAGTTTTGAGTATAAAATGAATTTGAATTTTCAAAGTCAAATTGAACTTTGAAATCTGATTTGAATTTTGAATATAAAATGAATTTGGAATTTCAAAGTCAAATTGAACTTTGAAATCTGATTTGAATTTGAATATAAAAATGACTTCGAAATCTCAAAGTTAAATTGAACTTTGAGATTTGAAAATGAAATTGAATTTGAAAATGAAAGGATGAATTGGTTTTTATAGGAATTGAAGATGGATTGAGGAAGATGTTTACATCACTTGGAGTTTTTGAAAAGGGAGTTTGGAAAATATGATGCAGTTCTATCTAAATGATGAATGAATTAAAATTTTTGAATTTAGATTTTGAAAAGCTATTCCATTCTTCAAATGAATTAAAATAAGATTGAAAATATAATACATCCTTGACTATGGTCATTGAATATATTACATAATAATCTATATTTAAATTCAAGAGAAGAATAAAATACATTTGGTGCTTTTATAGAATTTATAATGAAATTAACTCTCAATATACCCTGACTATGGCCATTGGTATATATTTTAAGTCAATTTTAAGTTAAATTCTAATAAAAGACGAAAATATTTAAGAAAATATGATGGATTTTGAAAAATGGATCCAGTGTGGATCCAGTGTTATTTCGTAAAAGATAAAAATCCTAAGTTTTGTCCACACCCTGACTATGGCCATTGATGTGGATCATCAACTTAGAATTGATTTACCTCTTATGAAATGGTGCACGTGCCATTCGTGTTTCACCAATGTGAGAATTTGAAAAATAAAGGTAAAGATGCATAAAAACAAGTAATTCATGATATCTACAATGCTCATTCATTCTAGCTAAAACTGGAAATATAAATTTTCATTAAGCTCTAACTATTACAACACACCAAAATTGAATTTATAACTCCTAATGATGATATATTTCACATATTTCCTGCAAAAACACTTGGTTAGTATAAGAATAGAAGAAAATTTGCACATATCACATGAACATTAATGGCAAAATGCTCACATACCAAGGTTTTTTTTTAAGATCTAAATTATGGAAAGATGAAACTGATATGTATCTATATACGTATATACATGCATATATATATATATATATATATATATATATATATATATATATATATATATATATATATATATACATCATTTGGTTTTGCATTGGAAGTGATATATTGCAATGGGAGGAATTTGGGATATACATTGGGTAGACTGATGTGGCATGGGTGTAGAGAAATCAAGCAGTAAATTGTAAAGGGGATGGTGATGCTGCAACAGGTGATTGACAAGGATAAAACTCAGATGGTAGTGAAGGGATTTGTAGTAATGTTGGGCATTACTGTGGAAGTTTGAAAGGGAAACCTAAGCAGTGTATTGTTACTGTTGTGTGTATGTTTTAGAGACTACAGCAGTGCTAATCATTGCTGTAGGTACAAAGGGGGATGTCACAGGTGGTTGATGAAACAGGGGTTGTTGTGAAATGCATTGAATATATGATAGTATGTAAGGCTGGGGATGATTGGTAGTGTTGTTGCAGGAAAATACAGCAAAATACCGGTGGGTGCTGTGCAAACTGAGGTATATGTTATAAGTGCCTGGTAAATGGAAGGTAGACTGCTATATAGCAGTGAAATGACAGTGAGGGCTGGAGACATGACAGTGAGGGCTGGGAAAAATGGGTGATTGCTGTGTAACAGTGAAGTAAGGTAGTGATGGCAGCAAGTGTGGTGACGATGTAGTGAAAATGGTGCCGGAGAATGTTTGAGGTTGCTACACTTGGCATATACAGCAGTGCTTTTTATGGCTGTAGGTGTAGGAAGAAGCACGACAGTGGTTTTTCTTCTTGTACTGCTGTAAATCGAAAGAGGCTACAGTGATGTTGTTGCAAGTAGGACTGCAGCATGGTGCTGTTTGTGATGGCTATAATGGTAATAGCAGGGGCTGCAGGAAGTGATAACTGGGTGCCGACTCATTACAATGAATAGAATGATACATGTTAGCAGGAATAGTGGCAGACGAAGATGGTGGCACAGAATAACACAACATCTTATTATCAAAAGGTCGGATCATACCTGTACATTTGACGTTTTTGCCAGCAGAATCGATGTGTTGCAAACCTATCAAATGACATGTTATGCACATATTCTTTGCATTTCTCCAGCTGTTTATCAAGGATAATCAGAAACTCAGAACATCTCTCGGGCACATGATTGATAATATTGTCAATGATATCTTAAATTGAACCTTCAAAAGGTTTAAAAGACCAATCTGTATGATTGAGTCAACAGAAGCAATTGCACCCAGAGCAGCCACAATGCTGCTGAGATTGACTCCTTATAACGCCTCATGAAGGTATCATAAAATAAATTTATGGATTTGATAGAAAGAATGAGGTTACTTTGAGGACCAATTTAGAGGTAAGCACACGCACGATAAAAAATGGGGAATCAGGCGAGCCACCTGATTGAGTTATTACAAATAACTCCAAGATATAGTTGAGTTAATGAATGGCCTTTTGAAGTTCAAAATAAAACAGACGTTGGGGGTTAATACCAGCTGATTACCAACTGGGATTAAAGACAAGCGTGGCTTGAAACAGAACAGAAGTGGGAACGATGTTTATAATACCTACATAATTGCAGAAATACAAAGTCTTTTTCCCTTAATAAATGCTTCCCTTAAGAATGAGTAATGATCTTCCTTTCTTAAACATGTGTCATTTTTACCTGTAGCATATCATTCTTTAGGCTGAAAAATATTATCACAAATAAACCCAGGTAGTCTACAGCTGCAGGCAAATTTGCATAAAGTAAACTTGGAGATCATTCTATATCTTAAAAACGTACCTGTAGCATATCCCAGCAACGAGTTTCTGAATATTCCCAATGTCTCCAACAAGAACTCCTCTTGGCATTTCTTTGTAAAAAGCATTTCCATGCTCTTCTTAGCTGGACATTGATACACTGCGTATAGCTTCCCATATGGATCTTCTTCAAGCTAAAGGCTAGAATCATAACTTCTATTCTATGCATAATGGATGGCACCGAGCAGAAAATGAAGCCTATGGTAATGAGGGGCGAAAAATGCCATCCGAGCTATTGTGGTTTACCAAGGTTCAGCAAATGGAAATTACAGAAAATTACAGATCCAAAAGAGAAGGCCACCCGATACAGGTCAAGATAATCATCAAAAGAAATACCTAGGGTAAGTGAGGGATCATACGAGGTGATAAAAAATAAAAACAGGATATAAATAACTCAAATCATGTGAAGATTAATGGAACTCTAAAAAAAAGGAGAAGGAGATGTGGGAATCAGAGATTCCGTTAATTTTGCACACAGATGGGTCGGTGTTTGCTATATGCAAAACCGACACCACCATGGTGTTCTAACCGTGCGATTTAAACAGAAATTAAAAAAAAAAGGAAGATCAAAAGCAACTGAGGAGGAGTAAAATTTAAAACGAATGAACTACGTGAAGAAGGAAAAATTTCACAGATAAACCAGAAAAGGAGGGGGGAAGGCTTACCTCGATGATGCTTCTGCAGTAAGGTCGGATTACCTTAGCCGATGGATTAGACCAGGAGAGGAAGCAATAAGGGGAAAAGACGGAATCGTGAAGAGAAGAGGGGATGCTGGGGTGAAACGCGATCGATGCATGAAGAGGAGGGCAATGGGGAGGTGAAAACGGATCCCCTCCCCCTTCTGCGTGCTCTCCTTTTAAAGGGAAAGGGGAGCCTTCGAGAGAGGGAGGCTGTTAGAGATGGAGGGCCACCCAGTGGGGAAGAAGGTGATGAACAAAGGAGGAGGATGGAGGCGATCGGTTGAGCATCGATGGTGGAGATGAAGGTGCTCATCGATCGAAGGGTGGAAGCTTGGGGGAGACGAGCTTGCGGCCGTTGTGAGTTTCCTCAATTTCCAAAGAGGGGGTCCCTTTTAAGATTTTTCTAAAAAAATGGTTTATGATTTTTCAAAAAGAGGTTTTAAGAGAGCGTCTTTACTAAAAAAAAGGAGAGTAAACTGCATAGTTTCTGAAATTTTTGGATTTTTTTTATTTTTTTATTTTTTTATTTTTTTGTTCTTTTCTTGACATTTTCTCTCTATATATATATATATATATTTTGATATTTTTAGAATAAAACCCTGAAATCAAAGATTTAAAACTAATTTATTTGTATTTTTGAGAAATATTTACAAAAGAAGGTTTTCAAGGTTATTTTGAGGAAATTTCTTCAGAAAATGGATTCGGACCCGAGTTTTGAGAAAATGTTTGAGTTTTTGAATCTCGAATTGAGAAATACATGCGATGGATCCAAACGGATGTCAAATGGACTGTCCGAGCTATTTAAAGACTATTTTTGGTATTTTCTATAATTTAAATTTAAAATTTGAACAAGGAGATTTAGATTTGGATCTGGACAATGGATCCAGATCTGAAATCAATTTAAACATATAAAATGAATCTGATTTCAGTAAAACTTGAGAAATGAACTGGAATTTATATTTAAAAATGACACATTTGCTCAAAAAATGAATTTAGGGGCAAGAAGGGAATATTTAAAAGATTTTTGAAAAATTTGGGGTGTTCACAGAGGGGCATCTGTAAACACCCCAAATTTTTCAAAATCTTTTAGATATTTCCTTTTTGCCCCTAAATTCATTTTTTGAGCAAATGAGTCATTTTTAAATCTAAATTCCAGTCCATTTCTCAAGTTTTATTGAAATTAAATTCATTTCATATGTTTAAATTGATTTCGTATCTGGATCCATTGTCCAGATCCAAATCTGAGTCTCCTTGTTCAAATTTTAGCTTAAAATTATAGAAAATACCAAAAATAGTCTTTAAATAGCTCGGACAGTCCATTCGACATCCGTTTGGATCCATCACATTATATTTCTCGATTCGAGTGTCAAAACTCGAACATTTTCTCAAAACCTGGGTCAAAAACCCCTTTTTCTGAAGAAATTCTCTCGAAATGGACTAAAATTCTCAGAAAAATACTTTTGTAAATATTCCTCAGAAAAATACAAAAATCTAGTGTTTAAAACTTTGTTTTCTTTTAAAATCTTAGTTTTTTTACTACAAAAATACAAAAAAATAAAAAAATCATGCAAAAAACCAAAAAAATTAGAAAAATTACAAGAAAAAAAAATGAGTTTAAAAACTTTTTAAGACAATTTTGCTAAAAAAAAAATCAGTCTTATGAAAAATGTTGTTGAAGGAGTCTCTTTTTGGAAAATCCAAAAATTTTACCCTTCACGAACCTTCCAAATACCTCCCTTTTTCTCTCTCGCCCGATTTTCTCAGGATTTTCCCTCAGAAACCCTATTCCCCTCTTCTCTTACGGCTTCTCCTCTCCAAACAGCCACACGCCCCCATGTGCGAGCTCCTCCTCTGCAAGCCACCCATCACCAACCGAAACCTCCATCTCCCGATCTCTGTCCATCTGCAACAAACCCCCAACCGCATCCTCCTTCTTCCTCCTTAAAAGGGCATTCAGGAGAACCCTAAAACGGATCGTCTTCACCCCTCCCTTTTCTGGTACATTCCTCTTCTTCTACTTCACGAGCCCATTACCACCTTACCATTCTTCCCTCTTTCACGATGATCCATCATCTACCTCCGCATATACTCCAGTGCTCTGATGCTTCTATCTCCTCTAATGCTTCCCCTCAATAATTGGGGAAGAAGCCTCGGCTCTCCCTCAAAACCTCTACAAAACCACGGCAGGTATCCCTTTTTCCTCCCATTTTATATTTATTTTTCCTATCCATCGCCCCTTTCTTCCTTCCTGTAAGAAAGTTCTTCATCTATGCCTCATTGTCATGATTTGATTTCCGTTTCTTTTACGATTTTATGTTACTGTTTACCAAGGAGCAATATGCATGGTATCGTTTTACATCAAGTAATATCGACCTACGCATTGCGATATTGATGGAATCTATGTATTCCTACATCACATTTCCCTTCTTTTGATCTTCCATTTACGATCTTCTTTGCTTATAGTTTTTTTTTTCTTTCCTTTTCCTCTGCTTTCATTAGCTTTTGATCTTAAGTTGTTTTGTTAATATTATTAATTTTCTATTTTTCATCTACAAGTTACTTCTGATTTTCCTGTTTTGAATCCCTGTTCAGGTATTAAATCTGATGATCCTTCATTTTTTTTTATGCATTTCTGCAAAGTATTTCATTCATATATATTTTCTTATGTTTATTGCACTATACCCAATCCAGCTCCATGGGCTTCCGATGTGATTCAATATTCCCCTTTGCAAACTCGTTCTCGTCGAGTTGCTTGAGATCCCCTAGTTCATGCCTTGCACATTAGATCATTTGGGATATCCTTCATATATCAGTACTCGATTGCTCCCATGTATAAGCATCTATGGTCATTAGACATGATCTTTTTCACCATATGATATCAGTTAGGAGCTCCCAACATGATGAAGTTTTGTGGCTCACAGGGCTTGAACTCTGTGTATGGTGATAGTCGAATCTAAGAGAAATCTAGTGAATAGAGGTGCGGTCTTGTCCAAAACCTGGGCACGGGGATATTGATCAGACTGTTATTTTCCCCCATTTTCTTGTGTTGGTAGCTGTGATACATTTTATAGAGATCCCTTTGTTTTCTTTAACTTCCTGTTTTATGATTTTGATTGGTTTGTCCACATCTTCTAGTTCTATGTTGCATTTTGGTTGATTGAGGGTTTGGTGGTTTGCCAAAATTTGGGAGATCAATCTGCCGTGCACTAAATAGTCCAGATCGACCTGCTATGTTGTTAAAAACTGTTCAGTCCACAGGTGAATTCAGTCTCTGATGATTTGAAACCAGATAACACCGGTATGTATACTCCATCTCCTACAATTGGTTTCATGCCCTTGCTTCCTGCGTAAATTTGGGGAAGGGTTAGCAGCCTCTCCTAGGCAATTGATTCCCAGTAAAAACTGTCCTGTTGATTTGCTCTCATAGAAGTTGAAATTCCCAAAGGTTTACTCTATTTTCAGATTTTTTTTTGATATCTAAATGGGTTTCGATATTGCAGTAGAATGAGGAAGCTGGATGCACCATCAGCAAGTGTCACCGTGACCATCCCATGGTGCTAGGTGGTGGCTTTCGGTCGTCTAAATCAATCGGAACCAAAGCTCATAATATGTCTGAGGACATCCTCCTAAAGAATCTAGCTGCGTCTTCTCAGATGGAATGACATTATGATTACAAAAAAAAAAAAAACCATTCAATAGGCTATGTGGAATTACCCATCGGATCACCAGTGAAAGCATCTCAATATGTTGATTGGCATCATTATGGTATGCTGCTTGGAAATATCTGGATATACTAGTACGGAGCATCTTGAGAGGCAGTCTGCAATATCCTGGTTCCTGTACGTCAGATGTTGATGCTGCTAGAAAGACATTGATTTCCCCCTTAAACAACTGGTTTGGCTCCTGCTCTATATGTTTAATCAGTTGATTTTTGACAGCCTTTTTCTCAATGATCTTAGCAAGCTGTCTGTTCTATCGTCTTCTTCAGCACAAGAGGAAGTCACTGGGCAATCATTGCAACCTGTTAACATCATTTCATTTTTTTTTTCTTTTCAATTCATTGCGATGTGTAACAGTTCATTAGGAGAATGAAGGAGGTCGGATGGCTCAGTACTAAATACACTAGCCTATTCTCTACACTGATTTTCTAGAAACTGTTTACAATTTGATTATTCATTTTTTTTTTTTTCTGTGGCATCTTCATATACACCCATTTAGTTCCTTATCTTACCTTGGGTATTACCTGTGCTATAAACCTCTATCCCACCATTGTACTAAGGAACAAGGTATGAATTCAAGTGTTGTGTAAGATAAACACAGATTATTGTTTAAAGACTGAAGTTCCTTTTGCAACTTATGCCTCTTTGGTTTGCCTGTTTCACTGAGTTCATATTGAGGGATGTCCTTTTCTACTTCTTTGCCTGGGCTTTTCTGTTTATATATATATATATATATATATATATATATATATGTATATATATATATATACGTAGAACTGATGGTGAATATTGTGGCTTTTGAAATTCCTCAGCAGTTGGTAAACTGCTATGGCCCTTTAGCTTTCGGGGCAGATTGACGCACTGTTGTAGCTTGCAGGCCTTCACAGTAGTTTCCAAAATTAAGGTAACTCCATTATTCTCCCAACATTTCAATTGGCATATCTTTTGCAACTTGGTGATAACGCTTGCTTAGGATTTGTGCTAAATGGGTGCCTAGAAGTAATTCCCTGATAAGGACTGAACCAGACATCTGAGCTGTTGTAAATCATGATAGGCCACTGGTCCAAGAGGCTAAATTGTTGAGTTATTGTAGAATATGTTCTGGGCTGATGTAGTGCTTTGGTTGCAGGTGGTTGACTTACCCTTTTCACTATGCCCGATCTTGGTGATTGAGGTTCACTATGGTTTAACGATATGGTTATTCTCCAGCAATGTGTTCAAGGGAATGGGTCGCCAATCGTGTGTGGTCAACCCGTCATGGCTGCCACAACTGGGATATGCGCTTCACTTAGGTACGCAATTGCAATTTGTGGATGAATAGCTGTATCTTTTGACAATTCACTATCAGCAAAGAATGAAGAAATTTCTTGTTTCACAAAGATTAATTTTTCCAAAAACACCAGAATTTGTATTAGAAACCTGTGCTAGAGATTGATTTATGAGAAGTATGAAAACTGATCGGATATCATTTTCTTGACATCAGTTGATATTATCACTTAGTGTCACTTAGTGTTTGCAGAGTATATCATTCACACCCACGATAGTCCCATGGGCTGCTACCAGCTCCATCCCATATGTACACTCTCATTAGAGCAAATGCTGCATATACACTCACGGCACTCAAGCCTCCTACCTTCCACTTTTTTTTTTTTATATATTATCCATGTTGTTCCCACTTACAGCAGTAATATCATTCCATCCCATCCACTGCAATTATACTCACCTGTATATAGCATGTTTTCAACATCTTCAGTACTATTGCATTCGCAGCAGTGCACACACACCATTTCATTTCACTTGTATATCGCATCTCATTATCTTCATTACATTGTACCTGTATGTTTGCTACATAGTGTACAACACCTGTATACCGATATTCCCTACATTTACTTCAGTTTCAGCAAGCATCAATTACATCCATTTCTGGCTGCACCTACAACAAAACTCACACTTTTGCCAATAAATACTGATTCAGCACACCACCTTACACTTATGACCACTATGTCATTCACCCGATTGGGTAGACCCATGATCATTTCTCATATCATTCATCCCATAGGTTGTAGGACATGTATTGCATTTTTTCCATCCATATACATTTTTTTATTTGGCATATGCAAGTGCATTTCCCATTGGCATACACATATATTTTGTACCTTCAATATCCATCCCATTCATTACATGTGCTACCTCTTAGCATAGGTGCATGCATCTTTACTTTGGTAGGTGCGCGTGTACCCTTTCATTAGCACAAACATTTTACTTAGGAGTATTGTATAAAGCATCATATTTAGCCATGGGTATATGGGTTTGTGACATGATATTTTCTATCACCTCTTATATTCTTGCTTTTGTGCTGAGCTTACCTTCACAAGGATAACATGGAAAATGTTGTTTTACTTTCCTAGATTAGAGGTCTCAGTTTAAAGATTGTAACAAATTGACATTAATGAGAATCTACATTTCCTGTCTTAGATAAAATGAATGAGCATTGTAAATATCATAAATTTGCTTGTTTTCCATGCATTTTGCCTTTATTTCTCAAATTCTCACAAATGGCTACACGAATGGCACGTGCACCATTTTGTAAGAGGTAAATCAATCCTAAGTTGATGATTTACATCAACGGCCATAGTCAGGATGTAAACAAAACTTAGTATTTTTATCTTTTATAAAATAACATTGGATTCACACTGGATCCTTTTCAAAAATCATCATATTTTCAAATATTTCTTTCTTTTATTAGAGTTTAACTTAAAATTGGCTCAAAATATATACCAATGGCCATAGTCAGGGTATATTGAGAGTTAATTTCATTTCAAACTCTATAAAAAGCACAAAAATATGTTTTATTCTTCACCTGAATTTAAATATAGATTATTATATAATACGTTCAATGACCATAGTCAATGATGTATTATATCTTCAATCTTATTTTAAATTCATTTAAAGAATGAAATAGCTTTTCAAAATCCAATTTCAAAAATTCAAATTCATTCATCATTTAGGATAGAACTGCATCATATTTTCAAAATTCCTTCTTCAAAAACTCCAAGTGATGTAAATATCTTCCTCAATCTATCTTCAATTCTTATAAAAACCAATTCATCCTTTCATTTTCAAATTCAATTTCATTTTTCAATCTCAAAGTTCAATTTAACTTTGAGATTTCAAAGTCATTTTTATAATTCAAATCAGATTTCAAAGTTCAATTTGACTTTGAAATTCCAAATTCGTTTTATATTCAAAAATCTAATCAAACTCAAAGTTCAATTTTAACTTTGGGACTCTTGATTCATCTTCTAAATTCAAAAATTCAAGGTCTAATTTGACTTTGAAATTTGTTTGTATATTCAAATTCTAAATTTCATTTCTCAAGTTCAATTTGAACTTGGAAGTTCTTGATTCATCTCCTGAATGTAAACTCCAAATCCATTTTAGGATTCAGGATTCAACATTCATATTGGATCTCAGACTTCAAATCCAAATCTATTTTAGATCCAGAACTCAACTTCCACTTTAGATCTTAGATTTCAGGTCTAAACCTACTTTAGGATCTAAAATCCAATTTCACCTTGGATCTCAGACTTCAGATCCAAATCCTCTTTAGGATCCAGAATCCAATTCCACTTTTGGATCTCAGACTTCAGATCCAATTCCTCTTTAGGATCCAGACTCCAATTTCATTTCGGATCTTAGACTTCAGATCCAATTCCTCTTTAGGATCCAGACTTCAGTTTCACTTTGGATCTTAGATTTCAGATCCAAATCCATCTTAGGATCTAGAGTCCAACTCTATATTGGATTTCAGACTTCAAGATCCAAATCCATCTTAGGATCCAAAGTCCAACTCTACAGTGGATCTCAGACTTCAGATCCCAAATCCATCTTAGGATCCAGAACCCAAATTTACATCGGATCTCAGATTTCAAATCCATTTTAAGATCCAATTCCATTCCTAAATTCTAGATTTCAAATCCAATTCCATTTTCAGATCTCGTCTGAATCCATTTCTACTTTCTATATCATTTGGATCTCTCAAGCTTGTCCTGATTTCAAATCTTAAGAGTACACTTTCAAATTTCATCTTCTTCTCCTAAATCCATGATTAAATTCAAAGTCCATTTCTGACTTTGAAATTCCATTTTCTTTCATTTCAAAGCTTCAAATCTTTCTCTTCAAAATCAATATTAATTTTCCAACTCTGAAAACTTAGAACTTCTCTGATCTATCTCAAGTTCTAAGTTAAATTCAAATATTTCTTCATTCCCTTACCAAGTTCATCTCAGAATACTTGGAAATTTCCAAAACATCTTTGAAAAGAGCATACATCCTCGCATTGCACAAGCATGATTCTTTGTGCATTTAGATTTAGAAATCCTTAGATGATATTTAGGCAAAGCAAAAGGCATAGATTTGATCCTTGGTTCGATTACCCCTGGTAAAGACGCCAGGAACGGTCGAACCTCGTACCGACGAGCGAATCCCGTCTCTCCATTTTTCCGCAAATTTTAAAAAACGGAGGCGAGTTAAATTTCTAAATATTTTCAAATTAAGGTCAAGTGAGACCGCGCAAAATAATTCATCTTCTCTCTTTCTTTCTTTTCTCTTCTCTTTCTCTTTTCTTTCTTTTATTCTTCTCCCTTCAAAAGGGAGGAAAATAGAGGTTAGAAAAGGAAGAGAGAAGGAAGAGAGAGAAACCACAAGAGAGGAAAAATTTTGCGATGATCACAGCAGGTTCCATGCTCAGAAAATGACCATTTTTCCCTCCAGCGATCTCAGAAACTGGATGATGATGCTTGGTGGAAATGTCGGAGAGGTGAGTGAAAATTTGGGGTGTTTACAGAATCTCTTTGTCAAAAATGAAGAAGAAAAGCATCCAAATCTCCCAAGCATGCAAGCTCAGTCCAGCTACCAGGCAGGGGTCAGCACTCAGCAGAAGTCAAACAAGCCGAAGAAAGCAAAGCATGAAGGTTGGGGTTATGATCGTCAGCTTACCCCTCTAGGTCAGCCGATCGAAGAAGTTCTCCAATACCTGCTCGAGAAAGAAATGATCAAACTCCCAAAGCAGGATGACCCCTCTGTCACCAAAGGGAAATGGAAGAATCGCTTTTGCAAGTTTCATCGAGCGAGGGGGCATGACACGGAGCGCTGCTTCGTCCTCAAAAACATTGTGCAGGACTACATTGATAAAGAGCTTCTGGTACCAGAGGAAGGAGAAGAGCAGCCTGCAGGTTCAACCAGACCTTTTCCAGACCAATCAGAGAATTGAGAATGCCAAGAGTTTTTCGCTTTCATCCCTTTCTGTCAGTCGCTTTGTAGGGGCACGTCAGCCCAGTCTTTGTGACTTCTTTTAGTTAAAATACTTGTAAATATTCAGTTTTGTTATCAACTTTTGCTCATCAATGAAATGTCGATTTTCTTTATATCTTTGATATTCAATACTTTCTTCTTTTTGCTATATTGGGGCATTAAATTTCTTTTTCAAAATTCGGGACAATCCTCACATCATTCATGAGAGAAATGATATTGCCTATGAGGGTCTTTCAAAAATCATGAAAATTTTAGTTCAAATATTTTATTACAACCTTTTTCAAAGATCAACCCTTGTGTTGATCATATTTTTCTAACAAATTGATTTCAAATCATTGCATTTCAAAGATCAACCCTTGCGTTGATCATATTTTCTGAAAATTGATTTCGAATTACTGCATTTCAAAGATCAACCCTTGTGTTGATCATATTTTTCAAAGAATTGACTTCGAATCATTACATTCAAAGATCAACCTTTGTGTTGATCATATTTTCTAAAAATTAGTTTCGAACCATTACATTCAAAGAACAACCATTGTGTTTATCTCATTTTCCAAAATTTGATTTCATTGCATTCAAAGATCAACCCTTGTGTTGATCATATTTTCTAAAAATTGATTTTGAATCATTGCATTCAAATATCAACCCTCGTGTTGATCATATTTCCTACAAATTAGTTTACAAATCATTGCTTCAACAAAAAAAAAAATTTAACCCTCATGATGATCTCTCATGAATGATCCCCTTTCAAAGATTAGCTCTCGTGGTTAATCTTTCTTTCCAAAAAAATGATTTTCTCATCTTCTTCTCTCATTTTAAAGATCCCACATGCAGGCAGGATCAAACTCTTTTTCAAATCTTCTTTCAGTCTTTATCAGTTTTGTTTACCTTTATCAAATTTTATTAAATTTTATTCGTCCATTTTTATTCTTCTTGTCAAATCTTATTTCAAAATCTTACCCTTTCAGGTTAAGGGATAAACCTGATGCCTCTTTCCCATGAGGTATTTCTTTTTTTCCTTCTTTTCTTTCTTTCTTTCCCTTTCAGGTTAATTGATAAACCTGATGCCTCTTTCCCATGAGGTATTTCTTTTTCCATCTTTTCTTTATTTTTCCCTCCTTCAGGTTAAGGGATAAACCTGAAACCTCATCCTACGAGGTCCTTCTTTCTTCAGGATAAGGGATAGTCCTGAATGTCTTTCTCTTTTAAAGCTTCATTAATCTCTGCTAAAATCTTTTTCTTCATCCAATTTTATCAATTTTATTTCTTAATTAAATTTTAATTCTTCTAATTCTTTATCAAAGCTTTTTCATCAACTTTTGCCTAAATTTTATTCCTTTCCCATTCAGGATAAGGGATGATCCTGAAACCCCTCATAAGAGCAGCAATGCTACCTGTGAGAATTCTTTTACAAAAATAAAATTCCATAAAATTTCCTTAATTCTTCTCTTTCATCAAATTTCCCATCAATTTCTATCTCCTCTCATTCAGTTCTTCTCAAATTTTATTTTCTCCCCATTCGAGATAAGGGGGCAATCAGATCACATGCAAATAAATTCAGTCCTCTAAATGGTCATTCTCAATCCTAAGTCTGGTCCTCGCACTAGCAAATTTTTAAAAACTCAATCTTTTGATTAAAAACTTTCTGTCAGAAACCCGAATTCTTACTTGGGCTTCTTCCCTTTATTCTTTCATTCGAAGTTCTGAGTTCTGACCAGGACTTCCTTTTGAATCCAATCCTCGCATTGGAAATCCATCATTTCTTTAGAAATCTGAGTTCCAGCTCGGGTTTTTCCTCTATTATTTTTCGTTCGAAGTTCTGAGTTCCGACCAGGACTTCCTTTTGAATCAAATCCTCGCATTGGAAATCAATCATTTCTTTAGAAATCCGAGTTCCAGCTCGGGTTTTTCCTCTATTATTTTTCGTTCGAAGTTCTGAGTTCCGACTAGGACTTCCTTTTGAATCCAATCCTCGCATTGGAAATCAATCATTTCTTAGAAATCCGAGTTCCAACTCGGGTTTTCCCTCTATTATTTTTCGGTCGCATTGGAAATCAATTATTTTTCCCTCTGCACTTGCATTTTTTGCATTTGCAGCAATGTCTGCATCTTTAACTTCTGCCTTTAATTGTCTTGGATCGGCTGTATATCATATTATGCTCTGGGTACTTATATGCTCCCCAGTTATACCCTCGCATTTGTCATAGCATATCACTGAATATTACACTGCATCATCACTTTCATTGTTGTGCATCATACCCACCTGTGTATTTGCATTCAGCACATCACTTTACTACACCTTGCTGCACCTGCCACTTCAGCTCCTACACTTCCCATTGCATTTCTACTAATCTAGCACATCATTTCCTTCACTTCTCAGCATATCGCCATCTCTCGCAGCACTCATATATGTCTTGGATACCTACCATACCTCTTGTTGTATTCATCACAACACCTTGCAGCTTCACTTTTTCCAAACCTTTGTTGGTCATCACATACACCTTCTCTCTCACCACCTGTTGTGCACACCCGGTCTGAGCATTAGTTTGCTATCCATAGGAATTTGATGGCAAAGAAAATCTTTGAAGTGCAAATGTAATTTTAAAAAGATGCCCCAATATGGCGAAGGAAATAAGAATCGAACACCAAAGATATGAAGGAAATTGACATTTCATTGATAAGCAAAGACTTGAAAACAAAATTTGAATATTTACAAGTGTGCGATAAAAGGATCACAAAAGACTGGGGTTGTCTTGCCCCTACAAGATGACTGCTAAGAAAAAAAAGGAGAAAAACAGAGAAACTTCAGCATCATCAGTTCTTGGAGTGGTCCGAGAAAGGCTTGGTTAGGACAGCGGGTTGCTCTTCATTTTTATCCTCTATCAAAAGATTTTTATGGATGCAGTCTTGGATGAAGTTCTTGAGCACGAAGCAGTGTTCGGTATCGTGCCCCAAGGCTTGGTGGAATTTGCAGAATTTGTCTTTCCATTTTTCCATGGTGACCAGTGGATCTGCAACCCTTGGCAGTTTAACCATCTCTTTGCTTAACATGTATTCAAGGACCTGCTCGAGGGATTGTTCCAGAGTTGTGAACTGGCGGTCATAACCCCAACCATCACGTTTTACCTTTTCCTTCTGTTTGGCTAGAACTGGCTTGTCATTCTGCTTGAAGGGTTCCTCCTGCTAACCTGTCTGTTTGTTCTTGCCATCTTTGTTGCTACTGCCGCCAGAGTTGACCGAGAAGGTATAATTTGCCTTCTTTTTGGAATCTTGACTGCTCTTGATGAGGGTGATGCCCTCATATATCCGGAGCAGAGACTGGCGCATCCCATGGTTCCTAGGCCCACTTTTACTACTGATATCCCTAGCATTAGAGGGATTGAAGAGGCCAGTTTTAAAGAAGATTCAGGAATACTACAGATGATAGAACAACCCGATCATATAGTGGCTACGACTCGATGGGAAGGCCCACAGTTCTTCAAAATTGGGGAACGAATTGACTACAGCACACTCAAGGATCATCCTCTATTCTTCCGATTTATGAAGGCCAAAAGCGGATTTGATCTATTAATAAAGCATGGATATCAGCCCTTTCAAGGCCTAGGCAAAAATGGAGATGGTCGTCTTGAACTTGTGATTCCTCAGTACCACCCTAAAGGAGCCGGATTGGGCTTTAATGGCAGAAGATCTCAGAAGGGCACTGCTTTCATCAAGGGGACACATTAAAATAATTTGCTTGTCTTTTCATTTCCATTCTTTTGTTGGGATGATATCCCATTTCATTTTTATCATTGTCATTTGATCAATTCAATCTTTCAATAAAGTTGTGAATTTCCTTTACCTGTCTGGATGCCTTTTGTCTCTATACTTCTTATTATCAAATCTTTGCAAAATTACCATTATTTTGCTCTTTTATCTTTCCAATTATTTTCTCAATAAAAATAATTTGTTTTATGATGGATGATTTCTTTAAATCAATTTATTTTCTAATTTTCAAAATGTCTTCCCGATCGATCAAGAAGCTCGTTCTTAATCAAAATGCCTTTTTAAAGTCAGCAGTGATTCGTCAGATTAAAATAAGAGCAGAAAGCAGTCAGAAGAACTTGTAGAGTTCGATTCAGCTCTTCAAGAACTACTAGAATTTGCAGTAATTCAGAAACAAGATGAGCCATTATCCTTAGTTCAAGATTCGACTAAGGATATCAATATCGGATCAGAAGATGATCCTAAAATTCTTAAGATTGGTAGCAGCTTGAGTCCGGAAGAGAAAGAAAGACTCATCAAATTTCTCAAACAACATGAAGAAGTGTTTGCATGGACGTATGAAGATATGTCAGGTCTGGATACCAAATTCGTTGAGTATCGCCTCATTCTAAAACCAGATGTCAAGCCAGTTAAGCAGAAGCTGAGAAAGATGGATCCTCGAGTGGAACAATAAGTTAAGGAAGGTCTAGAAGACCTACTCAAAGCAGGGTTCATTCGAACCATTGACTATCCAGATTAGCTAGCAAATATTGTCGTTGTTCCCAAGAAGAATGGCAAAGTTTGAATTTGCATCGACTTCAGAGATCTCAATAAAGCGACTCCTAAGGATGATTATCCGCTTCCTAATATTGATCTTTTGATTGACAGCACGACGGGCCACGCCATGTTCTCTTTTATGGACGGATATTCCAGATATAATCAGATTAAGTTGGTCGCTCGCGATCAGTCCAAGACATCTTTCACTACTCCTTGGGGCACTTTTTGTTATACAGTCATGTCATTTGGGCTTAAAAATGCTGGAGCCACCTATCAGCGTGCTATGGTTGTTATTTTCCATGATCAGATGCACCAAATCATGGACGCATATGTCGATGATATTTTGGTAAAATCCAAAGAAGAGAAAGATCACATCGAAGCTCTTAATCAAGTTTTCAAGCGGCTCATTCTTTACAAGCTAAGACTCAATCCACAAAAATGTGTTTTTAGAGTCGAATCTGGCAAGTTGTTAGGCTTTCTAGTCAGCAAAAAGGGGATAGAAGTGGATCCCGCTAAGGCAAAGGCTATCATTGGCATGCCGCCCCCGACCAATCTCAAAGAATTGCGTAGCCTTAAAGGATGCATGCAATCAATTCGGCGATTCATATCCAATTTAGCCATGAGATGTGAGTCGTTCAATCATTTGCTCAGAAAAGAAGTGAAGTTCGAATGGGGACCAGAGTGTCAACAATCGTTCAAACGCATAAAGAAATATTTGCTCAACCCTTCTGTTTTAAAACCGCCAGAATTGGGGAAACCCCTACTGCTATACATTTCAGTCAATCAAGTTGCTTGCGGCGGATTCTTGGCGCAATACTAAGAAGGCAGTCTGATAGAGCATGCCATTTACTATGTGAGCAAAACCTTCATTGATTATGAGAAGAAATACTCTCAAATAGAGAAGACATGTATAGCTCTAGTTTGGATGTGTCAGAAATTGAGACACTATTTGCTGACATCTAAAGTCAAGATTCTATCCAAATTAAATCCTCTCAAGTACATCCTCGAGCAACCATTCCTCAGTGGACGGATTGCCAAATGGTAAGTCCTATTGATGCAATACGACTTGGAATATGTCTCTCAGCAATCTATCAAAGGCCAAGCAATTGTAGATCAATTGGCAGATTTTTCTCTAGCAGAGGACGTTAAAGCCGAAGATGATTTCTCCGATGAGCGGATCTGCAATATTCAACAATCCCCGATTTGGAATTTATTCTTCGACAGTTCTAAGAATATGGCAGGCATAGGAATTGGGATTATGCTAATCACACCCGAGAAGGAGATGATCCCTTTTTCTCTCAAACTGGATTTTCAGTGCACTCACAATATGGCCGAGTATGAAGCTTTGATACAGGGTCTAAAAATTCTACAGGACTTTAATGTCAAAAGAGTGCATGCTTATGGCGATTCTTTGCTTGTCGTAAATCAAGTCCTAGCCGAATGGCAAGTGAAGGATCAGAAATTACTTCCTTATCAGAAGATCGTCTCAGCTCTTGCCGAGAAATTCGAAGAATTCCAACTTTTCCATATCAAGAGAGACTTCAATCAAGTCGCAGACAGTCTAGCCAATCTGGGAACCATCATGTCTTTCAAGAACGGAGAATCTTGTCGCTCCTTTGAAATTGGTAGACTTGATCAACCCGCTTTCGTCCCAGTAGAGCAGATAAACCAAGTTGAGCAAAAGAGGAAGCCCTGGTATCATGACATCAAGAATTTCATTAAAACTGGCAAATTTCCTTCGAAACTCTCAAAGAAAGAGCAACGAGCAATTCAGCGCATGTCTGCTCGATATTTTATTCTTGCCAACGTCCTCTATTGTCGTGGATTCAGTTCTGAATATTCCAAATGTTTGGACGAAGAAGAAGCCAAAGAAGTTGTGCAGGAAGCATATGAAGGCATTTGCGGTGGTCATGTTGGCTATCAAACTCTTGTCAATCAAATCATCTGAGCAGGATATTACTGGAGCACCATGCAACAAGATTGTTATCGTTTTGTGAAGAAGTGTGTTCAATGCCAGATGCATGCATCTTCTATTCATGCGCCAGCAACATACTTACAATCTGTCGTCTCACCATGGCCATTTTCCATGTAGGCTTTTGATGTCGTAGGCCCCATTACTCCGTCTGCCTCAAATGGTCACAAATATTTCTTGCCGTAACAGAATATTTTACTAAATGGGTAGAAGCAATCACTCTGTGCACAGTAGAAGGTCGACATGTAGTCTCATTCATCCACAAGAATATCTTATGTCGTTTCGGCATACCGCATGATATTGTGTCAGACAATGGCAGTCATTTTAAGAATGAGAGAATGAGGACATTATGCTCAAAGTTCAAAATCCATCATCATTTTTCCGCTCCTTATTATCCTCAAGGGAATGGTCAAGCAGAGGCCACCAACAAGATTCTGATTCAAATCTTGGAGCGAACTTTGGAAACAGGCTGTGACTGGCATGAAAAGATTCATGATGCGTTGTGGGCATACAGAACCATCGTTCGAACTCCAACTAATGCAACCCCATCATAACTTGTCTACGGAACTGAAGTAGTACTGCCTCTACATGTTCAGAAACCTGCTCTGAAATTTGCATCACTTCTAGAATTACCTCTTGATCAGTATCAGCAACAGCGTCTAGTACAATTTGATTTGCTAGATGAAAGAAGGCTCAGAGCGGCAGAGCACGCTCAATCATATCGTCAAAGGATAGTCAGACAATATGCAAAATCTGTCATTGAAAGAAAGTTTCGAGTCACTTAGATCAACGGCTTATCTCAAACACCGCCCGGGTGGCAAGTGGTCACCCAATTGGGAAGGTCCCTATGTTGTCAAAGAGGCATTACCTCGTAACTCATATCGGCTCATCAACGCCGACGGAGTGGAATTACCAGATCCCATCAATGCCCGACATTTGAAAAAATTCTATACTTAAATTGTGTCTTATCCTTCGTAATTCCTTCAAAATTTTCTTCGAATAATGATCAAATTCTCTTTTCCCAGTTATACTGGGGCATTTTAAAAATTTTGTTATTATCTCTAAATACCCTGTATGCAGGCAAGATAAACAAATCTCCTATTTTACACGCATATGACCTCATTTATACCATGTTTGCATACATCTGCATTCATTTGTGTCGGTATTCGTTGGCATGCATTTACACCAAATTCATTACCCATTTAGGATAAGGGATAAATCCTGAGACCCCGACCAACATTCTCATTACAATTCCCAAATACTTTAAGAGCATAGGTCTCTTTCAAAATTTCAAGTATCAATTTAAAAAAGGTATGTTTTCAAAATCCAGAGTTCGAGCCGATATAACTTTCAAAACCCAGTGCTCGAACCCGTATATTTTCAAAATCCAATGTTTACACATTTAAAAAAAAACAGTAATAATACTGGTATTCTTTCACAATTGAGCACTTGTGTTAATGCCTCACTGGTTGGCCGTATCAGTCGACCCCTTTGGTTCAGTTTTCATACTAATCATTCATCAAAATTCAAAAGTTCCAATTACCAATTTCGGCCTTCGGACCATCCAATTTCCAATTGCGACCTTCGGGTCAATCAAGCTCCAATTTCAAATTTCAAATTTCAGATTTCAAGTTTCAAATTTCCAATTGCCAATTTCTAAATTCAAAATTCCAATTTCCAATTTCAGATTTCAAATTTCAGATTTCAAGTTTCCAATTTCCAATTTCCAATTTCCAATTTCCAATTTCCAATTTCCAATTTCCAATTTCCAATTTCCAATTTCCAATTTCCAATTTCCAATTTCCAATTTCCAATTTCCAATTTCCAATTTCCAATTTCCAATTTCTAAATTCAAAATTCCAATTTTCAATTTTCCAACTTCAAATTTTGAATTTCAAACTTCAAACTTCAAATTTCAAATTTCAAATTTTCAATTTCCAATTTCGACCTTTTGGTCACTCAATACCAATTTCAAAAAGTTTCTCTTGCGAGAGACCCTTGGTACAGGGAGAGTTCGAGGGAGCTCGTTCTTTTTGCATGCTATCCTTTGTTCACTTAGCCCCTTTTCAGGGAGAGTTTGAAGGGACTCGTGTCTTTGTGAACCGTTTGCAAAACAAAATTCCAATTTCTAACAAGGAACCCTTAGTTCAAGGAGAGCTTCGACGGAAGTTCGATTTCCTTGTGACCACAATTTCATACTAGGCCATTTCATCGTGAAGGACCCTCTTTTCAGGGAGAGTGTGATGGACTCATTCCTTCATAACCAATTCACCAACCTCACCATTACTGGCCCCCTTTCCATAAGAGAAGCCTAATGTTAGGAAGCTTTGACGAAAGCTTAATTTCTCTTCGAAAGTTCATTTTGCAAACACCTAATCTTTAGGGAAGAGAGGAGTAATTTCTATTTCCAATTTCTAAATCTTCTCCTTTGGGGAAAGGAGAAGAAAATTTCTGTCATGGATGAGTTGCGTTGTGCTTCAAATGCTCACTTCCACAAAGTATTTCAAGAAAAATTTGTCAATTTGTCATTAAATATTTGTTGATTTCAAAAAACCTTTATTACAAAAAATTATTACTTCAAAACACCTCTAGTATTACTTCTGAAAGGACAAAGCTTTCGCGAAGAAGGATTCAAAATTCAAGATCTTTCAATTGGCCAACCAAAAGGATGAAAAATAAATCCTCAATATGGCCAGCAAAGGAAATTCAATGTTGTCGCAAAGCCATAAGTGATCAATATTGATCACAGTCAATGGCACATTTCTAAAGATCATTCTTGGAAAATAAAGCAGTCGAAATATCCTGGGTGACATAGAAAAATCCATACAATCTCCATATTTTCTCAATCATCTAAGCTGCAATTAAATATCTGCAAAAGGGATCTCTCAATTGTCGTCAAGATGAAGGCGAATTAGACGACTAGACCCCCGGGGCCAAAGAAGATTTGAATCATCTCCAAGATGATGGAGTTTGTGACGAATCCTTCCAGGGAAAGTTTAGAGTACTGTCAAGATGAAGGCGACTGCGATGAGCCTCTCGACAAACCCTAAAAGATATTTAATTTCTGCTACCACCAAGTGATTTCCAACCCATGAAACAATAACCGTCAATATAATCCCTGAGACAAAGAAGGATCAGAACATCTCCAAGATGAAGGAATTTGTGATGTACCATTCTAAAAAGAGAGAAAAAGCTAGGACATCTCCAAAATGAAGGATAATGTAATGAATTCCCCAAAAAGCCAAAAGATCCAATTCTGTCAAAAAAAAAAAGAGTACAGGCAGAAAGACCATTCTGAGAAAAGAATCCCAGGATATCAGACTGTCGAATCTATCAAGAATCTTCTTTAATTTTGTGAAATTCTATTGTCAATATTCCTTCACCAATTGCTTTTATAATATCAAGAATACTCTCTTTTCTATTTATATCAAGGAAATTGATAGCTTCCTTGAAAGAAAGTCAATCGCAAGCAATTTGAATTCAAATCCTGATTCTACGGAGTCAAGCCCAGTCGGAGGTAATACTTCAGGTAGAAAAGAGGAAATATGTTCAAAACAATGTGCATCACTTTCAATCATTTTAAATCAACAATAATTTTCAACATTTTGACAATATTTTCTAGTTGTCCTAGCGTGAAGCGAGAGCTTGAGGTTCATCTTCGGCGCATCCTGACATCAGTTGTTATCCCTTTTAGGACTTGATAACGGGAGTTTTCAAGATTCCTTCCCTTCTTTGGTATAATCTGAGCGCCTGGGCTCTCAGATTCGCACACTTCCCTGTGTCACCACTGTCCCACCATAGACAGTCCAATTTCGGCTTGAGGTTAAACCACAAATCATTTTCTCGCAAAAGGCCACCAATTTCAAAAGTTATTTAGTCTCAGCAATGAGGCACCCAAAATCAAACCCCTTTTTAAGCTTTAGAGACCCCAATTTCATCCTTTTGCAAAACCCCTATCGGATTTATTGTGCAAAATCCAAAGGTTCCATCACGGTCTCTTCTTTTGAGGATTCTGTTTCATTTTCCGCCCAATCAGGTTAAGGGTACAAACCTGAGCCTCATTTGATGAGGTATTTCATTTTCCGCCCAATCAGGTTAAGGGTACAAACCTGAGCCTCATTTGATGAGGTATTTCATTTTCCACCCAATCAGATTAAGGGTACAAACCTGAGCCTCATTTGATGAGGTATTTCATTTTCCGCCCAATCAGGTTAAGGGTACAAACCTGAGCCTCATTTGATGAGGTATTTCATTTTCCACCCAATCAGGTTAAGGGTACAAACCTGAGCCTCATTTGATGAGGTATTTCATTTTCTGCCCAATCAGGTTAAGGGTACAAACCTGGGCCTCATTTGATGAGGTATTTCATTTTCCGCCCAATCAGGTTAAGGGTATAAACATGGGCCCCATTTGATGAGGTATTTTATTCCCCAATCAGGATAAGGGTACAAACCTGAGCCTCCTCTGAGGAAGTATTTCATTTCCCGGTCAGGATAAGGGGTTAAACCTGAGCCTCATTTTGATGAGGTATTTCGTCTCCCGGTCAGGTTAAAGGTCAAACCTGAGCTTCGTTTCTACATGAGGTATTTCCTGTCCCATCCAGGTTAAGGGCAAAACCTGAATTTCACTTCTTTTGAAGTAAATTCTTTCTTCTTTATTCTCCATTTCATATTTACCATTTTCATCAGGGCTAATTCTTTCACACCCGGTCAGATTCTCCTAACTTGGACATTTTTATAGTCCAAATTTGGTGTGTTTTTCTTTGCCACCAAGCTCGGCCTTACACCGGCTTAGTAGCAAAGAGGGGCATCTGTAAACACCCCAAATTTTCACCTTCATCCAGTGCTTACCTTTTCATGTGTTATTGCATGCATTAGGCATACCATTTCATTGCATTGCGTGGTATTGCATGTCATTGCATCTCATCATCGAGATCCAGAACTCTTGTTTTAAAATATTTAATCCATATTTGAGTTTTAAAAACTTTTCTTTCAAAATCAATTTTAAAACCTGGGTTTTTAATCAGCATTATGTCATTTGCCAAACTCCAGGACCTTATATTTTGAAATATTTTCTCAGAAAACAATCTGCATTTGTTTTAAACTCAATTTTCAACCGATTTCAATTCTCAAATGAGACCCATTTAGATGATGTTGCTTCTGGATTCCTTTACTTGTCAAAAATCTCAAAAAATTTAGAGTCCTAGTTGGATCAGGACTCTGTATCTTTTTAAAATTCCACTCTGATTTTAAACCAGTTATGGTCATATCCCTTGTCAGTTTCCTCTGTTTTGGCTAAAATCTTAGAGTCCTAGTTGGATCAGGACTCTTTTTCCAGAGTCTCAGTCAGATTAGAACTCTACCTTTTCTATTTGTTTTGGAGAAAACCTTTCAAAATCTACCGTTTTGGCCAAAATCCTAGAGTTCTAGTTGGATTAGGACTCTTCTTCAAGAGTCCTAGTTGGATCAGGACTCTTCTTCAAGAGTCCAGTCGGATCAGGACTCTTCTTTAGAGTTTTAATCGGATTAGGACTCTAATCTTTTACAGCTATTTTATCCATTTTCAATCAAATCTTTCAAAATGAGTCAAAAACTCAGAGTTTTAGTCAAAACAAGACTCTGTTCAAAGAGTCCTAGTTGGATCAGGACTCTGATCCTGATTTCAATTTTGAAGAAAATCTTTCAAAATTCTTTCCATCTATCAAAATTATTATACTTTTATCAAAGAATTTTAAAATTCTGAGGTTTTATCTTAGAGTCCTGATCAAATCAGGACTCTACCCCAGAGTCCTGATCGAATCAGGACTCTATCCAAAATTGATTTTTCTCACTTCATTTTCACTGATTTTCAAAAGCTTTGCCCAAATTTCATCATTTGTCTTCACAGAAAATCCAAAAAATGGAGAGTCCTAGTTCAATTAGGACTCTGTCCCCAGAGTCTCAGTTGAATCAAAACTCTGTTTTATTTCAATATCTGTTATGGTTTTCACTATTTTCACAAGTTCTTTCAACTGTTTTTTAGAAAATACCAAAAAAATCTAGAGTTTCAGTCCGATCAAGACTGTCCCAGAGTCCTAATCCAGTCAGGAGTCTGTTCTGGAGTCTGTTTTTACTTCTATTTTCATTTATTTTCATTTGTTTTTCAAAAATTAGGTCATTTTATAGAGTCCAGTTAATTCAGGACTCTATTTCAGAGTTCTGATTGAGTTAGGAGTCTAACCCTGACTGTGTTTTCTGACTTGTTTCACCATTTTCGATGAAATCTCTTCAAAAACTCCTTCATTTGGCTTTTAAAAATCCAAAATCAAAGAGACCTAAAAATCCAGGACTCTAACCCGAAGTTTCAGTTCGCTTGAGACTCTATTTTCAAAGATTTTGAATTTCAATTATTGATTTTAACCTCTTTTCAAAGATATTTTCAATGTTTATCTCAAATTTCTCATAACCTGGTGTTGGCCCACTCAGTTGGCGCCACATCCAGAGGAGTTCTAACCCAGTTGGAACCCTATGCCATTTAAAAAAATTTAATTTCAAGACTACTTTTGAATCTCTTTTGAAAATTCTCTCAATTTCAAGCTTTAAAATCGTTTTTGAAAATTCAAGTGGGGTCCACTCGAGGTGAAGACACATTTGAGAAAGTCAGGGTTAGACTAGGGTTAGTCAGTGTCTTGGTTAGTTTTAGAAGTTTGAAATAGTCAAAATCTATTTTGAAAATCCATTTTGAAATTTGATTTTTTAACTATTGTTTTTAAAGGTTTTAGTTAAAACTTTAAAAATCAAATGTGGAAAAATGCCAAGTGGCACCACATTTGGGGGTATTTAGGATTAGTTAGGAGTTCAATTAGGTGTCAATTAGAGTTAATTAGGTCAAGGGCATATAGGTAACTCCACCCAAAAATCGCCCCCCTCTTTAGAGTCCAAAATTTTTAAAATTCTCAAATTTTAACCTAATTTTTTATTATAAAAAGAGGCTATAGGGGGGACTATTTTTCAAGTCTCTCTCCTTTGGATTCTTGGAGATTCTCTCTCCTCTCTAGCCCCTCCTCCATTGCTGCAACTCCAAGGTAATTAGTTCTTTAATTTTTCTTAGTTTTAATTAATGTTTTATTTATTTAAGCATGGATTTAGCCTTGAGCGCCCCTCCTTATATGGATTCAACCATGATTCAACCCCAAGAACCATCAAGAACGGTCCAAGAAGATGATCCAACATGGTTTCACTGGTTTTACATGGATTCTAATCTATTAGAATCGATTATAGCATCAATCTTCATATTATTAACCAATAAAACATGTGATTTACCCTTTTAATGGGTTAAATCCATGATTTTAAAGGTAAAATCAAATTTCAGCCATGGATTCCCTATTTTTATTTATTTTTTTTACTTAGTTATGTTTATTACATGTGTTTTAACATAGAAATTAATTTTTTTTTACTGTTTACCATTTTTTATTATTGTTTTCATTAGTTAATGCATGTTTTATTGAGTTTTATTAAATTTTTGTGTGTTTTAAGCTTGGATCAGCAAAGAATATGTTATTTCGTATTAAAGTACTTACTGTAAATTTTTTATTTTTTATTATGTGATACGTGGATATGTCAGTGAACTACTATAAAAATTTAGGATGTTTTGGGATTCGGGAATCTTGTCAAAAAAATAAAAGATTAAACCGTGATTTTCAGTTGTTTAGAATCAATATTGAAATTCATAGGTAACTTGCAGTTGTGATATTTCTCTCATCTGATATCCGATTTAAGATCCGTAAAATGATGTGGATTCTTATTGATGTGAAATATTTACTGTGAAATTTTGATAATTTTTAGTATATGTTTAGTATTTTTCCTCTGACAGAGAATCAGATTTAAAATTTAAAACTCGTTAGGGCTTACCAGAACCCTAGTCAGACTTGTGATGATCATAAATCTCAAACTGTATATCCGAATCATAATCTGTAAAAAAAGTAGTTTATTATTTTTCTTTCTACTAATCACTTCTGAAATTTCAGAAATTGTTGATTAAGTTTGCTATTTAGTTTTGTATTTTCAATCTGAAGTATCTGTTTTAACTCATGTTAGATTCGTTATATTTTAGTCTGAATTGCCGGAAGGGTTCCTCCCTTATTGAAGATTCTTTTTTCGATCTGTAAAAAGGGAAGTTTCTGTTTTTCTGTCTAGTTTATCTCTGTAAAATTTCAGAAATTTCTATGATGATTTGACTCCTGATTCGGGTCTAACATTGGAACTGGTCTGTGAACATGGGTGAAAATAGCTTATTTTAGGGTTTTAATTCAATTTTCAAATTGGAATAATATCAAAAATATATTTTTATGATTCCAATCTGATTTGAGAGTCATAAAAAGTGTAGGTACCAATTTTTATGAGATTTGGAATTTATTTGATGTTTGAATAGATCAAATTGCAAAACAGGGTACTTGAAAGATCCAAAAACACTACCAAAATCATGATATTTGTAATATTTCTTGATTTTTGTGTATATTTTCATGTTTTTAGGGTTGGTTCATGTCTAGAATCATATTAGAGTGTTTCATGTTTGATTTTATGTTTATTTCAATCATAAATCCCAAGTTTTACCAAAATCTATTTCAGAAAACCCTGATTTCAAGGCCATAGTCTTGCTATCAGGGGTAATTTGGTCATTTGACCTAAATTTCGAAATTCTAAAACCCTAATTTTCATATTTTTAATCATGTCACATCATATTTGGTTTAATTTATCTTCATTTGAATTTTAAAACTTGCATTTTATAAAATATCTTTCTGAAAACCTTGATTTTAAGGCCATAGTCTTGCTATCAGGAGTATTTTGGTCATTTAGACCCCAAATTTCGAAATTTCAAATTCCATTTTCATATTTATTCCATCTTATTTCATATTTTATTAAGTTTATATAAGGGAATCATATGAAAAATGGCTTATATCTAGCAAAATCCAGTAATTTATAGATATTACTGGATAAACCTAGAAAAGCCAACATATCTTCACTAATCCAATTTTCTAGTTTTGTAGAGACATTGAAAACTTTATTTTTCTGTATTTAAATTTGATTAGTGATGTAAATTATAATTAAATTTGGAATAAGAATTTCAATTTCTGCATAGATTAGGATTTGCATTGCATATAGTTTGAACTTTGATATATAATTGTTATCTTTGTTATTCATATGCATATTTTTATAAATCCACCATGGTCTACACAAATGGCACGTGCACTAGCTCTTATGGAGTTGACAAACTCGGTGGAATTTGTATTTATGGCCATAGTCAGAATACGAATGATACCCAAATGTGTAATCTTCGTATTAGCCACATTCAGCCTACACTCATAGGCTAACTTCAAAAATGCACTGCATTTCTCAAAATACAAAAAGGATTTCCTCAATTCCTCAAAATCAAGTCTTTCAAATCCATATTCATTCAATTCATTCATTTGCAAATTCCAATTTCAATTCAAAGAAATCAATTTTCTCAAAAATTTTCTAAGTCTTATTCTAAAATCGATTTTTTCAAAACTCTAAGTTTTCAAATGATATTTCAAGTATTTTTCAAAGTTCAAAATTTGATTTTCCAAGTTATAGCTTCAATTTCCAAGTTCTAATTCAAAGAAATCAAGTTTTTCCAAGTTATTTAAAATTCCTCAGAAATCAATTTTTATAAAACCTCTGGATTCTTCAGAAATCGATTTTCATTTTCCTCAGAAATATTTTCTCACAAAGCTCATGATTTTTCAAGAATCTCTAAATATTTTCCAATATTCAAAGCAAACATCATGTTTTCAAATCTGCAATTTTCGGAAAATTCATAGCACATGCCTTATTCTTTGTGCATTTAAGAAATAGAATATGATTTAGACAAGTTGAGCAAAGTTAAGCACACTTTTGATCCTTGGTTCAATTACCCCTGGTAAAGGCGCCAGGAACGGTTGAACCTCGTACCGACAGGCGAGTCCCATTCTTCGGAATTATCCTGCATTTTAAAACGGAGGCGAGTTATTTTCAAAATCTTTTTCAAAGGTCAGTTTGATTTGCAAAAGTAAAAATTTTGCGAGGAAAACAGTCGTCCCTCCTACCACCAAACAGAGGGAAAGGGGGGTATGCCCCCTTCCCTTGTCGGAAAACCCCAAGGCAGAGGGGCACGCCCCCTGCCGAAACCGCAGGCGGAGGGGGGGTGCGTTCCCCTCTGTCGGAAGACTAGAAGATGAGGGAGATCCTTACCTGGAAGTCACTGAAGCTTGGGGACATCGGCAACGAACGGTGTCGGACGGAGGCGGACGACGCCGAACGTAGGTGGACGACGCCTAACAGAGGCGGACGATGAGAAGTAGAGGGAGCCGGAGGTGAGGAGAGAGGGAGGCGAGGGGCTTTTTGCTCCTCGCACAGCCCCACCTGAGCCTTTTAAAGGCTCAGGTGAAGGTTCTGAAGATCGGGTCTGGGTCAAACCCGATCCGACCTGGACCCGACCTCTCTCGGATCCTCCCCGATCTGGATCGTTTCCAGCACACCAAGTCTGGTGTGCTTGATATGCGTTGGACACACAACGTGCCCGACATGAGTCAGACATGCGACGTGTCCGACATGACACGCATTATTTTTCACAGGTTCTTGCATCCTAACCCCCTTAAACAAATTTCATCTGTAAAATTTTCATTAATATTATTTTTCAATATACAATTCTGAGTATTTTTCCTTGATATCAGCTTCGGGTTCCCAAGTACATTCATTGATTCCATGACGCTGCCATCGGATTCTCATAAAAGGTATCATTCTCGATCTCAACACTCGATCACGATGGTCAATGATTTTTATCGGTCTTTCCTCGAAATTCATGTCCTTTCCAACCTGAATGTCATCGAACTTAATGATATGGGAAGGATCGTGAACGTACTTCCTCAACATAGATACATGGAAGACGTTATGAATCTGTGCATATTGGGGAAGCAACGCTATGTCATAAGCAGCTTCGCCGATTCGATCCAAAATCTCAAAGGGGCTAACGAACCGAGGACTCAACTTCCCTTTCTTCCCAAAACGAAAAACCCCCTTGGTCAATGAAACCTTGACGAACACCATGTCTCCTACTGAAAAAATGCGCTCTCAGCGACGACGATCAGTGTAACTTTTCTGCTGGCTCTGAGCTGAATGAAGATGATCCTGGATCATCCACACCTGTTCTGAATAATGCTGAAGCACAAGAGGGTCCTCCTACCTTCTCTCTCCTACCTCATCTCAATACACTGGCGATCGGCATGGCCTTCCATATAAGGCTTCATAGGGGGGCATACTGATACTAGCGTGGAAACTATTATTATACGCGAATTCTGCTAAACTCAGATGGGAATCCCATTCACCTTTTGACTCTAACATGCAGGCCCATAACTGCCCATCAGTCTGAGGGTGGAAAGTCAAGCTGAAGCTCAGCTTGGTGCCTAGAGCCTACTGAAGCTGCCTCCAGAATCTTGACTTGAACCTCGGATCACAATAAAAAATAATAGAAATCGGTATGCCATAGAGACTAACGATCTCACGGATGTAAAGATCAGCCAGGCTGTCAAGAGACTGCCCAAGGCGAATGGGTAGAAAATGTGCTGATTTGGTGAGTCTATCGATGACCACCCAAATTGCGTCGTGCCTACGACGAGTCCTATGAAGGCCAACTATAAAGTCCATGGCGATACCCTCCCACTTCCATTATGGGATATCCAAGGGCTACAGCATTCCTCCTGGCTACTGGTGCTCAATTTTTACTTGCTAACAGATGAGGCATCTAGAGACGAACTCGACCACATCCTTTTTTATACTGTGCCACCAATAATTCTGCTGCAGAGCTTTCAACATCTTTGTGTCCCCGGGTGGATGGTATATCTCGATTTGTGGGCTTCGGTTAAAATTTCACTCCTCAGAGCGAGGTCATTTGGAACCCAAAGGCGCTGCCCAAGCCAGACATTGTCTCCTTCCCCCATGCGGAAAGAAGAACCATCATACAAAGCTCATGATCTCAACTCTTCAAAGCGAGAGTCGCCCCTTTGGCTGGCAACGATCCTGGACAACAGGTTGGTCTGAATCACCAAATTCGATAATCTCATTAGACCAGGTGCTAAGAAAAATGGATTTCAGGAAGCAAGGTCCTCTAGCAACTTCCAACCTGCTGATAACATACTGGCGAAAACTCCTGATGACTTGCGACTGAGGGCGTCAATAAGCACGTTCGCCTTGCCCGGGTGGTAAGAGAGGGAAAAATCATAGTCTTTCAAAAATTATAGCCAGTGGCGCTACCGCATATTCAACTCTTTCTGAGAGAAGAGGTACTTAAGGCTCTTGTGGTCCGTGAACACTTCGAACTGTTATCCATATAGATAATGACGCCATATTTCTAGAGCAAAAACGACGACGGCCAATTCGAGATCATGTGTCGGATAGTTCTTTTCATGAAGCTTAAGCTGGCGAGAGGCATACGCGATTACCCTTTCATTCTGCATAAGAATGCCTCCCAGACTCGATCCACAAGCGTCGGTATAAATTACAAAGTCACCCTTGCCAGACGGCAAAGCCAAAATAGGAGCAGTCATAAGACGCTTCTTCAAAAACTGAAAACTGGCCTCGCAACGATCATCCCACACGAATTTGGCTTTTTTTTTCAGCAAACGAGTCATAGGCAAAGAAATTTTTGAGAAGTCCTAGATAAAATGCCTATAATATCCTGCTAACCCAAGGAAAGTCTGAATGTCTCGAACATTCCGCGGCTGCGGCCAATCTTGCATAGCTTCAACCTTTGAAGGGTCTACAGAAACACCCTTGCTAGGGATGACGTGGCCCAAGAACATCACTTCCTCAAGCCAAAACTCGCACTTGAAAAACTTTGCGAAGAGCTTCACTTTCCTTAAGGTCTCTAAAATGATGCGCAAGTGCCCACGATGTTGCTCTCGACTTTCCGAGTAGACGAGAATATCATCAATGAACACTATCACAAATGTGTCCAAGAACGGTCTGAACACTCAATTCATAAGGTCCATGAATGCAACAGAAGCATTCGTAAGACCAAAGGGCATAATTATAAACTCATAATGCCCATATCGAGTACAAAAAGTTGTTTTTGAGATATCGTTGTCCTTGATCCTGAGTTGGTGATACTCGGATCTCAAATCGATCTTAGAGAAGATCTGGGCCTTCTATAACTGGTCAAAAAGGTCTTCAATACGCGGCAATGGGTACTTATTTTTAATTGTCACCTGGTTGAGCAATTTATAATCTATGCACAACCTCAAGGTTCCATCCTTCTTCTTCACAAAGAGTACATGAGCTCTCCAGGGTGATACGCTTGGACGAATGAACCCCTGATCTAAAAGCTCTTGTAACTGCTTTTTAAGTTCTTCTAGCTCAGCGAGTGCCATCCGATATGAGGCCTTAGATATGGCGGCAGTTCCAGACAATAAATCAATGCAAAATTCCACCTCACGAGGTGAAGAAAGGCCATGCAACTCCTAGGGAAAGACGTCAAGAAATTCACAAGCCACGTCCAGATTATCAATAAGCGTGGGTGCAGAGTCTGACTTAACGACATTGATCAGTAAAGCTGGACAATCCTTGTAAATAAAACTACGAGCCTTAAGGGCTGAAATCAGTCGACCTCTGCCGATCCGCCGTCGGCAGAGGCTCGACCCCTGTCGATCCGCCCCTGTCGGCAGGGGCTCGACCCCTGCCGATTCGCTGTCGTCGGCAGGGGCTCGACCCTTGCCGATTCGCTGCCGTCGGCAGGGGCGCAACCCCTGCCGCTTCATTGCTATCGGCAGGGGTTGTCCTTCCGGTCGATTCGCTGCCGATGGCAGGGGTTATTCCCCCTGTCGCTTCGCTGCTGTCGACAGGGGCTTGCCCCCTGCCGCCTTAGTGTCGTCGGCAAGGGCTCGTCCCCTGCCGCCTCGCTGCCATCAACAATCAGGGTTCTACTCCCTGTCAGTTGTTGTCGAGTAGGGGCCGAGGCCCCTGCCATTTGTTGTTTGGTCAGGAAGGGGGTCGAGGTCCCCTGTCACCTAATTCTACCAATGCCTCAGTCACACCATTAATTATATTAGCATAATTGAATATTTCACACTCTTGCAGATTTACGCAACGGGTCCAGTTCGCGCTCCACGGCCCGACCCTCGTATCATCTACACTCGTAGACGCACACAGCTGCATGACATCCCGAGGTAGGGTAAAGTCGCACAAAGGGCAATTGATGAACGTAATTAAGTTGAAATAATTAAGATGTCCATGCTAGTTGTACTTAGATTTATATTGCTTTTGCGTGACGTATTATTCTTGTCTGCATTGTGTATTATCATGTTTATATGCTCATGGGTCGAGGTACAATTTCATTCTTCGATCATTATTTTGCATAGTTGCTTATGAGTTTGAGGTGTGGTTTCGTACTTCGTGCAATACATATGCCCTTGTTTGCTTGTATACATTTCTGCCTGCATATTTCCTTTGAGTGAGGTACGACTTCATGTCTCATGTATTACTTATGACCTTATGTGTCTGCCTATCTAAGTGGTCATGGTATGGTTTGGCACCTCGTGTGTTACTTATGCGTTTTTCCCTTGATGTGCGGCATCACAAGTCGAGAGTTGCTTGTCGTCATGTTATAACTTGCACATGCTCACATTTATGGTAAATATGTACTTACATAAATGAAGTCTTGTGCCTATCCTGATTCAGTTGTTTTCAAAACACTAAAAGTTGTACTTGTGCATTGCAGTTCTTTAAAAGAGGGTTTCCTCCTGCAAACCCAGTGCCCTTCAAATGGCACAGCTTTTGCAAGGTTAAGTTTTAATCCTCACAGGATTTTGAAGTTGCATTTGAGTCCTCCCAAGTCCGCACACTTGGGAGAAATATTTTATAACCCTGATTCGAGTTGTGACCCAATTCGAATAACCCCGATCAGGGGCATGAGCATATGAATGGGTGGGGTTCTGTTGAAGGACCCATTCTTTATTTATCAATCTAGTGTCACATGTCGATTTTGGATGCGAGTTTGATAGTGTTGTGCCTTGCGTGAATGACTTAATGTGGCATTATGACTTTTAAGGATGAATCGTGTCAAATGGGCACTCCTTTATTCTTTGGATCGTTATGAAGTTGTGTGTTGGGTGTTCCTTTTGAGAAGCCCACACACCTCTCTGGTTCAGTATAGCGTACTTTTAGACATGCACAACATGTTAGGTACTTTGTTGATCAGACGAGAGATCCGAGATGACCTTGCATCATGAAATATGAAAAATGTTGTTGAAATGAATTCAAGACTTATCTTGTCAAATTGTGTTGTGTTACTTCTTATGCAGATAATATCTGTTGGGGTTTCTTTGGTGAAACCATATCCTTTCATCGTAGTCATACTTTTGACAAGTACGACCATACTTTTTGACAAGTATGTCTTCTTACGTTGCAATGATTGGATGAGTAGGTTGTGGCAACCTCGATGAGTGCAAATAACAAAATGTTGTGATCACCTAAATAAGTGATGTTTTCACCTTCACCGGCAAGATACTCGAGTTGGTCGAAAGACCAGAGTATGTAGAATGGGTCTTCAGTTAACTACCTCTGATGTACTCATTCGAATCACTGACTCATGTCAGGAGAGAAGACAGGAAGGTACAAAACTTTGATGGACAGGCCATTAATGGCAGTTATGAGCAAAAGACTCAGCTTTCCCAGTCATCGGAGTTAGGAGAATGGGACTACCATAATTATTCTAGGTGGTAGCTCTCCATGTTTGGGATGCATCCATTGTTTATGTTGCTTTGGGGATTTCTCTCTTGGTCACCGACCGTCCCCTTAGGTGCGGACTCGGTCAGCTATCCGGGTTATCATAAAATACATAGCATAATAAACCCCCGGATCAGTCTAGGCTATTTCTAGAGTTGTGCATTGTGCGTACCCACTTGGCCAGTTAATATCGAAATATAATTTAAATCCGATCACACAATGTGTTCAGCTATGCACGTATGAAAGTTATAAGGTACAACAGGTTCAATACTTATGGAATTGTGTATGTGATTGATGTAGCATCGTATTTTGCTAGTTAAATTGCTTATGCAGATCTTTGCTTATAATAATTAGCCTACTTGTGCCAGTGAAATGCTTCTAATAGTTTTTGCATTTTGCTCATGATAGTTACTCCATGAATCTGTTGAAATTAAATTGCTATTTAATTGTCTGTCTACTTGACATATTAAATTATTCTGCTTAATTATGTTCTATATTGTTCTGTCTGTGCACCTACCAGTTTTTAGTGAAACTGACCCATTTTATAGGCAGGTAATGGATAGGTAATACAGTCTGCGATGGCACGATGGCGTGATGAGATCAAGATAGAGCTCTTTCTCTGACGTTTCGCTCCTGAGGACATGTTGGTAAATTTGGTATAAAGTGTGTTTCAAAATTTCTCTTTTATTAAACCATGAGTTAATAAAATTGTTTTAGTAAGCTTCTTCTTGGTTTCAACAAGCAAATTCTTAATTATTGAAACTCCATTTCTAAACCATTTGATTTCAATGGTTGTGCAGAATTTGACAAAGAAAAGTTTGCGCTGTAATGCGCTCAAGGTCCATTGACTTGTGGTTTTAAAAATATCATTTTCCGCTGAAGTATTATTTAAAATCTGATTATTGTATGATTTCAAAGCTTTCTAAACTATTCTAAAAGTTACAAGTCCTAGATTTTTGGGGCGTTACAACACATTCTCTTTGTGTGGCGACCTGACTTCTGATCGCCTCGACCAAAGTGCTGAGGGAATCCATCACGAATCCCCTTTGCTCTGACCATTTGTCAGTTGAATCCTCATTTAAGCTTCTTCTCATCCTTGGAATAATACGATAAACAAGGTTAAGCTTATGATTAGAACAACAAGAAACTCCATTGCATTTGCATTTTCAACATTTTGCATACCCTTGCCTCTGTACATCAGCACTACATCTCACCTCTGCACTTGCATTTTTTGCATTTGCAGCAATGTCTGCATCTTTAACCTCTGCCTTTACTTGTCTTGGATCAGTTGTATATCATATTATGCTCTGGGTACTTGTATGCTCACCAGTTATACCCTAGCATTTGTCATAGCATATCATTGAATATTACACAGCATCATCACTTGCATTGTTGTGCATCATACCCACCTGTGCATTTGCATTCAGCACATCACTTTACTACACCTTGTTGCACCTGCCACTTCAGCTCCTACACTTCCCATTGCATTTCTACTAATCCAGCACATCATTTCCTTCACTTCTCAGCATATCGCCATCTCTCGCAGCACTCATATATGTCTTGGATACCTACCATATCTCCTGTTGTATTCATCACAACACCCTGCAGCTTCACTTTTTCCAAACCTTTGTTGGTCATCACATACACCTTCTCTCTCACCACCTGTTGTGCACACCCGGTCTGAGCATTAGTTTGCTATCCGTAGGAATTTGATGGCAAAGAAAATCTTTGAAGTGGAAATGTAATTTTAAAAAGATGCCCCAATATGGCGAAGGAAATAAGAATCGAACACCAAAGATATGAAGGAAATTGACATTTCATTGATAAGCAAAGACTTGAAAACAAAACTTGAATATTTACAAGTGTGCGATAAAAGGATCACAAAAGACTGGGGTTGTCTTGCCCCTACAAGATGACTGCTAAGAAAAAAAAGGAGAAAAACAGAGAAACTTCAGCATCATCAGTTCTTGGAGTGGTCCGAGAAAGGCTTGGTTAGGACAACGGGTTGCTCTTCATTTTTATCCTCTATCAAAAGATTTTTATGGATGCAGTCTTGGATGAAGTTCTTGAGCACGAAGCAGTGTTCGGTATCGTGCCCCAATGCTCAGTGGAATTTGCAGAATTTGTCTTTCCATTTTTCCATGGTGACCAGTGGATCTGCAACCCTTGGCAGTTTAACCATCTATTTGCTCAACATGTATTCAAGGACCTGTTCGAGGGATTGTTCCAGAGTTGTGAACTGACGGTCATAACCCCAACCATCACGTTTTACCTTTTCCTTCTGTTTGGCTAGAACTGGCTTGTATTTCTGCTTAAAGGGTTCATCCCGCTGACCTGTCTGTTTGTTCTTGCCATCTTTGTTGCTAGTGCCGCCAGAGTTGACCCAGAAGGTATAATTTGCCTTCTCTTTGGAATCTTGACTGCTCTTGATGAGGGTGATGCCCTCATATATCTCCATCTCGAGCCACTGTTATCATCGCAAAATTTTTCCCCTCCCTTGAGAGAGAGAAACGAATTTTGCGAGTCAAACATGACCAAAGTTTTGAAAATGGTTTTGAAAATTAACTCGCCTCCGTTTTGAAAATTTGCGAGAAAATTCCATGGAATGGGATCCGCCTGTCGGTACGAGGTTCAACCGTTCCTAGCGCCTTTACCAGGGGTAATTGAACCAAGGATCAATTAGGTGCTTTAACTTGACTCAAATATCTAATTATGCTCTATTTTTCCTAGAATGCACAAAGAATCACGCTTGTGCTATGAAATTTTGAAAATAATGCAAGTTTGAGAAACATGATGTTTGCTTTGGAAAATTGAAATATGCTGGAAAATGATTGGAAAAGTACTTGAAATTGAGATTCCTGGGAAAATCATTGAAGTTCATTGGAAATCAGAAATTTGCATTGGAAAGTGATTTCTTAGGAAAACTTGAACTTTGGAAAATCGATTTTGAGATTTGTAATTGCTTTTCTGAGAAAATGGATTTGAGAATCTTGAGAAAATCAGAAAATTCATTGGAAAAGGATTTCTGAAAAGGAAAATGAATTCTCAAGAAAACTGGAATTCTAAGAAGATGGATTTCTGAAAACTTGGGATTTTAAAATTTGAGAATTTTAAAGCATAGGAAAATCTTGATTTGAACTTGGGAAATGCTTTGAAATGTCATTTGAAAACTTAGGATTTTGAGAAAATCAGATCCTGAGAAAGACTTGGAAATTCTTGAGAAAACTGAATTTTTTTGAAATTGAAATTGGAAAATGAATTTGAAAACAATGCAATTTGAATAATATGAATGAATGAATATGAATTTGAAAAGAGAATTTCATTGAGGAATTGAGAAATCCTTTTGAAGTTTTGAAAAATGCAGTGCATTTTTGAAGTTAGCCTAAGTGTGTAGGCTGAATGTGGCTAATATGAAGATCAAAAATCTTAGTTTTCTTTGTATTCTGACTATGGCCAAAAATACGAATCCCACCGAGTTTATAAACTCCATAAAAGCTTGTGCATGTGTCATTCGTGTAAACCATAGTGGATTTGAAATAAATGCACATGGATCATACATCAGATATTGGAATTTTGCAGAAATTAAACTATATGCAATGCAGCCCTATTCTAAGCAGAAAAGTAACTATTATTCCAAATATTATATTGATTTTTATATTGAATTGAAATAAAATAAATAAAAGCTAAATCTTCTTCTTGAATGTTCCTGCAAAACTAGAAAACAATGTTAGCACAAAATGTAGGTTTTTCTCAATTTATCCGAAAATACGGGAAATTATCAGATATTATTCAGATATAAACCCAAAATCATACCCCCTTTGATATAAATATTATAAATAATGAATAAATTTCGAAAATAAACTTGAAAATTCGAAATTAGGGTCAAAATGACCAAAATACCCCTGATGACCTTGAAATCAGGGTTTTCTAAAAGAAATTTTGGAAATTTGAAAATCAAATGAAATAAATCAAACATAATATGATGAAATATGATGATATGCATGAAAATTTATGAAATTGTAATTTGAAATTTCGAAATTTAGGTCAAATGACCAAAATACCCCCGATAACAAGACTATGGCCTTGAAACCAGGGTTTTCTGAAATACATTTTGCAAAATTGAAAAACATGAAATGCAAATAAGATTTAAATTAACCCTAATATGATTCTACATGCTAATTTACAAGAATAAAACCCTAAAATGGCGAAAATATCAAAAAATATCAAATTTAACCTGATTTTCGCTTCTGAATTTAAAGATAAACTAACACATAGAGCAAATGAATTTGGAATTAAACCAAATTTGGCATGGACACCTAAAATAACCCTAATAACAGAATTGAACTCAAAAATCTATTTTTTTTGTATTTTTGAATATGGAAATTCAAATAAAAACCCTATATTTTATGATTTATGCCTAAAATAGTGATTCTAAAGGAGATTTCGGATATCAAACTTCCATAAAAATTTCCCAAACTTTATGGGGTGACAAAGAACAGTAAGGCAAGGATTTTTGCCTTTTACACTTTCTAGTTTTTGAAATTCCACTAGAGGGGGGGTAAATAGTGAAATAGTATATAGATCGATAAATTAAAAATATAATGCAATCAAGGCACAACACATAAACACAGAAATTATACTGGTTCGGTCAAAACCCTGACCTACATCCAGTCCCCAAGCAAACCACTTGATCTTTCCACTATAACATCCGAGTCACCGGATAAATAGTACAACACCCTCTTCCTCAGAGGTCTTCTTCTCTCAACAGAGAAGGGGCACACCCTCTTCCACAGAGGTCTTCTTCTCTCAATAGAGAAGGACAACACCCTCTTTCACAGAGGTCTTCTTCTCTCAATAGAGAAGGGCAACACCCTCTTTCTCATAGGTCTACTTCTTTCAACAAAGAAGGAATACAGTGAATAACAGAAAGTTACAATACTTCCTATAGAACCTTCAGAATGATATGAATGCATGAATGAAGGATTCTCAGAATGTTCTGTTCTTTTCACTCAGAAGATACTCTTTGTCAAAAAGCTATTCTTGACTTTTTCTCTTTCTTTTTCTCTTTCTTTTTCTAGGCTCTCTTTCAGATATCGAATAGGAATTTTTCTCGTTGTAAGCTCACATGACCATTCCTTGTCTGAATAGTTTATTTGAGTGTGTTTATATAGCTTAAAAAAATAGTCATTACTTTTTTGAAATCGTAGTCTTTTTGAGATGTGAAATGTCATGTCATTTCAAAAAACATCTTTAGAGAAATTCGAGAAAGTCTTCTTTCCATAAAAGTAAAATATAGGGTACAATAGTCGTTGTAATATTTTAGGTAATATATATTTTATGTAAAAAGTTTATTTCTTACAATAGTACATTGAACGTTGGATTGTAGGCTGTCATGTAGTTTTGTCTTTATCCTATTTAATGATTTGTGGTACATAAGTACTTCTTTACTTTAAATGAATGTAAGTACAATAAATGCTTTGAGATATTTATTTGTACATAGTCATATCAAGAGTTTTCTTTATGATGTGTTTTTCAATGTCTATAGAGAGAATGAAGACTTTAAACAAGTCGACATTCTTGAGAAGGATATTAACAAGGATTTCTTACAGGAGGTATTTAATGCTATACAAAGAGAATGATGACTTCAAGTAAGTCGACATTCTATGGGTTTGTAAAAAGGTAACTAGAGTCTTTTCAACAAGTATTATATTTGTTTTTCTTTGTGTAGCCAATTTTCATGTTTTGTCTTTTTCCTACACATTTGAAATCATTTCTTTAAAAAGGTAACTAGAGTCTTTTCGACAAGTATTATATTTGTTTTTCTTTGTGTAGCTGATTTCATGTTTTGTCTTTTTCCTACTTTTGAAATCATTACTTTTCAAGTTGTCTTGTATATGATAGAAGGTACAATTATTGCTTTTTGAAATCATGAATTATATCATGTCAAAATACCTTTCCAATAAAGGTTTGTAAGAAGGTACAATTATTGGTTTTCAAAAAAGGAGCTTTTTGAAACTATCGTATACTTTTATGAAATAGCTTTTATGAATGAGTATGTAATATGCAATATGCATGCTTCTGAAGGTTCTGTTACATATGACTCTAAAGAAGAAAAAATCTTCAACTTGAAGTAGCCGATCTCTTTAGATGGTCTTTAGAAGTGCATGGCTCAACAAGCTTTTTCTTCAAGGAGTATGATTGCACCATAGTTGTACTTGAACAGGAGGTCTCCATCCTTTTTGACTGAGATATCCTTGCATCAAATACTCGTTAGATATATGGCAAAACATATCCAGTCATAATATAACATTTTTCAAGAAGACATATTATCATATCATATGAAATCAAATAAGACAGTGTATCATATTATGTGACATCAAAACAGAGTTTCTCAACATTCTCCCCCTTTTTTATGATGACAAAATATGCTCCCCCTGTCAAAAGGACATTATGCATAGAAATAATAATATCATAAAACTATTGAAAAAAAATGTTAAAGAGAGTATTTTTCTCCAATAATGGAGACAGATTTTTCTCCCCCTTTGTCATGGACAAAAAGGAATGGATCAGAGTAAGCAGAGTTATTACAGACCAAAAAAATAAAGTTATTACAGTCCAAAAAAATAAGTTTACTCCGAAGGTGGAGAGGATTGATGGGTACGGTCGGCTTGATCGTGTTGGAGAGTTTGAAGGGTCTGTTACATCGAGGCTTGATTCCGAAGGAGAAGATCCTGAGTGGTCTGGACATCCATGATTGCAGAAAGGTAATCATATTCGGATGAGGGATCCGCGTCATCAGAGCCGGTATTATTATTGTGCAGGGACCTTGGATTGAAAGAAGAAGCATTGAGGATCTTCGAAGGATAGAGGATAACTTCATTTTGAAGGGGTACCTTTAAGTATTTTAAAATGGGAGTTATAAAACACCCAAAAAGAAGAGGTTAAAATTTTTGATAACGAATAAAATGGGCGAAGATGATGGTGGATCAGTTGATCGGAGTAGAGCAGAAGATTGCGTATAGGAGGAGAGAGATTTTTCTGGGTACTAATCCCTTGCGAGAAGGCTTGGGATAGAGATTGTGAAGAAGAATATGAGAAAGCAATTGAGCATGGGGTTGGAGATTTCTCATGTGCCAGGGAAGGTGTGTGAAGTGAGTACAGAGAAGAATTTTTCGAAGTATCGAGTGGTCGAGTGGTACTATGTTTGTTAGATCGATGCCGGTGGAAGGAAGGTTGAGAATATTGCCTAGTGAGGAAGCATCAAAGAACATCATGCGTCCTCGGACCTTGGTGGTGATGGTAGTGCGGTTATGATCGGTGGAAAGATTTGTGTAGAAGAGACGAACAAGTTCGGGATATTAAGAAGCTTGGGATGAAGTGTCTAGTAAGTGTTTAAGTTCGGGAAGAGATTGTTCAAGGTCAAAAGAGGCAAAGTCTTTGTAGTGAACCAATTCACCTTCATGAATTGGACGTGAGGAAAGAGAGTTGTAAAAGTGAAATAGATCAGGAAACCTGAGATCAGCAGCAGTGATCAAATTGGTTGAGGAGGAGGCTGATGATGCATGAAATGCACATCATGTAAACAAGTTTTTCATGCATTTTGTATCAAGTTTAAGGTTTTAAACCCATGTTTATATGTGTTTTGATAGTAAGGGGCTATGGTTTGAATTTCATAAAAATCGGAGTTAAAATGAGAGAGTTATGGCTATTTCAGTGTTTGGGCACGAATTTTGAGGTAGATCGGATCCATATCCGACCCAATTAGGTCAATTGGACCTTGGATCAATTCTTAAAAAGCCCAAAATCCAACCCACACACATATCCATACCCATTTCAAAAAGTGTTGCAGAAAACCCCTCAGAAAGTGGCGCCTAGTAAAATATTTTTTTATAACCTTGTTTCTGAAAACTATCAAAAGTATAAATTATATTTTCCAGCAAACCCTAGGTGTCTTTGGCATTGGGATTGGTGCCTCCTACAGTGATTCTAGCTCCATCACCTTCCAACCTCTCATCCCACTTCATTTCCATCGAAAATTGGGTTTTTGCTTGGAAATCAAGCATTACTCTATCTCTCTTTCCATTCTTTTTCGTTTCTTTAGTATCCTTGCTGCGTTTTCTCACCATTTGCTGTGTTTTTGCAGGTGTAGCAGAGGTGGAGACCATTAATCTTGCTTGGAAGTGCGAAACACCCCAACAAGATGAGCCGGCCCTACCTCCATCCGGTTCTCTAAGCCCTCCGATTGCGAATCGGCACCCATTCCATCTTTGGTGGATCTCCAACGTGTTGCAGCTGTAGATATCCTGTTCGTGGTGACATTCCAGCATTCTCGAACCGTTCGGGACGTCAATCCAAGGCCATTGTCCGCTCTCTTCTTCCCCACGATCGTCGGAGTGCCCTAGAGGTAGATCTTCTTCTCCCTTTTCTTCTAGCTAAAACCCAAATCGTGTGTGCTTGTTTTTCGTGTTTTTTTTTCTGTGTGTTTGCTGTATTTTCCGTGTTTCAACCTTAGTATAGAACTCGTGCATAGACCAGCACGGTAGATCTAGGTTTTATTTCAGTGCTTTTGTGTTCGAGTCCCCATTTTCCATCGTTTCTCACCCAAAACGTGTAAATCGGCTAGAACCCATTCTAGCCGATTTGTTTTTTTTGTCCAGCGTGTTTTGTTGGGTTGTCTCTACAGAAAAACCAGTTCAAAAAGTTCAGTTTGATTTAATTTAGTCGTTGGATGTGATGGCTTATTGTTTCAATTAAAAATAAAAACAAATCGGCTAGATTAATTCTAGTCGATCTTGGTGTTTCAGCAAGTCTATGTTCTGCAAATTTTTTCTGTAGTGTCTCGTGTAATATGAGTATTATTCGTTTGTGTCCTTAGTGATCTAGATTTGTTTTTGTTAAAGAATTATGTTGTTTTGATTCTAGGTATGTCGTGTGCATGTTTTTGAAAATTTCGTTGAATGAAAAGTTTACGTGAGGTGAGTGCGTGTGATTTCACTTGGTTGGGTGTGTGTCTACCTGCATCTTGTTAGTTTCATAGTTTCGTGAAGGTTGTATTGATTAATGTCTTCATTTTAGGATTATTCTAAATATCACTTGGTGTTTGGTGTTTGGTTTCTATTGAAAATACAAAAAGAATCGAGTTTTACCTCTTTGTTTTAGGTGTTGTCCAGTTGGTTGTAGGACGTTTCAGTTAGTTTCAGTTTATTACATTAGCCCAAATTGTTGATTAATGTTTTAGTTAAGGTAGAGATTCGTTTTTGTGGTAAATTTAGTGTTACTTATTTTCAAGGTTTTGTGATTATGGTAGGCGTGTAGCTAGATTGCAATTACAGTTTTTTTTTTAGATTGTCTTAATTCCCAGCATATTAGATAACTTGTTTAGATTTTAGTTAGTTTAGATTGTTAGTTGTAGATGTATGTTAATTTAATTTAGTTATTTTCATGGTTGTATTAACATAATTGTCGCATTTTGATTTTAGTATTTTAGTTAGTTGTCTTCCCCAAGGAGGGGCGTCAGCCATTAGAGCTCCACTTGAGCTCTAGGCTGCTTTTGGTAGATTTTTAGAATTTAGGTAAGTGTCTTAAAGTGTCTACATTCATTGTATTAGGAATTGATTTGTATAGACGTTTTTACATTAGTGGTAAGTGTTGAATTAGAGTATCCTTCCGTAATTCTAGATAGTTGTGTTTTCCCAATTCTAACCTTTCTTTATATTAGTGAGCTATGGATTTAGTTAGTTTAGATAGGGTTTGATTTTAGTATATAGAGTATATCGAATTTTGGGAAAGGGGTAGTTGAGTAATTGTAGTTTGGAATTTATTGTGGCAGTCTGGAGTTTTTCTAAATTCATGTGGAGTATTTGAAGAAAGGAAGAAAGGTTAATTGTCCAGCCAAGATAAGGGAGAGTTACTGGTTGAGTTTTGGAAAATTCTTTTGAATTCCAATTAAGTTTCCAAAGTGGTGTCCACGGTTTCGGGAAAGAACATTTAATGGTTGTCTAATCCTTTTGAAAAAGTTCAAAACGTGTGGCCCTTGTGGAGCTGGACGGTTTCAACCCTTTGTTGCCCATTTTATTTATCAAGCCATTATATTAACTGTTATCCCATTTGCTTGGACGGTTTTGAGTGTTTTCAAATTTCCAAAGTGAGCAAAGGCAAGTTCTAAAAGTATAACTCCTCTCTATTGGACGATTTTGGATAGTATAAGTTTTCCAAATTTATTCCAGAGCATTTACTCACATTGATACCCATTTACTTAATAGTATATTTTAGATTTAGAATTACCTATTTAAGATTAATTGTTCATTAACTCTCGGATTAAGATTGAGTCTCTAATTAGATAAGTTTTTAATTACGATTAGCATAGTAATGTGTTAGGTGTAGAGATTTGTGAGTATTAATTGAATTTGTTATTTTTAATTCATTAGATGTTTATTTTTCAATTCCTAATTTAGGCAGGGTCTAGTCGAGTCAACCTAGCCAGGTGTGGCGTGAACCTAGTTGAACCTAGTCATATCTTAAAACCGCCCCATTTTGGTTTTTAGTGGTCTACTTAACTTTAGTTTTAATTCACATTAGTTTTAGTATAAGTTAGTTTAGTCCTTTACTTAATCGATTCAGTTAGATTTTAGAAGTTAGTGTTTATTTAATGTGTAGTTGTTTATTAGGTTTGATTTGACCATTGCATTTAGTTAAACTGTCTTCAGTTCTTATTAATTGTAATTGCTAAGTCATATAGTTAGGTTTGTACTTTTAATTACCTTAGTTGCATTTGAATTGGTATTTAAGTTAGCTTTAGTCGTAATTTGCATATTGCATTTCATTCTTATGTCATTTAGCATAATTGCATTTAATAGCTGCATATAAATTGTCATTCAGTACCATTTAGGAATGCATTAGGGTTAGATTGCATTTTTAGTGTTTAAAATAGCTTTATAAAGTGAATAGTGTATTGAATCCGAAACTCGATTTTTGTCTTGTCGCACTATCATCATTTCATGTGCAACAATTTCGAGTTTTCAAAATATTATTTTTCTATTCTCTTTATTGGTGTGTTAACTGTATGCAGACCAAATTTCAGCTCAATCCGAGTTGGTTTGGTTTGATTTTTAAGCGTTTTGTGAAAACTGTTTTTTCGGGATTTTAAATTACAGGACTGGCGATATCCTGATTTTTCCCAGATTTGAAACGCTTATATCTGGAGTTCCAGATACTGTTTTTCAATTCTGTAAAAACTGTCAGTTTGTTTAATCTGTCAGTTGCAGAACAGAACAAATTTCGGGAAAATTGGACCTTGTTTGCTCTGTCAAACAGTGGTTTTTCGATAACCGGTCAGAATGCTATTTTACACTAGTTAGGGGCAGTTTCGTAATTTTCTTAGTTTCGGCATTTTAGACTGGCTTTCAGTAGTTTCTGCATTTTAGGAGTTGCATCATCATCATACAGCATTAGTAGAGTTAAATTGGTTAATTTTAGAATTACTTTGGTATTTTATTTAATTTTTGCTTGATAATTAGCATTTGTTTTATAATTCTCGTAAAATTAGAAATAGTTTTAGTTATTGTTTTCATTGTTAGAATAGAAAACTAACTTTGTATTTTTCTGCATTTTTTTAGGTTGAAAAGCATATTTATTGTCCAGGGTTATTGTCCAAGTGAGAAGATTCTCTAAGTGGCGAAAAGACTGAAATACCCTTGGCGTGGAGCAGAAGACTGATTGCTTGATTACTTTTCTTTTAGTGATTATTTGCAGTTGTATTAACTTTATAATTGTAGGTTGATATTTGTCATTAATAAATTGAATTTTATAGAAATATTGTGTTTAATTCCTGTTCCCTGTGGATTCGACCTGTACTTACCACTTTGTGGAAAGTCGGTTTTTAAATTTTTGGTTGACAATTTTCCAAAGTTTTATTGAAAATACTTGTTTTAAAAAGAGCATTCCAAAATATCAACCAGAGGCCATGGCAAGAGTTTAGGAAAAACGAGCAAGAGAGAAGAGCTTGGAAGCAGTAGGAGTTTGTAAGAGAATAGAGATATTCGTGGGGAATGAGAGATGAATCAATCTATTAAATAGAAGGAGAAAAGTAATGGTGATAAGAAATGAATGACATTGGAAGTGAAGGATTTTTAGATTTTAGCTGAAAGAGGAAATGCGTGAGTTGGAAATAAAGAGGCTTGTGAATGACAAATCAAATCAGTTGTTGGAAGATAGTGTATTATATGTTAAGAAGGACATAGTTTTGAAATTTTTCTATATAGAGAAAGGTTTACTATGGGAGAGTTTGTCGAAGTTTGAGATATATCATGTATTGAGTATGGAGTGTCTTAATAAACTCAATAGAGTGAATGTTTCAAGGATTTTAAAGATTTCGTGAAGATCATGTAAGAAAAGTTATAGAGTGAATAATGGCCTAATAAAACAAACAACTTTTCAAAAATTTACTTTATGTGAAAGCATTCCAAATTCATGAAGAAAGAGTTTGGAATAGGACAAACAGGAATATATGAGGAGAGGCAATAATTTCTTATTTAAGAAGACTATATTTTTGGTATGCGTGGAAGGAGTGTGAATAGTTATAAAGGACAACAATCACTTGATGTTAGACATGAGATGTATGACATAAAGTGGAGTTAGATGTGAAATGAAGTTTTTCTAAAGGACATGGTTTTAAAGAATCTCGATTGGAGAGAGAGATATAAAATATATGAGGAGGTCATGGTCACGGATGGAGAGTCACTTCGTATGAGATAGAGAGAGAGAGGGAAGAAAAGTGTAAGTTGTAAAAAAGGAGATTTTATAATATTTTTTCATAAAGGGTGTGAAAAGTGAAAAGACGATAGTTGATTGTTCTTAAGCAATGATATAATAGATGATATAGTAAAAAAAATTTACGTGAAATATAACAACTTAAAAGGTGGTAAAAAAAATAGGAGGGATAATCACTCGAATTTTTTATAGAAGGTATGAAGATTTTAGTGAAGTGTATTTTTAGGAGGAAAGTTCATGAAAGAGAGTATATTGCATGAATATGAAAAATAGAATAAGTGAGGAATATAATATCATGTTTGAAGATAGGCTAGCTTATCGTAAGAGAGGTTTTCACTAGAAGACAAAAAGTGATAAGAGGTGTTATGAGATGAGTGATGTGAACAATGTCATGATGGCTTTTACTTAATATAATTAGTTCTTATGGATATGAGTGAAAGGTAATAGGACAAAGAGTCATTATAGATGTGTATTTGAAAGATGACAAGTTGAAAGACATAAAGAATGTGTCATGATGAATGAGTTTTTATAAGTATTTAGAGTATACGTGAATATAGAGACATAGTTTGACCTTTTTTTAAAAAAAAAAACATAAATATGAGAAATCGATAAGAATGAAACCAAATAAAATTTTAATAGAACTCATAAGATGTTTTAGTCTTAGTAGGTGAGATTAATTATAAGTCACTTAGTTTGCATATTCCTAAATCTCTTCGAATTCGTGTAAAGTCTTCATGTTTTAATGGTTTAGTAAAGATGTCTGCTAACTGTTGATTAGTGGGTATGAATTCGAGTTTAATTATGTTGTTTAAAACTTGTTCTCTTAAGAAGTGGTGTCTTATTTGAATATGCTTAGTTCGTGAGTGTAAAATAGGATTTTTAGATAGGTTTATAGCACTAGTATTATCACAGAAAATAGTTGTATTTTTAAAATTTAAACCAAAATCTTTCAAAGTTTGTTTCATCCAGATAACTTGTGTACAAGCTAGGCTAGCAGCAATGTATTCAGCTTCAGTAGTTGATAAGGATACACAGTTTTGCTTCTTACTGAACCATGAAACTAGTGAGTGCCCTAGCATATGACATGTTCCACTTGTGCTTTTTCTGTCAGATTTACTTCCAACAAAGTCAGCATCGCTGTATGAGATTAGATCAAATGTAGAGGATTTTGAATAGAATAATCCAAAATCAACTGTGTCTTTTAAATATCTCATTATTCTTTTTACAGCTTTAAGATGTGATTCTTTTGGATTTGACTGAAATCTAGCACATAAGCAAACACTGAACATAATATCTAGACGACTAGCAGTTAAATACAGAAGTGATCCTATCATACCTCGGTATACCTTTGTATCAACAGACTTACCATCTTCATCTTTGTCCAAAACAGTGGTTGTGCTCATAGGAGTGGTTTTTGAAGCAGTTGAGTTCATGTTGAACCTCTTCAGAAGTTCACGAGCATATTTAGATTGATTGATGAAAACTCCATCCTTGGTTTACATAATATGCAGTCCAAGAAAGTAGGTGAGTTCTCCCATCATACTCATTTCAAATTCTTTCTGCATGGACTTAGAAAATTCTTCACAGAGAGTGCTGTTAGTAGATCCAAAGATGATATCGTCCACATATATTTGAACAATTAGGGTATGATTATTCACTATTTTTACAAATAAAGTAGAGTCTGCTTTGCCTACAGAAAAACCAGTTTTTACTAAAAAGGTTTTGAGTCTGTCATACCAAGCACGAGGTGCTTGTTTTAAACCATATAAAGCACATTTTAGTTTGAAGACATGATCTGGATATTGTTCATTTTCAAATCCTGGAGGTTGTTTTACATAAACTTCTTCATTTATAAAACCATTTAGAAAAGCACTTTTAACATCCATTTGATATAGTTTAAAATCCATATAGCTTGCATATGCTAAAAACATCCTAATAGATTCAAGTCTAGCAACAGGAGCAAATGTTTCATCAAAATCAATACCTTTCTCCTGGTTGTATCCTTGAGCTACTAGTCTTGCCTTGTTTCTTATAACATTACCTGTTTCATCTAGCTTGTTTCTGAAGATCCATCTTGTCCCAATGATCTGATGATCCTTTGGTCTTGGTACATGATCCCAAACATCATTTCTTTGGAATTGATTCAGTTCTTCAGTCATGGCTAGCATCCAGAACTCATCGATGATGGCTTCATCAATCTTCTTCGGTTCAAGTTTAGAAATGAATGCTATGTTTGCAATCCGTTCTAGCTAAGCTCTAGTTTGAACCCCCTTTGTCAGGTCTCCCAAAATCTGCTTTTGAGGATGATCTCTGATTTCGGCAAATGTTCTTTGATGATCATCTTCATTAGACTTAACTGTGTTATCTAAAAATAAATTTGTACTTTCAACATCATCATCGTTAGTTTGCTTATGAACAGATTGATCAATAGATTCACAGAAACTAACATGCATAGATTCTTCAATAGTATTAGAACTCTTATTGAAAACTCTGTATGCTTTACTATGACTTGAATATCCTAAAAATATGTCTTTAATAGATTTAGCATCAAATTTATCTAGGCTATCTTTTGTGTTTAGGATAAAGCATTTACATCCAAAGACTTTAAAATAGTCTATTCTTGGAGTCCTGTCATAGAATAATTCATAGGGAGTTTTATTTAATAAGGGTCTAATGAGAACTTTATTTGTTATATAGCATGCAGTATTAACAGCTTCTGCCCAAAAAGATTTAGCAAGATTATTGTGTTGGAGCATAGTTCTAGCAGATTCCTGAAGGGTTCTATTCTTTCTTTCTACTAGACCATTTTGAGGTGCAGCTCTAGGAAAGGCAAAGTTATGAGAAATACCATGCAAGTTACAAAAATTTACAAAAAGTTCATTTTCAAATTCTCCTCCATGGTCACTACGGATTTTAACAATAGAACAAGATTTTTCATTTCGTAATTTTTTACATAAAATTTCAAATTGACAAAACGTATCACTTTTGTTTTTCAAAAATATTACCCAAGTAAATCTTGAGTAATCATCTACAATGACAAAAGCATATTTATTATGATTCAGACTAGCTACTCTAGAAGGACCAAAAAGATTCAGGTGGAGAAGCTCTAAAGGTCTTTTACTTGAAATGATATTTTTTGATTTGAAAGATGATTTAGACAGTTTTCCTAATTGACATGCATCACAAAAATAATCCTTTTTAAAAGATATTTTGGGTAACCCACGTACTAACTTATCTTTGGCTAATTTAGACATGTATTTGGAGTTGACATGACCCATTCTCATGTGCCATAAATGTTGAGTGTCATTATTAGCTATAAGGCAATGTTCAGTGATGTTTTCTAGGTATAGTTCATATATATTATTTCTTCTTATACCTTTTAAGACGATATTCTCGTTGGTGTCTGCTATAAGACAAGCATCATGATTAAAGCTAACATTATAACCTGTGTCACACATTTGACTAATACTTAGAAGGTTATGTTTTAAGCCTTTAACCAGGAGAACGTCTTTGATAAGAGGTTTATCTATATTGCCAATATTACCAATACCAATTATCAAACTTTTGTTGTTATCTCCAAAGGTGACGGTTCCTCCTTCTTTATGATGAAGAACAGCAAAAAGGTTTGGATGTCCAGTCATGTGTTTTGAACATCCATTGTCTAGTATCCATCTGTTCTTCTTGTTTGGAGCCTGCAAAACATTAAGTAAAACTTTTTTTTGGTACCCAGTCGGGTCCCTTTTTGTTAGACTTTGGAACCCATATCCATTTAGATTTGGGTTTGTCTACAGCTCTAGAGGAGTTCAAGAAGTTAAAATTATAATACTCCTTTTTAGGTTCAGAAGAACCTTTCACAAAAGTGGTCTTTTGATTCATACAAGAAGGCTTGTTGAAATGAGAGTAGCCAATACCATTCTTGTAGAAAGAGATTTTTTGAGAGGATAGGAGTTTATTCAAGTTCTCTTTTCCTTTAGTAAACTTGAAAACCGTTTTCATAAGGTTCTCAGTTTTACTTTTTAATTCTGAAATTTCTACTTGCAGATTTTTAGTCTTGGAGCTAGTAGAAGAGATTTCAGAAGTAATAAGAAGATTTTTCTTTTGTAACTCAGAATTTTCAATACTGAGTTTTTCATTTTTCAGAGTGAGCTCTAGATTCTCAGATTTCAAATGTATATTTTTGAGAATCATTTTCCTTGATTCTTCAAAAAGTTCCTGAAAAGCATTTTGAAGTTCTTCAAAGGAGAAATCAAGGGATTCACTTACAGAGCTTTCTGCCATGAAGCACATGTTGGCGGTTTCTGCTTCATCATCATTTGACTCTTCACTTGTGGATGGTTCTGAATCATCCCATTGAGCATGCAGAGCCTTTTTCTTGAAGAACCTTTTCTTTGGTTCATCAGTCTTGGATTTTCTTTTGAGAAGAGGACAATCACGTCTTAAGTGACCTGGCTTATTACACTGGTAGCACATAGAATCTTCCTTTGGGTCTTTTCTTTCTTTGTGCTTATTTGGAAGCCGGTTCCTTCTCATAAAGCGCTGGAATTTTCTGGTGAGTAGTGCAATCTCAGTTTCTTTTTTTGAGTCCTCATCCTCAGATAGGGCTGGAAAGGCTTGAGTTTTCTTTAAAGGTTGTTCCTCTTCCCTTCTTTCCTTCATGTGGACTTCATAGGCCATAAGATTGCCTATTAAATCGTCTAGGGTAAGCTTGGACAAATCTTGAGCTTCTTCAATAGCAGTAGTCTTTTTCTCTCAATCAGTTATGAGAGATATCAAGATTTTCTTCACCTTTTCTGTCTGAGAGTGGGTTACACCCAGAGATTTCAGATCGTTGGTGATGTTGGTGAATCTGGTGAACATCTCTGTGATGGGTTCATCTTTGTTCATTTTGAACAACTCATATTTTCTAACAAGAGATGAGATTTTGGCTTTATTCACTTTGTTGGTTCCTTCATGAATAACCTCCAAAGAATGCCAAATATCATATGTAGATTCACATATAGATATTCTATTGAATTCATTCTGATTAATGGCACAATATAAGGCATTCATAGCCTTTGCATTTAGGTTTGCCATTTTCTTTTCTTCATCAGACCATAAGTTATAGTCTGTGGATGGAGATGTGTATGGATGTTCAACAATTTTTCATACAGCAAAATCTATGGATTTGAGAAATATAGTCATTCTGCACTTCCAGTATTCATAGTTGGAGCCGTTGAAGAAAGAAGAACGAGATGCGTGTTGACCTTCAATATCACGAGCATAAGAGGTAGATGTCATTTGTGCTGGAAGACTTGTTATGTTGAAACCAGCAAACCTGCTCTGATACCAAATGAAATTCCACTAGAGGGGGGTGAATAGTGAAATAGTATATAGATCGATAAATTAAAAATATAATGCAATCAAGGCACAACACATAAACACAGAAATTATACTGGTTCGGTCAAAACCCTGACCTACATCCAATCCCCAAGCAAACCACTTGAGCTTTCCACTATAACATTCGAGTCACCGGATAAATAGTACAACACCCTCTTCCTCAGAGGTCTTCTTCTCTCAACAGAGAAGGGGCACACCCTCTTCCACAGAGGTCTTCTTCTCTCAACAGAGAAGGACAACACCCTCTTTCACAGAGGTCTTCTTCTCTCAACAGAGAAGGGCAACACCCTCTTTCTTAGAGGTCTACTTCTTTCAACAAAGAAGGAATACAATGAATAACAGAAAGTTACAATACTTCCTATAGAACCTTCAGAATGATATGAATGCACGAATGAAGGATTCTCAGAATGTTCTGTTCTGTTCTTTTCACTCAGAAGATACTCGTTGTCAAAGAGCTATTCTTGACTTTTTCTCTTTCTTTTTCTATTTCTTTTTCTAGGCTCTCTTTCAGATATCGAATAGGAATTTTTCTCGTTGTAAGCTCACATGACCATTCCTTGTCTGAATAATTTATTTGAGTGTGTTTATATAGCTTAAAAAAATAGTCGTTACTTTTTTGAAATCGTAGTCTTTTTAAGATGTGAAATGTCATGTCATTTCAAAAAACATCTTTAGAGAAATTCGAGAAAGTCTTCTTTCCATAAAAGTAAAATATAGGGTACAATAGTCATTGTAATATTTTAGGTAATATATATTTTATGTAAAAAAATTATTTCTTACAATAGTACATTGAACGTTGGATTGTAGGTTGTCATGTAGTTTTGTCTTTATCCTATTTAATGATTTGTGGTACATAAGTACTTCTTTACTTTAAATGAGTGTAAGTACAATAAATGCTTTGAGATATTTATTTGTACATAGTCATATCAAGAGTTTTCTTTATGATGTGTTTTTCAATGTCAACAGAGAGAATGAAGACTTTAAACAAGTCGACATTCTTGAGAAGGATATTAACAAAGATTTCTTACAGGAGGTATTTAATGCTATACAAAGAGAATGATGACTTCAAGTAAGTCGACATTCTATGGGTTTGTAAAAAGGTAACTAGAGTCTTTTCAACAAGTATTATATTTGTTTTTCTTTGTGTAGCCAATTTTCATGTTTTGTCTTTTTCCTACACATTTGAAATTATTTCTTTAAAAAGGTAACTAGAGTCTTTTCAACAAGTATTATATTTGTTTTTCTTTGTGTAGCCGATTTCATGTTTTGTCTTTTTCCTACTTTTGAAATCATTACTTTTCAAGTTGTCTTGTATATGATAGAAGGTACAATTATTGCTTTTTGAAATCATGAATTATATCATGTCAAAATACCTTTTCCATAAAGGTTTGTAAGAAGGTACAATTATTGGTTTTCAAAAAAGGAGCTTTTTGAAACTATCGTATACTTTTATGAAATAGCTTTTATGAATGAGTATGTAATATGCAATATGCATGCTTCTGAAGGTTCTGTTACATATGACTCTAAAGAAGAAAAAATCTTCAACTTGAAGTAGCCGATCTCTTTAGATGGTCTTTAGAAGTGCATGGCTCAACAAGCTTTTTCTTCAAGGAGTATGATTGCACCATAGTTGTACTTGAACAAGAGGTCTCCATCCTTTTTTAGTGAGATATCCTTGCATCAAATACTCGTTAGATATATGGCAAAACATATCCAGTCATAATATAACATTTTTCAAGAAGACATATTATCATATCATATGAAATCAAATAAGACAGTGTATCATATTATGTGACATCAAAACAGAGTTTCTCAACAGTTTTGACCTATGGTCGGAGCTGTGCCACTCCAGAAAGTTGGATCAGAATCCGGCAACTCTAGGATTTGGGGGAAACAGACAGGTTTCGGTAGAAAATGTGATAAAAATAGTAAACAGATGGGGAAAAGGCTGCAATTGTGGGAAAATATCCTTGACAAATAGGGAAAAGTTTTATATTTTGACACAATTGGGATTCGGGTTACGGTTTGGAAAAGGCCACACTGTTATCAGAGACCTAAATCTCTGAAATTTCTGGACATTGGAATCTGTTAGACAGAAAGAGAAAATCCGGAAAAATACTGAAACAGATCCAAAAATTCCCAAATTTTGGGAAATAACAAAAACTAATGTTAGGAAGAACTTTTGTGTTTAACGTTTTTGCAAACTAGCTACATATTGGACGGATTTGATGCATTAGGGTCTGTCTATACCCTGACGAAGTAAAATCGGGATTTTCCCAGGGGGCTGGGAAATCTGATTTTTGACAAAGGTCAAAACTAATTGGAAAAACCTAAAAATTTCCATATCATTAGTAGATTTAATTATGAATACACTGTGATTTTTGGAAGACGATCTGAATCTCCCACAAGGGTGGTACCGGTGGTTCTTGTCGGCTAAAGCGCAAACTGGAAGTTCAAAAAGACAGAAAACCATATGTCGAGTTTGATCGGTTTAGGTGGGTTCTGAAACCCGGATCGAATCAATTTTTTGGCACAAAAACAAGGACATACAACTAAAGTTATCACAATTTTTTTTGGATTTTTGAACGAAAATATATCCATGAAATGATGACTGGACTTCATATACAAACTAAAGCCTATGGATTTCTAAGCAAACCTTAATAAAGCTAACAAAACTACCTATAAAACAGTGAAATTAATCAAATAAAATGCCTAAAATACTCAATTTATACGAAAGTAATGCTTGAAATAAAAGAAGAAAAAAAAATAAGGAGATATGAAGCCGATTTGATGTAGGCTATTGATGGAGGGGTTCTGATCCATGCATCGGATGGACCACCTCTCTTGCTTTGCCTTAATCATGAGAGATTCATTAAAGAAAACAAAATAGCACAATGGATCCAGTTTTAAACTGACTTTCACATTTAGAATCATCCTTCTACAGAGAATATCCATGGCATTTTAATAAATAGATGACACACAAAAAAAAATTTAATAACAAGAGAAATCGGTGAGACGATAGAAACTATTGACTCACCTTGGGTTCCTCCTTGGATCAGCTGAAGGTGGTAGCTACGGTTAATGGGGCTGCCAATGGGTGAAGGCTGGACTCTTGGAGTGACAGGGTTGTGGTGGTTGTGACATCCACGAAGAGGGTTGGAACTGTTGGATGCCCTCTTTAGGGTGTTGGAGCAAGATGACTAGGGAACCTGTTGGAGGGTTGACGCTTCTTGCTATTGCCTTGGAGGAAGTGGTTGTAGTCGTGTGGTGGACTGAACCCTTGGTGGAGTGTAACAGAGGCTGGAGATCTGCTACTTGGAGGCTTCAAAGAGATGCCGCTGGTGGCTTGAACCGGGTGGGCATGGAGGCTTCAAAGAAGTGTTGCAATGAGAGAGCCGGCTGGGCGTGGAGGTATGGATGGCTGCACCTTGTAGATGGGGTGACTATGGCTGGAACTAACTGAAGGTGGAAGTGCCTTGTTGAAGGTTGAATGAGAGAGATATTTTTGGCTGGATGGAGTGGAGTCTTTCAGTTGGTGCTGCTGAGAGTTGAAGGGTGTTGTGCGTGGAGGCCCAGCTGGTTGTGCTGATGGATGAATGGAGGAGCTCTGGAGGTGGCTTCAATGGCTGGGAGTTGCAGCCAAGGGGAGAGAAAGAGAGAGTTCAAGGGAGAGAGAGAGGCGTTAGATGAGAATTTCATCCGTCTCTTTCTTTTTTTCTTTTACCTTTTATCATAACTTTGGTTTTGATGAAAATCAAAACCTAAGTTTCTAAAGTTGTTTTCATGAATCAACGTACGTGAATGACGGTAGCCATTTTGCTTGGGAAAGAGATGGAAATGAGGTAAGGAAGAAAGGGGAAAGAAGGAAGGGAAGGAAAAGGAAAGAAGAGGGAAGAAGGAAAAGGAAAGAAAGGGGAAGAAATGAGAGGGAAAGAGGAAGACGGAGGGGGGCTGGACTGCCATATGTGAGTGGAGGGAGAGGAAAGAAAGAGGAGGAAAGAAAGAAAGAAAGAAAAAGGAAGAAGAAAGAAAGAAAAGAAAGAAAGAGGGAAAGAAAAGAAATAAAAAAAATGGAAAAAAGAAAGGAAGTGGGCTGGATTGAGGGCTAGGGTGGTTGACCCCCTTGTGGGTCCCACCTTAAAAATAAAATAATAAAATAAAAAATAAAATAAAACAAACAAAAAAAACATAAAGAAAAAGATAATTTTTTTTCTTTTCTTATAAATTAAAACAAGAAAATGCAAATGGATGGGCCATCTTAGAGCGGGTCCAAATTCCACTTTTGAAATTCATTTTGATGATTAAAGGGGTAAAATAGTCTTTTCAGAAAATTTCCACACGAAACGGGCTATTTTTGGCAGTTTTTGAAACGAGCTCGGATTTTGAAGTTCAATACCTCATTGCGAAGCAAATCCAATGTAGAATTTAAAATTTTAATTTTGAAAGAAATCCATATTGTTTTTCTCGAGAAAATACTTCCAAATTTATTTCCAGACGAAACGAGCTATTTTTGGCAGTTTTTTAAACGAGCTCGGATTTTGAAGTTCAATACCCCGTTGCGAAGCAAATCTAATGTAGAATTCAAAAATTTGAGTTTGAAATAAATCCAGGTTATTTTTCTTGAGAAAATATTTCCAAATTTAGACTCCTAGGGGTAAAAATGTCAATTTTGGAAACCCGAGGTTTGAAATTGATTTCTGAAAGCTTTTGAAACTTGATCTGGATTGAAATTTATAAAACTAGAGTTCTGGACTTCGAAAATGAAATGAAATGTGATGAAATATTATGAAATGCTGAGAAATGATATGAAATAATGAGAAATGACATGCGAAATGCAGACCCTGAATGAAGAATTTTGGATGTTAGACCCCGATTGACAGCTGTACCAGTTCAAAAAGCATTAAAATTGATAAAATTTGCAAAATAGCTCAAGAAATGGTTTTCGGGACTCTACTGGGTCACAGTGACACTGAAAATTGGGGTTTGAGCTGGATTGAACTGAGATGAGCTAGACTGAGCTGAGTTTTAGAGTTTCAGAACTCCAATGAGCTAACAATGATACTGACTCAATTGACCTTTCCTACTGAATTTTCAAGAAAAGCTGCCATTTTTAGAGAAATGGTACGAAATGATCACTGAAGCGAAGTGAATTACGAACCTGAACTGAGTTTGAGTTGAAACAAAGGTCAATAATACTGAGATGAACTAAAATTGAGGCTCAAACACTAGCTTAACTGACTGAACTCAGCTCAATTTCAGTTGAAAGAGCTAAAATGTACTAAAATGGGCTCGTAGACACTTAGAAATGGTTTTGAACTGAAATGGGAGCACTCGAACTTATGGTGAGCTCAAGATAGACTCTGGGGAATATGATTGACTAGAAATGACTGACTCAGAGACAATTGGTTTGGATTTAAGTGAAAAATGAGCTCATTTCTGAAGAAATGATCCCATTTTGGCAGGAATGGTCAGAAATTAAAATGGTTTGTTCATTGTGAGCTCAGATGAGCTTGAGACGACTGATATTCTAACTATCCTAAACTGACCAATGAGCTTGGTTGACTCCGACTGACTGGGGTCTGGGATGACCTAGGGGTAAAATGGTAATTTTCCTAATAAAAGTTGTTAAAATGGTGATTTTCTGAAACTGACCCGGGGTTTAACTCCTACACTGACCTAACAGGGTTGGTACTGCATGAGGAGGGTTATTTGAGAATGGATGTGGAAAATTTGGGGTGTTTACAGATGACCCTCTTTGCTACTAAGCCGGCTTGAAGACGAGCTTAGTGGCAAAGAAAAACACACCAAATTTTGGCCATAAAAATGCCCCAGTTTGAAGGATCTGACTGGGTATGAAGAAATTAGCCCTGATGAAAATGGTAGATATGAAGTGAAGAATAAAGAAGAAAATTTTACTTCAAAATGAAGTGAGATTCAGGTTTTGCCCTTAACCTGGATGGGACGAAAAATACCTCGTGTACAAATGAAGCTCAGGTTTGACCCTTAACCTGACCGGGGAATGAAATACCTCATCAAAGGAGGCTCAGGTTTGTACCCTTATCCTGATTGGGAGGAAAATGAAATATCTCATCAAAGGAGGCTCAGGTTTGTACCCTTATCCTGATTGGGCAGAAAATGAATGGAATCCTCGAAGGAAGAAACCATGATGGAACCTTCAGATTTCTGCACAATGAATCCGATAGGGGTTTTGCAAAAGGATGAAATTGGTGTCCCTAAAGCTTGAAAAGGGGTTTGATTTTGGGTGCCTCATTGCTGAGACTAAATAACTTTTGAAATTGGTGACCTTTTGCGAGAAAATGATTGGTGGCTTAACCTCAAGCCGAAATTGGACTGTCTATGGTGGGACAGTGGGGACACAAGAAAGTGTGCGAATCTGAGAGCCCAGACGCTCAGATTATACCAACAGAAGGGAAGGAATCTTGAAAACTCCCGTTATCAAGTCCTAAAAGGGATAACAACTGATGTCAGGATGCGCCAAAGATGAACCTCAAACTCGTGTTTGTTATCATCGCAAAAATTTTTTCCCTCCCTTGCGAGAGAGAAACGAATTTGCGAGTCAAACTCGACCAAAGTTTTGAAAATGGTTTTTGAAAATTAACTTGCCTCCGTTTTGAAAATTTGCGGAAAAATTCTGTAGAATGCGATCCGCCTATCGGTACGAGGTTCAACCGTTCCTGGTGCCTTTACCAGGGGTAATTGAACCAAGGATCAATTATGTGCTTTAGCTTGACTCAAATATCTAAAATATGCTCTATTTTTCTTAGAATGCACAGAGAATCAGGCTTGTGCTATGAAATTTTGAAAATAATGCAATGTTTGAGAAAATATGATGTTTGCTTTGGAAAATTGAAATATGCTTGAAAATTGATTGGAAAAGTACTTGAAAATTGAATTCTTGAGAAAATCATTGAATTTCATTGGAAATCAGAAATTTGCATTGGAAAGTGATTTCTCAGGAAAACTTGAAAATCTGAGAAAATTGGTTTTGAGATTGGAAACTTGGAATTGATTTTATGAGAAAATGGATTTGAGAAATGCTGGAAAAATCAGGAAATTCATTGGAAAAGGATTTCTGAAAAGGAAAATGAATTCTCAGGAAAACGGGAATTCTGAGAAGATGGATTTCTGAAAACTTGGGATTTTGAAATTTGAGAATGTTAAAACATAGGAAAATCTTGATTTAAACTTGGGAAATGCTTTGAAATGTCATTTAAAAACTTAGAATTTTGAGAAAATCAGATCCTCAGAAAGACTTGGAAATTCTTGAGAAAACTAAATTTTTTTTCTTTTTGAAATTGAAATTAGAAAATGAATTTGACAATAATGCAATTTGAATGATGTAAATGAATGAATATGAATTTGAAAAGGGAATTTTATTGGGGAATTGAGAAATCCTTTTGAAGTTTTGAAAAATGCAGTGCATTTTTGAAGTTAGCCTAAGAGTGTAGGCTGAATGTGGCTAATATGAAGATCATAAATCTTGGTTTTTTTCGTATTCTGACTATGGCCATAAATACAAATCCCACCGAGTTTATAAACTCCATAAGAGCTTGTGCACGTTATGATCATCGCAAAATTTTTCCTCTTTCGTTGTTTCTCTCTCTTCCTTCTCTTTTCCTTTTCCAACCTCTATTTTCCTCCTTTTTGAAGGGAGAAGAATAAAAAAGAAAAGAAAGAGAGAAGAGAAAAGAAAGAAAGAAAGAAAGAGAGAGAGAAGATGAACTCTTTCGCGGGTTTTCACTTGACCTTGATTTGAAAGATATTTAGCAAATAACTCACCTCCGTTTTGAAAACATTGCGGGAAAATTGGAGAGACGGGATTCGCTTGTCGGTACGAGGTTCGACCGTTCCTGGCACCTTTACCAGGGGTAATCGAACCAAGGATCGAATCTATGCCTTTTGCTTTGCCTAAATATAATCTAAGAATTTATTCTAACTCTAAATGCACAAAGAATCATGCTTGTGAAATGCAAGAATGTATGCTCTTTTGAAAATTGATTTAGAAATTTCCAAGTATTTTTTAGATGAACTTGGTAAAGGAGTGAAGAAATGATTTAATCTAACTTAGAACTTGAGATAGATCAGAGGAGTTCTAAGTTTTTGAAGTAAATCAGGATTTGGAAGAATAAATGAGAAAGAATGACTTGAAACTTTAAAAATGAAAGGAGATGAAGTTTCAAAGTCAGAAATGGACTTTGAATTTAATCATGGATTTAGGAGAAGAAGATGAAATTTTGAAGTGATATTGAATTTGAATCTTAGAATGAATCTGAGAAAATCAAATGGTATTTAAAAATAGAAATGGATTTAGGGAGTTCAAATGAGATTAAATTTGAAATCTAGAATTGGAAACGGAATTGGATCTTAAAATGGATTTAAAATCTGAAATCTGAGATCCAATGTAGAATTGGGTTCTGGATCCTAAAATGGATTTGGGTCTGAAGACTGAGATCCAAAGTGGAATTGGATTCTGGGCCCTAAAATGGATTTGGATCTGAAGTCTGAGATCCAAGATGGAAGTTGAGTTATGGATCCTAAAATGAATTTGGATCTGAAGACTGAGATCCAAGATGGAAGTTGAGTTCTGGATCCTAAAATGGATTTGGATCTGAAGACTGAGATCCAAAGTAGAGTTGGACTCTGGATCCTAAGATGGATTTGGATCTTGAAGTCTGAGATCCAAGATGGAAGTTGAGTTCTGGATCCTAAAATGGATTTGGATCTGAAGACTGAGATCCAAGATGGAAGTTGAGTTCTGGATCTTAAAATGGATTTGGATCTGAAGACTGAGATCCAAAGTAGAGTTGGACTCTGGATCCTAAGATGGATTTGGATCTTGAAGTCTAAGATCCAAAGTGAAACTGAAGTCCGGATCCTAAAGAAGAATTGGATATGAAGTCTGAGATCCAATATGAGTGTTGAATCCTGGATCCTAAAGAGGACTTGGATCTGAAGTCTGAGATCCAATATGAGTGTTGAATCCTGAATCCTAAAATGGATTTGGAGTTAAATTCAGGAGATGAATCAAGAACTTCCAAGTTTTAATTTGAACTTGGAAAATGAATTTTAGAAATTGAATCTTGAATATATGAATTTCAAAGTTAAATTGGATTTTAAATTTAAGATAGAATTTGGAATTTGAAATACAAGATGATTCTGAAGTTTCAAAGTCAAATGGGACTTTGAAATTGAATTCTTGAATCTGTTTGAGAAGTAGAATTGAATTTGAATTTATGAATAGGATTTGATCTGAGAAATGAAGGAAAGAATGGCTTGGATTTATGAAAAAGAAAATTTAAAAAAAAAATGATGCAATTCTATCCTAAGTGATGAATGAATTTAAATTTTTGAAATTGGATTTTTGAAAAGCTATTTCATTCTTTAGATGAATTGAAATAAGATTGAAGATATAATACATCCTTGACTATGGTCATTGGATGTATTATATAATAATCTATATTTAGATTCAGGTGAAGAATAGAATACATTTTGGTGCTTTTATAGAGTTTAAAATGAAATTAACTCTCAATATACCCTGACTATGGCCATTGGTATATATATTGAATTAATTCTAAGTTAAACTCTAATAAAAGGAGGAAATATTTGAAAATATGATGATTTTTTGAAAAGGCATCCAGTGTGGATCCAATGTTATTTTATAAAAGGTAAAAATCTTAAGTCTTGTTTACATCCCGACTATGGTCGTTGATGTAAATCATCAACTTAGGACTGGTTTACCTCTTATGAAATGGTGCATGTGCCATTCGTGTCATCACCATTTGTGAAACTTTTGAAGTAAAAAAAAAATGATGCAACAAATGATGTTTACATGCTCATTCATTTTATCTAAAGCTGGAAATGTACACTTTTCATTATAATCTAGTTATTACAATATTGAGTCACAAAGAAGAAATGATGTTTCTATACATTCCCTGCAAAAGATAGAGTCAACCATAAAGCAAAACTGCATGAATGTGGGTAATGATGAGAGATGCCAAGTAAAATTTGAAATACTATGGTTATGTTATATGAGAAATGTGTATATGAGTGTAATGATCTAAAAATATACAAAGATATCATGAGAATGCATGATACCGCATGGTGGTATATATATGAATAGCAAAGTAAAGCTGCAGCCCAATAAGTAACTAATATGCATGAACTATTATGACAGATGAGGGGTTAGAAGATTGCTTACAGCAGTTTTCCAAGCTGCCGGGGCAATCAAGATGTCATAACAACTAGGGGAGTTGCTATAGGTGGGTATGAAGGCATATACCATCATCAGGGATGATGATGGGCAACAAAAATACTGTAAGACTGAAGTCCAATGGAAATATATGGAGTGGGGAACCTGGCAGCCAAAGTCTGTGATGGCAGATTGATATACTTACTTGTATTGGAATCAATACAATCTGATGTTCATAGCTCCCTATTTTGCAAGTAAGCTTCACAAACTGTCATAATAGCTTAACGAGGTGTTTTTAGCAGCCGATCGACTCTCTGTGAGTCGACCTTTGCCGCTTGGCTTCAGTTAGATGAAATGATTGACAGGTGGAGTGGCACGGCTGATGGCTGACAATCTGGCTATTTGAGATAGTCCTGCGCAACTGGTGGCGCTGGACTCATCTGGTGGAAAGGTTGATTAATCTGAGGCAGCCGAAGGTCTAGACTCCTTAAATTTCTGAAGCTACCGAACAGGCCACTTATTGACCTGATGATCATTTCCTCAAGACCACTTAGCATATCCACTGGAATGATAAAAATTAACTTCCTCCCCAGTCCTCCCATCTAATCCTATCAACCAATGTCCTCTCACTGAAATTGGCTGATATGTCAACAACATATCTTTTGACATAATTTCATCATATATGGACCCGAAGAAGCAGCATATCTTGGTAAATTTTTTATTATTTCTGCTATTGCTATGGATCTGAGGGAAGTATGGATTAGCCATGAAAACAAAATTCAATGGTACAAAACTTGTAGGATGCAATAAGTGTGAGAATCAACGAGGCCATGAGTACAGATGACCCAGATTTGTTGAAAACACAATGAGTTTATTCCAGATTTGACATTTAGGTGAATATGGTTTCATACTGATTCTTAACAGATAATAAAGATAAACATGCTTCAAGATATTGTTTTCAGAAATAATCATAAGGGACAGCAACAATACTAAAAAAAAAATGGTAATTTCATTGGTAGAGTTTTGCTGATCTTGAGAACATACCTGGGCCCTTCCCAGAGATGTGGCTTCTGGCTAATACTGTGGTCCTACCAAAAACCAAACAAATATATCAGCTTAAGACAAGGAATATGGTTCGCTAATTTTACTCACTTCGACCTTTGATATCCATAGTCCAGATAAAGAAAGAGAAAATATCAGGAACTACGACTCCCGACTCAGGTTTTTTTTTTTAGTGTCTTCGGATCTAGATCAGAGATAGTTAATTCAACTTTGAACTCTGCTGGACAGTATGCTTCTATGCGAGATTGGCTGTGGAAGCAAACCTGTATTGGGTAGTGATTAGTGGGATGTTAAGGGTGCAGTGATGTGGGTGAACCTGTGGCTGTGTGTAGGCTAAGCCGCGGGAGTAGCTGTGGGGATATTTGTGATGGGAAGTAACTGGAAGCTGAAGTAATGACAGGGTAGAAGCATGCGGGGTATGTGTATTTGTGTGAATGAGATGTAAACAGAAGGCAAAACATTGGAAGATATTATGGGTGGTAGCCTTAGTCTTGGATGAGACTTATAAAAAAGCAACACAGGGTACCTAAAGATAAAAGAAGATAGAGAGTGTTACCATGCATCGGATGAAAACGGGGAGATGATGATGGATATAGAGAAAATTAAGCCAACATATGATGGCATGAAAAACAGAGAGAAGCAAAAAAAAAAAAAAGTAAAAATCAGTAGATAATCATAGTGGAAAATAAACAAGAGATTCTTCACAGAACAGACTGATCCACACTTTCAAACAATTATTCAAGCAATCTTCTTAAGGCATGGTAAAGTTTCCTGAGTGAGTTGGGCTCCATGGACGTCATCCCTTGGCACAAGCTGAAGCATGGGGGCTCCTTTGACTTTCTGTTGCAGACACTACATGTTGAAGATTACTAAATGCAAGAGATAGCTTCAGACTCTATAGCAAAGTATAAGATAGTAAAAAAAACAGCTCAAGAAGATGTAACAAAGATAAAAGAGACAGGCACTGGCTGCCAATGCTCACAGGAGCATTCCATAAATCAAGTTCTTGAACATCGTCTCATACAATTTACTTCTCCGAGGTGGCCAATATCTGTGGCCTCATCGTGCTCGACATTCAAGGAGAGAATGCTTGTACTAGTGGTATCATTCAGTAGCAAAAAAAATAAAATAAAATAATAAAAAAAAATGACTAAACAAAATTTGTAACAGGTGATGGTACTGTACATGGGAGGATTTGACCATCAACTACCAGCAGCAACACATTCATCGTGAACTACTTAACTTAGATAAACAATCGAGATGAGGGCTCATTTGCTATGAATTGCTTCAGCCTGCATGTCGTCTTCCACAAAAACCGAGCATCTCAGAACCATGTTCCAGCAGGAAGGGTGAACGGATAGGGTCCCAGGATTAAGCTCCCAAGAGCATCCAAGATGCTGTGTGAAACATTCAACCTCTACATTACATGACCCATCTCCATGGTGTTCAGAGGGAAACCAGAATAGCAGAAATTTCCCTAGCATTTATAATGCTGAATTCTAAATTGAAAATGTCAGCCTAGTGTATGATCAGAGACGAAACAGATGCAAATAGCTGCGCTATCTGGATTATAACACTGAAATTTTCTGCTTGGAGATATTACCCAGCTAACATATGAGCTTACATCAGAACGTAAATTATGATTACATTGACAATTAAAGAGAAATGAAACACCACCATGTTAATAAACGGATGACCTCTTGGTGGCCCTTTGTTCCTTAATAGTATTTGTCCAATGATTCTGTTCATATGAAATGTCCACTGTTACTAACCAGATTTTCACTTGTTAAGCATTCCATTTTTTTTTTTAGGGCACAGAGGCTTTGTGGGAATCGACCCTGGTGATTGCCTGAAGGCATCCAGCAGAGCTTGTTATTCCCCCCTTTTGAGTGAATCTCCCATGGTGGTTAATCGATGCTCAATCATTAGGCATGATTCCACCATTAATCAACAAAATGTAGCAGCAGATCTATAGAACCGAACAACACACAAAAAAAAATAAGATAAATCCTAGCATGCAAAATTAAACTGGAATTCAGATTGACCCTATCGGGTCATTGAATTTGAGTCCCCCCCAAAAAAAAAGAAACGAGATATAGGAATGGTTATTCCATTACTTTCGCACGAAAGGTAGATTGGTTTTACTAAAAAAGCAAGAACCAAGGCCACCGTGGTGCTCCAATAAAAACAAAAAAAAAAGGGGTCGAATCAGGAGATAAACAATGAAGAAGAGAAAAGAGAAAAAAAAAAAGATAAGACAGTGAGAAGAAAATAAATGAAATGAAGAGGAATTAAAGAAGATAAGCAGATGAACGATATCTTATTGGACGATGCTACTAGGAAGGAATAGTAAACAGGAAGGATGACCTACCTTATTGAGGAAGAGACCAGATTGATCTCTCTGTTCGCAGGTCCCTTAATGGGGCAGGAGGATTTTCCTTCTTATCTCCTTCGAAGCTCTCGTCCTGATCAGGAAGAAGCGGATGTTGGAGAGGGGAGATCAGCTTCCTTTCTACTCGATAATGGATGTCGCTCCCGGATGTTGGCAATGGATTCTTCAGAAAATAGCTTGATAATGGTATGAAAAATGTTGGTAGTCGGTAGAATTGATGGATTACAATGGGTTTTGCCGAGAAGACTTTGATCGATAATGGGGATGAAGGGATGCTGATAAAGAAGATGGATGCCAGAGACAGGGAATGGATATTCAGAAGAAAAAAATGGATGATCCCCCAAAGGGGATTGAGGTCTCTTCTTAAGGAGGGCGTGGAGGGTTCGAGAGAGGGTTTTCTGTTGCAGATGGAGGGCGGATGGTCTCGAGCCATCGATCGGAAGGTAGAGATTGAAAGGGAAAAATTGTTGGCGATGGAGGGCCGATGGTTGTTCGTCTATGGAAGCAGCAGGGGATCGGAGGGTTGAGCTAGATGTCGCACATGGGGCTGGCGGGGAGAGGAAGAAGGCCTGCGAGGCCGTTGAAGATGAACGGAGGAGGCCAATGGCCATGGCGATCGAGGGCGGAGGATAAGGAAGGCGGTTCTGCGAAGAGGGGTAAATGGAGGCCATGGAGGGAGATCGGGTGTTTTAGGGAGGAAGGCGAGTTAGGGTTTTCAAAACCCTAACTCGACCCTTAAACATCGAAAATCAGTTTTTCCAAAAAGGGGCCTCCTTTTCAGATTTTTCTAAAAAGGTGGTTAAGGGTGAGTTTTTTCGGCAAAATCTTTGAAAACCACGTAGTCTTTCCTAATTTTTTTTTTATTTTTGCATGATTTTTCCATTTTTTTGTATTTTTGGAACAAAATCTAAGTTTTTTACACGAAAACAAAGATTAAGCACTAATTTTTGTATTTTTCTGAGAAAATATTTACAAAAGTAATTTTCTGAGAATTTCAGACCATTTCGGGGAAATTTCTTCAGAAGAATGGGTTTGGACCCAGGTTTTGAGAAAATGTTCGAGTTTTGACACTCGAATCGAGAAATACAATGTGATGGATCCAAACGGATGTCGAATGGACTATCCGAGCTATTTAAAGACTATTTTTGGTATTTTCTATAATTTTAATTTAAAATTTGAACAAGGAGATTCAGATTTGGATCTGGATAATAGATCCAGATCCAAAATCAATTTAAACATATGAAATGAATTTAATTTCAATAAAACTAGAGAAATGAACTGAAATTTAGATTTAAAATGACTCATTTGCTCAAAAAATGAATTTAGGGGCAGAAAGGGAATATTTAAAAGATTTTGAAAAATTTGGGGTGTTCACAGATGCCCCTCTTTGCTACTAAGCCGGTTGAAAGCCGAGCTTAGTGGCAAAGAAAACACTCCAAATTTTGAAAAATGCCCCAGTCAGCAGATCTGAACTGGGTGTGGAATAATTATTTTTTTAAAAAGATGGTTTTTCAGGCTTAAAACCTTATCCTGAATGACTTGGGGGAGACGAAATCCTCGAAAATGATATGATTGAGTAGAAAATGAAGAAATCGTGATGGGACTTTGGGTGAAAATCCCAGGGATGGTGAAAGATAAGAATTTTGATCAAGTTTCATGGGCGAGACAAGATCAGCCCTTTGGAATGACTCAGGTTTAGCCCTTAACCTGGATGGGATGAAGAAAGATCAAGATAATTTGGATGGGGAAAGGAAACATAAACGGACCTCGATGGGACATTTTGAGAGAAATGCCTCATGAGATGAAACTCAAGGACGATCCTTTCCTGGATGGATGCACAAAGAGCACGGATTCCTTTGTGGGGAAAACCATGATTATGGGACGGGAAGGATTACCTCGTCTAAACGAGGCTCAGGTTTAACCCAAACCTGAAAGGAAGGTACCTCGCGGAGCGAGGTTCAGGCTTCACCCTTATCCTGAGAGGGACGACCATACAGAATCTTTGATTGAAGAAACCGTGATGGGACAACAAATGCATCGCCGAGGCGAGATTCAGGTTTAACCCTTGACCTGAGTGGGAGATGATGTGGAATCTTCGAATGGAGAAACCGTGATGGGGCCTTCGGAATTTGGACGAACAAATCCAAAAGGGGTTTGCGAGAAGAGAAAATCAAGGGATTCCCTAAAGCTTGGAAAAGGGATGATTTTGGATGCCTCATTGCTGAGACTAAAATCAGCTTTCTAAAAACAGACGACCTCTCGCAGAAGTTTTGGGTGGTACCTCGAGGAGCGAGGTAACAGGTTTAATCCTTAGCCTGAATGGATACAGAATCCTCGAGGAGCGAGGAAAACTGTGATGGGCCTCTAGACTTTGCACAACAAGTCCAAGAGGGGTTTTTGCAAAAGGATGAAAATGGGGGTCCCTAAAGCTTGAAAAGGGGTTGTTCTTGTGCGTCTCATTGCTGAGACTGAAAATAGCATTTTGACAATAACAGATCTTTTGCAAAAAGTTCAGGTTTAACCCTTATCCTGAGCGGGAACTATCCATGGCGGGACAGTGGGGGACACAGGGAAGTGTGCGGATCCGAGAATGCTCAGATCAGACGGAAGGAAAGGACTTTTCAGTCCTAAGGAGGGATGACGTCAGGATACGTCAAAACGATTCTCAAGTTCACACTTCATGTTGGGATAACTAGAAAATATTGCCAATAAGATGCCAAAAATTGTAGTTGATTCAGAATGATTGAATTGTGCTCATGTGTGAAAATATCACCTCTTTCTACCTAGAGTATTTGCTTCAATTGGGCTAACTCTGTAGAATTTGAGAACTAAAATTCAAATTTGTTGCTGTTGAGTTTCTTTAAGGGAGATATCAATTTCCCTGATATGAAAAGAGAGGAAACATTCTCAGCTTCATAAAAGCAATTAAGTGAAAAGATTGATAAAGAATTCCACATAGAAAAAGATGATTCTTTGACAGTTTCGGGCAGTTTGATATCCTGGGCATTTCCCATGATGGTCTGTTTGCACTCTTTTGAACTATGGATCTTTTCTGGGTTCTTTTACATCCTCCTTCATTTTGGAGATGTCCTGACTGTTCTCTCTTTTTCGAGGAAGGGTACGTCACAAACTCCTTCATCTTGGAGATGCTCCGATCCTTCTTTTTCTTTCTCGGGAATTATGACATTGGTTCTTGGGTTGAAATCTCTAAATGATAGCAGAAATCAAATATCTTTTAGGGTTTGCCGGTAGGTTCATCGCATCTGCCTTCATCTTGACGGTGATTCGAACTTTCATTGGAAGGATCTGTCACAAACTCCGTCATCTTGGAGATGTTTCAAATCTTCTTTGGCCCCGGGGGTCTACTCGCTTAATTTGCCTTCATCTTGACAACAATTGAGAGATCCCTTTTGCGGATATTTGATTGCAGCTTAGATGACTGAGGATATATGGATTGGGTGGGTTCTTTTTACTGCCCAGGATATTTCCACTATCTTACCGCCAAAAGAATAATCTTTAAGAATGCGCCACAGCTATGATCAATATCAGTTCACTTATGGCTTTTCAACATCATTGAATTTTCCTTTGCCGGTCATATCAAAGATTTTTCTTCAACCTCTTGGTTGACCAACAGAAAAAACTTGAATTTAGCTCTTATTTCGCAAGAGTCTTGCTCTTTTGAAAATGATACTGAAGGTAGTTTGAGATAATTCTTTGTGCGACGAAAGTTTTGAGATCATCAATGACTTTTGATAGCAAATTGGCAACGTATTCTAGAAATCCTCGATGAAAGAAATCACTTGATATCGAATCGACACGTCCATGACAAGATTCTCCTCTCTTTTTCCCCAAAAAGAGAGACTCAGGCTTAAGCCCTTACCTGAATGGGAAGTTGGAAATACTCCTCTCTTCCCTGAAAGAGGAGGTGTTTGCAAAACGGAACTTTCGAAGAGAAATTAAGTTTTCGTCAAAACTCCCTATCTCTAGGCTTCTCTTTATGGAAAGGCGGCCGAAAAAACAAAGTTGAGAAAGTATCATAGAGGAACGAGTCTATCACACTCTCCCTAGAAGAGGGTCCTCTGCGAAAGGATTTGGCCAAAGATGAGAAAAACAAAGGGCCACAAAAGAAACGAGCTTCCGTCGAAGCTCTCCCTAACAAAAAGGGCTCTCTTGTGTAAAGTTGGTTGTTGTTCTGCAAACTGTTCGCGAAGAAAATAAGTCCCTTCAAACTCTCCCTGAAAGAGGGTTCTTGCGAACAAAAGATGGTTGCATGCGGAAGGAACGAGCTCCCTCGAACTCTCCCTAAAGAGGGTCCTTCGCAAGAAAAGATTTTTGAATTTTTGACAAAACGATAACCCAAAGGTTGAAATTTGAGAATTTAGAACTTGAATGATGATGTTTGGTTAGTACAAAGACTGAACCTGGAGGGCTAACTGATTAGTCAGCCAAACACTAGCACGAGCGCTAGATGTGCCAGCACGAGCACTGGATTTCAAAAAAAAAAAATGCCCCAGTATGAGCGTTGGGTTTTTGAAAAATGCACACCAGTATGAGCACTGGATTTTCGAAATGCACACCAGTACGAGCACTGGGTTTTCGAAATACACACCAACACGAGCACTGGATGCTTCAACAAGAGAATTTGGCATTCAAAGATACTTGAGAATTAAGCGAGAATGATTGCCGGTGTTTCAGGATTATCCCTTATCTTGAAGGGGAAGAAATGAGTGAGTGTGAAAACTCGAATTCACAATAACTTGTCCAATACGAGCATTGGAAGAAGGAAGTTCAAGTCAGAACTTGGGACTTCAGAAATAAGAATATACAAAAGGAAAATCCGAGTCGGAACCCGGTTTTTAAGTGAGTGAGAATCGAGTTTGGGAAAACTCAAATCCTCAAAACAATGATTTGTCCAACACGATCATTGGATTCAAAGGGAAGTTCAAGTCAGAACTTGAGACTTCAAAAATAAGAATATACAAAAAGGAAAATCCGAGTCGGAACCCAGTTTTTTTTTTTTTAAATACGAGAAAGAATGTGAGAATCGGGTTTGAAAACTCGAATTCTCAAAACAATGAATTGTCCAACACGAGCATTGGATTCAAAAGGAAGTTCAAGTCGGAACTTGAGACTTCAAAAATAAGAATATACAAAAGGAAAATTCGAGTCGGAACTCGAATTCTCAATACAATGAATTGTCCAACACGAGCATTGGATTCAAAAGGAAGTTCAAGTCGGAACTTGAGACTTCAAAAATAAGAATATATAACAAGGAAAATCCGAGTCGGAACCCAGATGAGAAGGAGATAATTCCTACCCAAGAGTCAGATTTTAGAAGAATTGACAAAATGCATGAATAGATTCCGACGATTACAAAGATTTATTCAAGATTCTTGACCCGAGACGGTCTGAACTTTGACTACTTCAGGATTTTCCCTTATCCTGAAGAAGAATGAATAATGGTTGATATGAATTGAAGAGTTTATGGGAAGTAGTTCAGGTTTTATCCCTTAACCTGAAAGGGATGTAAAATAAAAGATCGGAAAAATTTGATAAAAACTTGATAAAGCTTGACAAAATGATAAAAATGGATAACAAATCAATGAAAATTCAATTAAATCGGAAAATGAAACAAATGCAAAATAAAAATAGATCAACTGAAAAATTGACAAGTTTTTCAGAAAAAGAGTTCGTCTAATCCTGCCTGCATATGACGAAGGAAGACAAGCATAGATCAAAATAAAATGCCCCAGTATCAGGAAGAAGACGTGAGAATTTAATAGAAAATCGTCGCTTTATTGAGAGAGATTTTTGAAGAGTACAAAAGGCTAGGAATTTAAGTGTAAAATCTCTTCAAATGTAGGGCATTAATAGGATCTGGCAGTTCTGCCCCATCTGCGTTGATCAGACGATAGGAATTGCGAGGCAATGCTTCTTTAACCACATAAGGGCCTTCCCAATTGGGTGACCACTTGCCTTTCGGCCGGTGCTTGAGATGAGCCGTCGATTTGAGCACAAGATCATTAACTCGAAACCTTCTCTCAATAACTGATTTGGCGTAGTGCCTAGCTATCCTCTGACGATAGGCCTGAGCGTGCTCTGCTGCCTTGAGTCTTTTTTCGTCTAATAGATCAAGTTGTACCAATCTCTGCTGCTGATACTGATCAAGCGGAAGTTCAATGAGTGACGCAAACTTGAGTGCGGGCTTCTGAATATGTAGAGGTAACACCACCTCCGTCCCATAGACGAGCTCTGAAGAAGTAGCATTTGTTGGGGTTCGAATGGTGGTTCGGTACGCCCAAAGTGCGTCGTGCATCTTCTCGTGCCAATCACGACCCGTTTCCACTGTTCTTTCCAGAATGCGGATCAAAATCTTATTGGTGGCCTCAGCCTGGCCATTCCCTTGGGGATAGTAAGGAGCTGAGAAGTGGTGATGAATCCCGAACTTTGAGCAGAAGGTCTTCATCTTCTCATTCTTGAAATGGCTGCCATTATCTGATACGATGTCATGCGGGACGCCGAAGCGGCAAAGAAGATTTTTATGAATAAATGAAACCACATGTCGGCCATCTACCGTTCGCAGAGTGACAACCTCGACCCATTTGGTGAAGTATTATGTAGCTGCGAGGAAGTATTTGTGGCCATTAGATGCAGAAGGAGTGATCGGACCCACCACGTCGAAAGCCCACATCGAAAAGGGCCAAGGAGAGACCACGGATTGCAAGTATGCGGCTGGCGCATGAATGGAAGGCGCGTGCATCTGACATTTGACGCACTTCCTTACAAATCGATGGCAATCTTGCTGCATGGTTTTCAAGTAATATCCTGCGCGAATAATCTGCTTGACGAGTGTTTGGTAGCCGACGTGGCCACCACAAATTCCCTCGTGTGCCTCTCGGACCACTTCCATGGCTTCATCCTTATCTAAGCATCTAGCATACTCAGAACTGAACCCACGACGGTAGAGAGTATTGGCAAGGATGAAATAGCGGACTGACATGCGTTGAATTGCACGCTGCTCCCTTCTTGGCATGTCTGGTGGGAATTCACCAGTTTCGATAAAGCTTTTGATGTCTTGGTACTAAGGCTTTTCCTTCTAAGCGGCCTGGTTCACTTGCTCAATTGGAGTGTAGGCAGATTGATCAAGTCTGCCGATCTCGAAGGAACGACAGGATTCACTGTCTTTAAATGACAAAATAGAACCCAGACAGGCCAGGCCATCGGCTATGTGATTGTATTCCCTGTTGACATGGTTGAGCTGAAATTCTTCAAGGTTGCCTATGAGAGCCAAGGCGATCTTCTGATAGGGAATCAACTTTGAGTCTTTTACTTGCCATTCTACATTGACTTGGTTAACAACAAGCAAAGAATCGCCAAAGGCATGTACTCTCTTGACATCAAAATCTTGCAAAATCTTGAGGCCTTGTATTAGAGCTTCATACTCAGCCATGTTGTGAGTACATTGGAAATTGAGTTTGAGGGAATAAGGGAGCATCTCCTTTTCGGGAGTGATCAACAAGATCTCAATCCCTATACCAGACATATTTCTGGCTCCATCAAAGAATAGAGTCCAGACTGGAGATTCCTGAATACTGCAAATTCGATCGTCAGGAAAATCATCTTCCGCTTTGATTTCTTCTGTTAACGGGAAATCTGCCAATTGATCTGCGATGGACTGACCCTTGACTGACTTCTGAGAAACATATTCCAAGTCATATTGCATCAGGAGGACTTGCCATTTCGCAATCCGTCCGGTAAGAAAAGGCTGCTCAAGGATGTACTTGAGAGGGTTAAGTCTTGACAGAATTTTGACCTCTGAGGCCATAAGATAATGTCTCAGCTTCTGACACATCCATACTAAGGCTAGGCATGTCTTTTCCATCTGAGAATATCTCTTCTCGTAATCGATGAAAGTCTTGCTGATGTAGTAGATGGCATGCTCTATCTGGTTGCCTTCCTCATACTGCGTAAGAAATCCGCCACAAGCATTGTGGTTGACAGAAACATATAAGAGCAGCGGCTTTCCAAGTTCGGGTAGCTTCAGAACTAGTGGATTGAGAAGGTATTGCTTGATGCGCTCAAATGAGAGCTGGCATTCTGGTCCCCACTCAAATTTCACTTCTTTTCTTAATAAGTGATTGAAGGGCTCGCATCTCATGGCCAAATTGGAGATGAAGCGCCGGATTGACTGAATGCGCCCTTGAAGGCTTCGTAGTTCCTTTAGATTGGTGGGAGGCGACATATCAATGATTGCCTTCGCCTTAGCTGGATCCACCTCTATGCCTTTCTTGCTGATCATGTAGCCAAGCAGCTTGCCTGACTCTACCCCGAAGACACATTTCTGCGGATTGAGTCTCAACTTGTAGAGGATAAGTCTTTCAAAGACTTGGCTGAGAGCATCAAGATGATCCTCGCCTTCTTTAGATTTGACCAGGATGTCATCCACGTAGGCATCCATGTTCTTGTGCATTTGGTCATGGAAGATAACTGCCATCGCTCTCTGATAGGTTGCCCCCGCGTTCTTGAGCCCGAACGGCATGACTGTGTAGCAAAAAGTACCCCAAGGTGTGGTAAAAGAAGTTTTTGATTGGTCACGAGCGGCCAATTTGATTTGATTGTAGCCCGAGTATCCATCCATGAAGGAGAACATGGCATGGCCTGCCGTGCTATCGATCAGAAGATCGATGTTGGGGAGTGGATAATCATCTTTCGGGGTTGCTTTGTTCAGATCTCTGAAATCGATGCAAATTCTAACTTTGCCATTCTTTTTAGGGACTGCCACAATGTTTGCCAACCAGTCTGGATACTCAATGGCCCGAATGAATCCTGCCTTTAACAACTCCTCAAGTCCTTCTTTAACTTGTGGTGCTACTCGGGGATCCATTTTTCTGAGTTTCTGCTTGATTGGTTTGCAATCCGGCTTCAACATAAGGCGATGCTCGACTAACTTGGAGTCTAAACCTGGCATATCTTCATAAGTCCAAGCAAAAACTTCCTGATGCTGCTTGAGGAAGTAGATGAGCCTTTTCTTCTCATCTAAACTTAGACTAGAACCAATTTTGAGGATTCTTGGATCGTCTTCCGAACCAATATTGACATCCTCTGTTGGATCTTGTACTAACGGCGATGGCTCATCCTTCTTCTGAATGCTGGCAAACCTTGAATTGTCGAGTCGAATTCTGCCAACTCTTCGATCTGCTCTGTCATTTTGTTGACTTCTGCCCCTGCCTTCGCTTTGCATGCTCTAGTTGGTTTATTTTGAAAAAGGTTGGTATTGATGACGAGCTTTTTGAACGATTTAGGAGCCATGATCCTGGCAATCCTGGAAGCGAAAAAGAAGGCCTTTGAGAAAAAGATAAAATGTTCGAAAAATAGCCTTTTGTACAGAAATAGAGAATGACAGCATAGATGAGGATATAAGCATAGAATTTGTGTACACCAAGATGAACAGAGCAAACAAGCTTTTCATTGATTAAGTAAACTTTGACATTTACAAGCGATTGTTTGAGAAAAAGAAAGAAACTGGGGCGGATCTTGCCCTTACAAGATGACAGAAAGGAAAGAGAACAGAAAACACTGGCATTGTCTTTATTACTGAGCTCCCTTGACGAAGATGGTCTTTCTGCCGGATGACTGACCCGTGAAACCCAAGCCCGTGTCGGTGACATGCGGAGCAGGGATGATCGGCTCCAGGATGCCGTCTTCATCTTTGCCCAGGCCCCTGAAAGGCTGATACCCATGCTTCATTAGAAGATCAAATCCTTTCCTAGATTTTGAGAATCGAGGAAACAGAGGGTGATCTTTAAATGAGGTGCATTGAGGCATCCTCCTAGCTTGAAGAAGCGAGGCCCCTGCCATTAAACAACTGCGGTGACATTTTCTGTTGGCTGGATTTCTTTCAAATTTAGCAAATCCAGACTTTCACTTAGATCAATCTCTTCGGCTTCCCGGATGCTCGGGATGTCGGCAGTGAAAGTGGGACGGGGAATCATCGGCTGCGGGAGTCGTTCTTCTGGATCCTCTCCTAGGACCGTAGTGATCATGCCCCCCTTCGACCATTTGATGCATTGGTGCAGGGTTGATGGGACCGCATTGGCATTGTGAATCCAAGCGCGCCCAAGTAGTAGATTGTACGTAGGTGGCACATTTACTACATGAAACAGGACCGTATGCACCGAATAATTGATAAAAATTTCGAGAAATATCTTCCCCTTGGCTGTCTGCCCGTGGTTGTCGAAACCATAGATCGTGATCGGATCTGGGGTGTATTCCTCTTCTTTTAATCCCAAAGCCTTGGCTTTCATCTCTGGACAGATATTTAGGCTGCTGCCTCCATCGACGAGCACATGAGGGACTGTCATGCCCCTGGTTCGCACTACTATGTAAAGTGCATTGTTGTGGAACGAATGAGGTTTTGGCAAATCCTCATCAGAAAAGGTGATTGGTGCATTCGTCATGGCCTGATTGACGATCTGAGCCATGTCTTGCGGAGTCGTGCTAGGCTTGACTTTGATCTTTCTGAGAAGATCTTCTAGCACTTGCTGGTGCTCAGATGAAGTGTGAGTCAGGTCCAAGATAGAGATGTTGGATAATGCAGTAATCGGCTTCTGAACTGACCCTGAAGCCTCTTCTTTCTTCGAAGCTGCTTTGATAAAGCGCTTCGGGATCCTGGGGACCACTTTGGTAATTTCTGTTGTTGCCTTTGTTGTTTTACTAAAAGATGCGGTGACATTCGCCCTCTTGACGGATGACTGTGCTTGGCGAAGGACTAGGACCTGATGTTGATCCTGAATGTCCTGCCTAGAACATGGTTGGATGCTATCTTGAAGAGAGAATGCCTGCTCCGTGATGACCGAAGCTGAGTGCTTAGGAAATGGCTTGGACAAGATTTCTGGCTGCTGCTCATCCTCGTCCTCAATCAGCATGTTTTTGTCAATACAATCCTGAATGATGTTCTTGAGGACAAAGCAATGCTCGGTGTCATGTCCCACAGTCCGGTGAAATTTGCAGAACTTGTCAGTTCATTTACCCATAGCGACGGGAGGGTCCGCCACCTTGGGGAGCTTGAACATTCCTTTCGACATCATATACTCTAAGATGTCTTCGCGAGACTGCTCTAAAGCTGAGAACTCCCGATCATAACTCCAACCTTCGTGCTTCGGCTTTTACAGCTGCTTTGCTTCTGGCTGGGGCACTTGTTGGACGGTTTGTGGCTTGACAAATTTTCCCTTCTGGGCTGCAGAGTTTGCTCTTTCGGCCTTGGGATGCCCTGAGTTCTTGCTGCGATTCTTCTTGCTTTTCTTTTTGCCAGAGCTACCGCTGTTGTCTGAAAAATCTGTGGAATAAGCAGCATGAGCCTTTTTCTTCTGCTCAGGGTTTCCTCGGACGAAAGGGTAACCCTCATATAGGCCATTATCCAGGCCGGTCTCGAGCCACTCGGCTCTCTCAATCAGTTTGATGAATGACTTAGCAGGTGATGTAGAAATGAGGTTCCTTAGAGGCTGAGCAAAATTATTCAGAATAATCTGCAGAGCGTGCTCCTCCGGGATGGGAACCTTCATTCTGTTACAGGTGCTTCTCCACCTGTGGATGAACTCACTGGCTTTCTCATTCTCCATCTGTTTTAAATTGTACAGATGATTGAGGGTTGGTGAGGCTTCAATATTGAACATGAAGCGTTCTATGAACAAATTCACAACTTTATCGAACTCTCTATGTGGTCTGCATACCACCTGGCTGCTACCCCTTCTAAGCTGCGAGGGAAGCATATGAATAACGCCTGATTGTCTTTCCTGAAACGGCCGCATTCGGCATAAAAGGTGGCCAAATGAGCCTTGGGGTTGTTGGTTCCATCGAATTTAAGGAACTTCCGAGGGAGATTCTCGAGATTGTCATCCCCGTTCACGCCATGGTAAAAATCTTCACCGGAGTAGGTCTGCTTGCCCTTGCTTTTAGCCTGAATATCCTTGATGTCCCGATTCATTTCTTTCATCTGCTCCTGCATCGGGTCATTAGTCGGAACGGGCTTATTGATTGATTTGGGCTCTGCAGCGGTCTTTGCAAACTGCGGTGGAGGATTCTGATAAACAAGCTGCTTTTCCTCTTCCGATTCCTCAACTGATTCCGTTTCTTCAGAAGTGGTGTCGGGCTGTACTTGCTTTCTAACAATCCGGACTGGCTTCTTTACAGCCTTCTTCTTTGGCTTGCTTTCTGGAACAGCTTCTTTCTGACTGGCCTCGGCCTGCTCAGCCATCATTTTGGTCATTATTCTCTTGAACAGATTATACATGGCTGGATCTATATCATCTGCTTGATTCTGTCCTCTGACCGATTTGGGAGAATCCATCCCTTCGGCCTCGCTGTCGCTGTGTTGAGGAACTGTTTCTTTTCCTGCCCTTGTTAGAACCATTTCGCCAATGCCAGTGATTTCCTATGAAGGTGAAAAGAATGATTAGGTTTCGGAGGAAATTTTTGGAAATGTGATTTCTTTTAGAAAAAGACATGAGGGAAGGAATTGACAAATTTTTTGCAATGATCGCGTCATCCTTTTATGGTGACAAAATGCGCCTTATGACCTAGGCGAGGTCGTCTGTCATGACGAGGGATAGAAGAATAGACAAAATGGGTCTCATCACTGGGGATGAATCCGTAACTATATGAAACAAAATAAGATTTGGCCATAAAAGCTTTCTATCAGAATAAAAGCTTGCATTTTCATTGATGACAAAATTTAAATAGAAAGAGAAGGTGGGCAGACAGTTTGCCACCATTCTCGATACTCTGATGATACATTAGGACCAGGAAATATAGACAAAGGAATAAAGAAGTCCCAAGTGTATTTGGCGATGTGGTATGCTCCAGACCACTGATCCGACCGTAGATCGAACTCTGGCATGCGGCCTGTCGGGAAGCGAGTGTTGGCACGAACCTGCCGCTGCGAAAACTGTCTGAGACATCTCTCTGGCTGATAGTCTACGCAGAAGAAAGAGCCGAGCAGTTTGTAGCGCTTGTCACGAGCATAGGTGTAGCAAGGAATGGTCTATCTTCTGTCGAAGAAGTCCCAAACGATCTCCTCCTGATGCAGTTTCTCAATCAAGGCTCGATACTGAATGGCTGACTTCGGCTGCTTGTTGTTGAATCTGAAAGAACTGGCTTTTGACGGCACATGTCGCAGGAACCACGACTGTAAGGCATACGTGCATCCTTCTACCAAAATGGTCTCTCCGAGGGCAAATCGAGCCAAACCTCTGTAGAGAAAAGCTAGAGCTGCCATGGATACTAAAAGCTGACGGGTTCGTTTGCTTCCCCATCTTCGAAAGAGTTGGGCGACTCTTATATCGATGAAATTCTGACCATCCTGAAAGAATGCTAATCCTACTGTGCATAAGACCATGGCATGCTGAATTTTTTCTTTCGCTGCTCGAGATAAGGTATCGACTTCTTCATAGGCCCCATATTTGTTGTAGAGTTCGAACAAATCGATGAACTGACTTCCGTTGATCTCTGTGAGAGGCCAGGATCTGCTTCCTGTAGCTCTGGCCAATGCTTCTCGAACATCTACCCCTTTGACATTGATCAAGAATTGCTGCTCGACCAGGTCGTCTGGCTGACCAGCTGGTTCTGGCAATCCCATGATATCATTGAACTCGTCCATTAGCAAAGTCATCTCTCCTCACAGAAACCAAAACGTGCAGGTACCATCGCTCTGCCATAGCTTGAATCAGACTGCCGTTGATGGTTCGCTTGCCCACTGCCGATGCCATCTCCAATCCACAATCGTCCAAGTGGTCTGGGAACATACGCGTGAAGGCAGTGAACCAAGAATAGTACCACCGAGGGAAGAAGGTACGAGACTGGATGACCAGATGATCTGGGGTTCCATCCCTTATTTGATAGAAGACATGATCCCAAGGAAAGATAGCATCGGGAGATTCAGATGCCATCGAAGTGATACTGAGGCAAAAAGGAAAAGAGTCAGATAGAATGCAGGACTTACGGATAGACTTTTGATGAGAGAAAAAGGATAGACACAAATCCTGAAAATTTTTGAAAGATCAAGGGGCTCAGAAAAAAAGACTTTCCAGGGTTTTTAAGGAAAATTCTGACATAAAAGAGAAAAGAATGTAGGTAAAAGGAAAAGTATACACCTGGTGTTTTTTGGAAAATAGAGGAAAATTTTTGAATAGTATACCCAGGGTTTGAAAGAGGTTGATATACATCGCATAATCATAGCTGCACAAACAAGGATGCGCACACAGCACTCCCTAAAGGCTGACTCTATATGCAATATTTGAAATAGCTTGTAGGACCTTAATCCTAACTCTATGGTTCAGATCATCTGATTCCAATCAAGGTATGCCGATATACTCAAGCCGAAGCTCAAAGTACGTGGCATATAAGATATTTCTCTGGTTCTAAGGTAAGGCTTCCCAACATCCTTGAGCACCTACCGATATACCTCGGACTATGGCCCTTAGGTACGTGGTAGGGGGGCGCGAACCCAAATAAGTGGTCCAGTTGTGAGGCTCTCTCCCGAACTATGGTTCAGTGAGACAGCCCAGCAACGTGAAGACCGGGACAATATAGGTAGGGATGTTTTCAAAACATGATCAACATGCAGATAAAACCAGAAGGCTCTAATGCAAGTCCTAAAGAAGATAGTTTTAAATGAAAAGAAGCATACACTTGCATACATTGTTTTTGCATTCAATCCCTAGAATTGAGGACAGTTGTATTTAAGACCTAAGTCTAATGTGAACATGGAATAATCTCCTCAATATGGTCCTACCAAACCATACTTAGATCTTATATGCAATGTGTCAGCTTTAGGACAGAGTCTAGGCTCCTACGGTTTGCATGGAAATGAAGCTGACATATGTTAGAATAAAGACTTAGATTATATAAAAGCAAAGCAAAGGCATAGATCCAACCGGACGGAGACAAGTCCCATCACGGTCGCCAAAACTGTGATCATCGCAAAATTTTTCCTCTTTCGTTGTTTCTCTCTCTTCCTTCTCTTTTCCTTTTCCAACCTCTATTTTTCTCCTTTTTGAAGGGAGAAGAATAAAAGAAAGAAAAGAAAGAGAGAAGAGAAAAGAAAGAAAGAAAGAGAGAGAGAAGAGGAACTCTTTCGCGGGTTTTCACTTGACCTTGATTTGAAAGATATTTAGCAAATAACTCGCCTCCGTTTTAAAAACATTGCGGGAAAATTGGAGAGACGGGATTCGCTTGTCGGTACGCGGTTCGACCGTTCCTGGCGCCTTTACCAGGGGTAATCGAACCAAGGATCAAATCTATGCCTTTTGCTTTGCCTAAATATAATCTAAGAATTTATTCTAACTCTAAATGCACAAAGAATCATGCTTGTGAAATGCAAGAATGTATGCTCTTTTGAAAATTGATTTAGAAATTTTCAAATATTTTTGAGATGAACTTGGTAAAGGAGTGAAGAAATGATTTAATCTAACTTAGAACTTGAGATAGATCAGAGGAGTTCTAAGTTTTTGAAGTAAATCAGGATTTGAAAGAATAAATGAGAAAGAATGACGAAGCTTTAAAAATGAAAGGAGATGAAGTTTCAAAGTCAGAAATGGACTTTGAATTTAATCATGAATTTAGGAGAAGAAGATGAAATTTTGAAGTGATATTGAATTTGAATCTTAGAATGAATCTGAGAAAATCAAATGGTATTTAAAAATAGAAATGGATTTAGGGAGTTCAAATGAGATTGGATTTGAAATCTAGAATTGGAAACGGAATTGGATCTTAAAATGGATTTAAAATCTGAAATCTGAGATCCAATGTAGAATTGGGTTCTGGATCCTAAAATGGATTTGGGTCTGAAGACTGAGATCCAAAGTGGAATTGGATTCTGGGCCCTAAAATGGATTTGGATCTGAAGTCTGAGATCCAAGATGGAAGTTGAGTTCTGGATCCTAAAATGAATTTGGATCTGAAGACTGAGATCCAAGATGGAAGTTGAGTTCTGGATCCTAAAATGGATTTGGATCTGAAGACTGAGATCCAAAGTAGAGTTGGACTCTGGATCCTAAGATGGATTTGGATCTTGAAGTCTGAGATCCAAGATGGAAGTTGAGTTCTGGATCCTAAAATGGATTTGGATCTGAAGACTGAGATCCAAGATGGAAGTTGAGTTCTGGATCCTAAAATGGATTTGGATCTGAAGACTGAGATCCAAAGTAGAGTTGGACTCTGGATCCTAAGATGGATTTGGATCTTGAAGTCTAAGATCCAAAGTGAAACTGAAGTCCGGATCCTAAAGAAGAATTGGATATGAAGTCTGAGATCCAATATGAGTGTTGAATCCTGGATCCTAAAGAGGAATTGGATCTGAAGTCTGAGATCCAATATGAGTGTTGAATCCTGGATCCTAAAATGGATTTGGAGTTAAATTTAGGAGATGAATCAAGAACTTCCAAGTTTTAATTTGAACTTGGAAAATGAATTTTAGAAATTGAATCTTGAATATATGAATTTCAAAGTTAAATTGGATTTTAAATTTAAGATAGAATTTGGAATTTGAAATACAAGATGATTCTGAAGTTTCAAAGTCAAATGGGACTTTGAAATTGAATTCTTGAATCTGTTTGAGAAGTAGAATTGAATTTGAATTTATGAATAGGATTTGATCTGAGAAATGAAGGAAAGAATGCCTTGGATTTATGAAAAAGAAAATTAAAAAAAAAATGATGCAATTCTATCCTAAGTGATGAATGAATTTAAATTTTTGAAATTGGATTTTTGAAAAGCTATTTCATTCTTTAGATGAATTGAAATAAGATTGAAGATATAATACATCCTTGACTATGGTCATTGGATGTATTATATAATAATCTATATTTAGATTCAGGTGAAGAATAGAATACATTTTGGTGCTTTTATAGAGTTTAAAATGAAATTAACTCTCAATATACCCTGACTATGGCCATTGGTATATATATTGAATTAATTCTAAGTTAAACTCTAATAAAAGGAGGAAATATTTGAAAATATGATGATTTTTTGAAAAGGCATCCAGTGTGGATCCAATGTTATTTTATAAAAGGTAAAAATCTTAAGTCTTGTTTACATCCCGACTATGGTCGTTGATGTAAATCATCAACTTAGGACTGGTTTACCTCTTATGAAATGGTGCATGTGCCATTCGTGTCATCACCATTTGTGAAACTTTTGAAGTAAAAAAAAAATGATGCAACAAATGATGTTTACATGCTCATTCATTTTATCTAAAGCTGGAAATGTACACTTTTCATTATAATCTAGTTATTACAATATTGAGTCACAAAGAAGAAATGATGTTTCTATACATTCCCTGCAAAAGATAGAGTCAACCATAAAGCAAAACTGCATGAATGTGGGTAATGATGAGAGATGCCAAGTAAAATTTGAAATACTATGGTTATGTTATATGAGAAATGTGTATATGAGTGTAATGATCTAAAAATATACAAAGATATCATGAGAATGCATGATACCGCATGGTGGTATATATATGAATAGCAAAGTAAAGCTGCAGCCCAATAAGTAACTAATATGCATGAACTATTATGACAGATGAGGGGTTAGAAGATTGCTTACAGCAGTTTTCCAAGCTGCCGGGGAAATCAAGATGTCATAACAACTAGGGGAGTTGCTATAGGTGGGTATGAAGGCATATACCATCATCAGGGATGATGATGGGCAACAAAAATACTGTAAGACTGAAGTCCAATGGAAATATATGGAGTGGGGAACCTGGCAGCCAAAGTCTGTGATGGCAGATTGATATACTTACCTGTATTGGAATCAATACAATCTGATGTTCATAGCTCGCTATTTTGCAAGTAAGCTTCACAAACTGTCATAATAGCTTAACGAGGTGTTTTTAGCAGTCGATCGACTCTCTGTGAGTCGACCTTTGCCGCATGGCTTCAGTTAGATGAAATGATTGACAGGTGGAGTGGCACGGCTGATGGCTGACAATCTGGCTATTTGAGATAGTTCTGCGCAACTGGTGGCGCTGGACTGATCTGGTGGAAAGGTTGATTAATCTGAGGCAGCCGAAGGTCTAGACTCCTTAAATTTCTGAAGCTACCGAACAGGCCCCTTATTGACCTGATGATCATTTCCTCAAGACCACTTAGCATATCCACTGGAATGATAAAAATTAACTTCCTCCCCAGTCCTCCCATCTAATCCTATCAACCAATGTCCTCTCACTGAAATTGGCTGATATGTCAACAACATATCTTTTGACATAATTTCATCATATATGGACCCGAAGAAGCAGCATATCTTGGTAAATTTTTTATTATTTCTGCTATTGCTATGGATCTGAGGGAAGTATGGATTAGCCATGAAAACAAAATTCAATGGTACAAAACTTGTAGGATGCAATAAGTGTGAGAATCAACGAGGCCATGAGTACAGATGACCCAGATTTGTTGAAAACACAATGAGTTTATTCCAGATTTGACATTTAGGTGAATATGGTTTCATACTGATTCTTAACAGATAACAAAGATAAACATGCTTCAAGATATCGTTTTCAGAAATAATCATAAGGGACAGCAACAATACTAAAAAAAAAAATTGGTAATTTCATTGGTAGAGTTCTGCTGATCTTGAGAACATACCTGGGCCCTTCCCAGAGATGTGGCTTCTGGCTAATACTGTGGTCCTACCAAAAACCAAACAAATATATCAGCTTAAGACAAGGAATATGGTTCGCTAATTTTACTCACTTCGACCTTTGATATCCATAGTCCAGATAAAGAAAGAGAAAATATCAGGAACTACGACTCCCGACTCAGTTTTTTTTTTTTTAGTGTCTTCCCATCTAGATCAGAGATAGTTAATTCAACTTTGAACTCTGCTGGACAGTATGCTTCTATGCGAGATTGGCTGTGGAAGCAAACCTGTATTGGGTAGTGATTAGTGGGATGTTAAGGGTGCAGTGATGTGGGTGAACCTATGATTAGTGGGATGTTAAGGGTGCAGTGATGTGGGTGAACCTGTGGCTGTGTGTAGGCTAAGCCGCGGGAGTAGCTGTGGGGATATTTATGATGGGAAGTAACTGGAAGCTGAAGTAATGACAGGGTAGAAGCATGCGGGGTATGTGTATTTGTGTGAATGAGATGTAAACAGAAGGCAAAACATTGGAAGATATTATGGGTGGTAGCCTTAGTCTTGGATGAGACTTACTTATAAAAAGAAACACAGGGTACCTAAAGATAAAAGAAGATAGAGAGTGTTACCATGCATCGGATGAAAACGGGGAGATGATGATGGATATAGAGAAAATTAAGCCAACATATGATGGCATGAAAAACAGAGAGAAGCAAAAAAAAAAAAAGTAAAAATCAGTCGATAATCATAGTGGAAAATAAACAGGAGATTCTTCACAGAACAGACTGATCCACACTTTCAAACAATTATTCAAGCAATCTTCTTAAGGCATGGTAAAGTTTCCTGAGTGAGTTGGGCTCCATGGATGTCATCCCTTGGCACAAGCTGAAGCATGGGGGCTCCTTTGACTTTCTGTTGCAGACACTACATGTTGGAGATTACTAAATGCAAGAGATAGCTTCAGACTCTATAGCAAAGTATAAGATAGTAAAAAAAACGGCTCAAGAAGATGTAGCAAAGATAAAAGAGACAGGCACTGGCTGCCAATGCTCACAGGAGCATTCCATAAATCAAGTTCTTGAACATCGTCTCATACAATTTACTTCTCCGAGGTGGCCAATATCTGTGGCCTCATCGTGCTCGACATTCAAGGAGAGAATGCTTGTACTAGTGGTATCATTCAGTAGCAAAAAAAATAAAATAAAATAATAAAAAAAAATGACTAAACAAAATTTGTAACAGGTGATGGTACTGTACAGGGGAGGATTTGACCATCAACTACTAGCAGCAACACATTCATCGTGAACTACTTAACTTAGATAGACAATCGAGATGGGGGCTCATTTGCTATGAATTGCTTCAGCCTGCATGTCGTCTTCCACAGAAACCGAGCATCTCAGAACCATGTTCCAGCAAGAAGGGTGAACGGATAGGGTCCCAGGATTAAGCTCCCAAGAGCATCCAAGATGCTGTGTGAAACATTCAACCTCTACATTACATGACCCATCTCCATGGTGTTCAGAAGGAAACCAGAATAGCAGAAATTTCCCCAACATTTATAATGCTGAATTCTAAATTGAAAATGTCAGCCTAGTGTATGATCAGAGACGAAACAGATGCAAATAGCTGCGCTATCTGGATTATAACACTGAAATTTTCTGCTTGGAGATATTACCCAGCTAACATATGAGCTTACATCAGAACGTAAATTATGATTACATTGACAATTAAAGAGAAATGAAACACCACCATGTTAATAAACGGATGACCTCTTGGTGGCCCTTTGTTCCTTAACAGTATTTGTCCAATGATTTTGTTCATATGAAATGTCCACTGTTACTAACCAGATTTTCATTTGTTAAGCATTCCATTTTTTTTTTTTAGGGCACAGAGGCTTTGTGGGAATCGACCCTGGTGATTGCCTGAAGGCATCCAGCAGAGCTTGTTATTCCCCCCTTTTGAGTGAATCTCCCATGGTGGTTAATCGATGCTCAATCATTGGGCATGATTCCACCATTAATCAACAAAATGTAGCAGCAGATCTATAGAACCGAACAACACACAAAAAAAAAAAAGATAAATCCTAACATGCAAAATTAAACTGGAATTCAGATTGACCCTATCGGGTCATTGAATTTGAGTCCCCCAAAAAAAAAAAACGAGATATAGGAATGGTTATTCCATTACTATCGCACGAAAGGTAGACTGGTTTTACTAAAAAAGCAAGAACCAAGGCCATTGTGGTGCTCCAATAAAAACAAAACAAAAAAAGGGGTCGAATCAGGAGATAAACAATGAAGAAGAGAAAAGAGAAAAAAAAAAGATAAGACAGTGAGAAGAAAATAAATGAAATGAAGAGGAATTAAAGAAGATAAGCAGATGAACGATATCTTATTGGACGATGCTACTAGGAAGGAATAGTAAACAGGAAGGATGACCTACCTTATTGAGGAAGAGACCAGATTGATCTCTCTGTTCGCAGGTCCCTTAATGGGGCAGGAGGATTTTCCTTCTTATCTCCTTCGAAGCTCTCGTCCTGATCAGGAAGAAGCGGATGTTGGAGAGGGGAGATCAGCTTCCTTTCTACTCGATAATGGATGTCGCTCCCGGATGTTGGCAATGGATTCTTCATAAAATAGCTTGATAATGGTATGAAAAATGTTGGTAGTCGGTAGAATTGATGGATTACAATGGGTTTTGCCGAGAAGACTTTGATCGATAATGGGGATGAAGGGATGCTGATAAAGAAGACGGATGCCAGAGACAGGGAATGGATATTCGGAAGAAAAAAATGGATGATCCCCCAAAGGGGATCGAGGTCTCTTCTTAAGGAGGGCGTGGAGGGTTCGAGTGAGGGTTTTTCGTTGCAGATGGAGGGCGGATGGTCTCGAGCCATCGATCGGAAGGTAGAGATTGAAAGGGAAAAATTGTTGGCGATGGAGGGCCGATGGTTGTTCGTCTATGGAAGCAGCAGGGGATCGGAGGGTTGAGCTAGATGTCGCACATGGGGCTGGCGAGGAGAGGAAGAAGGCCTGCGAGGCCGTTGAAGATGAACGGAGGAGGCCAATGGCCATGGCGATCGAGGGCGAAGGATAAGGAAGGCGGTTCTGCAAAGAGGGGTAAATGGAGGCCATGGAGGGAGATCGGGTGTTTTAGGGAGGAAGGCGAGTTAGGGTTTTCAAAACCCTAACTCGACCCTTAAACATCGAAAATCAGTTTTTCCAAAAAGGGGCCTCCTTTTCAGATTTTTCTAAAAAGGTGGTTAAGGGTGAGTTTTTTCGGCAAAATCTTTGAAAACCACGTAGTCTTTCCTATTTTTTTTTTTTTTTTGCATGATTTTTCCATTTTTTTGTATTTTTGGAACAAAATCTAAGTTTTTTACACGAAAACAAAGATTAAGCACTAATTTTTGTATTTTTCTGAGAAAATATTTACAAAAGTAATTTTCTGAGAATTTCAGACCATTTCGGGGAAATTTCTTTAGAAGAATGGGTTTGGACTCAGGTTTTGAGAAAATGTTCGAGTTTTGACACTCGAATCGACAAATACAATGTGATGGATCCAAACGGATGTCGAATGGACTATCTGAGCTATTTAAAGACTATTTTTGGTATTTTCTATAATTTTAATTTAAAATTTGAACAAGGAGATTCAGATTTGGATCTAGATAATGGATCCAGATCCAAAATCAATTTAAACATATGAAATGAATTTAATTTCAATAAAACTAGAGAAATGAACTGAAATTTAGATTTAAAATGACTCATTTGCTCAAAAAATGAATTTAGGGGCAGAAAGGGAATATTTAAAAGATTTTGAAAATTTTGGGGTGTTCACACACGTGCCACTCGTGTAAACCATAGTGAATTTGAAATAATGTGCATGAATCATACATCACATATTAAAATTTGCATAAATTAAACTATATGCAATGCAGCCCTATTCTAAGCAGAAAAGTAACTCTTATTCCAAATATTACATTGATTTTTACATTAAATTAAATAAAATAAATAAATAAAATGGCTAAGTCTTCTTCTTGAATATTCCTGCAAAATTGGAAAACAAGGTTAGCACAAAAATGTAGGTTTTTTCTGAATTTATCCAAAAATATAGAAAATTATCGGATATTATTCAGATATAAACCCAAAGTCATACCCCCTTTGATATAAACATAATAAATAATGAATACATTTTGAAAATAAACTTGAAAATTCGAAATTGTGGTCAAAATGACCAAAATACCCCTGATGACCTTGAAATCAGGGTTTTCTGAAAGAATTTTTGTAAATTTTGGAATTTTGAAAATCAAATGAAATAAATCAAACATAATATGATGAAATATGATTATATGCATGAAATTTTGGAGAATTAGAAGTTAAAATTTCGAAATTTAGGTCAAAATGACCAAAATACCCCCGATAACAAGACTATGGCCTTGAGACCAGGGTTTTCTGAAATAAATTTTGCAAAATTGAAAAATATGAAATGCAAAGGATATTGAAATTAACCCTAATATGATTCTACATGCTTATGTACATGATAAAAACCCTAAAATGGCGAAAATATCATAAAATATCGAATTTAACCTGATTTTCGCTTCTGAATTTAAAGATAAACTAACACATGGAGCAAATGAACTTGGAATTAAACCAAATTTGGCATGGACACCTAACATAACCCTAAAAACATAATGAAGCTCGAAAATCTATTTTTTTGTATTTTTAAATATGAAAATTCAAATAAAAACCCTAAATTTTATGATTTTTGCCTAAAATATTGATTCTAAAGGGGATTTAGGATATCCAATTTCCATAAAAATTTCCCAAACTTGATGGGGGGACAGAGGACAGTAGGTCAAGGATTTTTGCCTTTTACACTTTCTGGTTTTGACCTATGGTCGGAGTTGTACCACTCCGGCAAGTCGGATCGGAATCCGGCGACTCTAGTAAATGAAGGAAACAGACAGGTTTCGGTAGAAAATGTGGGAAAAATGGCAGACAGATGGAAAAATGGCTGAAATTGTGGAAAAATGTCTCTGACAAACAGAGGAAGATTTGATATTTTGACATCATTGGCATTTGGGTTACGGTTTGGAAAAGGCCACACTGTTATCAGAGACCTAAATCTCTGGAATTTCTGGACATTGGAATCTGTTAGACAGAAAGAGAAAATCCAGGAAAAATAATGAAACAGATCTAAAAATTCCCAAATTTTGGAAAATGATAGGAAAATATGTTAGGAACAACTTTCATGTTGAAAGTGTTTGCATAAAGGTTACATATTGGATGGACTTGGTGCATTAGGGTCTGTCTATACCCTGACGAAAGAAAATCAAGATTTTCCCAAAGGTCTGAGAAATCCGATTTTTGACAGAGGTCAAAACTACTTGGAAAAACCTCAAAATTTTCAGATCATTAGTAGATTCAACGATGAATCCACTGTGATTTTTTAAGGACAATTCGGATCTCCCACGAGGGTGGTGCCGAAGATTCTTGTCTGCTAAAGCAGAAATTAAAAGTTCAAAGAAGTCCAAAATCCGAATTGGGATTTGATTTTTAAAATAAAGTTTCAGAATCCAAATCAATCTGAGTTTTTTACAGGGAATCAAAAACACATAGATGTATTTACACTAAAAACACCATGATTTATTAGTGAAACATTATGCATAAAATAACAATTGAAATACGTGCCTAAAATCAAAACTATGTGCTATCAATGAAATCATACTAAATAGCATAAAAAAATTAAAACGAAATAAATGTAACATGAAGAAATATATTTAAAACTATGAAAAAAATAAAAAAAAATCAGAGGGGATGACATTTACTTGATGTCGGCTGCAAGTGAGAGGGACCCGATACATCCATTGGATGGATCCCCTCACCTAGATGGCCTTGACGCAAACCCAGTCTTAAACTGATTTTTTTTATATTACGTTTTGAGAAAGAAAAAAAAAAACATTCATAACAGTACGAAGAAAGAGGAAAATCAAACAAGCACCAATGAAACGAGGGCCTTACCTTGGATCCCTTTCTTGCAACGGATGGGCTGAAATGAAAAGTCTTGCTGCAACCTTGATGTAACTTGAGGATTTGCTGCTACCTTGGTGTAGCAGCACGAAGGCTGAGGGCTGCTTTTCCTTGGGGCTGGTACGGCTGAGCTGGACATCCAAAGAGGTGGAGGCAGCTTCAAGATGGTGGCGGCTACCTAGGCTGATGCTTCAATGTGAAGGCCGGCTGGAAGGAATGGAGGGAGGCTGCTGTGACGTTGGTAGGTGGCTGCAGTGGCTGCAACAATGATGGTGGCTGGAGCAATAATGGAGGCTGAAGGTGTTGTGTGCTGCTGCCAGGAGAGGTGGTGAAGGCTGCTGCACCAAGGAAGGCTGTGATGAAGGATGTTGCACGGGCCTGTGAACCGGCTGGAGGTAGTGGAAGCCTTTGGAAGAGGTGGCACCGGCTGTAGCTGCTCCCAGAAGGGGCGGCTGGGCGGCTGGAGGAGCTTACGGAGGCTAAGGATGGCAGCCGGTGGTGGGTTTGTTGGATGCCTTGGCTGGGGCTGGAGCAAAATGGACCAGCTGTTGGAAGGTGAAAAAAATTTGTGGCTGAAGGTGTCCAAGGAGGTGGCGTGTAATGGCTGGACTTGAGGGGCTGGAGGCTTCAAAGGGGCAGCTGCCTTGGAGAAGCACAAAGGTTGATGATGGCTGCCAAGGCTGATGGCTGTGTTGCTGCCATGAGAGAGAGAGAGAGAGAGAGAGAGAGAGAGAGAGAGAGAGAGAGAGAGAGAGAGAGCTGGAAGGAGAGCTCATGGGAAAGGCGTGAAGGAGAGTCCCCAAAAGAACCCACCGTATGTTATTTTTTTTTTTAGGTTGATAACTTAGGAAAACATCCCCATCTTTCCCTAAGTTTTTGGTGGTTAATGAAAATGGAGCAAAGGGGGTTACGTGAAGATGGCCGGGCAAGAGGGAAAGGAAGGAAGGGAAGAAGGAAGGGAAAGAAAAGGAAAGAAAGGGAGAAAAATGAGAGGGAAAGAGGAAGAGAAGGAGCTGGAAAAGGGGTATACGTGAGTGGAGAAAGAGGAAAGAAAGAAAGAAAAGAAAGAAAGAAGGAAAGAAAAGAAATAAAAAAAAAAAAAAAATAAAGGAAAAAGAAGAAAAGAAGTGGGCTGGAAGGTGGGCTAGGGTGGTCGACCCCCTTGTGGATCCCACCTTAGAAAGAATAAAATAATTAAAATAAAATAAAACAAACAAAAAAAATAAAGAAAAAGATAAAAAAAAATTCTTTTCTTATAAATTAAAACAAGAAAATGCAAATGGATGGGCCATCTCAGAGCGGGTCCAAATTCCACTTTTGAAATTCATTTTGACGATTAAAGGGGTAAAATAGTCTTTTCAGAAAATTTTCAAACAAAACGAGCTATTTTTGGCAGTTTTTGAAACGAGCTTGGATTTTGAAGTTCAATAACTCGTTGCGAAGCAAATCCAGTGTAGAATTTGAAAATTTAATTTTGAAAGAAATCCAGATTGCTTTTCTCCAGAAAATACTTCCAAATTTATTTTCAGACGAAACGAGCTATTTTTGGCAATTTTTGAAACGAGCTCGGATTTTGAAGTTCAATACCCCGTTGCGAAGCAAATCCAATGTAGAATTCAAAAATTTGAGTTTGAAATAAATCCAGGTTATTTTTCTTGAGAAAATATTTTCAAATTTAGACTCCCGGGGGTAAAAATGTTAATTTTGGAAACCCGAGGTTTGAAATTGATTTCTGAAAGCTTTTAAAACTCGATCTGGATTGAAATTTATAAAACTGGAGTTCTGGACTTCGAAAATGAAATGAAATGTGATGAAATGTTATGAAATGCTGAGAAATGATATGAAATGATGAGAAATGACATGAAATGCTATGCGAAATGCTAACCCTGAATGAAGAATTTTGGATTTTAAACCCTGATTGGCAGCTGTACCAGTTCAAAAAGCATTAAAATTGATAAAATTTGCAAAATGGTTGAAGAAATGGTTTTCGATCTCTGCCAGGCTAGAGTGACACTGAAAATTAGGGTTCGAGCTGGATTGAACTGAGATGAGCTAGATGGAACTGGGTTTTAGAGTTTCAGAACTCCAATGAGCTGACAATGATACTGACTCTACTGCCTTTCCGACTGAATTTTCAAGAAAAGGTGCCATTTTTAGAGAAATGGTACGGAATGGTCACTGGAGTGAATTGAATTACGAATTTGAGCTAGAATAAAGGTCAGTAATACTGACATGAACTAAAATCGAAGCTCGAACATTAGCTCAATTGACTGAACTCGACTCAATTTCAGCTCAAAGAGCTGAAATGGACTAAAATGGGCTCTTGGACACAGAAATGGTTTTGAACTGAAACTGGAGCGCTTGAACTCCTGGTGAGCTCAGACTAGACTCAGGGAAACATGACTGACTATAAATGAGTGACTCAGAGACAATTGGCTTGGATTTGAGTGAGAAATGAGCTCATTTCTGAAAAGATGATCCCATTTTGGCAGTAATGGTCAGAAATGAAAATGGCCTGTTCATTGTGAGCTCAGATGAGCTTGAGATGATTGACATTCTAAATGTTCTGAACTGACCAATGAGCTTGGTTGACTCCGACTAACTGGGGTCCGGGATGACCTAGGGGTAAAATAGTAATTTTCCTAATAAAAGTTGGTAAAATGGTGATTTTCTGAAACTGACTCGGGGTTTGACTCCTACACTGACCTAACAGGGTTGGCACTGCCCGAGGAGGGTTGTTTGAGAATGAATGTGGAAAATTTGGGGTGTTTACAGCGTTTCACGCCAGGATAGCTAGAAAATATTGTCAAAATGTTGAAAATTATTGTTGATTCAAAGTAATTGAAAATGATGCACATTGTTTTGAAAATATTCCCTCTTTTCTACCTGAAGTATTACCTTCGACTGGGCTTAAGTCCGTAGAATCAAGATTCGAATTCAAATTTCTTGCAATTGACTTTCTTTCAAGGAGGCTATCAATTTCCTTGATATGAATAGAAAAGAGAGTTTTCTTGATATTGTGAAAGCAATTGGTGAAGAAATATTGATAATAGAATTTCACAAATTTTAAAGAAGATTCTTGACAGATTCGGCAGTCTGATATCCTGGGATTCTTTTCTCATGATGATCTTTCTGTCCACTTTTTTTTCTTTTCTTTTTTTTTGCAGAATTAGAGCTCTCTTAGGCTTTTGGGGATTTTATTACATCATCCTTCATTTTGGAGATGTCCTGACTTTTCTCTCTCTTTTTTTTGGAAGGGTACGTCACAAACTCCTTCATCATGGAGATGTTCTAATCCTTCTTTTTCTCTCAGGGATTATATTGACGGTTATTGGCTCATTGGTTGGAAATCTCTTGATGATAGCGGAAATTAAATATCTTTTAGGGTTTGTCGGGAGGCTCATCGCAGTCGCCTTCATCTTGACGGTGCTCTGAACTTTCCCTGGAAGGATCCGTCACAAACTCCGTCATCTTGGATATGATTCAAATCTTCTTTGGCCCCGGGGGTCTACTCGCCTAATTCGCCTTCATCTTGACGACAATTGAGAGATCCCTTTTGCAGATATTTAATTGCAGCTTAGGTGATTGAGGAGATATAGGGATTTAATGGATTTTTTGTATCACCTAGGATATTTCGACTGCTTTATTTTTCAAGAATGATCTTTAAAAATATGTCATTGACTGCGATCAATACCGATCACTTATGGCTTTGCAAAAACATTAAATTTCCTTTTGCTGGCCATATCGAGGATTTATTCATCATCCTTTTGGTTGGCCAATAGAAAGAATTTGAATTTCGAATCCTTTTTTCACGAAAGCTTTGATTTTTCGAAAATAATACTGAAGGTATTCTGAGGTATTGTTTTTGTGCAATAAAATTTTTGAAATCAACAAATATTTAATGACAAATTGGCAAGATTTTCTTGAAATCCTTTATGGAAGCGAGTATTTGAAGCACAACGCAACGCATCCATGACAAAAAAAAAATCTCCTTTCCCCAAAGAAGAAGATTCAGAAATGGGAAATAGAAATTACTCCTCTCTTCCCTGAAGAGGAGGTGTTTGCAAAATGAACTTTCGAAGAGAAATTAAGCTTTCGTCAAAACTTCCTAACATTAGGCTTCTCTTATGGAAAGGGGGCCGGTAATGGTGAGGTCGGTGAATTGGTCATGAAGGAGCGAGTCCATCACACTCTCCCTGAAAAGAGGGTCCTTCACGATGAAATGGCCTAGTACGAAATTATGGTCACAAGGAAAGCGAACTTCCGTCGAAGCTCTCCCTGAACTAAGGGTTCCTTGTATGAAATTGAAATTTTGTTTTGCAAACGGTTCACATAGACACGAGTCCCTTCAAACTTTCCCTGAAAAGGGGCTAGGTGAACAAAGGATAGCATGTGAAAAGAACGAGCTCCCTTGAACTCTCCTTGTAAAAAGGGTCTCTCGCAAGAGGAAATAACTGAAATTGGTATTGGGTGACCAAAAGGGTCGAAATTGGAAATTGAAATTTTAAAATTTTGAAATTTGATATTTGATATTTGATATTTGAAATTGGAAATTGGAAATTGGAAATTTGGAAATTGGAAATTGGAAATTGGAAATTGGAAATTGATTGACCCGAAGGTCGAAATTGGAATCTATTGACCCAAAGGTCGAATTTGAAAATTTGACAATTGGTTGACCTGGAGGTCGAAATTGGAAATTCGGAAATTGATTGACCCGAAGGTCAAAATTAGAAATTTGGAAATTGGTTGACCCGGAGGTCTAAAATTGGAAATTTGGAAATTGATTGACCCGAAGGTCGAAATTAGAAATTTGGAAATTGGTTGACCCGGAGGTCTCAAATTGGTAATTGGGTGGCCCAAGGGCCAAAATTGGAATTGGAAATTGGAATTTTGAATTTAGAAATTGGAAATTGGAAATTTTGAAATTGATTAACCCGAAGGCCGAAATTGGAAATTAGTTTATTGGGAACAACATGGGTTCAATAGGAATTCAGCCTAAGAATGACACTGGTTCAATTGAGAACGACATTGGTTCACTAAGAACGACATGAATTCAATAGGAATTCAGCCTAAGAACGTGGATCAGGAGGACTTCAACCTACAGATCAAATATCTGAAAAATACCAATCCAAAAGGAGTTCGACCTAAGGACTGTAAAGAATATTAAATCAGGAGGACTTCAACCTACAGATCAAATTTTTGGCAGTGGGATTAGTTCCGAAGGGGTTCAACCTAAGAATCGAGGATCAATAGGAATTCAACCTACAAATCGAATTTTTTTTTAGGATGAGACTTGTTTGAAAGGGGTTCAACCTACAAATCACATTGGTTCCGCAGGGGTTCAACCTACGAACTATCAATTCCATAGGAATTTAACCTAGGGATCACAGTCTAAGAAGGAAGGATTCAACTTGTGAGCTTTGAATGGACCAGGTGCTAAACTGGGTTTTGAGGGAAGATTCGAATCAGAATCCAAATCTTCAAGGAAAAACTAAATGAATTGGGTTTTGAAAGAAAATTCGAGTCGGAACTCTTAGTTTCTAGACCAATTCTAGACATTTGAATTGGATTTGGAAGAAAATTCGAGTCGGAACTCAAATTTTCTAGACCAATTCAGAAGGAAAAGAAAATTCAGGTTAGAACTCGAATTTTTGAAGGAAAACTGGATCCATTGGAAGGAAAGAAAATTCGAGTCGGAACTTGAATCCTGAAGGAAAACTAGACCGGTTAGAAGGAAAGGAAATTCGAGTCAGAACTCAAATCCCGAAGGAAATGACTAATTAGAAGGAAAGAAAATTCGAGTCGGAACTCGAATCCTGAAGGATAACTAGACCGGTTAGAAGGAAAGAAAATTTGAGTCGGAACTCGAATCCCGAAGGAAAACTAGATTAATTAGAAGGAAAGAAAATTCGAGTCGGAACTCGAATTTCGAAGGAAAACTAGACTAATTAGAAGGAAAGAAAATTCGAGTCGGAACTCGAATCCCGAAGGAAAACTAGACTAGCATGGATTAGGTTTGAAAACATTAACCAGTAAACCAGATTTAGAAAGTTTGACCAATAAAAATTGGATTTTGAAAGTCCGACCAATAACAATTGGATTTTGAAAGATGTACCAGTGTGAATACCGGATTTTGGAAATGAACCAGTATAAGTACTGGATTTTAAAAATGGATCAGTACGAATACTGTTTTTGGAAGAATTACCAGCACGAACACTGAATTTTAAAGAATTACCAGTACAAACACTGAATTTTGAAATTTTACCAGCACGAACACTGGATTTAGAAAATTTACCAGCACGCACACTGAATTTTAAAAATTTACCAGCACGCACACTGAATTTTAAAAATTTACCAGCACGAACACTGGATTTAGAAAATTTACCAGCACGAACACTGGCTTTTGAAAATCTTACCAGCACGAACACTGGATTTTTGAAAATTTACCAGCATGAACACTGGATTTAGAAAATTTTACCAGTACGAACACTGGTTTTTGAAAATCTTACCAGCATGAACACTGGATTTTTGAAAATTTACCCAACTGATTCTGATGAGAGATTTTCAATCTTCATCCTCACGATGACTTAGACAACCGTCGGGGTCTCAGGATTTATCCCTTATCCTGAATGGGTAGTTCAGGTTTATCCCTTAACCTCAAGGGGAAGTGAATTTGATGCATATGGATGCAAATGAATGCGAATAAATGCATGCAAATGCAAATGAATACATGTAAATGCAAATGAATGTGAAATGTATTCAAAATGATATAAATGAATGCACATGCATGTAAAATGAGAGATTTGTTTGATCCTGCCTACATACAGCATGTTTTGAAGACAATTTCAAAATAATGCCCTAGTGTAACTGGGAAAGAAGAATTTGACCCTTATTAAAGAAAATATATTGAGGAATTACAAAGGATGGAATAGAGGATTTAAGTATAGAATTTTTTCAAATGTTGAGCATTGATGGGGCCTGATAATTCTACACCATCGACATTGATGAGCAGATATGAATTGCAGGGTAATGCTTCCTCGACAACATAGGGGCCTTCTCAATTCGGCGACCATTTGCCACCTGGGCGATGCTTGAGATAAGTCGTTGATATGAGCACTAGATCATTGACTCAGAATTTCCTTTCAATGACAAATTTTGTATATTGTTCGGCTACCCTCTGCTGATACGATTGAGCATGCTCTGCTACTCGAAGGCTTTTTCATTGAGAAAATCAAGTTGTACCAATCACTGCTGCTGATACTGATCAAGCGATAACTCCAGCAGTGATACGAACTTCAAGGCAGGTTTCTGAACATGTAGAGGCAGTACTACTTCAGTTCCATAGACAAGTTCTGACAGAGTAGCATTAGTTGGAGTTCGAATGGGGGTTCTGTATGCTCACAATGCATCATGGATCTTCTCATGCCAGTCACAGCCTGTTTCCAAAGTTCGCTCCAGGATTCGAATCAAAATCTTATTGGTGGCCTCTGCTTGACCATTCCCTTGAGGATAATAAGGAGCAGAGAAATGATGATGGATTTTTTAACTTCGAACAGAAAGTTCTCATTTTCTCATTCTTGAAATGACTGTCATTAATTGACACAATATCATGCGGTATGCCAAAATGACATAGGATATTCTTGTGGATGAATGAGACCATGTGTCGACTTTCTACTGTACACAAAGTGATAGCTTCGACCCATTTAGTGAAATATTCTATTGTGGCAAGAAAATATTTGTAGTTGTTTGAAGCAGGAGGAGTGATGGTGCCCACAACATTAAAGGCCCCACATAGAAAAATAGCCATGGACAGATGGTGGTTTGCAAATATGTTGTTGGCGCATGAATAGAAGGTGTATGTATCTGGCATAGAGCACACTTCTTCACAAAATGGTAGCAATCTTGCTGCATAGTCTTCCAATAATATTCTGCCTGGATGATTTGCTTGATAAGAGTTTGGTAGCCGATGTGACTACTGCAAATGCCTTCGTGTACCTACTGCACAACTTCTTTGGCTTCATCTTCGTCTAGGTATTTGGAATATTCAGAATTGAATCCACGACGATAGAAGACGTCGGCAAGAATAAAATATTGGCCTGACATGCGCTGAATCGCTCGTTGCTCTTACCAGTGATATTCTGAGAGAAGGAGATAGATGTCTTCTCCTTGATGGGAGCCTTCCTGAAATTATCCTCAGCTTGCTCAGACATCATCCTAATCATCATTTTCTTGGACATCTGATATGCAGTAGGATCAAAGCCATCTCTATCATTCGGAATTCATCTTCTGGCAGATCTTGGAGAATCCATTTCTTCTTGCCTGCTTCTAAAATCACTGATGCTCTGATATAGTGGTGTCTTCTTGCTTGATCTGATATGAACCACTTGGGAATACTGATGCCCTCTACAGAATGAGATGGATAATTAAATTTTGATGATGAACATTCAGGATAGAAATGAATATAAGAAGAATATTTGATGAGAATTTGGTAGATAATTGAAAGAACATCCCATTACTAGGGATTGGGTCGCCGCTGGAGTCACGACAATTGTGTTGTCATTCTTTGCAAGGAAAACGAACAACTGCAAATATGCCTTGTCACCTAGGCGAGGTCGTCAAACCATGATAGAATGAAAGTTGAAGGAAATTTTTTTTTATTGAAGAAAAAATATGATTGCATCAATAGTGGACTTGAGAAAGAGGGAGCATATAGACAGTCTGCCACCACTCTTAATGATCAGCAGAGACACGAGGACCGGGGAAAAGAGTGAGAGTGATGAAAGAATCCCAGTCATATCTGGCAGAATGGTATGTTCCAGACCACTACGCTGATGCAAGGTTGAACTTTGGCATAACCCCTGATAGTAGCTGCATTTCTATGCGCTTCTGCCTCTGAGAAAATGGTCGAACACACCGCTCTGGATGATAGTAGGCGCAGAAGAATGGACCAAGCAGCTTGAATCTCTTGTCATATGCATAGGTGTATCTGGGAGGCGATAATTCTCGATCAAAATAGTCCCACACCTCTTCTTCTTCCTGCAGATAATCGATCATGAATCGGTAGCGCGCAACTGGAAGAAGTTTCTTGCCGTTGTATCTGAACGAACTAGCTTTGGTCGGCACATGCTGAAGGAACAAAGACTGAAGAGCATAGGTACATCTCTCGACTAAGATGGACTCTCCAAGTGTGAAGTGGGTCAGTCCTCTGTATAGAAAAGCAAGCGCGGCCATGGCTATCGAGAGACGGCTGGTCTGTCGACTTCCCCATCTTCTCAAAAGCTGAACTATTCTGACATCCACATAATTTTGTCCGTCTGGAAAGAAAGCAAGTCCCACAGTACACAAAACTCTCGCATGGGTAATTCTCTCTCGAGCTGTCCTGGACAACGAGCTGACTTCTGTGAATTCTCCATACTGCCGGTAGATCTCGATCAGGCTCACGTACTCATTCTCATTTTCTTCAATCAGTGGCCAAGACTTACGCCCTATCATGCGAGCCACGACATCTTTAGGGTCCAGACCCTTGACATTGATCAGAAATTGTTGGTCTAATGGATCTCCACGCTGACCGACTGGCTCAGGCAGACCCATAATCTCTGAAAACTCATCCATCAGTAGTGTCATCTCACCCCACGGGAACCAGAATGTGCAAGTGCGCGGATTCCACCGCTATGCCAGTGCATGGATCAGATTACCATTAACTGTCAACTTTCCCACTGCAGATGTCAGTTCCAACCCACAGTCGCTGAAATGGTCCGAAAACATACGTAAGAAGTTTTTGAACCAAATATAGTACCACCGGGGGAAGAAGGGTCTGGTGCTGAGAGCTTGATGCTCGGGAAGACTTTGTTGCACCTCATAGGAGATGTGACCCTCAGGAAAGACAGAGTCGAACTGACTGAATGCCATTAGACTGAAAGATAGAAAGATTGGAATTAGACTTTGAAAAAAATACAAGAATTTTGAAAATTACAGGCAGGATAAAGTGAAATGCTGAAAATTCGAAGTCCAGAGGAACGAAAGAATGGAAAATAACCTGGAGTTTTGAAGAAAAGGTGGATAATTTGAAAAAATCGTCCAGGGTTTTTGAGAAAAAGGAGATATTTCATAAAAGATGAAAAATGAGGTATTTTGGAAAATTGTTTGGTATTTTGGAAAAATTGGGAAAAATATGAGAAAATAATGCGAAAATGAATATCATACATTTAATTATAAACAATTATGCACATACAGCAATCCCTAAGAAGCTGACTCTAAATGCATCAATTTTGAAAGAGCTTTAGGACCCTAATCATGACTCTAGGCTCGGATCAACTGTGTCCAATTCAGTTATGCAGATATACTCGAGCCGAGGCTCAATGTACGTGGCATAAAACTCATCTTCGGGTCTAGGCTTGTGTTTTCCCAACATCCTTGAGCGCCTGCTGATATACGTTGGACTATGGCCCTTGGTACGTGGCAGGGGGGCGTTAGCCCAAATAAGTGGCCCAGTTGTGAGGCTCTGTCCCGAACTATGGTTCTGGAAGAGAGCCCAGCAACGTGAAGACCGGGTAGACATAGGCGGGGTGGTTTTTGAAAAAATGATCACATGCAGACAAACAGAGGGCTCTAAGTCCTAAAGAGATAGAATTTTGATTTTTTTTGAAGAAGCAAACATTGTTTTCATACAATTCCTAGATTGAGGAGGGTTGTATTTCAGACCTAGGTCTAAGTGAGCATGAATAATTCTCCTCAATATGGTCCTACCAAACCATGCCTAGTCTACATGCAATCCATGTCAGCTGGGTTCAAGCCTAGGCTCCTAGGTTCACATGATATCAGAAATTAAAAGCTGAGATTCCATAAAACACGATTTTGATAATTGAGCTAAGTTAAAGCATATAATTGATCAGGCGAAGACAGGTCCCATCACGGTCGCCAAACCTGTTATCATCGCAAAAATTTTCCCCTCCCTTGCGAGAGAGAAACGAATTTTGCGAGTCAAACTCGACCAAAGTTTTGAAAATGGTTTTGAAAACTAACTCGCCTCCGTTTTGAAAATTTGTGAGAAAATTCCGTGGAATGGGATCCGCCTGTCGGTACGAGGTTCAACCGTTTCTGGCGCCTTTACCAGGGGTAATTGAACCAAGGATCAATTGTGTGCTTTAACTTGACTCAAATATCTAATTATGCTCTATTTTTTCTAGAATGCATAAAGAATCAGGCTTGTGCTATGAAATTTTGAAAATAATGCAAGTTTGAGAAACATGATGTTTGCTTTGGAAAATTGAAATATGTTAGAAAAATGATTGGAAAAGTACTTGAAATTGAGATTCTTGGGAAAATCATTGAAGTTCATTGGAAATCAGAAATTTGCATTGGAAAGTGATTTCTCAGGAAAACTTGAACTTTGGAAAATCGATTTTGAGATTTGGAATTGCTTTTCTGAGAAAATGGATTTGAGAATCTTGAGAAAATCAAAAAATTCATTGGAAAAGGATTTCTGAAAAGGAAAATGAATTCTCAGGAAAACGGGAATTCTGAGAAGATGGATTTCTGAAAACTTGGGATTTTGAAATTTGAGAATTTTAAAGCATAGGAAAATCTTGATTTGAACATGGGAAATGCTTTGAAATGTCATTTGAAAACTTAGGATTTTGAGAAAATCAGATCCTGAGAAAGACTTGGAAATTCTTGAGAAAACTGATTTTTTTTTAAATTGAAATTGGAAAATGAAATTAAAAACAATGCAATTTGAATAATATGAATGAATGAATATGAATTTGAAAATGGATTTTCATTGAGGAATTGAGAAATCCTTTTGAAGTTTTGAAAAATGCAGTGCATTTTTGAAGTTAGCCTAAGTGTGTAGGCTGAATGTGGCTAATATGAAGATCATAAATCTTAGTTTTCTTGGTATTCTGACTATGACCATAAATACGAATCCCACCGAGTTTATAAACTCCATAAAAGTTTGTGCATGTGCCATTCGTGTAAACCATAGTGGATTTAAAATAAATGCACATGGATCATACATCAGATATTGGAATTTTGCAGAAATTAAACTATATGCAATGCAGCCCTATTCTAAGCAGAAAAGTAACTCTTATTCCAAATATTACATTGATTTTTACTGTAACGCCCCAAAATCATGGACTTGAAACCTTTTATGAAAAAGGTTGAAAGCTTTGAAATCAATCATTTATCAGAGTTTAAAACAGAAGTTCAGCAGAAGATCAGGTTCAAAACAACAAGTCCCTAGACCTTGGGCATATTACAACCAAAAGCAGATTCCCACTTACAAACCGATTTGCAGTTCAAATATATATTTTATTGAAATGAAAAGAAGAACCACATTTTTGGTAATACAGTTTTAGAAATACAGAGTTATAGTCAAAATAGATGCTTTCAAAGAAACCTTATACCACATCTATCAAAAGTATCCCCAGGAGTGCAACGTCAGGAAAGGGCATTGCCTTGAATGCATCGCGTCATCGTGTCATCGCAAGCTGTCTCAACCTGTTCACCACCTGCCTATGAAAATGGGTCAGTCTCACAACAGACTAGTAGGGGTGCAAAGGACAAGAAAGAGCAAAAGCTGCAATAAGTAAGATAAACGCTAGCTAAAGCAGGAACAAGCAAGACTAGCAGATCCAATCAAACATGCTATAGAATAAGCAAGGCTCTAGCAAGGCAAACAGCTACACACAAGAGCAGGAAGGATCAAAGTGCTAAACAAACAACTATAGCAATTCCACATATATAATAGGTGAAGAGTAACTAACTCTATCCACCAGCCGAGCAAAGCAATTACATATGACAGGTATTCATAACAACTCGTAATACATATACAAGTACCATAGGATGGCGCAATCCATCGACAAGTGATTACATTAATCGTGAGGCACAAGCTATTGTAGCACAAGCAATTCATAAGCTACACAAGATAAACAATCAACTAGTATGAGAAACTAGTTATTACTAAGCAAGGAACTGCGTAAGCAGTTTAACCAACAAGGGTAACGCCTCAACAGGCGTACCTAGCTCAACGAGTAGCATACCGAACTACCGAGCTAACAAGCAAGCAAGCAATGTACGTCACAACATGCATATCTCATGATCATGTATATAAGTTATATCTTGTCTCATTATTGAGCAGGCCATTGTGGGTACGCACAAGGAAAAACGTAGAAACAGACGAGATCGATTCGTGGGTCCATTATGCTATGTATTTTATTATACCACGAATGACTGACTGAGTCCGCTTCCTAAGGGGACGGTCTGTGACCAGGAGAGTAAATCCCCAAAGGCAAACAAAGGCCCAATGGATGCGCATTCGTACTTCTGCAGAAGTGGCCGAAAGGATTTCCCCTAACCTCCGATGACTGGGGAAGGTCGGATCTTTGCCCGAGATTGCCATATATGACTGTCCATCGGAGTTTTGTACCATCCATCCTCTCTCTTGATGAACCGTCCCGAATGAGCACGACGGAGGGTTTCTTAACCGCCGTCCCATTCTCATGCTCTGGTCTTTCAACCCAATCGAGCATCTTGCCTATAAAGGCGCATGATTATTATTTAGGTGAGTTATACGCGCCATTGCGCGTTCGAGGCAAGCACACAATTCATATCCTACTCACCGCAGTACGCATCGTACCTATTCAAATGATGAAAGGGGTCAATCCATAGTGTGGGTAGAAACATCACTCTTGTGATATCAAGTACATGCCATTGCATGTTCGACGCAGACATAGACCTCTCATCCTACTCATCGTAGTACGCAACGTACCTGTTCAAAAGTACAACCACGATGAGAGGGGTATGGATCTCTCGCATGAAATCCCAATGCTTCTATTTTATAGAAGCCCACAGTGAACTCATTCCAGTTCCAACTGATCGTGCTCGGGTCCTTTAGACCATCGCAAGCAATCTACCTATTAGGCAAAATACCAATATAACAGGCTTAGCTTAATGTATCAATACACGTTTAGAGGTTACTATAAACCTCTCGTCCCGCTCTTGTAGTCCAAACATATCGTGCGTGACTAAGGGTACAACTACAAGAGGAGGAACATGGATCCCTTGTAAGAGATCCAACAATACCTTCGCAAAGGAAGGCGCTACAATCTTGGTTGAACCAGAAAGCCTAGAAACTAGGTCTCGCATCAAAGGTGAGGTAACGCCGATCTAGTGATGGCACAAGTACCTCGCTAGGCCTACTCGGGCACAGGATCTTAAACAAGGTTATCTAAGTCGTATCGAATAGGCAAACTAAGGTTGTACACATTTATCCCAAATACATCGATTTGGGAGGTCCGGTCGCTACCTCTGCTTTACAAGCTATACACTCCTGAAAATAGGATCGCACCTAAGACAATGTCTTTGGAGAACCGAAGTGCATAAGTGTGTGTCGTGGCTTATAAGACAAGCGAAACGATATACACTATACATTCGAAGTTGCACTCAGGGAGTGCAAGCTGACAAGAGGCAAACTCATGCACATACTAATACAAAGGCACAACGAGGGACAAGACTCGGTGGGCGAAGCCACACCGTGAGGGTAGAACGCTAGGGGTACTCATGAGGTATGAGATCATACCTCGATCATCGTAACGCACAAGCAGGCAACTACATAAGCAACTCGTGAGGTAGGAGATCCTATACTGACTACGCGAGTGTAAAGGATGAGTCACGAGGCATGGGGTTGCACCTTGATATATCGACAAGCGTAAGCAAGAAGGAAAGCATACGACAGAGATAAGAATACATGCATGCAGGGCAACGGCAAGCTAAGGACAAACACAAGCAAAAGGCAAGTGCAAGAGCAAGTATGACAACACAGGAAAGTAAAGTACGGAGAGTAAAGCAGAAGCAAAGCCATGACGCATAAAGCGCGGGGCATCAAGTAAATGCAGGAAGTAAAGTGCAAGAACGTAAAGAAGGACCAGGACTTGCATCCTGGAGAACAAAGCAAACATAAGCAAGTAAATGCCAAGGTGCAAACCGCGGGGCAGCAAGAAAGTAAAGTGCGAGAAAGTAAAGAGGACAAGGATCGCGAAACCGCGTCCTTGAGTTAAAAGACATGGAATGTAAAGACAGAAATAGAAAGCCTAGGCACATATAGTGTGGCGGCGACAGAAAGGAAAGTGCAGAAAAGTAAAGAGGACAAGGATCGCGAAACCGCGTCCTTCAAGGTAAAGACATACGTATACATATATCATCCTCTTTTAGTTATCTTTCTTATTTTAGCATTTATCAGTTCATTGTCCTTTCACGCAAAAATCCCCTACCTTAAGGGGTTGCGGGTCCTCGTACACATGCAGCGTAGTCAAGCAAGAGATCGAGCCACAGAGGGGGAGCTGGATCCACCGTTCAACCTGGAGAGCTTAGAACATTAGCATATGCTGAAAATACATAAGCAACAAAGCAGCCAGGCCTCCCTGTCTGCAGGAGGCAGATGCAGAAACTCTGCGTCCTGCAGACAGGGGTGTCAGAGACAGGGGCCTCAGCCCTTCTTGGCAACATCAGCAGAGACAGGGAGCAGGAGCTCCCTGTCTGCCAGGCATAAAGAAAGGCAGGGGAGGGAGCAAAGGCTCCCTGCCACACCTGTCACAACAAAGCAGGGGGGTAACACCCCCTGTCAAAGCACGAGACAGGGGCGCAGCCCCCCGCCAGCAGCAAGAACAAGGCAAGGGGGCAAAGCCCCTTGCCAGAGAACAACAGAGATGCAGGGGTCAAGCCCCTTCTCGAAAACAAGAAAGCAGGGGGGCTTCGCCCACTGCTGGCACAACGCAGGAGGCAGGGGGCCTCGCCCCCTGCCGGCTCAATGCAAGAGGCAGGGGGACAGAACCCCCTGCCGAGGAGCAACAGAAGAGCAGGGGGGGCTCCGCCCTCTGCTAGGAACAACAGAGGGTGCAGGGAGCTCCACCCCCTGCAGGGGAAACAACAGAAGGCACGGAGGCCTAGCCCCCTGTCGGCAAACAAAAGAAGGCAGAGGGGCGAAGCCCCCTGCCGAAAAGCAACAGGCAAGCAGGGGGGCGAAGCCCCCTGCCGAAAAACAAAAGCAAAGACAGGGGGGCCTCGCCTCCTACCGAGCAAGCACAAGGACAGGGGAACAAAGCCCCCTGCCAAGACAGAAAAAGGCAGGGGGAAAAGCCCCCTGCCGACAGATCCTCAAACAGGAAGGCAGGGGGTTTAACCCCCTGCCGACAAGGGGTGATGACAGGGGTCTCAGCCCCCTGTCGATCAACCCCAAAAAGGAAGGCGGGGGTGTTTAAACCCCTGCCGACAAAAGGTGACAGGGGGCTCAGCCCCCCTGTCGACCTACCTTGCACAAAGGAGGAGAGGGCAGGGTTATACCTCAGAGAACGGCAGCGACAGAGGAGTCTGCAGGCTGGAGGGCCGAGGGCCACCGATGAAGAGGAAGATGCTCGGAGGCCACTGGGTCGCCGAAACTCAGAGGGGAGGCGAAGAGGTGGCCGCAGGGAGGATCACCGGTCGTCGGGGCTGAAGGGGAGACCACTGCTTCCCGGCGGCAGCTGCAGGGAGAAACAACAAAGGGGGGGAAGAGGTGGTCGCAGGGAGGATCGCCGGACAGAGAGGGAAGGTGGCGACGCTGAAGCTCGCAGGCTGGATCGTCGGACTGAGCTACTCGCCGGCAGTCGCGCGAGGGATGGAGCGGATGAGAGAAGGGGCAGCGGTCGGGGACTCACCGGAGCTTGGAGGGGAGGCGGCTGGACGGAATCGCTCGCTGGCGTCTCTGATCGCCGGCGGCAGCGTGAGGGGGGAGATCGGAGCAGAGGAGAGAGAGAAGGGGCGAGGGTTTTGAACCCTCGCCCGAGACGCCTGCATCTTTTTAAAAGACGCAGGTTCTCGAGAGTTCGAGAACCCGGGTCCGGGTTCATCTCGGGTCCGGCCCGGATCCGGGCCCGACACAGGGGTCAGACTCTGACTCGTGTCCGACACGTGCCGGGCACGTGTCTGACACGAGTCGAACGCGGGTTTTTTTTTCACGGGCTTTACATCCTACCTCCCTTAAAAGAATTTCGTCCTCGAAATTTCATAGGAAGGTGATCTGCCTAGACCGCAACCTAAGGAAACTAGGTAGATTAGGATATACGTGCGCAAACAAGCCTCCAAACACAAAAGCTTCTGAAGAGATCAGGACAACACATAATGCGTCCCAGAGAAAGGTTCGAAATCAACAACTTGATCGAACAAAACGTATGTGTGAATTTACTAACACTTGTCTTTGCAAGAGTTCATGGAGAGTCATAAAAGGAGGAGTTTAGCAGAAGGTTATAAGAATGCTTATTCGCTATCTTCAAGGATGAAGAGACACGACGAGTCATCAAAGAAAATGAGTCTAGTAGAAGACCAATGGGAAAGGTTTAATCATTAACTTCTACTTGACCTGATAAGGGATGAAGAGACAAAACGAGACATTTCTCTAGCTTACGTTCCTTGAACGGGGTCTCTAAATCATCATCAAGACGTCGTGTGTCACACTCGCAAACTCTAACAAACTCTGCGTCATGAATAACCACAATCTATACTCTCTCAAGCTCTTATGCGGTCAACTGCCACCTATGAAGACTTACTTAAGGCGACAAAAAAGCTCACCCTTCCAAAAGAAGGTCAAAAACATGATCAAGATCTAAAAAAATCAATACAGATCTAATTCTCACATCTGAGTTGGGCATAATCATGCTAAAACAGAAAGCCAAAATCTATAGATTCATAACAGACTATACTCATCAATATCAGAAGATCCATACAGCTTACCATAACCTTTCATGGTAATCAAAGTCACACAAGTTCCCCGTCGGACCTCCTGATTTGGGAAACGTACAACCTCACAAGGGATTACCGCTCTAGATGGTATACCTGGTCTTGGACAATACACTTCCTCACAGTTCACTGTCTCCGCGGCTACCCGCTCGTGGACAGTGTATATCCTCACAGAGATTCTACCACTCTAGCCGAGTTACCAGATCTTGGTCATACAAACTCTCACAGAAAACCCTTGGGAACCCAATCCTCAACAAATGTCATAATCAAAGAAAATCACTATGATACACGCATCAACACAAATGACCGCTCACTGGGTCGATATCCATAAATAATCGACAAGATCCACACCGAATCACCTGATCTAGGAAAATGTACGACCTCACAAGGAATTACCGCCCTAGATGGTATACTTGGTCTTGGACCGTACACTTCCTCACAGTTCACCGTCTTCGCGGCTACCCGATCTTGGACAGTGCACATCCTCACAGAAATCTACCACTCTAGTGGGTCACCTGATCTTGGTCATACACCTCCCTCGCAGATAATCCATTGGAGACCAGATCCTCAACAGACGTCATACGCAGTGATACATGCATCAACACAATCGACTGATCAAAACAATTGACCGTACTCGGGGTCAACAACCATTAATATGGACATAAGCATATATATCAACAATATGCATCGTATCACTTCACATGGCAGAACGAAACACATAATCACAAATTCTTCAAACAAGGTTCCACGAACCATAATCATATATCAAAAATAAACATTCATCGCATGCTCTCACCAATTATATCACGCGACATATCAATCATATCACATAGAAGATTTAAACTACGCAACTCATCAATGCCACAAGAAACATTATATCCTCAAATAGGATCTCAAAGCATGCGCAATCAAAACATGAATTCTATACACAGAAACACGCAGATAATATATTATGAATCAACTAAACTTCAACTTACGAAATTCCTATGTAATCCAATAAATTCACAGGATTCAAGTTGTGTGTGCAAATAAGACAATTCAAATCTTTGCACCATCATATGCATCCAAAATTCTTACCTCGAAGCACATCGCATTCGACCACTTCAGCGTGAAGCGCACACACATATCTACAAGACATCTTAGTTCAATACTCATGATATTCATCAATCATGTTATACAAAGATGATGTAATCACACAACCAATCATAATGCGAAACCCTGCAACACAGTTATGTAGGCGTGATGTATCCTCAAAAACTGATCATTTGTAGTCGTGAGGTTTCATATATCTAAATGATCTAAACTAATGATTTGTAGGCGTACGAGTCAACCACCTAAAAGTTAATCATCTGTAGGTGTAACAAGTCAACTACCCAAAAACTTATCAGTTGTAGGCGTGACACGTCATTCACCTAATAAGCATCACAATCATTAAGATCACAAAGACACCAAAGTCACAAAATTCCATTGATAAGCTTTGACTTGACAAAAATGCGTAACAAAACACACAAAAAGCCTTAAACTAAGACTATCAAAGGTGTCTATTCGATGTTTTCTATGTGTTCTGTACTATTGCTGAGGAGGTTGGGGCGTACTGCTCACTCGCCGAAGGTCATCCACCTTCTTTATGCGACAATCACGAATAAAGTGGCCCACTCTGCCACAATAAAAGCAGCCACCAGAGGCTCGGGAGCATGCCTGTCCACGGTGGACACGATCGCATCTCAGACACTTTGGGTTTAACGGTCATTGAGGCTCATTTCCTTCACTTAGTTTCTGTCTTTTAGCAGGTCGACGCTTGTTGTCAGCACTATCTTCGGCAGACTTTCTGTCGCGACGTTGCTTAAAGTGGCAAACTTCAGCAGAATGACCCACCTTTCCGCAAAAATAACAACTATCGAGGTCCCAAAGGCACATAGGACCGGACAAAACATGAGGGCTGACACCTCGCTCTAGATTGGTGCTCGTGCAAACCAACCTATCAACCTTATGATCCAGGTTCTGGACCATCGCTTGGAGCTGCTCAACTGCTCTGGTTAATGCGTCTATAGATTTGATCAGTTTATTGAACGACATCTAAGCAAAAACACATTCTTTAATTTAAAATAACTACAAAACAATTTAAGAGAAATAGATACTCACAGTGCGATGCAGATGCCGGATGATCAAGGTTTACCACTTTCCCTGTTGCTCTGATACCAAAAGCTGTAACGCCCCAAAATCATGGACTTGAAACCTTTTATGAAAAAGGTTGAAAGCTTTGAAATCAATCATTTATCAGAGTTTAAAACAGAAGTTCAGCGGAAGATCAGGTTCAAAACAACAAGTCCCTAGACCTTGGGCACATTACAACCAAAAGCAGATTCCCCCTTACAACCGATTTGCAGTTCAAATATATATTTTATTGAAATGAAAAGAAGAACCACATTTTTGGTAATACAGTTTTAGAAATACAGAGTTATAGTCAAAATAGATGCTTTCAAAGAAACCTTATACCACATCTATCAAAAGTATCCCCAGGAGTGCAACGTTAGGAAAGGACATTGCCTTGAATGCATCGCGTCATCGTGCCATCGCAAGCTGTCTCAACCTGTTCACCACCTGCCCATGAAAATGGGTCAGTCTCACAACAGACTAGTAGGGGTGCAAATGACAAGAAAGAGCAAAAGCTGCAATAAGTAAGATAAACGCTAGCTAAAGCAGGAACAAGCAAGACTAGCAGATCTAATCAAACATGCTATAGAATAAGCAAGGCTCTAGCAAGGCAAACAGCTACACACAAGAGCAGGAAGGATCAAAGTGCTAAACAAACAACTATAGCAATTCCACAGATATAATAGGTGAAGAGTAACTAACTCTATCCACCAGCCGAGCAAAGCAATTACATATGATAGGTATTCATAACAACTCGTAATACATATACAAGTACCATAGGATGGCTCAATCCATCGACAAGTGATTACATTAATCATGAGGCACAAGCTATTGTAGCACAAGCAATTTATAAGCTACACAGGATAAACAATCAACTAGTATGAGAAGCTAGTTATTACTAAGCAAGGAACTGCGTAAGCAGTTTAACCAACAAGGGTAACGCCTCGACAGGCGTACCTAGCTCAACGAGTAGCATACCGAACTACCGAGCTAACAAACAAGCAAGCAACGCATGTCACAACATGCATATCTCATGATCATGTATATAAGTTATATCTTGTCTCATTACTGAGCAGGCCGTTGTGGGTACGCACAAGGCAAAACGTAGAAACAGCCGAGATCGATTCGGGGGTCCATTATGCTATGTATTTTATTATACCCCGAATGACTGACTGAGTCCGCTTCCTAAGGGGACGGTCTGTGACCAAGAGAGTAAATCCCCAAAGGCAAACAAAGGCCCAATGGATGCGCATCCGTACTTCTGCAGAAGTGGCCGAAAGGATTTCCCCTAACCTCCGATGACTGGGGAAGGTTGGATCTTTGCCCGAGATTGCCATATATGACTGTCCATCGGAGTTTTGTACCATCCATCCTCTCTCTTGATGAACCGTCCCGAATGAGCACGACGGAGGGTTTCTTAACCGCCGTCCCATTCTCATGCTCTGGTCTTTCAACCCAATCGAGCATCTTGCCTATAAAGGCGCATGATTATTATTTAGGTGAGTTATACGCGCCATTGCGCGTTCGAGGCAAGCACACAATTCATATCCTACTCACCGCAGTACGCATCGTACCTATTCAAATGATGAAAGGGGTCAATCCATAGTGTGGGTAGAAACATCACTCTTGTGATCTCAAGTACATGCCATTGCATGTTCGAGACAGACATAGACCTCTCATCCTACTCATCGTAGTACGCAACGTACCTGTTCAAAAGTATAACCACGATGAGAGGGGTATGGATCTCTCGCAGGAAATCCCAATGCTTCTATTTTATAGAAGCCCACAGTGAACTCATTCTAGTTCCAACTGATCGTGCTCGGGTCCTTTAGACCATCGCAAGCAATCTGCCTATTAGGCAAAATACCAATATAACAGGCTTAGCTTAATGTGTCAATACACGTTTAGAGGTTACTATAAACCTCTCGTCCCGCTCTCGTAGTCCAAACATATCGTGCGTGACTAAGGGTACAACTACAAGAGGAGGAACATGGATCCCTTGTAAGAGATCCAACAATACCTTCGCAAAGGAAGGCGCTACAATCTTGGTTGAACCAGAAAGCCTAGAAACTAGGTCTTGCATCAAAGGTGAGGAAACGCCGATCTAGTGATGGCACAAGTACCTCGCTAGGCCTACTCGGGCACAGGATCTTAAACAAGGTTATCTAAGTCGTATCGAATAGGCAAACTAAGGTTGTACACATTTATCCCAAATACATCGATTTGGGAGGTCCGGTCGCTACCTCTGCTTTACAAGCTATACACTCCTGAAAATAGGATCGCACCTAAGACAATGTCTTTGGAGAACCGAAGTGCATAAGTGTGTGTCGTGGCTTATAAGACAAGCGAAACGATATACACTATACATTCGAAGTTGCACTCAGGGAGTGCAAGCTGACAAGAGGCAAACTCATGCACATACTAATACAAAGGCACAACGAGGGACAAGACTCGGTGGGTGAAGCCGCACCGCGAGGGTAGAACGCTAGGGGTACTCACGAGGTATGAGATCATACCTCGATCATCATAACGCACAAGCAGGCAACTACATAAGCAACTCGTGAGGTAGGAGATCCTATACTGACTACGCGAGTATAAAGGATGAGTCACGAGGCATGGGGTTGCACCTCGATATATCGACAAGCGTAAGCAAGAAGGAAAGCATACGACAGAGATAAGAATACATGCATGCAGGGCAACGGCAAGGTAAGGACAAACACAAGCAAAAGGCAAGTGCAAGAGCAAGTATGACAACACAGGAAAGTAAAGTACGGAGAGTAAAGCAGAAGCAAAGCCATGGCGCATAAAGCACGGGGCATCAAGTAAATGCAGGAAGTAAAGTGCAAGAACGTAAAGAAGGACCAGGACTTGCATCCTGGAGAACAAAGCAGACATAAGCAAGTAAATGCCAAGGCGCAAAGCGCGGGGCAGCAAGAAAGTAAAGTGCGAGAAAGTAAAGAAGACAAGGATCGCGAAACCGCGTCCTTGAGTTAAAAGACATGGAATGTAAAGACAGAAATAGAATACCTAGGCACATATAGCGCGGCGGCGACAGAAAGGAAAGTGCAGGAAAGTAAAGAGGACAAGGATCGCGAAACCGCATCCTTGAAGGTAAAGACATACGTATATATATTATACGTATACATATATCATCCTCTTTTAGTTATCTTTCTTTTTTTAGCATTTATCAGTTCATTGTTCTTTCACGCAAAAATCCCCTACCTTAAGGGGTTGTGGGTCCTCGTACGCATGCAGCGTAGTCAAGCAAGAGCTCGAGCCACAGAGGGCGAGTTGGATCCACCGTTCAACCTGGAGAGCTTAGAACGTTAGCATATGCCGAAAATACATAAGCAACAAAGCAGCCAGGCCTCCCTGCCTGCAGGAGGCAGATGCAGAAACTCTGCATCCTGCAGACAGGGGTGTCAGAGAGAGGGGCCTCAGCCCTGCTTGGCAACATCAGCAGAGACAGGGAGCAGGAGCTCCCTGTCTGCCAGGCACAAAGAAATGCTGGGGAGGGAGCAAAGGCTCCCTGCCACACCTGCCACAACAAGGCCGGGGGGAAACACCCCCTGTCAAAGCACGAGACAGGGGCGCAGCCCCCCGCCGGCAGCAAGAACAAGGCAAGGGGGCAAAGCCCCTTGCCAGAGAACAGCAGAGATGCAGGGGTCAAGCCCCTGCTCGAAAACAAGAAAGCAGGGGGGCTTCGCCCCCTGCTGGCACAACGCAGGAGGCAGGGGGGCCTCACCCCCTGCCGGCTCAATGCAAGATACAGGGGGACAGAACCCCCTGCCGAGGAGCAACAGAAGAGCAGAGGGGGCTCCGCCCCCTGCCATTTACAACAGAGGGTGCAGGGGGCTCCACCCCCTGCAGGGGAAACAACAGAAGGCACGGGGGCCTAGCCCCCTGCCAGCAAACTAAAGAAGGCAGGGGGCGAAGCCCCTTGCTGAGAAGCAACAGGCAAGCAACGGGGCGAAGCCCCCTACCGAAAAACAAAAGCAAAGACAGGGGGGCTCGCCCCCTGCCGAGCAAGCACAAGGACAGGGGGACAAAGCCCCCTGCCAAGACAGAAAAAGGCAGGGGGAAAAGCCCCCTGCCAACAGATCCTCAAACAGGAAGGCAGGGGGTTTAACCCCCTGCCGACAAGGGGTGATGACAGGGGGCTCAGCCCCCTGTCGATCAACCCCAAAAAGGAAGGCAGGGGTGTTTAAACCCCTGCCGACAAAAGGTGACAGGGGGCTCAGCCCCCCTGTCGACCTACCCTGCACAAAGGAGGAGAGGGGAGGGTTATACCTCAGAGAACGACAGCGACAGGGGAGTCTGCAGGCTGGAGGGTCGAGGGCCACCGAGGAAGAGGAAGATGCTCGGAGGCCACTGGGTCGCCGAAACTCAGAGGGGAGGCGAAGAGGTGGCCGCAGGGAGGATCGCCGGTCGTCGGCGGCTGAAGGGGAGACCACTGCTTCCCGGCGGCAGCTGCAGGGAGAAACAACAAAGGGGGAGGGGAAGAGGTGGCCGCAGGGAGGATCGTCGGACCGAGGGGGAAGGTGGCGACGCCGAAGCTTGCAGACTGGATCGTCGGACTGAGCTACTCGCTGGCAGCCGCGCGAGGGAAGGAGCGGATGAGAGAAGGGGCAGCGATCGGGAACTCACCGGAGCTTGGAGGGGAGGCGGCCGGACGGAATCGCTCGCCGGCGTCTCTGATCGTCGGCGGCAGCATGAGGGGGGAGATCGAAGCAGAGGAGAGAGAGAAGGGGCGAGGGTTTTGAACCCTCGCCCGAGATGCCTGCGTCTTTTTAAAAGACACAGGTTCTCGAGAGTTCGAGAACCCGGGTTTGGGTTGATCTCGGGTCCGGCCCGGATCCGGGCCCGACACAGGGGTCAGACCCTGACTCGTGTCTGACACGTGCCGGGCACGTGTCTGACACGAGTCAGACGCGGTTTTTTTTTTCACGGGCTTTACATTTACATTGAATTAAAATAAAAGAAATAAAAGCTAAATCTTCTTCTTGAATGTTCCTGCAAAACTAGAAAACAAGGTTAGCACAAAAATATAGGTTTTTCTCAATTTATCCAAAAATATAGGAAATTATCGGATATTATTCAGATATAAACCCAAAATCATACCCCATTTGATATAAACATGATAAATAACGAATAAATTTCGAAAATAAACTTGAAAAATCGAAATTAGGGTCAAAATGACCAAAATACCCCTGATGACCTTGAAATCAGGGTTTTCTAAAAGAAATTTTGGAAATTTGAAAATCAAATAAAAAAATCAAACATAATATGATGAAACATGATGATATGCATGAAAATTTATGAAATTGGAATTTGAAATTTCAAAATTTAGTTCAAAATGACCAAAATAACCCCGATAACAAGACTATGGCCTTGAAACCAGGGTTTTCTGAAATACATTTTGCATAATTGAAAAACCTGAAATGCAAATGAGATTTAAATTAACTCTAATATGATTCTACATGCTAATTTACATGAATAAAACCCTAAAATGGCAAAAATATCAAAAAATATGAAATTTAACCTGATTTTCGCTTCTGAATTTAAAGATAAACTAACACATAGAGCAAATGAATTTGGAATTAAACCAAATTTGGCATGGACACCTAAAATAACCCTAATAACAGAATGGAACTCAAAAATCTATTTTTTTTTGTATTTTTAAATATGGAAATTCAAATAAAAACCCTAAATTTTGTGATTTATGCCTAAAATGGTGATTTTAAAGGGGATTTCAGATATCAAACTTCCATAAAAATTTCCCAAATTTTATGGGGTGACAAAGGACAGTAAGGCAAGGACAGTATGGTCGGAGCTGTGCCACTCCGGAAAGTTGGATCGGAATCCGGCGACTCTAGGATTTGGGGGAAACAGACAGGTTTCGGTAGAAAATGTGATAAAAACAGTAAACAGATGGAAAAAAGGCTGCAATTATGGGAAAATATCCCTGACAAATAGGGAAAAGTTTTATATTTTGACACAATTGGGATTTGGGTTACAGTTTGGAAAAGGTCACACTGTTATCAGAGACCTAAATCTCTGGAATTTCTGGACATTGGAATATGTTAGACAGAAAGAGAAAATCCGGAAAAATACTGAAACAGATCCAAAAATTCCCAAATTTTGGGAAATAATATAAACTAATGTTAGGAAGAACTTTTGTGTTTAACGTTTTTGCAAACTAGCTACATATTGGACGGACTTGATGCATTAGGGTCTGTCTATACCCTGACAAAGTAAAATCGGGATTTTCCCAGGGGGCTGGGAAATCTGATTTTTGACAGAGGTCAAAACTAATTGGAAAAACCTAAAAATTTTCAGATCATTAGTAGATTCAATTATGAATACACTGTGATTTTTGGAAGACGATCCGAATCTCCTACAAGGGTGGTATCGGAGGTTCTTGTCTGCTAAAGCGCAAACTGGAATTTCAAAAAGACAGAAAACCCGATGTCGAGTTTGATCAGTTTAGGTGGGTTCTAAAACCCGGATCGAATCAAATTTTTGGCACAAAAGCAAGGACATACAACTAAAGTTATCACAATTTTTTTTGGATTTTTGAACGAAAATATATCCATGAAATGATGACTGGACTTCATATACAAACTAAAGCCTATGGATTTCTAAGCAAACCTTAATAAAGCTAACAAAACTACCTATAAAACAGTGAAATTAATCAAATAAAATGCCTAAAATACTCAATTCATACGAAAGTAATGCTTGAAATAAAAGAAGAAAAAAAAAACAAGGAGATATGAGGCCGATTTGATGTAGGCTATTGATGGAGGGGGTCTGATCCATGCATCGGATGGACCACCTCTCTTGCTTAGCCTTAATCATGAGAGATTCATTAAAGAAAACAAAATAGCACAATGGATCCAGTTTTAAACTGGCTTTCACATTTAGAATCATCCTTTTACAGAGAATATCCATGGCATTTTAATAAATAGATGACACACACAAAAAAAATAATAACAAGAGAAATCGGTGAGACGATAGAAACTATTGACTCACCTTGGGTTCATCCTTGGATCAGTTGAAGGTGGTAGCTATGGTTAATGGGGCTGCCAATGGGTGAAGGCTGGACTCTTGGAGTGACAGGGTTGTGGTGGTTGTGACACCCACGAAGAGGGCTGGAACTGTTGGATGCCCTCTTTAGGGTGTTGGAGCAAGATGACTAGGGAACTTGTTGGAGGGTTGACGCTTCTTGCTATTGCCTTGGAGGAAGTGGTTGTAGCCGTGTGGTGGACTGAACCCTTGGTGGAGTGTAACAGAGGCTGGAGATCTGCTACTTGGAGGCTTCAAAGAGATGCCGCTGGTGGCTTGAACCGGCTGGGCATGGAGGCTTCAAAGAAGTGCTGCAATGAGAGAGCCGGTTGGGCGTGGAGGTTTGGATGGCTGCACCTTGTAGATGGGGTGACTATGGCTGGAACTAACTGAAGGTGGAAGTGCCTTGTTGAAGGTTGAATGAGAGAGATCTTTTTGGCTGGAAGGAGTGGAGTCTTCCAGTTGGTGCTGCTGAGAGTTGCAAGGGTGATGTGCGTGGAGGCCCAGTTGGTTGTGCTGGTGGATGGATGGAGGAGCTCTGGAGGTGGCTTCAATGGCTGGGAGTTGCAGCCAAGGGGAGAGAAAGAGAGAGAGAGAGAGAGGCGTTAGATGAGAATTCCATCTGTCTCTTTCTTTTTTTCTTTTACCGTTTATCATAACTTAGGTTTTGATGAAAATCAAAACCTAAGTTTCTAAAGATGTTTTCATGAATCAACGTACGTGAATGGCTGTAGCCATTTTGCTTGGGAAAGAGATGGAAATGAGGTAAGGAAGAAAGGGGAAAGAAGGAAGGGAAGGAAAAGGAAAGAAGAGGGGAAGAAGGAAAAGGAAAGAAAGGGGAAGAAATGAGAGGGAAAGAGGAAGAAGGAGGGGGGCTGGACTGCCATACGTGAGTGGAGGGAGAGGAAAGAAAGAAAGAAAGAAAAAGGAAGAAGAAAGAAAGAAAAGAAAAAAAGAGGGAAAGAAAATAAATAAAAAAAATGGAAAAAAGAAAGGAAGTGGGCTGGATTGAGGGCTAGGGTGGTTGACCCCCTTGTGGGTCCCACCTTAAAAAATAAAATAAGAAAATAAAATAAAAAATAAAATAAAACAAACAAAAAAACATAAAGAAAAAGATATTTTTTTTCTTATAAATTAAAACAAGAAAATGCAAATGGATGGGCCATCTCAGAGCGGGTCCAAATTCCACTTTTGAAATTCATTTTTACGATTAAAGGGGTAAAATAGTCTTTTCAGAAAATTTCCACACGAAACGGGCTATTTTTGGCAGTTTTTGAAACAAGCTCGGATTTTGAAGTTCAATACCTCGTTGCGAAGCAAATCCAATGTAGAATTTAAAATTTTAATTTTGGAAGAAATCCAGATTGTTTTTCTCGAGAAAATACTTCCAAATTTATTTCCAAACGAAATGAGCTATTTTTGGCAGTTTTTGAAACGAGCTCGGATTTTGAAGTTCAATACCCCGTTGCGAAGCAAATCCAGTGTAGAATTAAAAAATTTGAGTTTGAAATAAATCCAGATTATTTTTCTTGAGAAAATATTTCCAAATTTAGACTCCCAAGGGTTAAAATGTCAATTTTGGAAACTCGGGGTTTGAAATTGATTTCTGAAAGCTTTTGAAACTTGATCTGGATTGAAATTTATAAAACTAGAGTTCTGGACTTCGAAAATGAAATGAAATGTGATGAAATATTATGAAATGATGAGAAATGACATGCGAAATGCAGACCCTGAATGAAGAATTTTGGATGTTAGACTCCGATTGACAGTTGTACCAGTTCAAAAAGCATTAAAATTGATAATAATTTGCAAAATAGCTCAAGAAATGGTTTTCGGGACTCTACTGGGTCACAGTGACACTGAAAATTGGGGTTTGAGCTGGATTGAACTGAGATGAGCTAGACTGAGCTGAGTTTTAGAGTTTCAGAACTCCAATGAGCTAACAATGATACTGACTCAACTGACCTTTCCAACTGAATTTTCAAGAAAAGCTGCCATTTTTAGAAAAATGGTACGGAATGATCACTGAAGCGAAGTGAATTACGAACCTGAACTAAGTTTGAGTTGAAACAAAGGTCAATAATACTGAGATAAACTAAAATTAAGGCTCAAACACTAGCTCAACTGACTGAACTCAGCTCAATTTCAGTTGAAAGAGCTGAAATGTACTAAAATGGGCTCCTGGACACTTAGAAATGGTTTTGAACTGAAACGGAAGCACTCAAACTTATGGTGAGCTCAGGATAGACTCTGAGAAATATGACTGACTAGAAATGACTGACTCGGAGGCAATTGGTTTGGATTTAAGTGAGAAATGATCCCATTTTGGCAGGAATGTTCAGAAATGAAAATGGTTTGTTCATTGTGAGCTCAGATGAGCTTGAGACCACTGATATTCTAACTATCCTGAACTGACCAATGAGCTTGGTTGACTCCGACTGACTGGGGTCTGGGATGACCTAGGGGTAAAATGGTAATTTTCCTAATAAAAGTTGGTAAAATGGTGATTTTATGAAACTGACCCGGGGTTTGACTCCTACACTGACCTAACAGGGTTGGCACTGTGTGAACACCCCAAATTTTTCAAAATCTTTTAAATATTCTCTTTCTGCCACTAAATTCATTTTCTGAGCAAATGGGTCATTTCAAATCTAAATTCCAGTCCATCGCTCTAGTTTTATTGAAATTAAATTCATTCCATATGTTTAAATTGATTTTGGATCCGGATCCATTGTCAAATCAAAAATCTGAGTCTCCTTGTTCAAATTTTAAATTAAAAATTATAGAAAATACCAAAAAAATAGCCTTTAAATAGCTCGGATAGTCCATTTGACATCCGTTTGGATCCATCACATTGAATTTCTCGATTCAAGTGTTAAAACTTGAACATTTTCTCAAAACTTGGGTCCAAACCCACTTTCTGAAGAAATTTCTCCAAAATGGTCTGAAATTCTCAGAAAAACACTTTGTAAATATTTCTCAGAAAAATACAAGAATTTAGTGTTTAAACTTTGTTTTTTCTAAAATCTTAGTTTTCTACTACAAAAAAATACAAAAAAAAATGGAAAATACAAATATGTACAAAAGAAAAAAAAGACAAAAAATCAAGTTTTTGAAAACACACTTCTTTTTAGAGAAAATTTCGTTACAGCCTCTTTTTAGAAAAATTTATAAAAAAGGGGGACCGGATCTGAGAGGAGCCTAACGGCCACCTCTTATAAAATCGACCCTCAGGGGAATCGATAAGGGGGGGGAATCATCGCCATACGCCTGCTTCTTCTCCGCACTCATTTTCTCTTCATTAGACAAGAATTGCAGAAGAAAGAGAGGAAGAAGCTCTCTTCACCTCCGGAATTCCTCCAAGACCAAGTGCAAAACTACAGCAGTCCTGAATCCCTCCTTTAGAGATCCTGCAAAACAGAGGTGATTCTTCATCTGCATTTTGATTTCTAGTCATTATTTCCACGGATTTTCGATTTGATGATCGACGATGCCTCGCAATGGCATCGCCGATTCATTTGTTTGTTTGTTTGTTTGTTTCTTTGTTTCTCTTTCTCTCTGAATTTCGATTTCATCTCTTCACTCATCTTATTTCATTTCTTTTGCTTTTTATGATTTCTCTTTAAATTTTTCTAGCTTTTTTACCCCCATTGACGCATCATAGATGATATTGAGTTGCATGTAGCAATTTCAATACATCACTATGCAACAACAACGGAATGGATAATTCCAACATTGTTTTCCGTTTATATATTTACATTTGATTTTGTCTAATTTCTTCGATCCTAATCTTTGTTCACACCATTAAATCTAAAGCTCTTTACAATTTACGGTATTCTTGTATGTATTTTCCCTTTTATGCTATGTGTTTTAGCAAAATCGTTCTCTCCTTTCTTTCATCCAACAAGGTCGTGCGTGCCTGTTCTAGTAAATTCCATTTATTGTTTTACATATGGAAATGACTTCCACAAACGATATCCGATCTAGCATCAGATCGGATTCGTTATATGGAGGGTTTCCATCAATTTCATGTTTCTTGTTTTTCTTGCAATCATTTAGTTTGTTAATTCCGCATTTTAAATTTCCCCTGTCCAATTTCCCAGCTAATTTAATTTTGCTCTCGTCTTGATTCATAACAATTGATCTCCTGTTTTCACCCTGATTTCCCACACGCTGTATGTGAATAGATGTTTGGTTATATTCATTGTTATTTTTGATAGATTTAATCTTAAGACCTTGTCTAGTCCAATTTTTCATGCTATATGATCAAGGGGTTCATCTGCATCTCACCCATCTCCTACCCTTCCATGCGCATCATCCCCACTTCTCTCCTCTCCTTCTTCTTTCCCTTTCAGTTTTTATCTGGTATTTTCCTTTTTTTACCAAGCAACTGAAGGCCGACCATATTTACAATTGCTCATCGTCTTCAACCTTCCCTCTGAAGTTGCTAAAGAAAGCCTTCTTCTCCATTCTTCAGGATTCCCACGAAACTACGGTAAAACCTCTCTGTTTGATTTTCTTTAAATTTTCCTCTTAAATCCCTGTTTCAATCTCCTTCAAGCACTTTTGGTAGTATTTGATTTGCCTATGGCAAATCAATCTATCGCTGTGCAAAATGAAAAGGAGCATTTATGCTCCAACATCTTCTTTCATTTCCTATAATCAACTTGCTCTTTTAGTTATTTTGTTTGTATCATCAAATCCCATACGATTTGTTTAAATTTGGATTTGGGTTTATTTACGCTTGCTAGGGTAATATCTAACAGTATTATGTTTATTGATCGTAGCATCCGATTTCAAGTTGAACCCTGTAGCCTCCCCTTCTGTCTGAAATATGCCATGATAATCGGCTTATATACTGCACAATCGTGGTTCACCCACATCTGATAAGCACATCTGGATTTTATCTCCATTTATGCATTGGATCACATCATCTCTCCATAATTCTCATTGTTTTCTTTATTTCATTCTTGTTTATAATATTTTTGGGGTTTATTTCCTTTGTTCCAATTCCATTTTCATCGCATATACTTGGAGGAATGGCTACTTCCTCTGTAGTCGATCCTGCAGCAGAGTCGTGACCCCCTTTTAAGTCCATTGTGTCAACCTAGTTTGTAGTATCATTCATGCATTATCTTTTTTTTATCTTTATCGTTCTCTGTTCATCTGATTAAATGTTAATGTCCGGTCGTGTTGATTGCCAATGGGCCACGCCAAGAAGGAGTTTATTCTCTTTAAGAGTGTCGTTCTGCAAATAAAATGATCTTACATTTTTATGTGGGTTGGATTTAACCTCCATGATGTCGGATCCTGGAAATAGGGGCGCCATTCGCATGATTTGAAGCCCATGACAGCAAAGATCATATCTCGTCCATTCGTTATCTCCTTTTTTTTTAGTGACACATGATAACAAAATATCAGTAGATGGCTTGCTGTCAACAGGGCCTAATTTTGTCAGCCATGGAATTAAGACTATATCCAGCTCTGATTTTAGAAACATTGAGCTTAGATGAAGTAAGTCTTCTAAAAACTGGATATCAGAAAAACAGAGGAGTATGTACATCTCATAACATTGCATAAATTATTTTATCTTAGTCGAATTTTGCAGAAATTGGTTCGAGGCTACCTTTATCATTAACAGGTTATGACGCAAAGGTAAGTAAATCTGCGTTCTTTCAATTGTTTTTAGCAAACTTAGCAAGCTCCACACACGATAACATGCATCATTTTTTACCTCTTTCTTTACATTATGAAGCATCATCTTAAATCTTCCTGTATCTTTTAAGAATCATCCCCTGCTTCACAACCCATTGTGTTCCTGTGTTTTTCTGTTTTACAGCATAAATGTCTATTCCCTATCCTTGTATTATCTACCTCACCTGCTACATACACTTCGATGCATTATCAGCTATCTATCTCGGACCTGTACACTTAGATGGACTAACCAATTACGGTCCTGATGGCAGCTGGTGTTTGGATAAGCCATGGAATTCTTGTAAAAGGTGGAGATGTTCTGGAAAGGGCTCAAGAGGCTCATCAGGTAAGGTTTGACAGGACTGGAGTATTTACGCAGAGCGGGCCTGCAACTACCACAGTCAAGGTGTTTAAAGATACGGACCGGAAACTAGTTGCTTCAGCGTTCATTGCCAAGAGCAATTATCTCCTCTTCACATGTTGCTTAGCATGCCACTTCTTATGTCCTCACCACTAATCTATGCATTTAAATGCCCACTTCATCACATTCATTTTTGCTGCATTTCCATCATTTGCACTTGCAGATGGTGTTCACATGCAGTATATGTCTTATTAGACTTTCAGCCTCTGCATCACCATTCTTCATTTCATCTCCAGCAGTAAAACCCGCCTGTTGTATTCCCTTGCAATCATCTAGTACCCATATCTTACACCCTTGCCATTCCACATCTTCACCACCTCATTACACTTATCTATTGTATGCCTTCAGCACCTAGGCACATTTTCCCTATTACCTGCCACTTTCTGCACTATCTCCCCTTTCCTGCAGCAGCACACACGCACATTCACCCTGCCACCTTATGCACATTATTCCCTGTATCACCTATACTTACCTGTCATATCATATTAACTTCCATGCTTCTCCTCTCATCTGTTACATCTCCTGCCTTTCATTTAATGCCATATGCTCCAGCCCCACAGTCCCTTTTCATCATCCCTTCACCCTTCACTGCTGCAATTACAACAGTAGTTGCATCTCATCCATCTTTACCCTGCTGCGAATCCATACATATTAGCAGTTGTACTCCAGCAACCACCATTCTACACAAAAATCATTCACTGTCATCCACTCTGTTCTTCAAGGGTCATTCATTTCACCCAGTCATTTTTTTGCTTACTGACAGTCTGAGTGTGTTGTCACTATTACACTCCATTTGTGCATCCCTCTTGCACTTCTGGTACATGTGCATCATCCATCCTTTTTCACTATCCGTATCTGTCTTCATTTACCACATACTGGTAGATCTTATGGCTATATTATCTTCACCCACTTGCCATAGTCTGATACTTCTACTCTGCTGCAGGCTTCACTTATTTTGGTTTCCTGCATTTATGTATTTCACCCCTTGCTGTAAATATAAATGAGCTGTCCACCTTTGTTGATGCCATCGGCTATCCTTACATATAGGTTTTCATTGGCTTGAGAAGCCATTGTCTCATTAGCTATACTTATATACATATGTATATATATAGATAGATATAGATACATAGATATATATGGGCGTTTCATTTGTTAACATAAGCATGGAAAATCTTGTATCTGTGTCCTCATTAGAACATAAATGAGTATATCCGCCTTTTATCTCTAAGATTGTGTCTTCATCCTTTTTCTATGTATAATATCTTGCTAACCCAGTTGTTTTGCAGGAAATATGTGGATAAAGTCATTGTTTGGAGTTGTAAATTTGATGTCATGTAGATTTAATGAGAATTTACATTTTCAGCTCTTAGATAGAATGAATGAGCATTGTAAATACCATAAATTGCTTACTTTCATGCTTCTTACTTTCATTTTTCAAAATCTCACAATGGTGAAACACGAATGGCACGTGCATCATTTCGTAAGAGGTAATAAATCCTAAGTTGATGATTTACATCAATGGCCATAGTCAGGATGTAAACAAAACTTAGTATTTTTATCTTTTATAAAATAACATTGGATCCACACCGAGTCCTCTTCAAAAATCATCATATTTTCAAATATTTCCTTCTTTTATTAGAATTTAACTTAAAATTGGCTCAAAATATATACCAATGGCCATAGTTAGGGTATGTTGAGAGTTAATTTCATTTTAAACTTTATAAAAGCACAAAAATATGTTTTATTCTTCACCTGAATTTAAATATAGATTATTATATAATACATTCAATGACCATAGTCAAGGATGTATTATATATTTTCAATCTTATTTCAATTCATGTAAAGAATGAAATAGCTTTTCAAAATCCAATTTCAAAATTTAAATTCATTCATCATTTAGGATAGAACTGCATCATATTTTCAAAATTCTTTTTCCTAAATCCAAGTGATTCTTTTCTTCATTTTCTCAGATCAAATCCTATTCATAAATTCAAATTCAACTCTATTCCTCAAAAGAATTCAAGAATTCAATTTCAAGGTCCCATTTGACTTTGAAACTTCAGAATCAGCTTATATCCAAATTCAAATTCTAACTTCAAATTCAAAGTCCAAATTGACTTTGGAATTCACTTGTATATCCAGAATTCCAATATCTCAATGAAATTTCAAAGTTTAAATCAACTTTGAAACTTCTAAATTCACCTTCAAACTCATAACCAAGTTTATTTTCAAAATTCAAAATCAAAGTTCCATTTAGGATTCTGAATCCATAATCCAACTTCACATTGGATCTTAGACTTCAGATCCAAATTCTATTTTAGGATCCAGAACTCAACTTCCATCTTGGATCTTAGACTTCAAATCCAAAACCATTTCAGGATCCAGAGTCCAACTCTACATTGGATCTCAGACTTCAGATCAAATTCCACATTTGGATCTCAGACATCAGATCCCAATTCCCTCTTAGGATCCAGAATCCAATTTCACCTTGGATCTCAAATCACAAATCCAAAATCCATCCTAGGATCCGGAATCCAATTCTACTTCAAATCCAAATCCCTTCTAGGATCCAGAACCCAATTCTACATTTGGATCTCAGACTTCAGATCCAAATCCATCTTAGGATCCAGAACCCAATTTTTTATCGGATCTCAGATCCCAGATCTTAAATCCATTTTTAGATCCAATTCCATTCCCAATTCTAGATTTCGAATCCAATTCCCTTTTCAAATCTCATTTGAATTCCATAAATCCACATCTATTTTAGATCCGGTTTAGAGATCCAATTCCATTTCATTTCCAGATTCCAAATTTTAATCCACTTACAGATCACCTCTGAATTTCTTAAATTCATCTCTATTTTAAATATCATTTCTCAAATCCATTCTAAATCTCAAACTTTAAAATCTAAATTCAATTCCATCTCAAATATTCATTTCCTTTCTTAAATTCAAAGTTAAAATTCAAAGTCTATTTCTGACTTTGAAACTTCATTTCCTTCCATTTTCAAAAGCTTCAAGTCATTTTTTCTCATTTATTCTCCCAACTCTGATTTACTTCAAAAACTTAGAACTTCCTTGATCTATCTCAAGTTCTAAAGTTAGATTCAAACATTTCTTCACTCCCTTACCAAGTTCATCTCAGAATACTTGGAAATTTCTAAATCAATTTTCAAAAGAGCATACATCCCTGCATTGCACAAGTATGATTCTTTGTGCATTTAGATCTTTTAGAGTTAGAATAAATTCTTCGATTATATTTAGGCAAAGCAAAAGGCATAGATTCGATCCTTGGTTCGATTACCCCTAGTAAAGGCGCCAGGAACGGTAGAACCTCGTACCGACGAGCGAATCCCGTCTCTCCATTTTCTCGCAATATTTTCAAAAACGGAGGCGAGTTAAATTTCTAAATGCTTTCAAATTAAGGTCAAGTGAGACCGCGCGAAATAGTTCCTCTTCTCTCTTTCTTTCCTTCTTTACTCTTCTCTCTTTCTTTTCTTTCTTTTATTTTTTCTCCCTTCAAAAAGGAGGAAAATAGAGGTTAGAAAAGGAAAAGAGAAGGAAGAGAGAAACAACAAGAGAATAGGAAAAATTTTGCAATAATCACACACTGCACAAGGAGGGTTATTTGAGAATGGATGTGGAAAATTTGGGGTGTTTACAGCCACTCAGCTCGTTCAATAAGTTCAATGAATGATTTTGACGGGTAGGTAGAAATAAGGCTCCTGAGAGGCTGAGAAAAGTTGTTTAAGATAACTTGGAGCACGTGCTCCTCTGAGATGGAGGTTCTCATTTTGTTGCATGTATCTCTCCACCTCTGAACGAAATCTATGGCCTTTTTTTGTCCTCTTGTTTCAGATTGTATAAATGATTGGGGGTTGGCAGTGGCTCAGTGTTGAACATGAATCTTTCCACAAACAGATTAATAACTTTGTCAAAATCTCGCAGCTCAACGGGGTTGATGTGTTCTGCATACCACTTTGCTGCTATGCCTTCGAGACTTCGTGGGAAGCACAAGAAAAGAGCATGGTTATCTTCACTGAATTTGGCACACTCTATGAAAAACATTGCAAGATGAGCCTTTGGATTGCTGGATCTATCAAATTTAATGAATTTTCTATGGAGGTCTTCCAAGCTATTGTCCCCATCTAGACCGAGGTAGAAGTCTTGCCTAGTATATACTTTCTTTCCCTTATCTCGGATTTGCAGATCCTTGACCATCTTAGTCAGTGCTTGAATTGAATCTTCTGTCGGGACCCCATCTCTAGGCGTGTTCACTGATTCAGGCTCTTCTGCCACCTTCTTGGACTATCGCAAATGTCTTGGGACGAACACAAACTGTTCTTCCTCAGAATCCTCCTCTGCCGATTCTGTACCCTTAGAGGTGTTGTCCTGCTGAATTTTCTTCTTGTTGATCCTGACATGTTTCTTGACGGGCTTTCTCTTGATCTTGTTTTTAGAGGATGTTTTCTTTGAACCTGTCCCAGCTTGTTCGAACATCATTTTTGTCATCATCTTTTGGAATATCTTGTACATTGCTGGGTTGACATCATCCTCTTCTGAATCATGTCTTCGGAACAATCTGGGAGAGTTCACTTCCCCAACTTCACTGTCATTGCCTTGCTGAGCTGCTCTCCTTTCTGTTCTCGTTTGAACCATGATGGAAAGCCTGATGTTTTCTGTAGAATAAAGGAAGGGTTCAGACCTTGGAGAATTTTTTGGGAAAAAGAGAGACGATGAAGGAGATTTTAAAATATTTGAGAAGAGATCTCTTGATAAAAGAGATCTTGGATGAGAAAATAGTATTTTGAAGACATATTTGACAATGGATGACAAGACCTGAATATTTTTGAAAATTTGTAGGCAAGATCAAAGAGAATTGAATAGATCAAAAAAGAAAAGAAAAAATACACCTGGTCTTTTAAAAGATAGAGGAAGACTTAAAAGAATGTCCAGAGTTTTAAAAATTTATGAAAAAATAAAGAATGAGAAACATACAATCCTGGATTTTGAAAAAAATAAAAGAAATTTTGAAACAAATATCCAGGGTTTTGAAAAGATGAAGTAAATAAGAATTCACAAGATAATATCTACAAAAGAAGCCAAACTATACAAGCAATGATGCACAGGACAACACTCCCTAGAAGCTGACTCTAAATGCAATATTTGAAATGGCTTGTAGGACCTTAATCTTAACTCTAGGGTTTAGATTATCTGATTCCAATCCAAGATACACCGATATACTCAAGCTGAAGCTCAAAGTACATGGCATAAAAATATTTCTTCGATTCTGAGGTAATGGCTTCCCAACATCCTTGTGCACCTACCGATATACCTTGGACAATGGCCCTTAGGTACGTGGTAGGGGGCGCTAACCCAAATAAGTGGTCCAGTTGTGAGGATCTCTCCCGAACTATGGTTCAGTGAGACAGCCCAGTAACGTGAAGACCGGGACAATATAGGTAGGGATATTTTCAAAAACAAGTTCAATCATGCAAGAAATCAGATGGATCGAATGCAAGTCCTAAAGAGATAGAATTTAAATAAAGAGAAGCATACACTTTCATACATTGTTCACATTCAATCCCTAGAATTGAGGAGAGTTGTATTTCAGACCTAAGTCTAAGTGAGCATGGAATAATCTCCTCAATATGGTCCTACCAAACCACACTTAGATCCTATATCATTATGTCAGCTAGAACAGATTCTAGGCTCCTAAGGTTTGCATGAAAATGAAGCTGACATTTGTAGGATAAAGACTTAGATAATATCAAAGCAAAGCAAAGGCATAAATTCTACCGGACGGAGACAAGTCCCATCACGGTCGCCAACTTCTGTGATCATCGCAAAATTTTTCCTCTCTTGTATTTCTTCTCTTCCTTCTCATTTCCTTTCTAACCTCTATTTCCCTTTTTGAAGTGGGAATAAAAGACAAAAGAAGAGAGAATAGAAAAGAGAGAAGAGAGAGGAACTCTTTTGCGAAGGTCTCACTTGACCTTAATTTTGAAAAGATTTTGAAAATTACTCGCCTCTGTTTTTGAAATATTTGCGGGAAAAATGGAGAGACGAGGTTCGCTCGTCGATACAAGGTTCGACTGTTCCTGGCGCCTTTACCAAGGATAATCGAACCAAGGATCGAATTTATGCATTTTGCTTTGCTAAAATATTATCTAAAAATTTATTTTAAGTCTAAGGATATACACAGAATCAAGCTTGTGTAAATGCAAAAGATATATGCTCTTTTGAGAAAAATTTAGAAATTTTATTCAAGTGATTTTGAAATTATGAAGAACATAATAAAGAAATGGTTTTTGAAAGTTGAAGACGGACTTGAAGAAGTTAGATTTTCTAACTTAAGATTCATAATAAATCTTGAGTTTTGAAATAATCAAAGATTGAGATGAACTTAAATTTGAAAAAGGAAAATTTGAAAAATGAATATAGACTTCAAAAATGGATCGAAAGTCAAAATGGAATCTTAGAAATGGAGTGGAATTCTAGTTTTGAAGTTTGAAATCAAAATGGATCTTGGGTCTAGGTGGAATTTGGATTTTGAAATCTGGAATCCTAAATGAAATTGGATCCGAGATCTGGAATCCAATATGGAATTTAGAAGAAGGATCTGGATTTTGGAAATCTAGATGAGATTTGAAGATAGAATTGGATTTTGGAAATCCAGATGAACCCTGAAACTGGATCTGAGGGATCCTAAATCGATTTTTTTTTAAATTTGGAAAGAAGGAGAGAGAATGAAACTTGATTGTCGAACTTGAATTTTGAAATAAGAAGATGAATCTGGAAGTTGAATTGAATTTTGAATTTTGATTTTGAATATAGAATCGAATTTGAAATTGAATTTGGAATTTCAAAGTTTGAATTGAACTTTAAAATCCAATCTAGAATATTGAATTGAATTTGAATCCTGAAAATGAATTTGGAATTTCAAAGTTGAATTGAACTTTGAAATTTGATTTGAATTGAAAATTGAATTTTGAATATATAAGTGAATTTGAAATTTCAAAGTCAAATTGGACTTTGAAATTGAAGTTTGAATTTCGAAATGAGATAGAAAGATGAATAAAAATAAAAAAATTGAAGATTGATTTGAGAAGTGAAGAAGATATTTGAAAATATATCTCAAAAATTACTTGGATTTTGAAAAAGAATTTTGAAAATATGATGTAATTCTGCCTAAATGATGAAATGAATTAAGGAATTTTGAAAATTGAATATTTGAAAAGCATATTTCATTCTTTAAATGAATTTGAAATACGATTGAAAATATAATACATCTCTGAATATGGTCATAAGATGTATTATATAATAATTGTATTTAAATTCAAGTGAAGAATAAAACACATTTTTGGTGCCTTTATAGAGTTTAAAATAAAATTAACTCTCAATATATCCTGACTATGGCCATTAATATATATTTTGAGTTAATTTTAAATTAAACTCTGATAAAGGAAGAAAATACTTAAAGAAATATGATGATTTTTGAAAGGGGACCTGTAAACACCCCAAATTTTCACTCACCTCCCCGACATTTCCACCTCCCATCATCATCCAGCCTCTGAAATCGCTGGAGGGCAAAATGGTCATTTTCTGAGCCCGGACCTTGCAAAAGTCCAAATTTCATCTGAAACTCTCAAATTTTCTCTATTTTTATCTCAGATGTTCAAGATTTTACTCCTGACAGGAGACAGACATCTCCAGAGTCTTGGTTCAAGATTGCATTTCATAAGACATGACATTGCATATCATTGCATGAGCATTTCAAATCACTGCACTGCACAGCATGTCATTTCGAGGTCCAGAACTCTCGATTTCAAAATCTTCAATCCAGATTAGAATTTTAACTCTTTTCAAAATTGATTTCAAAACCCTGGGTCTTCAAAATTATCAATTCTTCCCATTTTACCCCCAGGACTCTGAATTTCAAAATATTTTCTCAGGAAAACGATCTGGATAGTTTTCAATATGGATTTCAGCCACTTCACCTCAGATTTTGCCCCTTTTTGACAATTTCAAATATCTTTCTTTTACAAAATCGCCCTACAGGGGTCAACTCTTTCCAAAAATTCCTGTTTTATCGATTAGTCCAGATTTTATGAAAATTCCAAAAAGAAGTTATTGTTTTATCCTTATTTCAGTAAATAAACAATGTGGGACCCACACTGAGGTGGTGTCACACAAGCTTTTCTTTTAAAATTTTGAATTTTGAAAAACCCAAAAATATAGGAGCCTTGTCCCCTGGATTGGTACCACTTGTCTTTTCTCTCTCCTCCCATTTACATGCCATGTGTCAGCATAGGGTTCACCTAGAGTTGGTGCCACATGTCACCTTCCCTCTTCTGCCACGTGTCAGTGTGGGGCTACCTTCAGAAGCCGCCACGTGTCATCCATCCTGCGCCATGTGTCATTGCAGAGACTACCAGGAGATGCCAAGTGTCATAGGTTGTCCTGTCTAGAAAAGTGGAGCTTGTCTCCTCTGAGGTGGCGCCACTTGAAGTGTGTCTCCTGCGGGGGACACGTGTCAACCCCTCCCTCCTTCTAAAAAAGTAGCCTGACACATGTCTCTCCCTACTTTTCTCAGAAAAGTAGGAGACATGTGTCACTCCTAAATTCCTACAGAAAAGGTAGGCTTGTCTCCTCTGAGGTGGCGCCATCTGGAGTGTGTCTCCTGCAGAGGACACGTGGCAAGCTCCCATTTCCTCAGAAAAAGCAAATGCCATGTGTCGTTTTCTGCTTTCTTCAGAAAACTAGAATTCAAACATTCAAACCTCCTCATAGGTGGCGCAGATCCTGAACTCCTACCTTTTTCATCTTGTCTGAGATGGCGCCACATGGCTTGGCCCACCTTCTCTCCCCTCTGCCACGTGTCATTCCCTGCTTCTTTCAGAAAAAGTAGAGGACACATGTCTTCTCCCTACCTATTTCAGAAAAGTAGGAGACACATGTCACTCCTGGCCTTCTTCAGAAAAAGCAAACCATTTAAAATTCAAACAAGGCACTAGGTGGCAAAAATCCGGAGCTCTGATTTCCCAGATGACCTATGAGAACGCCACATGTCCCTCCCCTCCTTCTCACCCCTCTGCCACGTGTCATCTTCTGCTTCTTTCAGAAAAAGAAGGTGACACATGTCTCCTTCTCACTCCTTCAGAAAAAGTGGAGGACACATGTCCTCTCCCTATTTTTTCAGAAAAGTAGGAGACACATATCACTGCCCTCTTTTTCCTCCCTCTTGCCACATGGCATTGTAGGAGCCACCCTGAGGTGGCGCCACATGTCCATCCTCCATTCCTCCAGGGCCAACCTCCATTTGAAATTCGAATTCTTCTCTGAGGTGGCGCCATCTGAAGAACCTCCTCCAGCAAGCTGACACTTGGAACCATCCGGGACTGCCACATGTCCAGATCTCCTTTCACCAGAAAAAGCAAAATTCAAATTCCTCTGAGGTGGCACCTTCTGAGCCCACTGCTCTGACCTTCTGACATGTGTCAAACACCTTTTGAGGTGGCACCATTCCAGGACTCCACTTGGCTCCATTTTCATTTTTTATTTTATTTTTAATAAAGGTAGCCCACCATGAGGTGGCGCCACTTGAGGACTCCCTACAAAAGGTGAGTTTGAATTTCAAATTCCAAGAGAACACCCTCTGAGGTGGCGCCTTCTGGGAGTTCCCTGCAGAGAGAATCAAGCAAACTTTTGAAAAATTCCAAATTCCCCCTGCTGAGGTGTCTCACCCACAAAATTTTCATTTTTTATTTTTCTCAAAAAATCAAAATAGCCTTTTGAGGTGGCGCCACCCGAGGGCTCCCTGCAAAAGTCAAATTCGAATTTCAAACCCCTCAAATGGCACCCCCTGAGATGGCGCCACATGGAGGGCTCAGATTGAGCCTGTTTGAATTTTAAAAATTTTCAGAAAATTTATAAAAACAAGGGCTCATGCCCAGCCTAGGGGAGATCATTTTTTTTAGCTCTGGTGAACTTGGAAAATCCGACCTAGCCTTCCTAGAATCAGATTTTGAACTGTGGAAATCGTGCCCCCTTTGGCGTATTGAAGAAGGTGGAGTAGAGCTCGTGCTGTGGCGAATTCGATTCCAACAGAGGTCGATTTTTGTGAACCATCTGAAGCCCGGAGCGAAGAACGAAGGAAGTTCGTGATAGCCGCCCCTTTCAAGAGCTCCTACGCTGCGTAACGAAACAAGGTGCACTTCTTTTCCCATTGATTGGATTCCATAATTCGAATCGGGAGTCGTTTGAAGAAAGAGCTCATCCGAGGGATGGATTGAGCTATTCTCATAAAACGACATACATAAAAATGTTTCATTATGCTTCCTTGATGATTTTTAACATGAATTCAGTTAGCTAGATTTAATTTGCATTTTATTTCATTCATTTAGTACATTTCATGAATTAATTAGGATTAATTTAGCATTTATTTCAATTCTGCTTATTTTCAGTAGGTCTCTATTTTTGTCAGTCAGTCCACACGTCATTTGATGCATTTATTTTTTATTAAAAATCCCAAAAAAATCACGGAATGCGCCCTTAGGTGTCCCTGAAATTTTGCCAAAAATTCGGAGGCATTTGAATTTGTTTACTGCGGTAAACATTCAAAATGGCAAGTCGGGTTTTTTTACCCGGGATGCGTTTTGAAAATCATTTGCCGACTTGTAAAATCGAGATATCCCTCATGGGAGATCCGATTTTCTATCCTAAAAATGTTCTGCACTCGGGAGAATGTCTAGTTTTTAATATGATTTTTTCATATTTTTTCGATGTTTTTTTATATCTGACAAAAATCCGAGTTTTCGGGACACGTGTCAGAGCCTAATTTGGGCTATGGTTTCTCTTTGTGTAATGCTCCAAATCCGAAACTGTAAAAAGTGAAAGTGGTGTCCGAGATGTCCTCTGTTTGCATCTGAAAGACTGTAATTTTTAGAACAGTGTTGACCCCTGATTCGGATTTTTTTTGTCAGTGCCCTGTTTTGCTATATTTGTCTATTTTGTTAGTTTAGGCAGGAATAGTTATATTTTCCTCTGTGTTTATGTTGATCAAATTCCGAAGTCATAAACATGAAAGTTGTTCATGTAGGTATCGTGCATAGCTCTGATTAATTTCATAAATTTCTATGGCTGTTTTATATTTTTTTGGCATTTTACATCAGATTAGGGTGATTTTTACCTCTGTCAGAACTAAATCCCTGTTTCTAAACTCACCATGGCTCAAATCCCGAGACTGTAAAAACCAAAAATGTTCCATTTTGGGTCTTTTACCAGTCTACAAAATATCAGAAGTTTTCATGGTGTGAATCTTGCGTTATCATATTAGGCATTGCATTTGGTTCGGATCCATAGGCAAAATCCACCATTTTAGGACTTTCTTTGAATTGTAGCATTTAAATCATATCATTTCATGATTTTTAGCATTCTAGGCTGTTTATAATAGTAAGTAGATGCTTCATACCGAATTTGGTGCAATTTGGAATCCATTTGAGGTTCGGATTAGCCACAATACCAAAACAGGGTCCCGCAGGACCCGGATCCAAGTGAAAAACAAGCGAAATTCGTTATTTTGAGTAAATTGCAAAATGCCAAATTCTGATTTTACAGTCCTAATGTGTTTAGAAGCATGTCATCATGTCTCTAACTGCATTTCATCATCATTGGATTCAATTTGAATTTCGAAATCTCAACTTTACCAAGTTTTCCTTAAAAAACCCTGATTTTAAAGGTGTAACTTTAATTTTAGGGGTATTTTGGTCATTTTGACCCCAAATTCCGAATTTCAAACTATTTTCCATTGAATTTCCTGCATTTACATCATTTCAAATATCATGGAAGCATGAAAATGGGGTTTATATCCAATTAAATCCAATAATTTCATAGTATTATTGGAAAATCTTGGAAAAACCCACATATTTGAGTTAACCTTATTTCAAGTTTGGCAGGGACATTCAAAAGAAGGAGTTAAAGTCTGCAATTTTCTTTTATTTCATTTATTTAGTGATGTAATAATGTAAATTTTGGAATAAGAGATTTAATTTCCTGCTTAGACTAGGATGCATATCATATAGTTTGAATTCATGCAATATCCTGTTTCTATGATTCATGCATTTTATTTCAAAAGCACTATGCATGTTCACGAATGGCATGTGCACCAACTCTTAGGGAGTTGATGAACTCGGTGGAATCCATATTTACGGCCCTAGTCGGAATATGGACGAGACCCAGATCCATCATCTTTCTACTAGTCACATTGAGCCTACACTCTTAGGCTATCTTAAAATGCACATCATATTTCCAAAGTTTTCAAAATCATTTGCATCAAATCAACTAAGTTCTGAACATATTCATGGCCACAGTCAGAATATGTGAAGGATTTATTTGGACTTAATGCACGTTTTTCCAACCAATTCCTTAGAAAATCTTTTCAAAGTGCATTCATTCACTCATGTCATTTGCATCATGAAATCCTTGATTTTCTCAAGATTTTTTCAAGAAAACTTCATTCTCAAGAAATCGATTTCTCAAGAAACTCTAAGGATTTTTCAAAAATCGGTTTTCCAAAGACAAAGTTTCCACAGTTTTCCCCGAAAAATTTTATTTTCTTAAGAGCTTCAAAGGAGTTTTCCAATATTTCTCCAAGATCCAAAATCGATTTCCAAGTATTTCAAAAGGGTAAAATTCCCAGGATTTCAACTTCCCAGGTTTTGAATTTCCTTCTCCAATGAGCTTTCCTATGAATTTCCATCATTTTCCTAAGAAAACTCTCAAAGTCCAAGTGTTCCTAAGAAGTGTTTCCCTTTTCAAAAGGTTCATCTTTTCTCAAGAATCACTTCCATTTTCCTAGGATTTTCAACTATTCCTGATTTTCTCACATCTTTATAAGCTTTCTCATGTTTTCAAAACCCTTTTTATATGAGTTTCCTGAGAAATTGACCTTTTTCCTGAGAGATTCTTTCCAACTCCAAATGTTTTCTAAGCATACATCATGTTTTCCAACTTGCATTTTCCAAAATCTCATAGCACATGCCTGAATTCTCTGTGCATTTAGGGTAGAACACGATTTTGATGATTTAACTAAGTCAAGCACAATTTTGGTCCTTGGTTCGATTACCCCTGTTGAAGGCGGCAGGAACGGTCGAACCTCGTACCGACAGGTCGAGCCCCATCCCATGGATTTTCCCGCAATTTTCAAAACAGAGGTGAGTATTTCAAAACAATTTCCAAAATTCGGTCAAGTTTGAATCGCGAAAGCGTTCTTCCTTTTTCTCTTCCGCAAGGAAGGGAAGACGGGGGAAAAATTTCACGATGATAACAGGTTTGGCGACCGTGATGTGACCTGTCCTCGTCTGGTCAAAGTAGTGCTTGACTTAGTTCAATTATCAAAATTATGTTCACAAAATGTCAGCTCTTTTATTTTTCTATCATGCGAACCTAGGAGCCTAGATTCTGACCTAGCTGACATTGACTGCATATAGCTTAGGCATGGTTTGGTAGGACCATATTGAGGAGAAATTTTTCATGCTCACATAGACTTAGGTCTAAACACAACTCTCCTCAATTTAGGATCTGAATGCAAACAATGTATGCTTCTTCAAAATTTTCAAAATCTATCTCTCTAGGATTTAGAGCCCTCTATTTCTTGCGTGTGATCATTTTTTCAAAACCTCAATTACCTATCATTACCCGGTCTTCACGTTGCTGGGCTCTCTTCCAGAACCATAGTTCGGGACAGAGCCTCACAACTGGGCCAACTATTTGGGTTAACACCCCCCTACCACGTACCGCGGGCCACAGTCCGAAGTATATCGGTAGGCGCTCAAGGATGTTGGAAAACCTTACCTTAGAACCGGAGTTGAAATTCTATGCCACGTACCTCGGATTTCGATTCGGGTATATCGGCATAACTGGATTGGACAAAGATGATCTGAACCTAGAGTTAGGATTAAGGTCCTACAGCTGTTTTCAATTGATGCATCTAGAGTCAGCCTTTTAGGGAGTGCTGAATGTGCATAAATGTTTGTGCAGGATGTGATTGTATGATTTCCTTAATTTTTTATATTTCCCAATGTTTTCCAACTTATTAGGCCTTTTTCAAAACATCTTTATTTTCCACAAGATCTTTTTCTCAAACCCTGGATGATTTCCTCAAATATCCAATTTCTTTCAAAACTCCAGGCGATTTTCCATTCTACCTTTTCTACTGGATCTCGAATTTCTAGCTGCATTTTTATCCTGCCTGCAAAATTTTTCAAAATTTCTCACATTTTCCTAAGTCTCATTCTGAGTCTTTCTCTGTTTTCAGTTCGATGGCATCCAGTCAAATCGATCCTATCTTTCCTGAAGGTCACATCTCCTTCGAGGTGCGACAAGGTCGTCCTGAACATCGAGCCCTTAGCACCGGAACTTTCATTCCTCGGTGGTACTATTCCTGGCTAAAGAGCCTTTCCCGAATGTTCTTGGACCATTTGAGCGAGTGCGGATTAGAACTGGCGTCAGCAGTCGGAAAGCAGACCATCAACGGCAACCTGATCCATGCAATGGCGGAGCGATGGAATTCTCGGATGTGTACCTTCTGGTTCCCGTGGGGAGAGATGACCGTTTTGATGGATGAATTTTCAGAAATCATGGGGTTGCCAGAACCAGCTGGTCGACCAAGCGACCCATTAGAGCATCAATTCCTTATCAATGTCAAGGGTTTGGACCCCCGAGACTCCTTAGCTCGTATGACAGGCCGCCGATCTTGGCCTCTGATCCAGTTAGAAGGAAATGAATATGTTGACCTACTTGAGTTGTACCGCCAGTACGGGACCTTCGTCGAAGTCAACTCGCTTTCAAGAACAGCTAAAGAAAGGATTCAGAATGCAATGGTTCTATGCATTGTAGGACTGTCCCTTTTCCCAGATGGACAGAACTACATGGACATCAGGATAATCCAGCTTATGAGAAGATGGGGAAGTCGGCAAACCAATCGCCTCTCCATAGCCATGGCAGCGCTCGCCTTCCTTTATCGAGGTCTGACTCGATTCTCACTTGGAGAGTCCATTTTAGTTGAAGGATGCATCTACGCACTTCAGTCCTGGTTTTTTCAGCATGTTCCAACCCGAGCAAGCTCTTTCAGATACAATGGTCAAGAACTCCTTCCAGTGGCGCAGTACCGGTCTATGATCAACAACATTCAAGAAGATGACGTAGTTTGGGACTATTTTGATCGGCAGTTGTCTCCTCCCAGATATACCTACGCTTATGGCAAGCGGTTCAAGTTGCTAGGACCATTCTTCTGCACTTACTACCAACCAGAGAGATGTGTTCGGTAGTTTTCTCAAAGGCAGCAGTACGTTGAAGCCCGCTTGTTATCAGGAGCTATGGCAGAGTTTGATCTCACTTCCGCACAATGGTCCGGGGCATATCATTCTGCCCGCTACGGCTGGGATTCCTTTGTCTCTCTTAAAATCTTTCCTGGTCCTAGGGTGTCTGCCGACTATCGTGAATGGTGGCAAATCGTCTGTCCTCCACCTCTTTGTCAAGATCAATAAAATCTTATTCTTCTCATTTTAAATTTCTCTTTCTTTCTATTGTGGTTTGACGACCTCGCCTAGGTAACAAGGCATATTTTCGTTGTTTATTTCTTTTGTAGAAGGAACGGCAACACAATTGTCATGATTCCCACGATGACTCAGTCCCTCGTAATGGGACATCTCTTCCAAATTGTCTACCATATTTTCAGCAAATATTTCTTCCAAAAGCTAATTCCTTCATAATCTAATCAGGTCTTTGCCCTGCAGAGAGCATCCATACCATTTGATGGTTGAGACAAGGTCAGGCAAAAGAACCACGGCATCCCAGTACTCGCCAGCCTCGGAAGAAGAAATGGGTTCCCCTCGATCCGAGAAGAGTCAAGAGCAGCAGCAAGAAGATGACGGCATAGACCCTCAAATGTATGCCATGTTCAGAAAGATGATGAATAAGATGATGAATGAGCAGCCCGGGACCAGCTCAGAAAGGAACCCATTCAGAGAAAGGTTCCATGGTCGCAGGAGTAAGAAGGCTCCCAAGAAGCAGATCCAGCCAGAAGAGATTTCAGATGAATCAGACTCAACTGAAAACACAGATGAAGAATATGAGGTGCCTCCGGCATTTCAGAAGCGCGGCCAAAGTAAAAGCCACAGATCAAAGAGCAGAGATAAAGAAGAGCCTTTGCAAGCGCAGTTTAAAGAAATGGCCCGAGTTGTCAAAGATCTGCAAGCCCGCGACAAGGGCAAGAAAGTCTTCACCAGTGAGGACTTTTATGACGGCTTAGAAGGGGATGATGATCTGGAGAATCTCCCCCGAAAATTCATCAAATTCGATGGTTCTGGCGACCCAAAAGCGCACCTCGCCACTTTCTTTGCTGAATGCTCTTGGTTTAAGAGGGATAACCGAGCATTGTTTCTATGCTTTCCCCGCAGCTTGGAAGGAGTTGCAGCCAAGTGGTATGCTGAGCATATCAACCCCATTGAGCTCAAGGAGTTCGATAAAGTTGTAAATCTCTTTATTGAACGCTTCTTGTTCAACACAGAAGCGCTGCCTACACTGAGTCATCTCTGCAATTTAAGGCAGAATGAGAATGAAAAAGCACGGGACTTCATTCACAGATGGAGATCAGCCTGTAATAAGATGAGAGATCCTATCTCGGAAAGGCATGCATTGTCCCTAATCCTCAACAATTTTTCGCAGCCATTAAGAGGATTAATCTCCACAGCGCCATCCAGGACCTTCATTGAGTTGACTGAACGAGCCGAATGGCTCGAGCTAAGTGTGGAAAATGGAGTCTATGAAGGCTTCACCTTTTCCAAGAACAACTCCCATGGTGAGCAGAAGAAGAAAGCTCACTTTACTTATTCTGCCAGCAACAACAACAAAGGCCAAAAACGATACAAAGGGCAGAAGAAAGATTACTGCTACGGCACCGGCAGTTCAAACAACAAGGACCAAAAGGCAAAGCCTGCTCCTCAGTACAGCAATCCTCCGCAGCAGGATCAAGGGCCGAAGCTGCGCAAGAAAGCCAAACATGAAGGATGGAGTTACGACAGAAAGTTTACTCCTCTTGACCAATCACTCGAGGATGTGCTCGAGTACATGCTATCAAAAGAGATGGTTAAGTTGCCCAGATTGGCCGATCCCCCTGTGCCCATGGGAAAATGAAAAGATCAGTTCTGCAAGTTCCACAGGACAGTGGGGCACAACACCGAGAACTGCTTTATTCTCAAAAACATCATACAAGACCTCATTGAAAAAAATCTTCTAGTGGAAGGAGAAGAAGAAGAGAAAATGGACATTCTCAATCACCCCTTCCCTTCGCACACCACAGCAGTAGTGTCTGCACAACCATTTCTACTGCATGAGCATATCAAGCCATGTTCTGCGCAAGATCTCCAAGTTCAGCATCAGGTGACGGTGCTACGACAAGCAGCTCCAGATTCCAAGAAGATGGACTTAATTTCAGCATTCGATAAAATGAAAGTTGCGGAAGCACCTGTGAAGTCAGTTCCCAAATCAAAAGGAACTCCTGACTTCTTCAAGCAAATCGTTAGACCAAGGCCAGACAGGTCAAGTCAGAAGCCTCTGACCGCTTTATCCAATGTCTCCATCCTTGACTTGGCCAAGAATTCTAGCAAGCACCGACAAGTACTGGATGACTTACTCAGGAAAATCAAAGTTAAGCCAGTACCACTCCAAAAGACATGGCACAGATTGTGAACTCTGCCATGACCAATGCACCAATCACTTTCTCAGATGAGGACCTTCCAAAGCCTCATTCCTTTCATAATAATGCCTTGTACATTGTCGTTCGAGTCAGAGGAATGACGGTTCCCCATGTACTGGTCGATGGAGGTAGTAGCCTCAACATATGTCCCGAAATGACCGCCAAGGCATTAGGGATCAAAGATGAAGAATATATTTCAGACCCTATCACTATCTATGGATTTGACAACCATGGTCAAACGGCCAAGGGCAAGATATTCCTGGAGGTGTTCATTAATTATTCAGTGCATTCAGTGCTTTTCCACGTGGTTAACGTACCACCAACCTACAACTTGCTGCTCGGAAGGACATGGATTCACAACGCTAATGCAGTGCCTTCTACCCTCCATCAATGTGTGAAGTGGTCAAAAGGTGGAATGATTACCACAATATTGGGAGAAGACCCAGAAGAAAGGCTCCCGCAGCCCATGATTCCCCGGCCATCATTCAATGCAGATATTCCCAGCATTAGGGAAAGCGAAGAGATCAATCTCGGAGAGAATCGAGAAATACTCCAGGCATCCTCAGAGCCATCTCCGCACACAGTAGCCACGACACGATGGAAAGGTCCTCAATTCTTCAAGGTTGGAGGTCCAATTGACTACAGCACCATTAAGGATCATCCCTTGTTTCCTCAATTCATGAAGTCAAGAAAGGGATTTGATTTACTCCTGAAGCATGGCTATCAACCCTTCAAGGGACTCGGCAAGAATGAAGATGGCCGCATCGAGCCAATGATCCAGAAACATCGTCCCCACAGGGCAGGACTAGGGTTCTCCAGAGGAAGCTCATCAAGGAAGACTGTTTTTGTCAAAGGAGCACAATAAAGACCATTTGTTATTTTCTTTCCATTCTTTTTCAAATAAATGTCTCATTTTACCAATGTCATTGATCAATTCAATCAATAAAATTCCAAGTTTCTTTGTCTATCCGGATGCCATCTACTCCCTTTCTGTCTATCTCTTCATTTTATAATTCAATGTCATTTTATGCATAGTTCTCTTCAAATGATTGCTCGTCTTACTATAGGCCGATTTGCCTGAACCAGATTTTTTTTCTCCAAAATTTCAGAATGACTTCTCGGACAATCAAGAAGCTCGTTCTCGATCCCAAGGCCCTTCAGAAGTCGACAGCAATTCACAGAATCAAAGCAAGCACCGAAAATGACAAGAGTGCAAAGCAGTCTCATGATCGTGCAGAATACGATCAGTCTCTTCAAGAATTACCGGAGTTCGCCGCAGTTCAGAAGCAAGATGAACCATCTCCTCTAGTACAAGATCCAACTGAAGGTGTCAATATCGGTTCAGAGGAAGATCCAAAAATTCTCCGGATCGGAACCAGTCTGAGTCCGGAAGAAAAGAAAAGGCTTACAGATTTTCTCAAGCGGCATGAAGAAGTGTTCGCATGGACATATGAAGACATGCCGGGCTTAGACCCCAAATTAGTCGAACACTGTCTTGTCTTAAAGCCGGATGCTAAGCCAGTCAAGCAGAAGCTGAGAAAAATGGATCCCAGAATAGAACAACAAGTCAAAGAAGGACTTAAAGATCTGCTCAAAGCAGGATTTATTCGAGCTATTGACTACCCAGATTGGTTAGCCAATATCGTCGTTGTCCCAAAGAAAAGTGGCAAAGTAAGGATCTGCATAGATTTCAGAGACCTCAACAAGGCAACTCCGAAGGATGACTATCCACTTCCAAGCATCGATCTTCTAGTCAATAGCACGGCAGAACATGCTATGTTCTCTTTCATGGACGGATATTCCGGCTACAATCAGATTAAGTTGGCCGCCCGCGACCAATCAAAAACTTCCTTTACTACGCCTTGGGGCACTTTCTGCTATACGGTTATGCCTTTTGGGCTCAAGAATGCTGAAGCAACGTATCAACGGGCAATGACTGTCATCTTTCATGATCATATGCGCAAAATCATGGATGCGTATGTTGATGATATTCTCGTGAAATCTAAAGAGGGAGAGGATCACCTCGAAGCGCTTGATCAAGTCTTTAAGCGGCTCATCCTTTATAAGTTACGGCTTAACCCGCAAAAATGTGTCTTTGGAGTCGAATCAGGCAAACTGTTGGGTTTTCTGGTAAGCAAAAAGGGAATTGAAGTTGACCCAGCCAAAGCCAAGGCTATCATTGATATGCCACCCCCAAAGAATCTCAAAGAACTACGTAGCCTTCAAGGACGTATGCAGTCAATCCGGCGATTCATTTCCAATTTGGCGATGAGATGTGAGCCCTTCAACCACTTACTCAGAAAAGGAGTGAAGTTCGAATGGGGACCAGAATGCCAGCAATCGTTCGATCGAATCAAGAAGTATCTTCTTAATCCTCCCATCCTGAAGCCGCCAGAATTGGGAAAACCTCTTCTGTTATACATCTCAGTCAATCAAGTCGCATGTGGCGGATTCTTGGCACAATACAAAGAAGGCAGCCTGATAGAGCATGCTATTTACTATGTGAGTAAAACTTTCATAGACTATGAAAAGAGATACTCTCAAATAGAGAAGACCTGCCTAGCTCTGGTATGGATGTGTCAGAAGCTAAGACACTACCTGCTAGCATCTGAAGTCAAAATCTTGTCTAAACTCAATCCTCTCAAGTATATTTTAGAGCAGCCTTTCCTCAGCAGACGAGTCGCAAAATGGCAAGTCTTACTGATGCAGTATGACCTAGAATATGTCTCGCAGCAATCAATCAAAGGCCAAGCAATTGCAGATCAATTGGCGGATTTTCCCCTGGCCGAAGAAGTGAAAGCCGAAGATGACTTCCCTGATGAGCAAATTTGCAATATCCAACAATCTCCAGTCTGGAACTTATTTTTCGATGGTTCTAAGAACATGGCCGGAATAGGCATCGGAATTTTATTAATCACTCCTGAGAAGGAGATGATTCCATTTTCTCTCAAGCTAGACTTTCAATGCACTCACAACATGGCTGAATATGAAGCCCTGATTCAAGGTCTAAAGATTCTACTAGACTTCAATGTTAAGAGAGTGCATGCCTATGGCGACTCATTACTCGTGGTTAATCAAGTTCGAGCCGAATGGCAGGTCAAAGATCAGAAGTTATTTCCCTATCAGAAAATTGTTTCAGCTCTTATCAGCAAGTTTGAAGAATTCCAGCTCTTCCATATCAAGAGAGATTTTAATCAAGTGGCCGATAGCCTAGCCAGTTTAGGCTCCATTATGGCATTCAAGAATGGAGAATCTTGTCGCTCTTTTGAAATTGGCAGACTTGACCAACCTGCCTTCATTCCAGCGGAACAGGTAAACCAGGCTGAGCAAAGGAAGAAGCCTTGGTATTACAACATCAAAACTTTCATAGAAACTGGCGAATTTCCTCCAGAACTCTCAAAGAAAGAGCAGCGAGCAATCCAGCGTATGTCTACTCGATACTTCATTTTGGCCAATGTCCTCTATCGTCGTGGATTCAGTTCAGAGTATTCCAGATGTTTAGATGAAGACGAAGCCAAAGAAGTCGTGCGAGAAGCACACGAAGGCATCTGTGGTGGTCACGTTGGCTACCAAACCCTTGTCAAGCAAATCATAAGAGCAGAGTACTATTGGAAGACTATGCAACAAGACTGTTATCATTATGTGAAGAAGTGTGTGCAGTGTCAGATACACGCACCTTCTATCCATGCTCCGGCAACTTATTTACAGTCTGTTGTGTCTCCATGGCCGTTCTCCATGTGGGCCTTCGATGTCGTAGGTCCCATCACTCCTTCAGCTTCAAATGGCCACAAATACTTCCTTGCCGCAACAGAATATTTCACCAAGTGGGTAGAAGCCATCAGTCTTCGCACAGTAGAAGGCCGACACGTGGTCTCTTTCATTCACAAGAACATCCTTTGCCGTTTCGGCATCCCGCATGACATTGTGTCAGACAATGGCAGTCATTTCAAGAATGAAAAGATGAAGACATTCTGCTCAAAATTCAAGATCTATCACCATTTTTCCGCTCCATATTATCCTCAAGGGAATGGTCAGGTAGAGGCCACCAACAAGATTTTAATTCGTATCTTGGAGCGAACTATGGAAACCAGCCGTGACTGGCATGAGAAGATCCATGATGCACTGTGGGCCTATCGGACCACCATTCGTACACCAACGAATGCTACCTCATCAGAACTGGTCTATGGAACAGAAGTAGTATTGCCGCTACATGTTCAGAAGCCCGCTTTGAAATTTGCTTTACTTCTGCAATTACCTCTTGACCAATACCAGCAGCAGCGACTAGTGCAACTAGACTTACTCGACGAGAGAAGGCTAAAAGCAGCAGAGCATGCTCAATCCTATCGCCAGAGAGTAGCCAGGCAATATGCGAAATCTATCATCGAAAGAAGATTCAAAGTCAATGATTTAGTACTTCGATCCACAGCTTATCTCAAGCATCGTCCCGGCGGCAAATGGTCGCCAAATTGGGAAGGTCCCTATGTTGTCAAAGAAGCATTACCCCGCAACTCATATCGGCTCATCAATGCTGATGGGGTAGAATTGCCAGATCCTATTAATGCTCGACACTTGAAAAAGTTTTATACTTGAAACATTTATCCTTCTCTTGTAATCCTTCCTGTTTCCTTCAAATAATGATCCAACTTTCTTTCCCAGTTACACTGGGGCATTTTAAAATTTTGTTCTATATGCAAGCAGGATAAACAAATTTCTCATTTCATGCACGTATGCATTCATAAGCATCAATTCACATTCATTTGCATTCAATTGCATTAACAACAATCTGGTCAGTATTGGGATTTCAACAAACAGTCCCATCACAATTCCTAATGATTCAAAATCAAAAGGTCATCACCAATACTGAACCAAAACCCAGCGCTCGTACTGGTATTATTCCAAAATCCAGTACTCAAACTGGCACATTTTCAAAATCCCAATTTTCAGAAAACCGAGTTCCGACTCGGGGTTTTATTCAAATCATTTTCATCTGTTGATCCGAGTTTCGATTCGAGATCTCTCTATGTATTCGAGCTCTGATTTGAGCTCTTCATTTTCTTTTGTTGATCCGAGTTCTGACTCGTGTTCTCATTATCTTAATTGAGCTCTGATTCGAGCCTCTTATTTTCTTCTGTTGATCCGGGTTCCGACTCGTGATCTCATTACCTCGTTCGAGCTCAGATTCGAGCTCTTCACATTTTCTCTGTTGACCCGAGTTCCGACTCGTGATCTCTCTACATCATTCGAGCTCAAATGCGAGCTCTTGATTTTCTTTTGCTGATCCGGGTTCTGACTCGTGATCTCTATTTTATTCGAGCTCTGACTCAAACTCATCATTCTCCTTTGATTGATCCAAGTCATTTCAATCATCAGGGTATGTCAATTGCTCAAGTTTGACATTTTGCCCTCCAAATTTCAATTTAAATCCTCAAATCAGGCAATTCTCCAATTTCGACCTCTGGGTCACCCAATTACCAATTCTCAATTTCAATTACCAATTTCCAATTTTCGACCTTCGGGTCAATAAATTTTCAATCCTCGACCTTCGGGTCAATCAATTTTCAATTCTCGACCTTCGGGTCAATCAATTTCCAATTTTTGACCTTCGGGTCAACCAATTTCCAATTTTTGACCTTCGGGTCAACCAATTTCCAATTTTCGACCTTCGGGTCAACCAATTTCCAATTTTTGACCTTTGGGTCAATCCATTTCCAATTTTCGACCTTCGGGTCAATCAATTTCCAAATATCGACCTTCGGGTCAATCGATTTCTGATTTTCGACCTTCGGGTCAACCAATTTCCAGTTTTCGACCTTCGGGTCAACCAATTTCCAATTTTCGACTTTCGGGTCACCCAATTAACAAATTTCAACCTTCGGGTCACTCAATTCACAATTTCGACCTTTTGGTCAAATCAATTCTCAATTTCGACCATCAGGTCATCCAATTTCGACCTTTGGGTCATTCAATTCTCAACAACCAAATTTCCAATTTCCAGTTTCGACCTTCGGGTCAATCAATCTCAATATCCAATTTCAATCATTTTCTCTTGCGAGAGACCCTTTTTAGGGAGAGTTCGAGGGAGCTCGTTCTTTTCGCATGCTATCCAATTCATTCACTTAGCCCCTTTTCAGGGAGAGTTTGAAGGGACTCGCGTCTTTGTGAACCGTTTGCAAAACAATTTCCAATTTCACACGAGGAACCCTTTTTAAGGGAGAGGCTCGACAGAGACTCGCTTTTCTTGTGACCCCCCCCCCCCCCCCCCCCAATTTCATACTAGGCCATTTTCGTCATGAAAGACCCTCTTTGCAGGGAGAGTGTGATGGACTCGTTCCTTTCATGACCCAATTTTCAGACCTCACTATTATCGGCCCCCTTTCCATAAGAGAAGCCTAATATTAGGGAGCTTTGACGAAAGCTTAATTTCTCTTCGAAAGTTCGTTTTGCAAACACCTCCTCTTCAGGGAAGAGAGGAGTATTTCCCATTTCCCATTCAGGTAAGGGCTAAGCCTGAGTCTCTCTTTTTGGGGAAAAAGAGAGGAGAATTTTCATCACGGATGTGTTAAGCCGGATTTCAAATACTCATTTTCACCAAGGATTTCAAGAAAATTTTGTCAATTTGTCAATCAATTGTTGATCTTTATGGTACAAATCTTTATCTCAATTTACCTTCAGCATTACTTCCAAAAGAGTGAAGCTTTTGCGAAAAGAGATTCAAAATTCAAATTCCTTTTATTGGCTGACCAAAAGGATGAAGGATAAAGTCCTCGATATGGCCAGAAAAGAAGAATCAATGTTATTGAAAAGCCGTAGATGATCGATATTGATCGCAGTCAATGGCGCATCTTTAAATACTATTCTTGTAAGGATGAGGCAGTGGAAATATCCTGAGTGCTAGAAAAGAGAGCATTTACCCAAGCCTTGTCCACTCAAAATCACCTAAGCTGCAACTAAGTATCCGCAAAAGGGATCTCTCACCTGTCGTCAAGATGAAGGCGAATTAGGCGAGTAGACCCCTGGGGCCAAAGAAGATTCGAAACATCTCCAAGATGATGGAGTTTGTGACGGATCCTTCCAGAGAAAGTCCAAAGCACTGTCGAGATGAAGGCAGATGCGATGAACCTCTCGACAATCCCTAAAAGATATTTAATTTCAGCTATCACCCAGAGATCTCCAAACCCATCGTCCAAGGAGGATCGAAACATCTCCAAGTTGAAGGAGTTTGTGACGTACCCTTCCCAAAAGAGAGAAAGAGAGGGAAAAGAAAGAGAGAAAAAGTCAGAACATCTCTAAAATAAAGGAGAATGCAGCCAAAACCCAGAGAGCCAAAAGAGTGCATAAAGATTATCAATAGAGAAGCTCTCAGGATATCAAACTACCAAATCTATCAAGAATCCTCTTTAATCTTGTGCAATTCTATTATCAATACTCTTTCATCAATTGCTTTCACAATATCAAAATTCTCTTCCCTGTTCATATCAAGGAAATTGATAGCTTCCTTGAAGAAGGTCAATTGCGAGCAATTTGGATTTCAAGTCTCGATTCTACGAAGTGAACCTTGTTTGGAGGTAATGCTTTAGGTAGAAAAGAAGGAATATCTTTGCAACAATGTGCCACATTTTCAAAAATTTCGAATCAACAGCAAAATTTCCAACATTTTGACAATATTTTCTAGTTATCCTGACATGAAGTGAGAGCTTGATGTCCATTTTCAATGCATCCTGACACCAATTTTTAAATCCCTCCTAAGGACTTGATTCCTTCCCTTCTTTGAGAGCATGAACTCTCAGATTGCACACTTCCCTGTGTCCCCACTGTCCCACCATGGACAGTCCCATTTCGGCTTGAGGTTAAGCCACCAATTCCAGCAAAAGGCAATTTCAAAAGCTGATTTTAGTCTCAGCAGTGAGACGCCCAAGATCAATCCCTTTTTAAGCTTTAGGGACCCCATTTTCCTTCCTTTTGCAAAACCCCTGTCGGATTTACTGTGCAAAATCCGAAGGTTCCATCATGGTCTCTTCCTTCGAGGATTCCATTCATTTTCCGCTCGATCAGGATAAGGGTACAAACCTGAGCCTCAATCAAAGAGGTATTTCATTTTCCGCCCGATCAGGATAAGGGTATAAACCTGAGCCTCAATCAAAGAGGTATTTCATCTTCCGCCCGATCAGGATAAGGGTACAAACCTGAGCCTCAATCAAAAAGGTATTTCATTTTCCGCCCGATCAGGATAAGGGTACAAACCTGAGCCTCGATCAAAGAGGTATTTCATTTTCCGCCCGATCAGGATAAGGGTACAAACCTGAGCCTCAATCAAAGAGGTATTTCATTTTTCGCCCGATCAGGTTAAGGGTACAAACCTGAGTCTCATGTTATGAGATATTCCATCCCCAATCAGGTTAAGGGCCAAACCTGAGCTTCGTTCCATACGAGGTATTTCTGTCCCATCCAGGTTAAGGGCATAAAAACCTGAATTTCACTCTCACAGAATGAGTATTTCCTCTTCATTCTCCGCTTCATATCTACCATCTTCCTCGGGCTAATTTCTTCATACCCAGTCAGATCCTTCTAACTGGGGCATTTTTTTTATATATAGCCCAAATTTGGTGTGTTTTTATTTGCCACTAAGCTCGGCCATGAGCCGGCTTAGTAGCAAAGAGGGGCATCTGTAAACACCCCAAATTTTCACTCACCTCCTCGACATTTCCACCTCCCATCATCATCCAGCCTCTGAAATCGCTGGAGGGCAAAATGGTCATTTTCTGAGCCCGGACCTTGCAAAAGTCCAAATTTCATCTGAAACTCTCAAATTTTCTCTATTTTTATCTCAGATGTTCAAGATTTTACTCCTGACAGGAGACAGACATCTCTAGAGTCTTAGTTCAAGATTGCATTTCATAAGACATGACATTGCATATCATTGCATAAGCATTTCAAATCACTGCACTGCACAGCATGTCATTTCGAGGTCCAGAACTCTCGATTTCAAAATCTTCAATCCAGATTAGAATTTTAACTCTTTTCAAAATTGATTTCAAAACCCTGGGTCTTCAAAATTATCAATTCTTCCCATTTTACCCCCAGGACTCTGAATTTCAAAATATTTTCTCAGGAAAACGATCTGGATAGTTTTCAATATGGATTTCAGCCACTTCACCTCAGATTTTGCCCCTTTTTGACAATTTCAAATATCTTTCTTTTACAAAATCGCCCTACAGGGGTCAACTCTTTCCAAAAAATCCTGTTTTACCGATTAGTCCAGATTTTATGAAAATTCCAAAAAGAAGTTGTTGTTTTATCCTTATTTCAGTAAATAAACAATGTGGGACCCACACTGAGGTGGTGTCACACAAGTTTTTCTTTTGAAAAATTGAATTTTGAAAAACCCAAAAATATAGGAGCCTTGTCCCCTGAATTGGTACCACTTGTCTTTTCTCTCTCCTCCCATTTACATGCCATGTGTTAGCATAGGGTTCACCTAGAGTTGGTGCCACATGTCACCTTCCCTCTTCTGCCACGTGTCAGTGTGGGGCTACCTTCAGAAGCTGCCACGTGTCATCCATCCTGCGCCATGTGTCATTGCAGAGACTACCAGGAGATGCCAAGTGTCATAGGTTGTCCTGTCTAGAAAAGTGGAGCTTGTCTCCTCTGAGGTGGCGCCACTTGAAGTGTGTCTTCTGCAGGGGACACGTGTCAACCCCTCCCTCCTTCTAGAAAAGTAGCCTGACACATGTCTCTCCCTACTTTTCTCAGAAAAGTAGGAGACATGTGTCACTCCTAAATTCCTACAGAAAAGGTAGGCTTGTCTCCTCTGAGGTGGCGCCATCTGGAGTGTGTCTCCTGCAGAGGACACGTGGCAAGCTCCAATTTCCTCAGAAAAAGCAAATGCCATGTGTCGTTTTCTGCTTTCTTCAGAAAACTAGAATTCAAACATTCAAACCTCCTCATAGCTGGCGCAGATCCTGAACTCCTACCTTTTTCATCTTGTCTGAGATGGCGCCACATGGCTTGGCCCACCTTCTCTCCCCTCTGCCACGTGTCATTCCCTGCTTCTTTCAGAAAAAGTAGAGGACACATGTCTTCTCCCTACCTATTTCAGAAAAGTAGGAGACACATGTCACTCCTGGCCGTCTTCAGAAAAAGCAAACCATTTAAAATTCAAACAAGGCACTAGGTGGCGAAAATCCGGAGCTCTGATTTCCCAGATGACCTATGAGAACGCCACATGTCCCTCCCCTCCTTCTCACCCCTTTGCCACGTGTCATCTTCTGCTTCTTTCAGAAAAAGAAGGTGACACATGTCTCCTTCTCACTCCTTCAGAAAAAGTAGAGGACACATGTCCTCTCCCTATTTTTTCAGAAAAGTAGGAGACACATGTCACTGCCCTCTTTTTCCTCCCTCTTGCCACATGGCATTGTAGGAGCCACCCTGAGGTGGCGCCACATGTCCATCCTCCATTCCTTCAGGGCCAACCTCCATTTGAAATTCGAATTCTTCTCTGAGGTGGCGCCATCTGAAGAACCTCCTCCAGCAAGCTGACACTTGGAACCATCCGGGACTGCCACATGTCCAGATCTCCTTTCACCAGAAAAAGCAAAATTCAAATTCCTCTGAGGTGGTGCCTTCTGAGCCCACTGCTCTGACCTTCTGACATGTGTCAAACACCTTTTGAGGTGGCACCATTCCAGGACTCCACTTGGCTCCATTTTCATTTTTTATTTTATTTTTAATAAAGGTAGCCCACCATGAGGTGGCGCCACCTGAGGACTCCCTACAAAAGGTGAGTTTGAATTTCAAATTCCAAGAGAACACCCTCTGAGGTGGCGCCTTCTGGGAGTTCCCTGTAGAGAGAATCAAGCAAACTTTTGAAAAATTCCAAATTCCCCCTGCTGAGGTGTCTCACCCACAAAATTTTCATTTTTTATTTTTCTCAAAAAATCAAAATAGCCTTTTGAGGTGGTGCCACCTGAGGGCTCCCTGCAAAAGACAAATTCGAATTTCAAACCCTTCAAATGGCACCCCCTGAGCTGGCGCCACATGGAGGGCTCAGATTGAGCCTGTTTGAATTTCAAAAATTTTCAGAAAATTTATAAAAACAAGTGCTCACGCCCAGCCTAGGGGAGATCATTTTTTTTAGCTCTGGTGAACTTGGAAAATCCGACCTAGCCTTCCTAGAATCAGATTTTGAACTGTGGAAATCGTGCCCCCTTTGGCGTATTGAAGAAGGTGGAGTAGAGCTCGTGCTGTGGCGAATTCGATTCCAACAGAGGTCGATTTTTGTGAACCATCTGAAGCCCGGAGCGAAGAACGAAGGAAGTTCGTGATAGCCGCCCCTTTCAAGAGCTCCTACGCTGCGTAACGAAACAAGGTGCACTTCTTTTCCCATTGATTGGATTCCATAATTCGAATCGGGAGTCGTTTGAAGAAAGAGCTCATCCGAGGGATGGATTGAGCTATTCTCATAAAACGACATACATAAAAATGCTTCATTATGCTTCCTTGATGATTTTTAACATGAATTCAGTTAGCTAGATTTAATTTGCATTTTATTTTATTCATTTAGTACATTTCATGAATTAATTAGGATTAATTTAGCATTTATTTCAATTCTGCTTATTTTCAGTAGGTCTCTGTTTTTGTCAGTCAGTCCACACATCATTTGATGCATTTATTTTTTATTAAAAATTCCAAAAAAATCACGGAATGCGCCCTTAGGTGTCCCTGAAATTTTGCCAAAAATTCGGAGGCATTTGAATTTGTTTACTGCGGTAAACATTCAAAATGGCAAGTCGGGTTTTTTTACCCGGGATGCGTTTTGAAAATCATTTGCCGACTTGTAAAATCGAGATATCCCTCATGGGAGATCCGATTTTCTATCCGAAAAATGTTCTAAACTCGAGAGAATGTCTAGTTGTTAATATGATTTTTTTTATATTTGACAAAAATCCGAGAGTTCGGGACATGTGTCAAAGCCTAATTTGGGCCTCTGAGATCTTGGATCGACTTAGGGCTATGGTTTCTCTTTGTGTGATGCTCCAAATCCGAAACTATAAAAAGTGAAAGTGGTGTCCGAGATGTCCTATGTTTTCATCTGAAAGCCTGTAATTTTTAGAACAGTGTTGACCCCTGATTCGGATTTTTTTTTGTCAGTGCCCTGTTTTGCTACATTTGTCTGTTCTGTTAGTTTAGGCAGGAATAGTTATATTTTCCTCTGTGTTTCTGTTGATCAAATGCCAAAGTCATAAACATGAAAGTTGTTCATGTGGGTGTCGTGCATAGCTCTGATTAATTTCATAAATTTCCATGGCTGTTTTATATTTTTTTGGCATTTTACATCAGATTAGGGTGATTTTTACCTCTGTCAGAACTAAATCCCTGTTTCTAAACTCACCATGGCTCAAATCCCGAGACTGTAAAAACCAAAAATGTTCCATTTCGGGTCTTTTAGCAGTCTGCAAAATATCAGAAGTTTTCATGGTGTGAATCTTGCGTTATCATATTAGGCATTGCATTTGGTTCGGATCCATAGGCAAAATCCACCATTTTAGGACTTTCTTTGAATTGTAGCATTTAAATCATATCATTTCGTGATTTTTAGCATTCTAGACTGTTTATCAGAGTAAGTAGATGCTTCATACCGAATTTGGTGCAATTTGGAATCCATTTGAGGTTCGGATTAGCCACAATACCAAAACAGGGTCCCGCAGGACCCGGATCCAAGTGAAAAACAAGCGAAATTCGTTATTTTGAGTAAATTGCAAAATGCCAAATTCTGATTTTACTGTCCTAATGTGTTTAGCAGCATGTCATCATGTCTCTCACTGCATTTCATCATCATTGGATTCAATTTGAATTTCGAAATCTCAACTTTACCAAGTTTTCCTTCAAAAAACCCTGATTTTAAAGGTGTAACTTTAATTTTAGGGGTATTTTGGTCATTTTGACCCCAAATTCCGAATTTCAAACTATTTTCCATTGAATTTCCTACATTTACATCATTTCAAATATCAAGGAAGCATGAAAATGGGGTTTATATCCAATTAAATCCAATAATTTCATAGTATTATTGGAAAATCTTGGAAAAACCCACATATTTGAGCTAACCTTATTTCAAGTTTGGCAGGGACATTCAAAAGAAGGAGTTAAAGTCTGCAATTTTCTTTTATTTCATTTATTTAGTGATGTAATAATGTAAATTTTGGAATAAGAGATTTAATTTCCTGCTTAGACTAGGATGCATATCATATAGTTTGAATTCATGCAATATCCTGTTTCTATGATTCATGCATTTTATTTCAAAAGCACTATGGATGTTCACAAATGGAACATGCACCAACTCTTAGGGAGTTGATGAACTCGGTGGAATCCATATTTACGGCCCTAGTCGGAATATGGACGAGACCCAGATCCATCATCTTTCTACTAGTCACATTGAGCCTACACTCTTAGGCTATCTTAAAATGCACATCATATTTCCAAAGTTTTCAAAATCATGTGCATCAAATCAACTAAGTTCTGAACATATTCATGGCCACAGTCAGAATATGTGAAGGATTTATTTGGACTTAATGCACGTTTTTCCAACCAATTCCTTAGAAAATCTTTTCAAAGTGCATTCATTCACTCATGTCATTTGCATCATGAAATCCTTGATTTTCTCAAGATTTTCTCAAGAAAACTTCATTCTCAAGAAATCGATTTCTCAAGAAACTCTAAGGATTTTTCAAAAATCGGTTTTCCAAAGACAAAGTTTCTACAGTTTTCCCCGAAAAATATTATTTTCTTAAGAGCTTCAAAGGAGTTTTCCAATATTTCTCCAAGATCCAAAATCGATTTCCAAGTATTTCAAAAGGGTAAAATTCCCAGGATTTCAACTTCCTAGGTTTTGAATTTCCTTCTCCAATGAGCTTTCCTATGAATTTCCATCATTTTCCTAAGAAAACTCTCAAAGTCCAAGTGTTCCTAAGAAGTGTTTCCCTTTTCAAAAGGTTCATCTTTTCTCAAGAATCACTTCCATTTTCCCAGGATTTTCAACTATTCCTGATTTTCTCACATCTTTATAAGCTTTCTCATGTTTTCAAAACCCTTTTTATCTGAGTTTCCTGAGAAATTGACCTTTTTCCTAAGAGATTCTTTCCAACTCCAAATGTTTTCTAAGCATACATCATGTTTTCCAACTTGCATTTTCCAAAATCACATAGCACATGCCTGAATTCTCTGTGCATTTAGGGTAGAACACGATTTTGATGATTTAACTAAGTCAAGCACAATTTTGGTCCTTGGTTCGATTACCCCTGTTGAAGGCGGCAGGAACGGTCGAACCTCGTACCGACAGGTCGAGCCCCATCCCATGGATTTTCCCGCAATTTTCAAAATGGAGGCGAGTATTTCAAAACAATTTCCAAAATCCGGTCAAGTTTGAATCGCGAAAGCGTTCTTCCTTTTTCTCTTCCGCAAGGAAGGGAAGACGGGGGAAAAATTCCGCGACGATAACAGGACCCAGTGTAGATCCAGTTTTATTCATAAAAGGTGAAAATCCTAAGTTTTGTTCACACCCTGACTATGGCCATTGATGTAAATCGTCAACTTAGGATTTAATCACCTCTTATAAAATGGTGCATGTGCCATTCGTGTTCCCATTCGTGAAGTTTTGTAATAAAAGAAGAAAATGATATGAAAACAAGCAATTTCTAAGATATGTATGCTCATACATTCTAATTTAGTACTTGAAGTGAAAAGAATTCTCATTATATCTAGCTATTACATATTTGAAATTGGAATTGAAGTTATAACTACTAAATTCTGAAGGAAAATAGCCTCTCTCATATAACTCCTGCAAAGTTGTTCAAGTTAGCATAAGCAATATAGAAAAGACATATTATGCTAAAGAATTAACATGCATATATATACATCTGGGAGCTAAATGAGGATATGCCTATCTGAAATGCATGAGTAGTATCCTAAATTCATGGAAAATTGGATGTGATGATGTGTATATGATACACTAAATCAATAAGAGAATGCATATATAATACTAAAATATCATGCATGAGTTAATTAGGGAAGTGTACATACAATACTGAAGCATCATGCATGAAAAAGAGAGAAAAAAAAAGTGCAGATATGATACATAGACCAATAGAAAAGGAAATGCATGATTCCTATATACTGTGTATAAACTAAGAGGAGAGTGCACATGTATGCTTGCACAAGGGTGATGTATAAGAAGACTGCATCAGCTTATGTAAGATATGTAAATGGCCAAATGGAATGCAGTGGATAGTGATACTGCAGTGTGATGGAAGTGCAATGTGATGGTGAAGTAGCAGGTGATGTATATGCAGATGGTAGGTGCAAAAGTGAGAAGGGGTAGTATTGTAGAAATGGTTAATGTGTGATTATGATAATGAGTGTGAAAGAGGCTTGTGCAGAAAACGTAGCCTGTGAAAGGTTTGTTGCAATAGCAGTGAATGATGCTGTGGAAAAAGAGGGGTTATTGTTGTAAAGGCAGCCAAATAGCTAAGGATTGTGGCTAACATGATGTTGCCATGGAGGTATAAGTGGTGCATTACAGGGGAAGGTGTAGAAGATGGTAGACATGCTGGAGGTGATGTTGTGGAGGGGTTGGATGGATCTATCAGGTAGCAGGTGGGTGCAGTAACAGTACAGCAGGGGGATGGAGATGGCAGCGAAGACTAGTGAGGAGGTGTTGTTGTAGTGCTGCTACAGGGGTCAGGAAATCTACAACAGCCTTAGGGCTGCTGTGCTATTGAGGCACAAGAGGTGCTAGCATTAGTGCAAAGATGTGTTGGGGCTATATATGTTGTAGTAGGTAGGTGTGATTGCCATAAAATATATAGAGGACGCTGAAATGGGATGAAGCATTTCAGTAATGTAGTGAAGACAGAACAACAAGTATTGGTGCTCGTGGAAAGGGTGAAAGTAAGGGTGGAAAGTTGATAGTTGCTGTTAGATGACTGGTAGACATGTAATGCTACAGGTGAATGGGATTGTTGTAACAACCAACCTGTAGGCAGACTCCCTCCAATGCTTTGATCAAGCCCGACAGCACCATCTTCTAATTACAAGTTCAACATTTCGTAGGTCTGTCATCAATCCTATATTACTTGAGAATTCATAGCGAAAAGGATCAAGTCAGCCACACGAATCTTTACCTATGAACTGAATCTTACACAGGTTTACCACCTGTCCTATATCCCTTGAAAGCTCACAGTGAAAGAATCAATGCCAGATATGGGCCTGCCCTTGGTAAGACAATAGTTATCTGATGAGATTGTAACAGTAAGTTGGAAGGCTATGAGAAAACAGAAGTTACACTCCAACATCCAGCGAACTGAATTAGAATACCATGCCCAGTTTAGCCTTCAATGATCAATCCCTCAGTTAGGCCAATAATTTCCGATATTACATCAATCGCTTCAATTTCGATGTCATTTCTTTATTTAGCAGAACATGAAAATAGTGGTCTGAATCATTCTGTTTAAATCTAACCATAGCTGGTTTTGGCGATCATGACAACCATGGAGCAATATAATCATAAAAATGAACCACTGTTACAGCTATGCATTTGAATTTGGAATTTAAGTAGCAGGTAACAACTAATATAGGTTCATTGGTACCCATAGGCATTAACGAGGATACATGGATATTAACCACTTTCCATTTGCAATCTCATTTTTGCAAAGTACAGAGAACCCGAGTTCCCCAAACTTTACCTGACTGGAACATCTCAAATCAACAGAGTAAACATAAGCATCTAGGTGTCCAAAATTATTAATTCTGGTTAAAACTAAATCACTACAAAAGTATTAGAGTCGAATTACCTGAGCAGGAAAATGATCTGAATAGCCATCCTCTCGATAGATATTAAGAATATAAAATGGATGAACAACGTCAAATGGAGGAATCTATGCACAATTTATGAGAGGAAAGACTGGACAAGATGATATACAATGATGCCAGATAGTAGAAAACATTTAGTTATATGACGAAAATACTAGGGCGATATTGATGGACAGACAAAAAATGAAATGCATGATACAGGAAGACCCTATACAGAGCACACATAGCTCGATGTAGGCATCCTGCGTACCAGACGACCTAGGATTCATAGTAACTTGCCCTCTTTCTCAAATGTGAAGCCAATGGACCCATCTTCTCATTCTGAGAAGTCCATACCCTTCCAGAAGAAACCAATACCCTCATTAGCATCGTTATCCTCTTTCAGACTTAACCCAATCTTCTCACAAAAGGGGGTGGATATGAACAGGTATCAACCATACGTAATCGTAACACCATCATATAATGCCCAAACATTAAAAAAAAATCAAATAGCACAGATGCATACTTGTAAACAATAGAACGACATGGCATATGCTGCTGATCAAAAGCGGATGATATCATGAAGTGAACAGGAACAAAATGCAGTAAAAGCTAACATGGCGTGTTGCGATTCTTTCTCTGCAACACCTTTAGATATGGGAGGCAACACCATACGATGGCTGCACCTCCTGGAACACTTTCAGGAAATAGAGCTTTTCAAATACACAGTTCTTCTTATTCAGCAAAAGGGATTAGACTTTGATGCAAATGCATAGTGGGCTATACAAAACTCAAGCATTATTCCATAATTGTATGCTAGAGAACTCGCCAGATGGGCATGGGTATATTGATGAAGAGATGGGGCATCATAGCTCATGAACGTGGCAGATATTATAAAAGGAGAAATGATGGCATAAATTGAAAATCCGGACATAAAGAAATAATCGAAACAAAATGAAAATAAGAAACCTGATATTAAAAGAGGAGAGCACCTCTCGAACAGGAAATCTAAACTTTAAAGAAAAGGAAATCAAGATATAGACACAAAACAGTGAATCAACGGGAAAATCGGATTGATACTCAAATGAGCTGCATAAAATCATTGAATCTGATGGCATAAACAGAGTGAAAGTAAATAAATTACAAAACAAAACAAAAAAAATGTCGGGACACCTTTGTTCCTTTCGATATTGCTTGTCTGTAATCTCGATTTTCTATATGCAAATCGAGATTACAAAGAGTGCATCAATGGGATCAAAAATAAGAAAATCAAAAGAATCAATCGGGAAAAAACAAAGGGAAAGGGGAAATGATCAAAAGAAAACATTCGAACAACAAAGAGAAAATGCAATAGATAGAAGCAGGGTTTTGCAGAAAATTAAAAGGAAGGAGAGATGTTTACTTACCTGTAATTCCACTGATGTTCGACCGATTGGATTGCTTGGAAATCCTTGGTTGTGTTGTAATTTTGAAGGGGGGAGGGGATCTCTCTTTTCGGAACCTTCAGGAGAGATCTTTCTACTGCTAAAGAAGAAGAGGAGAGGATTGAGGGAGGCGATGAGAAAACTGGATCAAGAACGTAAGTGGAGAGGTGAAGAAGTGATCCATGATGCGTAGAAGGGAGAGGGGTGAAGGCGATGTCGATAGCTTCCCCGACATGCCCCTTTTAAAGAGGAAGATGAAGAATCTGGAAGAGAGGAAGATCGGAGGGTGGTTGGAGATGAACGGGAGAGAAAGAAGAGAGCTCGTGATCGGGAGAGAGAGAGAGAGAGAGAGAGAGGTGATGCCCTCCATCCCCCCTCCCTGCGGTTCCTTGCAACAGCAGGCCGTTGGGGATTTTTTGAAATAGGCCCCTTGATTTTCATGAAATTTCAAAAGGTGGTCTTTTCAGAAGGTTTTCAAAAAGGGTGCGTAAAACCACTTTCTGGAATTCATTTTTTAGGTTTTTGACATAAAACCTTTAAAAGTATAAGAAAAATGCGAGGTTTTCTTAGAAAATGGGATCCAAACTGGGTTTTGAAAGATTTTTGTAAAATTATTATTTTTAAATATTCAAGATTTTTTGAAATGAGGTTTCTGAGAAAAAACACTTGATTTATCTCAGAAAATGAATTCCAAAATGAATCTGGATCCAATGTTTTTGATAAATCTTTAAAATTCGGATTTTGGATTGGGTTTGGACCCTGAATTGAGAAAAACCTCGAGAAAATAGGAATAAATTGATTTTTTGAGAAATAAGAGATCTGAGATCAGAATTGGATCCGTGTATCCGATTTGGATCAGAAATTGGGTCAGAGATGAAAATTGAGTTCGGATTCCAGCAAATCCGAGAAATGAATAGAAATTTGATCAGAAATTTGACCTAGTTTATTTAGAGAACGGGCTTAGGGGCAAAAAAGGAATTTTTAGATTTTTTAGAAAATTTGGGGTGTTCACACATTCCTCTGAATTATTGCATGAATTTGTATCTGTGGTTTTGAGATATTTAAATGTGGTTATTGATGTTACCTGCCAGTTAGCTTCTGATAAATTATTGACTGTCGTAGCGTAAATCTTTACTTATTCTTGTATATACTAAAAATCACACATGATACCCACATCGTATACTAGATTCATGATATACCTGCATTAAAAGTTACAGATTTCCTACTTAGACAGTTGTAGTGTAATTCTTATAAATTTATCATTTTTCAGGTAATGAATACAGTATATGAGCGACTGCGGGCTGAAATTTTGATCGAGATTTTGGATTTACTGTTCCAGGGATGGTTCGAGAAACTCTGATGTTAATTTTCATTGATATTGAAATGAAATAAATGTTTTGGTCTTGCTCCCTCTGTAATGTTTCGGAATGCTTAACCTTATAGTATGACTTGTTTTCGCTGTCATAAAAAAATCCTCAAAATTTGGGTTAAGATTTCGGAGCGTTACACCCACTTCATTCACCATACAGCATCATCACTTGTTGCTCATCACTCCTTCACATACTACACCCTGTATACCTACTGCACCTCTCACACCACTTACACCTCTTCCCAGTATTCTCATATCACTTAATCTAACTATCAGTTGCATGAATGCCTATATATTACTATATTTTCATCACCATTTGCATACAAGCTTCTCATTAGTTCAATGCATCAAATATGCATCCCAATTAGCTTAGAGCATTTGTTATCGTCGCGAAATTTTTCCCCCGTCTTCCCTTCCTTGCGGAAGAGAAAGGAAAGAGGAAAACGCTTTCGTGATTCAAACTTGACCGGATTTTGGAAAATGTTTTTGAAATACTCGCCTCCGTTTTGAAAATTGCGGGAAAATCCATGGGATGGGGCTCGACCTGTCGGTACGAGGTTCGACCGTTCCTGCCGCCTTTAACAGGGGTAATCGAACCAAGGACCAAAATCGTGCTTGACTTAGTTAAATTATCAAAGTTATGTTCTATCCTAAATGCACAAAGAATTCAGGCATGTGCTATGAGATTTTGGAAAATGCAGCTTGGGAAAAACATGATGTATGCTTGGAAAATATTTGGAGTTGAAAGATATTTCTCAGGAAAAAGAGGAAAGTCAATTTCTCAGGAAACTCAGATGAAAAAGGGTTTTTGAAATCACGGGAAAGTTCATAAAGATGTGAGAAAATCAGGAATAGTTAAAAATCCTGGGAAAATGGAAGTGATTCTTGAAAAAAAGGTGAACCTTTGAAAAGGGAAATACTTCTTAGGAAAACTTGGACTTTGAGAGTTTTCTTAGGAAAATAATGGAAAATTTATAGGAAAACTCATTGGGGAAGGAAATTCAAAACTTGGGGAATCGAAGTCCTGGGAATTTTACCTTTTGAAATACTTGGAAATCGATTTTGGATCTTGGAGAAAAATTGGAAACTTCTTTTGGAAATCTTAAGGAAATAACATTTTCCAGGGAAAATCGAGGGAAAGCTTTGATTTTGGAAATCCAACTTAGAAGTTTCTTGAGAGACTGGTTTTCATGGAAAACTGTGAAAACTTGACTTTGGGAAAACCGATTTTGGAAAATACTCAGAGTTTCTTGAGAAATCGATTTTCTTGAGAATGAAACTTTCTTGGGAAAATCACGAGAAAACCAATGATTTCATGATGCAAATGACATGAGTGAATGAATGCACTTTGAAAAGATTTTCTAAGAGATTTGTTGGAAAAATGTGCATTAAGTCAAGATAAATCCTTCACATATTCTGACTGTGGCCATGAATATGTTCAGAATTTAGTTGATTTGATGCACATGATTTTGAAAACTTTGGAAATATGATGTGCATTTTAAGATAGCCTAAGAGTGTAGGCTCAATGTGACTAGTAGAAAGATGACGGATCTGGGTCTCGTCCATATTCCGACTAGGGCCGTAAATATGGATCCCACCGAGTCCATCAACTCCCTAAGAGTTGGTGCACGTGCCATTCGTGAACATCCATAGTGCTTTTGAAATAAAATGCGTGAATCACATAAGCAGGATATTACATAAATTCAAACTATATGATATGCATCCTAGTCTAAGCAGGAAATTAACTCTCTTATTCCAAAATTTACATTATTACATCACTAAATAAAGGAAATAAAAGAAATTTGCAGACTTCATCTCCTTCTTTTGAATGTCCCTGCCAAACTTGAAATAAGGTTAGCTCAAATATGTGGGGTTTTCCAAAATTTTCCAATAATATTATGAAATTATTGAATTTAATTGGATATAAACCCTATGATCATGCTTCCTTGATATTTGAAATGATGTAAATGCTAGAAATTCAGTAGAAAACAATTTGAAATTCGGAATTGAGGTTAAAATGACCAAAATACCTCTAAAATTAAAGTTACACCTTTAAAATCAGGGTTTTTTGAAGGAAAACTTAGTAAAATTGGGATTTCGAAATTCAAATTGAATTCAATGATGATGAAATGCAGTATGACATGCTGCTAAACACATTAGGACTACAAAATCAGAATTTGGCATTTTGCAATTTACTCAAAATAACGAATTTCGCTTGTTTTTTACTTGGATCCGGGTCCTGCGGGACCCTGTTTTGGTATTGTGGCTAATCCGAACCTCAAATGGATTCCAAATTGCACCAAATTCGGTATGAAGCATCTACTTACTCTGATAAACAACCTACAATGCTAAAAATCATGAAATGATATGATTTAAATGCTAAAATTTAAAGAAAGTCCTAAAATGGTGGATTTTGCCTATGGATCCGAACCAAATGCAATGCCTAATATGATAATGCAAGATTTACACCATGAAAACTTCCGATATTTTGCAGACTGTTAAAAGACCCAAAATGAAACATTTTTGGTTTTTACAGCCTCGGGATTTGAGCCATGGTGAGTTCAGAAACAGGGATTTAGTTCTGACAGAGGTAAAAATCACACTAATCTGATGTAAAATGCTAAAACAATATAAAACAGCCATGGAAATTTATGAAATTAATCCGAGTTATGCAAGACACCTACATGAACAACTTTCATGTTTATGATTTCGGCATGTGATCAACGGAAACACATATAAAAATATAACTATTCCTGCATAAACTAACAGAACAGACAAATGTAGCAAAACAAGGGACTGACAAGAAAAATCCGAAGCAGGGGTGAACACTGTTCTAAAAATTACAGTCTTTCAGATGAAAATAGAGGACATCTCGTACACCACTTTCATTTTTTACAGTTTCGGATATGGAGCAATACACAAAGAGAAACCATAGCCCTAAGTCGATCCAAGATCTCAGAGTCCCAAATTAGGCTCTGACACGCGTCCCAAACTCTCAGATTTTTGTCAGATATAAAAAAAATCATAAAAATATGAAAAAATCATATTAAAAACTATACATTCTCCTGAGTTCAGAACATTTTTCGGATCGAAAATGGGATCTCCCATGAGGTATATCTCTATTTTACAAGTCGGCAAATGATTTTCAAAATGCATCCCGGGTAAAAAAAACCCGACTTGCCATTTTGAATGTTTACCGCAGTAAACAAATTCAAATGCCTCCGAATTTTTGGCAAAATTTCAGGGACACCTAAGGGCGCATTCCGTGATGTTTTTGGGATTTTTAATAAAAAATAAATGCATAAAATGACGTGTGGACTGACTGACAAAAACAGAGACCTACTGAAAATAAGCAGAATTAAAATAAATGCTAAATTAATCCTAATTAATTCATGAAATGTGCTAAATGAATGAAATAAAATGCAAATTAAATCTAGCTAACTACATGCATGTTAAAAATCATCAAGGAAGCATAATGAAACATTTTTATGTATGTCGTTTTATGAGAATAGCTCAATCCATCCCTCGGATGAGCTCTTTCTTCAAACGACTTCTGATTCGAATTATGGAATCCAATCAATGGGAAAAGAAGTGCACCTTGTTTCGTTACGCAGCGTAGGAGCTCTTGAAAGGGGCGGCTATCACGAGCTTCCTTCGTCCTTCGCTCCGAGCTTCGGATGGTCCACCAAAATCGAGCTATGTTTGAATCAGATTGGCCACGGCACGAACTTTACTCCACCTTCTTCAATGTGCCAAAGGGGGCACGATTTCCACAGTTCAAAATCCGATTTTAAGAAGGCTAGGTCGGATTTTCCAAGTTCACAAGAGCTAAAAAAAATGATCCCCTCAGGCTGGGCGTGAACCCTTGTTTTTATAAATTTTCTGAAAAATTTTGAAATTCAAACAGGCTCGATCTGAGCCCTCCATGTGGCGCCATCTCAGGAAGTGCCATCTGAGGGGTTTGAAATTCGAATTTGTCTTTTGCAAGGAGCCCTCAGGTGGCGCCACCTCAAAAGGTGTTTTAATTTTTGAGAAAAATAAAAAAAATGGAAATTATGTGGGTGAGACACCTCAGCAGGGGGAATTTGGAAATTTTCAAAAGTTTGCTTGATTCTCTCTGCAGAGAACTCCCAGAAGGCGCCACCTCAGAGGGTGCTCTCTTGGAATTTGAAATTCAAATTCACTTTTTGTAGGGAGTCCTTAGGTGGCGCCACCTCATGGTGGGCTACCTTTATTAAAAATAAAATAAAAAATAAAAAATGGAGCCAAGTGGAGTCCTGGAATGGCGCCACCTCAAAAGGTGTTTGACACATGTCAGAAGGTCAGAGCAGTGGGCTCAGAAGGCGCCACCTCAGAGGAATTTGAATTTTGCTTTTTCTTGTGAAAGGAGATCTGGACATGTGGCAGTCCAGGATGGTTCCAAGTGTCAGCCTGCTGGAGAGGCTTTCTCAAATGGCGTCACCTCAGAGGAGAATTCGAATTTCAAATGGAGGTTGGCCCTGGAGGAATGGAGGATGGACATGTGGCGCCACCTCAGGGTGGCTTCTACAATGCCATGTGGCAAGAGGGAGGAAAAAGAGGGCAGTGACATGTGTCTCCTACTTTTCTGAAAAAAGTAGGGAGAGGACATGTGTCCTCTACTTTTTCTGAAAGAGTGAGAAGGAGACATGTGTCACCTTCTTTTTCTGAAAGAAGCAGAAGATGACACGTGGCAGAGGGAAGAGAAGGTGGGCCAAGCCATGTGGCACCATCTCAGACAAGATGGAAAAGGTAGGAGTTCAGGATCTGCGCCACCTATGAGGAGGTTTGAATGTTTGAATTCTAGTTTTCTGAAGAAAGCAGAAAACGACACATGACACTTGCTTTTTCTGAGGAAATGAGAGCTTGCCACGTGTCCTCTGCAGGAGACACACTCCAGATGGCGCCACCTCAGAGGAGACAAGCTTACTTTTTCTGGATGAGTCTAGGAGTGACATGTGTCTCCTACTTTTCTGAGAAAAGTAGGGAGAGACATGTGTCAGGCTACTTTTCTAGAAGGAGGGAGAGGTTGACACGTGTCCCCTGCAGGAGACACACTTCAAGTGGAGCCACCTCAGAGGAGACAAGCTCCACTTTTCTAGACAGGACAACCTATGACACTTGGCATCTCTTGGTAGTCTTGGAATGACACATGGCGCAGGATGGATAGGGTGACATATGGCAGATAATTGGGATGACATGTGGCGGCTTCTGAAGGTAGCCCCACACTGACATGTGGCATGGAAATGGGAGGAGAGAGAAATGACAAGTGGCACCAATCCAGGGGACAAGGCTCCTATATTTTTGGGTTTTTTCAAAATTCAAATTTTTCAAAAGAAAAGCTTGTGTGACACCACCTCAATGTGGGTCCCACATTGCTTCTTTATTGACATAAGGACAAGACAGTAAAACCTCTTTTTGGAATTTTCATAAAAATTTGGACTAATGGGCAAAACAGAAATTTTGAAAAGAGTTGGCCCCTGTAGGGCGATTTTGTAAAAGGAAGATATTTGAAATTGTTTGACAAAAGGGCAAAGTCTGAGTTGAAATTTATCCAGATTGTTTTCCTGAGGAAATATTTTGAAATTCAGAGCCCTGGGGGTAAAATGGGAAGAATTGATAATTTTGAAGACCCAGGGTTTTGAAATCAATTTTGAAAATAGTTAAAATTCGAATCTGGATTGAAAATTTTGAAATCAAGAGTTCTGGACCTCAAAATGACATGCTGTGCAGTGCAGTGATATGAGATGCTCATGCAATGATATGCAATGTCATGTCTTATGCAATATAATCTTGAACCAAGACTTGGAGATGCCTGTCTCCTGTCAGGAATAAAATTTTGAACATCTGAGCTAAAATAGGGAGACTTGGAGAGTTCCAGATGAAATTTGGACTTTTGCAAGGTCCGGGCTCAGAAAATGACCGTTTTGCCCTCCAGCGATTTCAGAGGCTGGATGTTGATGCTTGGTGAAAATGTCGGGGAGGTGAGTGAAAATTTGGGGTGTTTACAGATGCCCCTCTTTGCTGCTAAGCCGGCTCATGGCCGAGCTTAGTAGCAAAGAAAAACACACCAAATTTGGGCTATACAAAAAAATGCCCCAGTTAGAAGGATCTGACTGAGTGTGAAGAAATTAGCCCGAGGAAGATGGTAGATATGAAGCGAAGAATAAAGAGGAAAGATTTGCTCTATGAGAGTGAAGTTCAGGTTTTTGCCCTTAACCTGGATGGGACAGAAATACCTCGCATGAAACGAAGCTCAGGTTTTGACCCTTGACGTGATTGGGGAATGGAATATCTCATCGAAATGAGACTCAGGTTTGTACCCTTAACCTGATTGGGCGGAAGATGAAATACCTCTTTGATTGAGGCTCAGGTTTATACCCTTATCCTGATCCGGCGGAAAATGAAATACCTCTTTGATTGAGGCTCAGGTTTGTACCCTTATCCTGATCGGGCGGAAAATGAAATACCTCTTTGATTGAGGCTCAGGTTTGTACCCTTATCCTGATCGGGTGAAAAATGGAATACCTCATCAAAGGAGGCTCATGTTTATACCCTTATCCTGATTGGGCGGAAAATGAAATACCTCTTTGATTGAGGCTCAGGTTTGTACCCTTATCCTGATCGGGCGGAAAATGGAATACCTCTTTGATTGAGGCTCAGGTTTGTACCCTTATCCTGATCGGGCGGAAAATGAAATACCTCTTTGGATGAGGCTCAGGTTTGTACCCTTATCCTGATCGGGCGGAAAATGAAATGGAATCCTCGAAGGAAGAGACCATGATGGAACCTTCGGATTTTGCACAATAAATCTGACAGGGTTTTTGCAAAAGGAAAATGGGGTCCCTAAAGCTTGAAAAGGGATTGATTTTGGGCGTCTCATTGCTGAGACTAAATAGCTTTTGAAATTGCCTTTTGCGAGAAAATGATTGGTGGTTCGACCTCGAACCGAAATGGGACTGTCTATGGTTGGATAGTGGGGACAGAGGGAAGTGTGCAAATCTGAGAGTTCATGCTCTCAAAGAAGGGAAGGAATCAAGTCCTTAGGAGGGATTTTAAATTGGTGTCAGGATGCATCGAAGACGGATATCGAGCTCTCACTTCACGTCAGGATAGCTAGAAAATATTATCAAAATATTGAGAATTTTGTTGTTGATTCCAAGTTTTTGAAAATGTTGCACATGGCTGCAAAGATATTCTTTCTTTTCTACCCAAAGCATTACCTCCAAACAAGGTTCACTTCGTAGAATCGAAATTGGAAACCCAAATTGTTTGCAATTGACCTTCTTCAAGGAAGCTATCAATTTCATTGATATGAACAAGAAAGAGAATTTGATATTATGAAAGCAATTGATGAAAGAATATTGATAATAGAATTTCACAAAGTTAAAGAGGATTCTTGATAAATTTGGCAGTTTGATATCCTGGGAGCTTCTCTCATGATAATCTTTCTGCACTTTTTTTTTACTCTCTGGTGTTTTGGCTACATTCTCCTTCATTTTGGAGATGTTCTGACTTTTTCTCTCTCTCTTTTTCCTCTCTTGCTCTCTTTTGGGAAGGGTACGTCACAAGCTCCTTCAACTTGGAGATGTTTCGATCCTTCTTGGACGATGGGTTCATGTTGATGATATTGGCTAATTGGCTGGGGATTCTTTCGATGATAGTTGAAATTAAATACCTTTTAGGGATTGTCGAGAGGTTCATCGCATCTGCCTTCATCTCGACAGTGCTTTGGACTTTCTCTGGAAGGATCTGTCACAAACTCCATCATCTTGGAGATGTTTCGAATCTTCTTTGGCCCCGGGGGTCTACTCGCCTAATTCGCCTTCATCTTGACGACAGGTGAGAGATCCCTTTTGCGGATACTTAATTGCAGCTTAGGTGATTTTAAGGAGACAGGGCTTGGATGAATTCTCTCTTTTTCCAGCGCTCAGGATATTTCCACTGCCTCATTTTACAAGAATAGTCTTTAAAGATGCACCATTGACTGCGATCATCTACGAATTTTCAATAACATTGAATCTTCTTTCTTTTGGCCATATCGAGGATTTATCCTTCATTCTTTTGGTTAGCCAATAGAAAGAATTTGAAGTTTGAATCTCTTTTCGCAAAAGCTTCACTCTTTCGGAAGTAATGTTGTAGGTAAATAGAGATAAAGATTTATGCAATAAAATTTTGAAATCAACAATTGATTGACAAATTGACAAAATTTTCTTGAAATCCTTGATGAAAGAGAGCACATGAGGTCCAGCTTAACGCATCCGTGACGAAAATTCTCCTCTTTTTTCCTCAAAGGAGGTGAGTATTAGTTCACTGGGAACAATATCAGTTCAATTAAGAACGACCATCGGTTTGCTGGAAACAATATCAGTTCAATTAAGAACGCCCATCGGTTTGCTGGGAACAATATCAGTTCAATTAAGAACAACCATCGGTGGGAATAATATCAGTTCAATTAAGAACGACTATCAGTTTGCTTGGAACACTATCAATTCAATGAAGAACGACTATCAGTTTGCTTGGAATACTATCAGTTCAATGAAGAACGACTATCAGTTCACTTGGAACACTATCAGTTCGATGAAGAACGACTATCAGTTCACTTGGAACACTATCAGTTCGATGAAGAACGACTATCAGTTCACTTGGAATACTATCAGTTCAATGAAGAACGACTATCAGTTCGCTAGGAACATTATCAGTTCAATGAAGAACAACTATCAGTTCACTTAGAACACTATCAGTTCAATAAAGAACGATTATCAGTTCGATGAAGAACAACTATCAGTTCACTTGGAACACTATCAGTTCGATGAAGAACGACTATCAGTTCACTGGGAACAATATCAGTTCAATGAAGAACGACTATCAATTCACTTGGAACAATATCAGTTCAATAAAGAACGACTATCAGTTCACTTGGAACACTATCAGTTCAATGAAGAACGACTATCAGTTCACTTGAACACTATCAGTTCAATGAAGAACGACTATCAGTTCACTTTGAACACTATCAGTTTGGTTGGAACACTATCAGTTCGATGAAGAACAACTATCAGTTCACTTGGAATACTATCAGTTCGATGAAGAACGACTATCAGTTCACTTTGAACACTATCAGTTCAATGAAGAACGACTATCAATTCGTTTAGAACACTATCAGTTCAATGAAGAACGACTATCAATTCGTTTAGAACGACTATCAGTTCGCTTGGAACGACTATCAGTTCGCTTGGAACACTATCAATTCAGTGAAGAACAAGGACCATTATAGAGAGTTGGATTGCTTCTATGAATGGTTTCAGGATTATCCCCTTATCCTAAACGGGGAATGAAAATTAGATGACCTGGCGATCGAAATTGAGAATTTTGGTGATTTTAAAATTGGGAATTGGGTGACCCAGAGGTCGAAATTGAAGAATTGGATGACCCGAGGGTCGAAATTGAAGAATTATGGAAAATGATTCAGGTTTATCCCTTAACCTGAAGGGGGAATGGAATTGGGTGCATAGTCAATGCAAATGCGATGCACATGCACATGAAATGCAAATGAAGTGCAAATGAATGCAAATGAGTGCATATATATGCAAAATGAGAGAATGGTTTATCCTGCCTGCATATAGGATGTTTTGAGGTAAAAATAAATTTTCCAAAAAAAATGCCCCAATGTAACTAGGGAGAAAGTTTTGAATAGAAGAAGGACAATTGATGAATAAGGCGACAAGTTTCTTGACTGATAGATGTCCTCAAGATCATTCCTCACAAGAGAGACATTATGAAAAGGAAGAGGAAGTAAATAAGACGACACCAAGCTATTGAAAAAAATTTGATGACTTTATTGATGCTTTAAAATCAAGGAAAGAGAATGGGATTACATTATTCTTTTGAAAAAGCAAGATGGGAAATGGGAAATTGTTGGCATTGTCATCTTCTTGAATGATTGTGAGAAAATCTTAGTCAAGATGACTAGTCCTCCTTTTCATCTTCAACGAGGAGCTTCTTGTCAATGCAGTCTTGAACAATGTTTTTAAGGACGAAGCAGTTTTCTGTATCGTGCCCTACTGCTCGATGAAACTTGCAAAACTGTTCTTTGAATCTGCCCATAATTGTTGGAGGATCAGCGGCTTTAGGCAACCGGACAAGGTCTTTCTCAAGCATATACTCGAGGATACTCTCGAGTGTCTGATCCAGAGGGGTGAATTCTCGATCAGTTCTTCAGTCTTTGCGCTTTGATTTTCCCTGATCTTTCTTTTGATGCTGAGGGCTGGATTGAAGAGGTTTATCACTGTTGATGTCCTTTCCTTTTTGCTTTTTGATTTTCTCCAAACTATGATCATTCTTGTTGCCTTTGCTATTATTGAAAGATTTAGCCGCAAAAGTGAAGTGAGCCTTCTGCTTTTGTTCACCTTGAGGGTTGTTCTTGGAAAATGTGAAGCCTTCATATACTCCATTCTCCACGCTCAGCTCGAGCCATTCTGCTCGCTCAATGAGTTCAATGAAAGATTTGGAGGGTGATGTAGAGATTAATCCTCTTAATGGTTGCGAAAAATTATTGAGGATCAATGATAAAGCATGTCTTTCTGATATAGGATCCCTCATTTTGTTGCAGGTCTCTCTCCATCTGTGAATAAAGTCCCTTGCCTTTTCATTTTCATTCTGCCTTAGATTGCAGAGATGGCTCAATGTTGGGAGCGATTCAGTATTGAACAAGAATCGTTCAACGAACAAATTCACGACTTTGTCGAACTCTTTCAGTTCTATAGGATTGACATGTTTCGAGTACCATTTGGCCGCGACTCCTTCCAGGCTGCGGGGAAAGCATAAGAACAATGCTCTGTTGTCTCTCTTGAACCTAGAGCATTCAGCGAAGAACATGGCAAGATGGGCTTTTGGGTCGCCAGAACCATCGAACTTGATGAATTTTCAGGGAAGATTCTTCAGATCATCATCCCCTTCTAAACCGTCATAGAAGTCCTCGCTGGTGAAGACTTTCTTGCCCTTGTCGCGGGCTTGCAGATCCTTGACCACTCTGGCCATTTCCCTGAATTGTGCTTGCAGGGGCTCTTCTGCGACCTGACTTTTTGATTTGTGACTCCTCCTTTGGCCACATTTCTGAAATGCCGGAGGCACCTCATATTCTTCATCGGTATCATCTTCGTCTGAAGTATCTTGAACATTCTCCTCAGAGGACTTGGTTGACCTCTTGGCCACACGATCTCTAATTCTCTGACTGAATGGATTTTTGTCTGAGCTGGTGCCAGCCTGCTCACTCATCATCCTCTTCATCATTTTCTGAAACATCGCATACATCTGAGGGTCGATACCGTCATCTTCTGGCTGCTCTTGGTCTTTGTCTGACCTTGGCGAATTCATCTCTCCTTCTGATGTTGATGAGTAGCTGATACGCTGAATTGGTGCGGTCTTCTTCCCTGACCTTGTCTGAACCATCAAATGTTGCGAAGGCTCTCTGCAGGATAAAGTCTTGATTAGACTTTGAGGAAATTTTTGGATTGGGAAGAAAATTATATGGTGGACAATTGGAAGAATATTCCATTACTAGGGATGGAGTCGTCGTTGGAGTCACGACAATTATGTTGTCATTCTTTGTAAGAGAAATGAACAACGGAAAATGTGCTTTGTTACCTAGGCGAGGTCGTCAACCACGAGGAAAACACCATTTTTGAAGGAAAGAAATATCTCTTGGAAAAACAATCCGCAAACAGATTTAGAATAAGGAGAAGGCAAGTGGGTAAACAATTTCCGCCACAATAATCAAGGTATGCACGAGGAAAATAAGATGAAGAATTTTGCAAATAGATAAAAGGATTGAAATCCAATGAGAGAAAACATATGATTTTGAAAAATTGCAGGCAGGATAAAAATGCAGCTGGAAATTCGAGATCCAGTAGAACGGAAGAGTGAAAAATCACCTGGAGTTTTGAAAGAAATTGGGAAAATCATCCAGGGTTTGAGAAAATAAAGGAAAAGATGAGAATATGGATATTTGGAAAGATATTTTTGGAAAAAATATGAGAGAAATAAAAGTAGCATACAAACTCACATCCTGCATAAACATTTATGCACATTCAGCACTCCCTAAGAAGCTGACTCTAGATGCATCATTTTGAAAACAGCTGTAGGACCTTAATCCTAACTCTAAGTTCAGATCATCTTTGTCCAATCCAGTTATGCCGATATACCCGAATCGAAATCCGAGGTACGTGACATAGAATTTCCACTCCGGTTCTAAGGTAAGGTTTTCCAACATCCTTGAGCGCCTACCGATATACTTCGGACTGTGGCCCGCGGTACGTAGTAGGGGGTGTTAACCCAAATAGGTGGCCCAGTTGTGAGGCTCTGTCCCGAACTAAGGTTCTGGAAGAAAGCCCAGCAACGTGAAGACCGGGTAAAGATAGGTAATGGAGGTTTTGAAAAAATGATCACATGCAAGAAATAGAGGGCTCTAAGTCCTAGAGAGATAGATTTTGAAAATCTTTGAAGAAGCATACATTGTTTGTATTCAGATCCTAAATTGAGGAGAGTTGTATTTAGACCTAAGTCTATGTGAGCATGAAAATTTCTCCTCAATCTGGTCCTACCAAACCATGCCTAGTCTACATGCAGTCAATGTCAGCTAGGTCAGAATCTAAGCTCCTAGGTTCGCATGATATCAAAAGTAGAAGAGTTGACATTTTGTGAACATAATTTCAATAATTGAACTAAGTCAAGCACTACTTTGACCAGACGAGGACAGGTCCCATCACGGTCGCCAAACCTGTTATCGTCGCGAAATTTTTCCCCCGTCTTCCCTTCCTTGCGGAAGAGAAAGGAAAGAGGAAAACGCTTTCGTGATTCAAACTTGACCGGATTTTGGAAAATGTTTTTGAAATACTCGCCTCCGTTTTGAAAATTGCGGGAAAATCCATGGGATGGGGCTCGACCTGTCGGTACGAGGTTCGACCGTTCCTGCCGCCTTTAACAGGGGTAATCGAACCAAGGACCAAAATCGTGCTTGACTTAGTTAAATTATCAAAGTTATGTTCTATCCTAAATGCACAGAGAATTCAGGCATGTGCTATGAGATTTTGGAAAATGCTGCTTGGGAAAAACATGATGTATGCTTGGAAAATATTTGGAGTTGAAAGATATTTCTCAGGAAAAAGCGGAAAGTCAATTTCTCAGGAAACTCAGATGAAAAAGGGTTTTTGAAATCACGGGAAAGTTCATAAAGATGTGAGAAAATCAGGAATAGTTAAAAATCCTGGGAAAATGGAAGTGATTCTTGAAAAAAAGGTGAACCTTTGAAAAGGGAAATACTTCTTAGGAAAACTTGGACTTTGAGAGTTTTCTTAGGAAAATAATGGAAAATTTATAGGAAAACTCATTGGGGAAGGAAATTCAAAACTTGGGGAATCGAAGTCCTGGGAATTTTACCTTTTGAAATACTTGGAAATCGATTTTGGATCTTGGAGAAAAATTGGAAACTTCTTTTGGAAATCTTAAGGAAATAACATTTTCCAGGGAAAATCGAGGGAAAGCTTTGATTTTGGAAATCCAACTTAGAAGTTTCTTGAGAGACTGGTTTTCATGGAAAACTGTGAAAACTTGACTTTGGGAAAACCGATTTTGGAAAATACTCAGAGTTTCTTGAGAAATCGATTTTCTTGAGAATGAAACTTTCTTGGGAAAATCACGAGAAAACCAATGATTTCGTGATGCAAATGACATGAGTGAATGAATGCACTTTGAAAAGATTTTCTAAGAGATTTGTTGGAAAAATGTGCATTAAGTCAAGATAAATCCTTCACATATTCTGACTATGGCCATGAATATGTTCAGAATTTAGTTGATTTGATGCACATGATTTTGAAAACTTTGGAAATATGATGTGCATTTTAAGATAGCCTAAGAGTGTAGGCCCAATGTGACTAGTAGAAAGATGACGGATCTGGGTCTCGTCCATATTACGACTAGGGCCGTAAATATGGATCCCACCGAGTCCATCAACTCCCTAAGAGTTGGTGCACGTGCCATTCGTGAACATCCATAGTGCTTTTGAAATAAAATGCGTGAATCACATAAGCAGGATATTACATAAATTCAAACTATATGATATGCATCCTAGTATAAGCAGGAAATTAACTCTCTTATTCCAAAATTTACATTATTACATCACTAAATAAAGGAAATAAAAGAAATTTGCATACTTCATCTCCTTCTTTTGAATGTCCCTGCCAAACTTGAAATAAGGTTAGCTCAAATATGTGGGGTTTTCCGAAATTTTCCAATAATATTATGAAATTATTGGATTTAATTGGATATAAACCCTATGATCATGCTTCCTTGATATTTGAAATGATGTAAATGCTAGAAATTCAGTAGAAAACAATTTGAAATTCGGAATTGAGGTTAAAATGACCAAAATACCCCTAAAATTAAAGTTACACCTTTAAAATCAGAGTTTTTTGAAGGAAAACTTAGTAAAATTGGGATTTCGAAATTCAAATTGAATTCAATGATGATGAAATGCAGTATGACATTCTGCTAAACACATTAGGACTATAAAATCAGAATTTGGCATTTTGCAATTTACTCAAAATAACAAATTTCGCTTGTTTTTTACTTGGATCCGGGTCCTGCGGGACCCTGTTTTGGTATTGTGGCTAATCCGAACCTCAAATGGATTCCAAATTGCACCAAATTCGGTATGAAGCATCTACTTACTTTGATAAACAACCTAGAATGCTAAAAATCATGAAATGATATGATTTAAATGCTAAAATTTAAAGAAAGTCCTAAAATGGTGGATTTTGCCTATGGATCCGAACCAAATGCAATGCCTAATATGATAATGCAAGATTTACACCATGGAAACTTCCGATATTTTGCAGACTGTTAAAAGAGCCAAAATGAAACATTTTTGGTTTTTACAGCCTCGGGATTTGAGCCATGGTGAGTTCAGAAACAGGGATTTAGTTCTGATAGAGGTAAAAATCACACTAATCTGATGTAAAATGCTAAAACAATATAAAACAGCCATGGAAATTTATGAAATTAATCAGAGTTATGCAAGACACCTACATGAACAACTTTCATGTTTATGATTTTGGCATGTGATCAACGGAAACACATATAAAAATATAACTATTTCTGCCTAAACTAACAGAACAGACAAATGTAGCAAAACAAGGGACTGACAAGAAAAATCCGAAGCAGGGGTCAACACTGTTCTAAAAAATAAGTCTTTCAGATGAAAATAGAGGACATCTCGTACACCACTTTCACTTTTTACAGTTTCGGATATGGAGCAATACACAAAGAGAAACCATAGCCCTAAGTCGATCCAAGATCTCAGAGGCCCAAATTAGGCTCTGACACGCGTCCCAAACTCTCGGATTTTTGTCAGATATAAAAAAAAAATCATAAAAATATGAAAAAATCATATTAAAAACCAGACATTCTCTTGAGTTCAGAACATTTTTCGGATCGAAAATGGGATCTCCCATGAGGTATATCTCTATTTTACAAGTCGGCAAATGATTTTCAAAACGCATCCTGGGTAAAAAAAACCCGACTTGCCATTTTGAATGTTTACCGCAGTAAACAAATTCAAATGCCTCCGAATTTTTGGCAAAATTTCAGGAACACCTAAGGGCGCATTCCGTGATGTTTTTGGGATTTTTAATAAAAAATAAATGCATAAAATGACGTGTGGACTGACTGGCAAAAACAGAGACCTACTGAAAATAAGAAGAATTAAAATAAATGCTAAATTAATCCTAATTAATTCATGAAATGTGCTAAATGAATGAAATAAAATGCAAATTAAATCTAGCTAACTACATGCATGTTAAAAATCATCAAGGAAGCATAATGAAACATTTTTATGTATGTCGTTTTATGAGAATAGCTCAATCCATCCCTCGGATGAGCTCTTTCTTCAAACGACTTCTGATTCGAATTATGGAATCCAATCAATGGGAAAAGAAGTGCACCTTGTTTCGTTACGCAGCGTAGGAGCTCTTGAAAGGGGCGCTATCACGAGCTTCCTTCGTCCTTCGCTCCGAGCTTCGGATGGTCCACCAAAATCGAGCTATGTTTGAATCGGATTGGCCACGGCACGAACTTTACTCCACCTTCTTCAATGTGCCAAAGGGGGCATGATTTCCACAGTTCAAAATCCGATTTTAGGAAGGCTAGGTCGGATTTTCCAAGTTCACAAGAGCTAAAAAAAATGATCCCCTCAGGCTGGGCGTGAACCCTTGTTTTTATAAATTTTCTGAAAAAATTTGAAATTCAAACAGGCTCGATCTGAGCCCTCCATGTGGCGCCATCTCAGGGGGTGCCATCTGAGGGGTTTGAAATTCGAATTTGTCTTTTGCAGGGAGCCCTCAGGTGGCGCCACCTCAAAATGTGTTTTAATTTTTGAGAAAAATAAAAAAAAAATGGAAATTGTGTGGGTGAGACACCTCAGCAGGGGGAATTTGGAAATTTTCAAAAGTTTGCTTGATTCTCTCTGCAGGGAACTCCCAGAAGGCGCCACCTCAGAGGGTGCTCTCTTGGAATTTGAAATTCAAATTCACTTTTTGTAGGGAGTCCTTAGGTGGCGCCACCTCATGGTGGGCTACCTTTATTAAAAATAAAATAAAAAATAAAAAATGGAGCCAAGTGGAGTCCTGGAATGGCGCCACCTCAAAAGGTGTTTGACATATGTCAGAAGGTCAGAGCAGTGGGCTCAGAAGGCGCCACCTCAGAGGAATTTGAATTTTGCTTTTTCTGGTGAAAGGAGATCTGGACATGTGGCAGTCCAGGATGGTTCCAAGTGTCAGCCTGCTGGAGAGGCTTTCTCAAATGGCGCCACCTCAGAGGAGAATTCAAATTTCAAATGGAGGTTGGCCCTGGAGGAATGGAGGATGGACATGTGGCGCCACCTCAGGGTGGCTCCTACAATGCCATGTGGCAAGAGGGAGGAAAAAGAGGGCAGTGACATGTGTCTCCTACTTTTCTGAAAAAAGTAGGGAGAGGACATGTGTCCTCTACTTTTTCTGAAAGAGTGAGAAGGAGACATGTGTCACCTTCTTTTTCTGAAAGAAGCAGAAGATGACACGTGGCAGAGGGGAGAGAAGGTGGGCCAAGCCATGTGGCGCCATCTCAGACAAGATGGAAAAGGTAGGAGTTCAGGATCTGCGCCACCTATGAGGAGGTTTGAATGTTTGAATTCTAGTTTTCTGAAGAAAGCAGAAAACGACACATGGCACTTGCTTTTTCTGAGGAAATGAGAGCTTGCCACGTGTCCTCTGCAGGAGACACACTCCAGATGGCGCCACCTCAGAGGAGACAAGCTTACTTTTTCTGGATGAGTCTAGGAGTGACATGTGTCTCCTACTTTTCTGAGAAAAGTAGGGAGAGACATGTGTCAGGCTACTTTTCTAGAAGGAGGGAGAGGTTGACACGTGTCCCCTGCAGGAGACACACTTCAAGTGGAGCCACCTCAGAGGAGACAAGCTCCACTTTTCTAGACAGGACAACCTATGACACTTGGCATCTCTTGGTAGTCTTGGAATGACACATGGCGCAGGATGGATAGGGTGACATATGGCAGATAATTGGGATGACATGTGGCGGCTTCTGAAGGTAGCCCCACACTGACACGTGGCATGGAAATGGGAGGAGAGAGAAATGACAAGTGGCACCAATCCAGGGGACAAGGCTCCTATATTTTTGGGTTTTTTCAAAATTCAAATTTTTCAAAAGAAAAGCTTGTGTGACACCACCTCAATGTGGGTCCCACATTGCTTCTTTATTGACATAAGGACAAGACAGTAAAACCTCTTTTTGGAATTTTCATAAAAATTTGGACTAATGGGCAAAACAGAAATTTTGAAAAGAGTTGGCCCCTGTAGGGCGATTTTGTAAAAGGAAGATATTTGAAATTGTTTGACAAAAGGGCAAAGTCTGAGTTGAAATTTATCCAGATTGTTTTCCTGAGGAAATATTTTGAAATTCAGAGCCCTGGGGGTAAAATGGGAAGAATTGATAATTTTGAAGACCCAGGGTTTTGAAATCAATTTTGAAAATAGTTAAAATTCGAATCTGGATTGGAAATTTTGAAATCAAGAGTTCTGGACCTCAAAATGACATGTCGTGCAGTGCAGTGATATGAGATGCTCATGCAATGATATGCAATGTCATGTCTTATGCAATATAATCTTGAACCAAGACTTGGAGATGCCTGTCTCCTGTCAGGAATAAAATTTTGAACATCTGAGCTAAAATAGGGAGACTTGGAGAGTTCCAGATGAAATTTGGACTTTTGCAAGGTCCGGGCTCAGAAAATGACCGTTTTGCCCTCCAGCGATTTCAGAGGCTGGATGTTGATGCTTGGTGAAAATGTCGGGGAGGTGAGTGAAAATTTGGGGTGTTTACAGCATTGCATATGCATTCTAACATATGTTTCTTCATTAGCATAATAGATTGTATATGCATTTCCATATCTATCGCCTCATTAGTATAATCCATTACATATGCATTTTCATATAAATTTTCTTCATTAGCCTAGGCATGACCATATGCATGTGGGTTTTTAACATAGTATTTTCCATTTTTCTTCTATATTTTCATTTTGCTAACTCAGTCTTTGCAGAAAAGATGTGAAAATGTTGATTTCCTTTCTAAATTAGGAATTTTTATGTCAATTTCAATTCAAGACTGTAATAATTAGATGTTAATGAGAATTTTTATCTTTTCATCTTAGAATAGAATGTATGAGCATATAATTGTCATAATTTCTTATTTTATTTTTACTTTTATTTCAAAAATCCACAATGGTGAAACATGAATGGCATAGGAGGTAAATAATTTTAAGTAAATGATTCACATTTATGGCTATAGTCAAAATGTGAACAATACTTAAGATTTTTATCTTTTATGGAATAACATTTGATTTTCATCATATTTTTCTGAAATATTCTTTTCTTCCTTTATCAGAATTTAATATGTGAATTAACTTAAGCTATATTTGTGGTCATAGTCATGGATATATTAAAAGTTAATTTCATTTTAAATCATATAAAGGCATAAAATTTTATTTTATTCTTTATTAGAATTTAAATAAAGATTATATTATAATATATTTGTAACCATAGCCATGAATGTATTATGATTTAATCTTATTTCAATTCCATTAAAGAATAAAATATGCTTTTAAATTACAATCTTTAAATAAAATTCACCGCATTCACCATTTAGGATAGAATTGCATTCCTTTTCCAATTATTTCAAATCATCTTCAAGTGATTTTTGAAATAAACTTTCAAAAACACAGTTTCCATTTCCAAATCCAAAATCATTTTCAACTTTCATTTATAAATTCAGATTTACTCTTTTTCTCTCAAATCCATTCAGTTTTAAATTTCCAATTTTCAATTCTCATTTATGAATTTCATATTTTAAATTCCAAATTTCATTCAAATTCTTTGTTTCTATTTCAAAATTTTGAATTCTATTTTAAAACCCTGAGTTTTAATCTTTATTTCAATTCTAAGTTAGGGTTTTGAAATTCACTTTGAAATTCAAAAATCAAATTTTGAGATTGACCCTGAGTTTCTAAATCGATTTTTCAAATTCAGTCTTGATTTTAAGACAAATTTCCAAATCAATTCCAGATTTCCAAATTCAATTCTGATTTCATACACCAAGTCAAGTTTTAAAATCAATTCAATTTTCCAATTTCAAAGTTTAAATTTCAAATTCAATTCTGATTCCAAATTCCAAATCCAATTTCAAATCCTAATTCTAATTTTGGAATCCAATTTCAAAGTTTATTTTCAAGATTCCAAATTTTCAATCTCTAAATTCATTCTTATGTTCCAGTTCCAACCTCAATTTCATGTTCTAACTTTAATTTCAAGTTTCAATTTCTAAATTCAATTTCAGATCCCAATTTGAATCCAATTTCCATTTCATTTTAAAATTACAACTCCCAAATTCAATTTTTAAATTCAAAATTCAAAGTCAGATTTCAATTAGATTTCAATTCTAAATCTCAATTTCAAATTTATCAATTTCAAAGTTTATTTTAAAGTTGTAAATTTCTAATTTATAAAATTCATTCTTTAAATTTCTATTTCGATTTCAATTTCCAAATTCATTTTCAATTTCAAAATTAAACTTCATTTCCAAAATCAATTCAAAATTCTGATTTGAATCTCCAATCCAATTCAATTCTGATTTCAAAATATCAAATCGAATTTCAAAGTCAATTTCAGATTCCAATTTGAATCCAATTTCCATTCAAACTTCAAACTCCAGATTTTGATTAAACTCCAATTCCAAATCTCAAATTTCAAATCTTCCAATTTCAAAATTTGACCTTTTCCAAACTTCATTCTTTTCCAAATTCTATTTTTCAAATCTTCCTTTTTAATTCAAAGTTTCAATTTCAGAAATTCTAAAAAATCCAAATTCTATTTCAAACTTTGATTTCAGTTGCAATCTCAACTTCCAAGTTTCAAATTTTCTTCAAACTCCAAGTTCAGATTCAAATTTCAGTCTTTTCAAATCAAGTTCAACTTTTGAACCACTTCTTCAAGGATATTTTCAAACTTATTTCAAAATCACTTGAAAAAATTCAAAATTTCTGAAACATTTCCCAAAAGCATACATCTTTGCATTTTCATAAGCACAAGCACAATTCAATGTGCATTTAGGATTTTAAGAATAATCACTTAGACAAATTTAGGTAAAGCAAGAGGCATTGATTCGATCCTTGGTTTAATTACTCTTGGTAACAGCGCCAAGAACGGTTGAACCTTGTACCGATAAGTGAATCCCGTCTCTCTATTTTTCCCATAAATTTTCAAAAAATTGGAGGCGAGTTAATCTTTTCAAAATAAATCTTTTTCAAACAAAGGTCAAGTGAGACCTTGCAAAAGAATTTCTTTTCTTTTTTTATTTCTCTTCTCTCTTCTTTCTTTCTTTTTCCCCTTCAAAAGGGAGAAAAGCTGAAAGGAAAAGGAGAAGAAAAGAAAAGAAAAGAGAAAATTTTTGCAACGATCACAACTCCGGAAAAGGTCCAGTCAACTGATTCTCACTTAGGTCAACAAATTCCATATTGTTTCCCTATTTTACAGTAACAGATAAATTTCCAGTGAATTGGTTATTTGATAGATCGAGCATGATGCAGATTCCTGTGAGCAGTGGAAGCTCACCAGAAATGGAATTTGATGGCAGGTTAATAACCTACAGTGCGGTTGAGGTAATTATGTTGATCGGACCTAACGGATTGTTGCCATTTAGATCCAGTTCGGTCAGTCCCAAAGAATCACCTCTCAGAAGCTCACTTGGTACAAATCCATAGAAACAATTGTTGCTATGTCTCAGAACCTCAAGAGCATATGCAAATTGAAATGCTGAAAGCTTTTCTGAGAGATGATTATCACTGAGATCCAAAACCTTTAATTCTCTCATAAGTAGTAAATTGCCTGGCTTAATTAGTGAGCCAGGAATGAGGAAACTCATCAATTATTTCTGGCAAGTGTTGAAGAGGAAGATGCATTGAATAGAAATGATGCAGTGAGTGATGGTGATGCAACATTGCTAGATGCTATATAATGCTGAATGTTGGATGCAACAGAGACATTAACGAGAGGAAACATATTTGAGATACAGGAAACATGCATGTGTGAGTGAAAATGGAATCAATTAGATGATAATGCTCAAACGATATAGATGTTGTATTGATGCAGGATGATAGTAATCAGATGCCAAGCATGACATAAAACATAGCAGATGCAGGTTGATGCTCTGCAACAAGACATGTTGCAGCAATGCATAGGAAATCAGAGGATGCTGATACACAATTACAGGAAAATGTTGTGTGGTGAATCAAATGCAGATGAAGTGTGAATGAAGATGCAAAATAGAAGAGGGAATACAATGCACAGGTGATGTTGCAAATCCGATAGGGTTGAGGCTTGATGATGCAGAGATGGGATGGATGACAGAGAGCAGAGGAATGCTAATGCACAAATGTTGAAGATGACAATACAAGGGCACACAATGAAATGAGGGAATCAAGCATGTAGGTGAACGAATACAATAATTGCAGAATCAGAAATATAGGAATGCAATAAAGCACAGGTAAATCAAATAAAAATGTTGGATTTCACAGCAATTTAAATGTAAATAACTTCAAGGCAAATCAGATCAGATGATCTTTTCACTGCAAATCCGAGCAGAAGATTTATGATAGAGTAAAGCAGATGTTCAAATCTGCTTTCATGGCAGATCAAAGCATCTCTGATTCTACGGTAAATCAAAAGAAGCATTCATGGTGAAGTTGCTTTTCATGGGAGCAACTTCAGGACAAATTCGGCTTCCGAAAAGGAATTCGGCAAAATAAGTTCACAGTGAAATCAATAAGAGATTTCACAGCAAAGATGAGCAGAGTAGAAGATCAAATCCGATGCTGGATCAGATCTGATCGTATGCAAATGCAATGCCAAAATAAATTGGATGTGATTACTATAAAATGTAGAGAAGAGGAAATGCAACACGCAGAAGCTATTGATGAGGTGAAATGCAATAACAATACATGATCGATGAAAAAAGAAATAAAATGAAAGGATGATGCGACAGATACATAAAATGATGATGGAATGATGTTTTGCAGATGAAACCAGATGATGCTGAAACACAAAACATGAACTGATGGTGAAAATGCAAGGCACCACTAGAGACTGATATACGATGCAGATAAGGATGCAAATCACATCAACCGATGCAATGGATTTACAATAGAAAATACTGATGCGATGCAAATTTTTCTAAATCGTGGATGTATATGATGAACATATTTATATGATGCAGTATTGAATCAAGGAAAAGAAATATTTGTAATAAGATGTAACAAATGAAACAGAAATTGATATGTGTAAATTATGATGAAATCAAAAGAGCATTAAAAACACAAATCCATAGAAGAGAAAAGAGGAGAAAATGAGCTTCTTACCTGATTAACAGGAGCAGATCAGGGAAGGGAAGGCTGGCTTCTTGATGTTATCCATTGAGGAGGACAGATCCAAAGCTTTCGTTTAAGAAGAAAGAAGGAGAAGGCAAGAGGAAGAAGGAAGGAAAAGAAGAAAGTGGGAAGAGAGATCAGAAGGGAGGAGGGAAAGAGAGAAAGGAGAGGAGCTCGATTTTTCTGTTCCTCGTTTCAAAAGATTGAATCCCCCTTTTCCCTTTCCTTTACATGAATTTATAAAGGAGAGGGTGGTTATGTCATTTTTTAAAATGCCCCTTTTGGATTTTTAAAATTTTAAAAAGAAGGCTTTAGTTGCAAAAATTTTCAAAAACTCTTTCTTATTTAACCTAAAGTCGCTTTCTAAAATTAGGCATTTTTTTATTTTTCAAAATTAATCCAAAAAAATGTTATAAGGAATACAGGTGACTTAAGAGGTGGGTCCTAGGGTTAGAAAAAGTAATTTTGGAAAAATTGGGGTGTTTATAAAAAACTAGACCAATTTGGTTTTAAGAAAAGAAAATTCGAGTTGGAACTCGAATCCCAAAGAAAAATTAAACCAATTCAGGTTTTAAGGAAAGAAAATTTGAGTCAGAACTCGAATCCTAAGGGAAAAGTAAACCAATTCAGGTTTTAAGGAAAGAAAATTCGAGTCGAAACTCGAATCCCAAATAAAAAACTAAACCAATTAGGATTTAAAGGAAAGAAAATTTGAGTTGAAACTCGAATCTCAAACAAAAATTAAACCAATTCTGATTTAAAGGAAAGAAAATTTGAGTCAAAACTCAAATTCCAAAGGAAAATTAAACCGATTCAGATTCAAAGAAAAGAAAATTTAAGTCAGAACTCAAATCCTAAAGAAAAATAAAAAATTCATATTTGAAGGAAAGAAAATTCGAGTCAGAACTTGAATCCCAAAGAAAAATTAGACCAATTAGGATTTAAAGAAAAGAAAATTCGAGTCAAAACTCGAATCCTAAAGGAAAATTAAACCAATTCTAATTTAAAGGAAAGAAAATTCGAGTCAAAACTCGAATCCCAAAGGAAAATTAGACCAATTAGGGTTTAATATGTTTATTTATTTATGTGCAATAATATGTTTATTTATGTGTTTGTGTACTTACATTTCAATAAGTGAAAATGTTTTAACTATTGAATATGTGCATATGTACTAGCAACCATATTAGCCTCCACCAACTCGCGTGCACTGATTCTTCTGGCACAAAGCACACTTGTGGTTTCTAGCATTGACAGAGTCCCATGAGGATTTGTTGGATTAGGTGCGTTTTCGAAAATTCTTGGAGATCACCCATTGAAACATCGGCCACAATCTCGTAGATTCAATTGTGCGGTTTTTTAGTCTGTCTTCAAACACGTTCATCTTCAGAGACATTAAAAAGACAATTACATTGGAGGACATGACACGAATCACCAGATTGATGGGAATCTAGTGACTGGACATTGTTGGAGATCAATTAAGGATTTGGGTAGTGTTCTCATAGATGTAGATAATGAAGCATGAGACGGTGTTGGGGTCAACTTATCATGGTTAAAGAACTATTATGACCCCACATTAATAAAAAAAATTGGTGAAAAGCTGGTGTCGACTTTTAAAGAGAAGAGAGAAAAAAATCTACAGAATATCATCAAAGCATTTTTGCTCTACTTTTTTTATGCATGCTTATTCACCGACTTGGGTGAGAAGGTGATACATGGATCGTACTCGGAATTGTTGCAATCATTGACCTTATATATATATATATATATATATATATATATATATATATATATATATATATATATATATATATATATATATATATATATATATATATATATATATATATATATAATGCAATCATGTGTTTATTTCTGTGTTAGTGTACTTACATTTCAATCAATGGAAATGTTTTAACTACTAAATATGTGTATGTGTACTTAGGGTCACATTAGCCTCCACCAACCTGTGTGACTGATTCTTCTGGCACAAAGCACACTTGTGGTTTCTAGCATTGACGGAGATGCATAAGGATTTGTTGGATCATATGTGTTTTTGAAATTTCTTGGAGATCACCCTATGGAACATCGACCACAATCTCATATATTCAATTACGCAGTTTTGGAGTCTGTCTTCAAACAAATTCATCTTCAGAGACATTGAGATGATAATTACATTGGAGGACGTGACATGAATCACCTGATTGAAGTGTCATGGGAAGCTAGTGACTGCACGTTACTGGGGTCATTTAAGGATTTGAGTCATGTTCTCATAGATGCCGATAATGAGGCATGGGATGGTGTTGGGGTCAAGTTATCACGATTAAAGAACCATTATGACCCCACATTGACAAAAGAATTCTAGTAGAAAGTTGGTGTTGACTTTTGGAGAGAAGGGCAGAAAGAATCTGGAGAATCTCAGTAAAGTATTTTTGCTCTACTTTTTTTATGCATGATTATTCATCGACTTTGGTGGGAAGACGATCCATGAAACATACTTGTAATTGTTGCAACCATTGACCTTTTATGTATATATATGTAGTCATGTGTTTTTCTTTTATGTTTGTGTACTTACATTTTAATCAGTGAAAATGTTTTAACTACTGAATATATGCATGTGTATTTGCAACCACATTAGCCTCCACCAACCCGCGTGCACTAATTCTTCTGGCACAAATCACACTTATGGTTTTTAAAACTTAGAGTCCCATAAGGATTTGTTGGATCAGATGTGTTTCCTAAAATTCTTGAAGATCACCCTATGGATAGTTACAGTCTCGTAGATTCAATTGTGCAATTTTGGAGTACATCTTCAAACACATTCATCTTTAAAGACATGAAGATGACAATTACATCGGACGACGCGATACAAACCACCAGATTGAAGTGGCATGAGAAGCTAATGATTGGATGTTGCTGGGGTCATTCAAGGACTTGGGTCGTGTTCTCATAGATATAGATGATGAGGCAAGGGATGATGTTGGGGTCAAGTTTTCATGGTTAAAGAACCATTATGACAACAAAATTTGGTGAAAAGCTGGTGCCGACTTTTGGAGAGAAGGGCAGAAAGAATATGAAAGCATTTTTTGGTCTACTTTTTTTATGCATGCTTATTAATCGACTCGGGTGGAAAGATGATCCATAGATATGGAATTGTTGAAACCATTGACTTTATATATATATATATATATATATATGCAATCATATGTTTATTTCTGTTTTTTGTACTTACATTTCAATCAATGAAAATGTTTTTGGATTGAAAATCTGAACCTGAATCCCATTAGCTTCTCAAGTCCAAATCTGCTTGAATTTCCAAACCTGGATTCATCTGGCTTCTCAAGTCCGAGTCTGGTTGAATATCCGAACCTGCATTTTTACAGTTTTTAGGATTTAAATTTGGGGCTCGTTCATGATTTGGGTTTTGCTTCAATGTTAGGGTTTGTTTGGGCATGCCAACATACTGACATGCATGGAAAAAAGAAAAAAAAGGGGTCAGAAGTCCTGTCCCATCCGAACCGGTTGAAGAGTCACTTTTTCGATCAATTGTCAAACAAAAATAAGTAAGTTCTCCAACAACTTTAGCTTAGTTCAAAATCCAAAATCCAAAATCCAAAATCCAAAATCCAAAATCCAAAATCCGAAGTCAAGTCAGGTTAGGTTTGACATCGCTCACACGGACAAGAGTATAGGAAAAGAAGGCGAAAAACCATTCCTTCGACTAATTCATATATCGTGGGAAAGAGAATATAAAAGGACAGAAAATTTAGGGCTCGATCGCAACGAATCCGTTGCGAAATAAATCACTCGCTCTCCTTTCCTACACTCCCTCATTGAATTCCTCTATTAACTACCGCAATTTCCTTCAAATTTCTTAGAATTTTCCTCCCTCTCCCTCTCTCTTTCCCTCTAGGGTTTTGATTCTCTTGTTCGTCTGCAATTTGTAGAGCTCTTCTTCTTCTTCTTCTCTCTCTGTGTTCATCATATATAGGGCTACATTGATCGGTCGCCAGGGGTTGCATGATAGTGCACGAGGGGCACTCTGCGGATTAAGATAGGAGAATGGAGGTAGTATTGGGGGGCCTGATTTAGAGGATGGAGTGGATTGGGATTAACGGCGGAGGCGATGAGTCTTCATCCAGAGAGTATCACTTTCAAGTTCTTAAGGCGATAGAGGCGGCATACTTGAAGATCCAGACACACGTCTTCTTCTTCTTCTTCTCTACATGCTTCGATATGCTTCGTATCTTTTGTTCTTTATGTTTTATCCAAGAATTTTGTCTGTTTATTTATTTGGAGTTTGATTGTCTTGTTTCTTGTCTACACTCTTGATTATTTGTTGTTTTGCTAGGATTATAATCTTAATTTTTGGGTTCAAATGATACACAAGTCTGTCGTATCTAATTTCTGCTCACCAATGGGAAACACTTGTGAGGTTGTTTTGGTTTTGTGACAGAATTTAATCTGTCGCTAATTCATCGCTAAAATTTAACGACGGATACGTATCCGTCGCTAATGTTCATTGCCAATTTAGTGACGAATTAAATTCCATTAGTCTGAATGATATGCAAGTCTCTGTCGTGTCTACTTTCTGTTGACCAATGGGAAACACTTGTGAGCCTATTTTATACCAAATTTTAGATGCATATCACCGACCACTGTTGTCATTTGAGACTCGTTTTTCGGTGCATATACGATTATTTTGTACCAAGTTAGTTTGCTTAAAGTGCTTATGGTGGGCTTCATGTCAGCCTTGTAAGAAAGATCAACATTTAGAAGCTCGTTTGGATGGAGTATATTCTCTCGTCACAATGCCAAACTAGGATAAGTAAGATTTTGGCATGATCTGCATTGGAAGATTGACAACTGACATCTGGATTAGCGGAGAGGCCTTTGTTGGATTGCATACGTCAATGCAGTTGTCAGCAATGTTTTAAAAGTTATAATTCATGAGGTGGTCCTTAAGTAAGTTTATAAAGAAGGGGAAAACCAAAAGAAGTAAAACTGGGAAGTGTTAAGGAATTCATCAAAATAAGATAGTATATAACATGAACATCAGCATACAGGTGTAAGAAAATTTTTGAAGCTCTTAATATTATAAAGGAAAGAGAAAAATGCATGGAAGATAGCTCACATCATGTGATAGCTAGATTGTAGACTTATATAGTCCTACCTAAGCACTTCTACATTTGAACCCTGCAGGTTTATCATGCAATAAAATAAAAAAGGGGCTTACCAATGGCTTGAAATGGACACATGGGTTCAATGATTATGAAACATTGCTTCTTATTCTTAAGAAAAAAAGGAAGCCTTTCTTCTTATTATATCACAATATTCAGACAATTTGCCATTAACTATTGCACATGGCTGCATTGTCGTAGATGGTGTTAAGAAATCATTTAACATGCATCCATTTGGAATAGGTTTATATGGTATAACACTTGAGTAGAAAAACCTTAATATGAAGGTGTGCAAATGGGAGTGACTCTGCTTCAACTGAGCACTTTTATTTGTCGTTTGAAGTAGTGAAGAACACCAAGTGCCTTAGCATATCTTTTATCAAAATGCCTATTTTATTGGACTGTAACCTCCATGTTGGCAAGGTGGGCCCACCAGGTGTCTCGGAAAAAACCGTTTGGGATCTGACTCACGACTGTACGAGTCAACTCATATGACTCGGCAATTTTTACTTTTTAGGTTTTTTAAAAATAAAATTTATTAAAAAAAATCTACATTTAAAAATATTCAAAAAATAAAATACAAGAAAATAAATAAAATATAATTCACAAGATGTCAAAATGATGGATTGCATATCAAGATATAATGGAAAAAATGTGAAAAACAAATAAGCATGCACACCAGCTATCAAGAAAAAATGGTATGTAGTTAATCCAATTATTTTCTCATAATAGTCCTTGTTTTTTATTTTGAAATGTTTCAATTTCAGCCTATCTAGTTCATCGAGAAAAAGAGTAAACAAACTACTAGACATCTAATAATTCAATTATTCACTACCGATTTACCAGGTTCAACACCGTGATCCATGCAAGGCTACAATTGAGCACCTCTCAAGCATAACATGAGCATACTATCAAAATAAATATAAACCTGAACAACTTGCAGGTTGCAAAGCTGCAACTTCTCTTAAGTCTGTCAATGGTAACTCAACTTAGCACGATAGTTGCTTATGACCTTCCAACCTTCCACTTTCCAACCAGGCTTACAAAAATGAGAGTTATGGAGTTGGAGACTTTGGGAGTATGGGATGAGAACGCAAAGTGGCAAAAAAACTACATTTTATTAAACAAATGATAAGGATATGCACGAGAAGAATTTTGAATTGACATATCATATGATTTTCCTTCTCAAAATAGGTTTCTCAAAGGTAAAAGCTGCAATTTATATGCAGTACCTGAATCGGCTGATTTTTAAACAACTCATCACTCGGTTGAGTTCACCGGGTTCAACTCGAGTGGGAAGAAGAGTTTAGGCTAAAACAAGTTTGTCTAAAACTGTCATCCATTTGGTATCCAACTTGAACCATCATTGAGTCAACGAGTTGACTCGCTGAGTTCACCAACCTTACTTGTTGGGACGTGGGGGCTTCAAGTACATGTAAGGAGCTTGTGGCCTTTAAGTTTGTGAAGGATTAGCATGAAAATGTGACTTTGATAGCATAACTTCATATCTTCCAAACTGCTCGTTAGTTGCAGTGGACTTGTTGCCTTCTATTTTTAGAATAGTGTAGTTGGTGAATGGTACAAGGCAACAAACCATCTTGACTACAAGCCACATTATACTGCCGTGGAATCATATGGATCGTGAGCATAAGCAGGACCAATCAAAGAGTTGAGAGGAAGATTTCGGGTAAGCACACCTGAACATTATCTAAGATTTGAGAATTGGGCTTAGGCATGTTGGAATCAAGAAAGACATAAACTGTTAAAATACATGTAATTCATATATATATATAATTGTCTAAAATACCCGATAGGGGTATTTTAGTCATTTCACAAGTACCCGATAGGGGTACTTGTTTTTCTTATTTTATTTTCCCTTTTATTTTTTGTAAAATATATTTTTCCTTTTTATGTTTTTTGCTCACACAAAAGGAGCCCCACCATGTAGTCGATGGGGCCCCCAACGGTCACATTTGTGACCGTTGGGGAAATGTGGCCGTTGGGGACTCCCAACGACTACATGGGGAGCCCCTAGGTGGCTCTCCTTTTAAGGCCTCTTGGCCATCCCCCCTCTCCTTCTTTTGTATATAAATAGGGGTGAACCCCTCTTGTATTCTTCACTCTTGAGAGCTCTCTCTCTTTTTCAATAAGAGACATTTATATTTTTATGTTGTGTTGTCTCTTGTGGGTTTGGGTATTAGCCCTTTTGTTTGTTCATTAGTGGATGTTGTAAGTGCTTAATGCACTCTTTGCTTTTCCGCATATTTCATTACATGGTATCAGAGCAAGGTTTATGCTCTTCTTCTTAATATAGCTAGTTGTGTAGCTATATTTTTTTTTCTTGTTGTATCTCTCTTCTTTTATTCTCTTGTGAGTGATTAATATGGAAGGAGAACAAAAGATTGATCTCTCCTTCAAGCTCAATGGCTCCAACTACATGATGTGGGCCACCGCCATGGAGAACAACCTCAAAGGAAAAAAACTTTGGGGATACGTTATGGGCACCATTCCGGAACCACAACTTCAACTAACTAAGATGGATGGTGATCAAGAAAAAGCTCTTGAAGGAAATGCCCACATGAAGGCCATTGAAGATCACCAATCTAAAATAGAAGATTGGGAAAGTAAGCATGCCGAGATTTTTGCTTGGTTCATGAACAATGTGGAGCTCAAGATTTGCGCCAACATTGCCAAATTTCGGATGGCGAATGAAGCATGGTTCTTCATGAAAGGTATGTTTACTCAAAAAGACCTTGCTCGTCAATTCTTTCTTCAAGAAAAAATCTGGACTATCAAGCAAGGAGAAATGAGTGTAAGGGATTACTTTAACACTCTTGGTCCTCTATGGGATGAACTATCTTTACTAGAACCAAAATGGGTTTCTAGTGTGGATGTGGAATTAAGGAGAGAACAAATGGAAAAAGAACACTTTTTCCAATTTTTACATGGGCTTAGGCCCGAATATGAACAAGCTAGATCTTCCCTCCTACATAGATCTAAGCCTCTTCCCTTCGAAGATGCCATAGCCGAAATATGCCAAGAAGAAACCCGTCTTGGCATGATTAAAGGAGGAGATGATGTCTTGGCCGTATCAAAACCCGACAACCATATGAAAACTTACAAACCTCCACATTTTGGAAGACAAAATAATTATAATGGCAATTATAAAAAAGCCATTTGCCATCATTGTCAAGAGCCGGGTCATATAAGACCTAATTGCCCTAAGTTGAATGAAGCACCTAAAAATAAGGTTGCTTCCGTTGAAGAAGCTACTCAAAAAAAAGAGGAAGCAATCAAAGGAAAGGACTCTTTTTCTCTTGCTCAACTATCGGAAGCACTACAAACTCTACTCAATATTCCATCAACTTCAGGTGCCGCCATAGCTTCTTACTCTTCTCCAGGTATGTCGTCTTGGATCCTTGACTCTGAAGCTTCCTTTCATATGACCCCCCTTGAAAATGAGCTTTTCGACTTATGTAATAATTATAAAAACTCCTATGTTTCAACTGCCGATGGTACATCCTTACGAGTAAAAAGTTTTGGAACCTTAAACTTTTCAAAAGATTTCTTTGTGCCAAACGTGAGAGTGGTACCTCAACTTAACTTAAATCTTCTCTCTATTGCTCAAATATGTGATCATTGATGTGAAATCTCCTTCTCAACTAAGGATTGCTCTATACAGGATCTCCGGTCCGAGAAGCAGATTGGGCAAGGCCATAGGAGGGGAGATCTCTATTACATGAGCAACTTGAAACTCTCCACTAACTCTTTTTGTAACCATGTCCAAGATAAAAATATTGATATTTGGCATCAAAGACTTGGACATCCAAGTTTCTAAAAAATGTACTCCTTTCCATTTGGAAAGAAATTTTGTAATGAGAAACATTTTGTTTGCAAGAATTGTATTTTTGGCAAAATGAAATCTACTTCTTTTCCAAACCAAACTTTTGTGTCTAAAAGACCTTTTGAGTTAGTCCATTCGGATGTTTGGGGTCCTTCCCCCGTCATGTCTAAAGGAAGGTATTCCTATTACGTCACTTTCATCGATGACTACACTAGGTATGTATGGATCTACTTTCTCAATTTAAAATCCGAAGTCTTTGACTTTTTCAAAAAAATTCATATGATAGTTAAAAATCAATTTTCAAGTAATATTTCTACTCTTAGATCCGATTCGGGTGGAGAATATTTATCAAATGAATTTCAAAACTATTTAGAAGTAAATGGAATTTGTCATCAAAGATCGTGTCCTAGGACTCCCCAACAAAACGGCTTGGCCGAAAGGAAGCATAGACACATCATGGAAACCACTAGGACACTCCTTATTTCCAAAGAAATTCCAAAGAGTTTTTGGGCCGAATAGGCCTTAACCTCAACTTACTTAATAAATAGAATGATATCTTCATCCTTACAAAATACATCTCCATACGAAAAACTATTTGAAAGAACACCCGATTTCAATAGATTAAGAATTTTTGGATGCAAATGTTTTGTCCTTACTCATAAATGGGACAAATTATCTCCTAAAGCTATTGAATGTGTTTTCTTGGGATATGGAGAAAATCAAAAGGGTTTTAGATGTTTTGACTTGAAAAATAACAAACTCTATGTATCCAAAGATGTAACATTTTTGGAAAATGAAAATGGTTTTGTGAAAACTAAAGATATTGACGAAAGTGAATATGCTTTTTTATTTGATCTTCTATCTCAAGAAGATGAGACTCCTCAAGAAGAGGAAATCTCTAATGAGTCTTTGAATGACCTAGAGGAAATTCCTCTTGATAATGTTATAGATGAAAATAATAGACCAATCCAAACCTATGTTAGGCATGGTCAACAAACTCATATGAGCGCCTTAGAAAAATACTCTCAAGTATCCAACATAGAAGAAACCTCTTTAAGGAGATTCGGTCAGATCTCCAATCCTCCCAATAGGTTTGTTTCTTATGAGTCCCTAACTCCAAGATATAGAGCATGTCTAATTACGTTGCATTCATTTCATGAACCCTCACACTATAATGAGGCCAAAGATATTCCCCAATGGGTTGAAGCCATGAACTTAGAGCTTAGTGCCCTTGAAAAAGCAAAAACTTGGGAAATAACTTTGTTACCCACTGGAAAGAAATCAATTAGATGTAGATGAGTCTTCAAAATTAAAACTAAGAGTGATGGTTCATTAGAATGTTATAAAGCACGGTTAGTAGCTAAAGGATATACTCAGGGAATATGGTATAGATTATGAGGAAACCTTCGCACCTGTTGCTAGAATGACTAGTGTTAGGACTCTTATTGCTATTGCGTCAGTGAAAAAATGGCCTATCTATCTACTCGATGTTAAGAATGCATTTCTAAATGGCGAATTAAATGAAGAAGTTTACATGGATCCCCCACCAGGAGTATGTATTGGTAAAAATAAAATTCTCAAACTTAAAAAGGCATTATATGGTTTAAAACAAGCCCCAAAGGCTTGGCATGATAGATTTAGTAATATAATGACAAGTTTGAATTTTCGTTCATGTTATACTGACACTGCTTTGTTTGTGAAAAATGCAGGGTCTTCAGTAGTTATTTTACTACTTTATGTTGATGATATGATCATCACAGGAAGTGATGAACAAGGCATTAATGATATTAAGAAGGTTTTGAAAGAAAATTTTGATATGTCTGACCTTGGTTTCTTAAGATATTTTTTAGGAATTGAAGTGGCGTATTCTCCTCGAGGATACATTCTCTCTCAGATGAAACTTGCTGCTGACATCTGTTCCAAATCTGGTATCTCCGATGATAAGAAGACAGAAACCCCAGAAGTCATCAATGCAAAATTAAGGTTGGAAGATGGAACACCTCTCGAGGATCCTACTCCCTACCGGCAACTTGTTGGGTCTCTAACCTACTTATCCATCACTCGGCCAAACATTGCTCATGCCGTCCACTCTGTCAGTCAGTTTCAACATGCACCTACAACCGTGCACATGGGTGCAGTCTTAAGGATCGTCAGATATATCAAAAATACCATAACTAAGAGAGCTTTTCTTTCCTCTGCCTCATCACTTGATTTAATTGCTTATACTGATGCAGATTGGGGAGGAAATCCCAATGACCGAGTCTCAACTACCGGATTTTGTGTTTTCTTAGGTGACTCTATGATTTCTTGGAGATGCAAGAAGCAACACAAAGTATCCTTGTCCTCGACGGAAGCAGAATATCGTGCTATGGCCACTACAACCATGGAACTTGTGTGGCTAAGAAGCCTCCTCAGTGATATGGGCATTGTCATCTCTACTCCTTCGAAGATGTGTTGCGACAACAAAAGTGCAATCTATATTGCAAGCAATCACACCTTCCATGAGCGTACTAAGCATATTGAGATGAATTGCCATTACGTACGTGATGAATACCTAAGAGGAACCATAGCACTACCTTATGTCACATCAGAGTACCAGTTGGCGGACTTCTTCACTAAGGCTCTTGCGGCTCCTCGATTTTTGTTTCTCCTTAACAAGCTTTCGGTTATATCCCCGTAAAGCTTGAGGGAGGGTGTTAAAATACATGTAATTCATATATATATATATATATATATTTATATATATATGTAATTGTCTAAAATACCCGATAGGGGTATTTTAGTCATTTCACAAGTACCCGATCGGGGTACTTGTTTTTCTTATTTTATTTTCCCTTTTATTTTTTGTAAAATATATTTTTTTCTTTTTATGTTTTTTGCTCACACAAAAGGGGCCCCACCATGTAGTCGATGGGGCCCCCAACGGTCACATTTGTGACCGTTGGGGGCTCCCAACGACTACATGGGGAGCCCCTAGGTGGCTCTCCTTTTAAGGCCTCTTGGCCATCCCTCATCTCCTTCTTTTATGTATAAATAGGGGTGAACCCCTCTTGTATTCTTCACTCTTGAGAGCTCTCTCTCTTTTTCAATAAGAGACATTTATATTTTTATGTTGTGTTGTCTCTTGTGGGTTTGGGTATTAGCCCTTTTGTTTGTTCATTAGTGGATGTTGTAAGTGCTTAATGCACTCTTTGCTTTTCCGCATATTTCATTACAATAACTTGTATTGGAGAATGAGAACTAGAAATGCTAGTTATTTTATTATGCAAACATCATATCCATACAATTTTATATTACTTGAAAAAGATTTAAGGCTATTCATATGAGAGCTTGCCCAATCACAAAAATACGCGGTTGAATCCATGTCTAAGGGACATGCCAAGTATATGGCTCATCTTGGCTGACATGACTTGACACTAAAAATGGTTCTAAATGCTCTTTGATTCATTGTGGACATGGTCAAGGTCATGCATGACATAGTATTGACCATGTTTAATGTCAAAAATAGTGACTTCTATTTTTCCATTTGTTTAGAGAGAGTTATTAAAGCAGCTGGTAATGTGTTGGTGTTCTTCACCAAAGAGAAAAAAAAGTTTTTGGCAAAGGGTATAGAGTGGGATGGGATGTGTATTGCTAATTTAGTAATCAAAATAAACAATGTTACTTGTACATATACAGTGATATATATAGAGAAAGAGAAAGTGGTATGAATTAAATTGTTTCATATAAAATATAGACCTCTATAGAAACTTGAGACTAAGAAGTGCTATTGTAAAAGACAACTTTCCCATACAGAGATATATAGAGAATCATTGTCCCAAAGAAAATATCAGAAAGTAGTCACACAACCTCGTAAACCCCATATAGCAGACGTCCTCATCACTGAGCTTTAGGTCCTGTGAAAAACATAAAGGGCGCAAGGTCAGAATCAAAGATCCTGCGTACGAATTCTTCTAAAGATCCAAGTAGGCAAGAAAAACATAAATCAAATCCATGCAATATTTTTAGAGGAACATAAGTACAAGAATCTCATAACTTAATAGCTATTCAGGCATTCAAGATTAAATATCATGCATCGACTATAGTTAACAAGGAAGTAAATAAATAAAATTGCATGAACTAATGCAAAACAGTAAATATGCATGATATCAATGCACATGCATGATTAACTTATTAAATTATTATTAGAGCTTTTTCTTTTTATGCATGTCCCTATTAAATGCATATAAATTTAGTTTCACTTTTCATTAAAACCTGTGGATACTAAAAACGTCTCAAAGTTCAGGATAGGTTCTCAGTTGTAGCTTAACACACAATTTGTATTTTATTACTCGGTTCCACACTTGTCCCTCGACTGATATAAAAAATTAACACCATCTATCAGAACATTAGAAATCAACATCTAATATAGAGACACAAGGGAAATCAACATCCACTGATGCTACATTCTTAGTATACCAATACCAACAGTTGTGTCTACACACTACCCCCAAGCAAAGTCGCGAAAAACTTCCTAAAACCGTGGTCGAGAAGTGAACCACCATATCGGGTTCAAGGGCACAATCACATATGAAGTTTTAGTATTCTTACGGTTCCCCAAAATCGCCATCAAGGATTCTCACACTATGGAAGAGACATCCAGGAAGAAAAATATTAATTTCTCTTTTATCTTTTTATCAAGAGTCAAATTCTTTATAAAAAAGTCATTTTGCAAATCAACATGAAAAAAACAACATGAGACCTTGGTCCGTTATAATATTTAACAGTGCAATTAATTTAGAAAACCAATAATTTTAAACGAATTTTGCAATGCATAAAAAAAACTTTAGCAACACAAACACCTAGCTCATATGGCCTACAGTGGCTCATATCTGACCACCGATGCATCTTATGCAAAAATCCTCAGTGAACATATTACCACATACATTTAAACATGTCCACAATGCATATTCATTCATACACAATAAGAATGTACGTATAAAAATAATTTACATATGCATATGATGTAATGAAGTATGCAGAAGAATCAATAATGCAAATGCATTCACAAGGTCCAACTTTGGACTTGGCACAAAGGCACATAAAGAGGCAATCCACTAGGGGATAATACGAAAAGGCCTTACAAGAAGGCTACACATAAAAAAGATAGATTCTTTTTATTAAAGGAGGAGCTTAAAAGAACTTAGAAAGCACAAGGGGGAGTGCCCCTATTTATACACACAAGGGACCACAAGGGGGCTCCCAATAAAGTCGTTGGGAGCCCCAACGACTCTATGGTGGCCCCCTCTATGTGGCTTAAAAAAATAAAATAAAAAAAGGAAAAAGAAAAAGAAATACAGAAAAAAAAAAAGAAAATAAATACCCCTATCGGGTATTATAGTGTATAAGAAGGAATATATATATATACATATATATATATATATATGTTAACACCCCCCTCAAACTTTACTGGGAGATGACTGAAAGTTTGTCAAGGAAAAACAAGAAGCGGGGAGCAGGAAGTGCTTTAGTAAAAAAGTTTGCAAGCTAATATTCAGATGTGACATATGGCAGTATAAATGTCCCACAGTGATACTCATCACGAACATAGTGACAGTCCATTTGTATATGTTTGGTCCGCTTATGGAAGGTGTGATTGCTCGCAATATAGATGGCACTTTTGTTGTCACAGCAAAGCTTCGAGGCGCCGAAAATTTCAACTCTCATATCTTGAAAAAGACTTTGAAGCCACACAAGTTTCATTGTAGTAGTTGTCATAGCCTGATACTAAGCATCAGTAGAAGATAACGAGACTTTCTGTTGTTTCTTGCATCTCCAAGCATTTAGAACCTCCTAAAAAAATACAAAAACAATAGTTGAGATTCTGTCATTTGGGTTTCCTCCACAGTCAGCATCAGTATAAACAAACAAATTTAATGAAGAGAGTGAGGATAAAAATAACCCTTTAGTTAGAGTGTTTTTGATGTAACGAATGATCTGAAGAATGACACTCATATGCACAGTTGTAGGAGCATGCTCAAATTGGCTAGCAGAGTGAACAACGTGAGCGATGTCTGGTCTGGTGATAGTCAGATAGGTGAGAGATCCAATGAGTTGTTTGTAGGGTGTAGGATCTTCCAGTAGAACTCCATTTTCCAACCATAGTTTAGCATTGATAACCTCTGAAGTCTCTACCTTTTTATCATCTAAAATTCAAGATTTGAAACATATATCTGCAACAAGCTTCATCTGTGATAATATATACCCTCGGGAAGAGTATGCAACTTCAATGCCAAGAAAATATATGAGAAAACCTATATCAGACATATCAAAATTATCTTTTAACATATTTTTAACATTATTAATACCTATTTCATCATTGTCTGTGATGATCATATCATCAATATAAAGTAAGAGAATTACAATGCTATTACTTGCACTCTTAACAAAGAGAGCAGTGTCAGTATAACATGAACGAAATCCCAACTTAATCATGATAGCACTAAATCTATCATACCAAGCCTTAGGGGCTTGTTTAAGACCATATAAAACTTTTAATAGTTTAAGAGTTTGACCTTGTTCAAGAGTAATTCCTGGCGGAGGATCCATGTATACTTCTTCATTTAATTGGCCATTAAAAAAGACATTTTTAGCATCTAATTAGCATATAAGCCATTTTTTAGATGATGCTACATCAATTAGGGTTCTGACACTAGTCATTCGAGCAACTGGGGCAATTCGAGCAACTGGGGCAAAAGTCTCCTCATAGTCAATGCCATATTCTTGTGAGTATCCCTTAGCTACTAATCTTGCTTTATAACGTTCTAAGGAACCATCACTTTTTATCTTAACTTTGTAAACCCAACGACATCCAATAACTTTTTATTTGGAGGAAGTTGAACTATTTCCCAAGTTTTAGCCTTTTTTAAAGCATCTAGTTCTATCCTCATTGCTTTAATCTAATGTGATATATTTTTTGCTTGATTATAATGCGAGGGCTCATAGTAAGAATGTAAGGCTATTAAACAAGCTCTATAATTAGGTGAAAGAGATTCATATGAGACAAACCTATTAGGTGAATTGATTCTCTAGAGGATCGCCTAAGGGAAGTTTCTTTTAGAGGTTCGTTAAGTCGCGAGAATTTTTCTAAAGTACTAATAAGTTTCTCTTGCTCGCGTCGGGTGTAAACATGGAGATTGTCACCATGAGTTGGTGATATTTCAATGTTATGTGTATCTTCACTATTATGTGCATTTTCTAATATTTTCGGATGACTTAAAGAGTCATTATTTATATTTTCTAAAAGATCATTTAGAAACATATATTCAATTTAATTTTGTTTGTCTAATACTTCAAATATGTTCTCATCCTCTAAAAAAGTCACATCTTTTGAGACATATAACTTATTGTTTTTATAGTCAAAGCATCTATAGCTCTTTTGATTTTCACCATATCCTAAAAATATACATTTAATTGCCTTTGGTGATAATTTATCTCTTTTATGTAAAAGAACAAAGCATTTATATAAAAAAATACGAAGATGATTGAAATCTGGTGTCATTTTAAAAAGTTTTTCATAAGGAGAGATGCTATTTAATTTTGAGGACGTCATTTGATTGATTAAGTATTTTTAGGAATATTTTTAGAAATAAGTAATGATCTAGTGATTTCTAAAATATGCCTATGTTTTCTTTTGGCTAGACCGTTTTGTTAAGGAGTTGTGATTATCGCAAAATTTTTCCTCTCGTAATGTTCTCTCTCTTCCTTCTCTTTTCCTTTCCAACCTCTTATTTTCCTCCTTTTTTAAAGGAGAAAGATAAAAGACGGAAAGAAAGAGAGAAGAGAAAAGAAAGAAGAGAAGAGAAGATGAATTCTTTTGCGGGTCTCACTTGACCTTAATTTTGAAAATATTTTGAAATAACTCGCCTCCGTTTTTGAAATATTTGCGGGAAAACTGGGAGACGGGATCCGCTCGTCGGTACGAGGTTCGACCATTCCTGGCGCCTTTACCAGGGGTAATCGAACCAAGGGTTGAATTAATGCCTTTTGCTTTGCAGTGAATTTATCTAAGTATTTATCCTAAGTCTAAAATGCACAATGAATCATGCTTGTGCAAATGCAAAGATGAATGCTCTTTTTTGAAAATATTTTGAAGAATTTCCAAGTGAATCAGATAAAGTGAAGAAATGTTTTCTAACTTAGAACTTAAGATTTGAAGTTCTAAGTTTTTAGAATAATCAGAGCTTAGGAAAATGAATTTGGATCTTTGAGAGAAATGATCTTAAAACTGAAGGAAAGAGAATTTCAAAGTCATAAATGGACTTTGAATTTGGAAGTTTGAACTTGAATGAATACTTGGAATGGAATTGAATTCTAACTTTGAAGTTTTGAAGTTAGAAGGAAATGTGGGGGATTTAAAGGAATTGAGGAATGGGATTTGGAACAGTTGGAATTTCAAGATGAAATCCGAATCCAAATTCTGGATTCTGAATAGAGTTTTGAGTTGATTTTTGGATTTAGGATCTGAAATAGGAACTTTGGTTTGAATGAAATGGGACTGGCTTTTAGAATTGGAATTTAAAGTGGAATTTGGACTTGGAATTTTGAATGAAATTGGATTCAAGATTTGGAATCCAAGATGGTATTTGGATCTGAAATCTGAGATCCGAGATAGGGTTGGACTCTGGATCCTAAGATGGAATTGGATCTGAAGTTTGAGATCCAAAGTAGAATTGGATTCTGGATCCTAAACTGGACTTGGATCTGAAATCTGAGATCCGAGGTGAATTGGGTTTTATATCCTAAAGAATGGATTTGGATCTGAAGTCCAAGATTCAAAGTAGAGTTGGATTCTGGATCCTAAGAATTGGAATTTGGATCTGAATCTGAGATCCAATGGTAGAATGGGATCTGAATCCTAAATGGATTTTGGATCTGAAGTCTAAGATCCAAAGTAGCATTGGGTTCTAGATCCTAAAGGGAATTTGGATCTGTAATTCGGGATCCAGAGTGGAATTGGAATTTTGGACCCTATGGATTTGGATTTGAAGTCTGAGATCCAAAGTAGAGTTGTATTCTGGACCCTAAGAGTTGGAATTTGGATCTGAATCTGAGATCTCATGGTAAAATGAGGATCTGGATCCTAAATGAAGTTTGGATCTGTGATTGGAGATCCAAAGTAGAATAAGGATTTGGATCCTAAATGGAATTTGGATCTGTGATGGGAGATCCAAAATGGAATAGAGTTTTACACTTGGAAATCTGGGTCCAAGTTGAGATTAATTTTGTATTTTGGGTTTTGAAAGTCCAAATGGGACTTTTGAAGATGGATCTGGGTTTTGAAAACCCAGATTTGAACTTTAGGAAGGTTTGGATTTTGAGATTCAGAGTCAATCTCAACTTTGATTTTTTTTTATTTTGAAGATGAGAAGATAAACTTGATTTTTGAATTTGAAGATGAATCAGAAACTTCAAAGTTAAATTGAACTTTGAAATTGAATTTTGAATTGAGTTTGGAAATTTGAAGTTTGAATATGAAATGATTTTGAAATTTCAAAGTCAAATTGGACTTTGAAATTGAGATAGGTTTGGAATTTGAAATAGAAAAGATGTCAAAAATCACTTGGGTTTTTGAAAGAATTTTGGAAAATATGATGCAATTCTACCCTATATGATGAATGAATTTGAATAAGTTTGAAATTGGACTTTGAAAAGCTATTTCATTCTTTAAATGAATTAAAATAAGATTGAAAATATAATACATCCTTGACTATGGTCATTGAATGTATTATATGATAATCTATATTTAAATTCAAAAGAAGAATAAAATACATTTTTAGTGCTTTTATAGAATTTAAAATGAAATCAACCCTCAATATACCCTGACTATGGCCATTGGTATATATTTTGAGTTAATCCTAAGTTAAATTCTGATAAGAGAAGAAAAATATTTTGAGAAAATATGATGGATTTTGAAAGTGGATCCAGTGTGGATCCAATGTTATTTCGTAAAAGATAAGAATTCTAAGTTTTGTTCACACCCCGACTATGGTCGTTGATGTAAATCGTCAACTTAGAATTAACTTACCTCTTACGAAATGGTGCACGTGCCATTCGTGTTTCACCATTGTGGGGATTTTGAGAAATAAAGAAAAATGCATGGAATAAACCATTCATGGTATTCTATAATGCTCATTCATTCTACCTAAAGCAAGAAATGTAAATTCTTATTCCAACCTAACTATTACAATGTATAAAATCAAATGTACAACCCCAAATAGTGGCTTTATCTACATATTTCCTGCAAAACAACTTGGTTAGTATGGGAATAAAAGTAAGTTATACATACCATATGAATATTAATGGTGGAAAGGCTCAATATACAAAGATGTTTATGATGGAAAGGAGAAAGGTGATATATATGCTAATATGCCATCATATATATGTACTGTATGTGAAAACCCTTGCAGCTAAAACCCTTAAAACTTCCTAAAGCTAGAATTGTGGCATCCTTAAAGAAAATTTCTGTAGGTAGGATCAAGAATTCTCCAGCGTACTTCTCATTAGTGTGAGAAACAATCTCAACTATACCACTGCAAAAGGGGGTAATAGGTGTAATGCAGCTGGGAAGGAAACTGAAAACATGAAGTGCTGGTGGTAGGCTGGAGTGTATTTTGAGACTGAAAGCAGTTGGGTAATGGGATGGAGAGGAGCAGCAAGGTGATGCTATGTGAGCAGCATCATGAGGCTGCTGTGCTTGACAAATGCATGAACTTGTAATGATTTTCATATGGTGCAAGAATTAAAGCCACAGTGAAGGGGCTATCCGTGCAGTGGAGTGGCAGGGAGAATAGGTGGAGTGAAGGACTTGATATATGATAATGGACTGTGGATATATTGTTTGCACAGGTGTATGTGCTACCATTGCATGGTCATGAATGCTAGGGGTTGTTGATGGTACAGAGGTGAGACCGGGAGGTGGATACTCGCAAGACAGTGGATACAGGGTATCGACATTTGTAGGCACTGTCATGGTTGTTACAACAACCTTCAGTAAATGATCACTATCCTAAAGGGACAACTCTCTCAGAGATGGATGTGACGAGCTTCACCTCCAAGGTTTGCTCATTTCTGATCAAGCCTTCCAAGGAATCAAGGCTAAGGACCTTAGGCTACTGATATTCAGGACTCTTTACATAAAGCCCCATGAGACCCAACCATTTTAGGGGTATTTTGAACTGTAGCAAGCACGGCCTCTGTACTGCAAATGTGAGCCATCGGCTAAAATCCCCTGGATCACCTCTCTTGAATGGAGTCAACAAAATGATCGGGTAGCCTTTGACTTATAAGTGATATATCAATGTACCTAAAAGCAGTATATTCTTTGCTACTGAAAATTTATTTGAAAAAGTAGTTTAAAATCTGTAAAAAAAAATCCTCTGCCATATCAATGAAGGTTGTGGCACACTTTGAACCGGCAGCTGCTCAAATAGATATCACACTTATTGAAATTTCACTGTCAAATTCTGATATGGTTGTCTCCAGAGGAGCTGCCAGTGAAGAGAAACAAAGGGTGAGCTTTCAAGCTGGAATGGTTTAGTCTCCGGATCATATGCAAGAATGTGATTGCATATCCAGAGCCTGTGAAATGAGACAGCCATTGTTTTGCCAATCCAGCTGATTGACCTTAAATATTAGCAAAATTCAGCCATTTGCTGAGTTTTTTTTTTTGTAACTCCATGTAATTACAATGCTCAAATGAATCAGAACTATACCCTGCATCCTTATATTTTCAAAAATCATTCATAAGGTAAAATTACAGATACTCTTATGCTCAGATTCAATCATAAGTAATTTTAACCTTGGATCATTTAGCAATTCAACAGATAATAAGATAAATGAGGAAGAATCTAATATACCTCATGCATCCAGATTTTGCTTAGAAGATCTGTCCCGGATTCATATGTTCCTGAACTTACTTTTCTCTTCTTCTTTTTTATGGAGATATCACACAGCAGACCCTACATATATCATAGTACATGGGGCATGTATAGGGCGCAGGAAAAACCATTAGATGGAAGTTAAGTGTTAGGTGATAGGTGAAGTTAATGGGGATCAGAGCATGAGCACGAGGTAAGATGTCTGCAAAAAATTATGATGATAATTAACTATCCACTCTACATTCAGAATTGATGCAAAGAAGTGCAGAGGCATTTATAAATCAAAGTTTTTAATGCCATGCTAGTGAAGGAAATTTTATCTGTATTCAAGATATATGGAGAATGTTTACAAAAAAAAAAAGTTATGAATTAACAAAGCTTGTATGCTACAGAAAACTTCCTTCTAGTTTCAAAATAACAACTACGCAGGCCCCTATTGCATCTTGGTAGTGACGTTAACTCTTACATCCTCCTATCCTGGATCGATTCACTGCTGGAAAAAACTTGGCACCAAGTATTTCTTCAACCAATTTTGATAACGTCTCTGATCTATCAGTGTATGGGCTTATGACCATATGGAATTCTCTGAAGTGATCTGATGCTTTTCGTGGGCCATCACTGACGATGGCAATAACGAGGCTACCATAGGCGAGTCTTAGTTTCGGCGATGAGCTTCACTTACCCATGATTGATTAAGGCGATATCTGAGTTATTTCCAGAATGGGATGAAATAAAGCCCATCATGATAATGGCAGACCTATGAGAGGATGTTATGGGACCATCTGGTTATGCTGAGTTCTACAGGAAATTCGATCAGGAGATGTTATGGCATGCAACGATGAAGCTGGGAATATCAGTTAAAGCGACATCACCGGAATGTAAAACACATCGATGGAAGAATAACAGTAGGGGGAAACTGATGCGATGAATTACCAAAGGAACTTGAAATAGCCTAAGCAATCATATACTCTTGCATAAACCGGGAAGCCTCAATAAAACATAACATACGCATATAAAAATGTGGGAATTAGAAAATTCCCTTTGATATTGCACAGGGGGTGAGTTGAGATTGCTACAAACAATCCAACACTTCCCTTGGTGCATTAATGGGGGTCAGAACAGAAAATATTACAAGAAAACTTGGAGGAAATCAAAGAAAAAGAAAGGGTACCTACCGTATTCTTGTTGCAGATCCGGAAGGAAGAGGTTTTCCTTCAGTAGCCTTGTTTGTGGAGGGCTTGAATCTCCTTCGAACAACTCTAGATGAGATACTTCAGAGGGGCGCCCTTCGGCTCTTACAGGAGAGATCCTTATGTAGGGAAAATGGGGAATGGAAGAGAGGATGCTAGTAAAGAGTTGTGGGAAAAAGAAATCTGATCCCCCCAAAGGGGATGGGGTGTCTCTTCTTAAAGAGAGGCTGGATGGTTCGAGAATGGAGGCTGTTAAGGATCGAAGGTTGAGGAGAGGGGAGGCTGTTGGAAGATCAACGGTGGAGAGAGAAGGAAAGAGGTGCGGGAGGAATCTGTTAAAGCTTTTTCCTTTTTTCAAAAAGATGGTCCTCTTTTTAGGAAATTTTTTACAAAATGGTTTTGAAAATGAGGTTTTTGGTAAAAATGGCTTCAAATGCTTGGAAATCATCCGTTTTCTTTGTAGCTCTTCTCGATTTTTTTGGTTTTTATGTTATTTTTCTATTTTTTTGTATTTTTAGAATAAAATCCTAGAGCTTTACGAGAAATCAAAGATTTAAAACTAAATTTTTGTGTTTTTGTAGAATATTTACAAAAGGGAATTTTTCTGAGCTATTTTGAGAAAATTTCTTCAAAAAAAAAATGGGTTTTGATCCGGATTTCGAGGAAATGCGGATTTAAAGTGCTGGATTTGAACTTGAAAATGATTTTGAATGGATCAATATGGTTTTCAATCCAGAAAGTCTGAAGAATTTGCTTCGATTTCTCAGAAAATGGAGTTAGGGGCAAAAGGGTCATTTTTACAAGACTTTTGAAAATTTTGGGGTGTTCACAGATGCCCCTCTTTGCTACTAAGCCGGTTGAAAGCCGAGCTTAGTGGCAAAGACAACACTCCAAATTTTGAAAATGCCCCAGTCAGCAAGTCTGAACTGGGTGTGGAAGAATTATTTTGAAAATATGGTTTTTCAGGCTTAAAACCTTATCCTGAATGGTTTTGGGGGGACGAAATCCTCGAAAATGCTATGATTGAGTAGAGAATGAGGAAATCGTGATGAGACTTTGGATGGAAATTCTGAAATGGTGGGAAATGAAAATTTTGATCAGGTCTCATGGGTGAGACAAGATACTCTTTTTGGAATGATTCAGGTTTAGCCCTTAACTTGGATGGGACATTTTGAGAAATGCCTCGTGAATTGAAGCTCGAGTGTAATCCTATCCCGGATGGATATACAGAGCATGGGTTCCTTGACGAGAAGGACCATGATGGGATTGGAAGAAATCATCTCATCCAAACGAGGAATCTCGTTGGAACGAGACTGAGGTTTAACCCAAACCTGCAAGGAAGATACCTCGCAAAGCGAGGTTCCGGGTTAACTTTTAACCTGGATAGGGAATCTACCATATGGATTTCTCAAATGGAGATACCATAATGGGACCTTCAGAATTTGGACGAACGAATCCGAAAGGGGTTTTTGCGAAAGGAGGAAATATGGAGTCCCTAAAGCTTTGAAAAGGGGAAGAAATTGGGCGTCTCATTTGCTGAGACTGAAATAGCTTTTGAAATCAAAGAATCTTTCGCAAATGGTTCAGGTTTGACCCTTATCCTGAGTGGGTTGTCCATACGAAATTCTTCAATGAGAAAACCGTGATGGGACAGGAAGAGATACTTCCTTCAGAGGCAACTCTTTTGAGAAATATAAACAACGCTAGGTTGCATCAAAATGGATATTGAATGTTTATTTTATTTTTGGAATAGCTAGAAAATTTTGCCAATAAGATAAAATCATAGTAGGTTCAAACACTTGGAAATGTGCCCGTATGTGCAAAAGATATTCTCTCTTTTACCTAGAGTATTTCCCCCAAATGAGGTTAACTCCTCAGTTCTAAGAGTCAAATTCAAAATTTTAGCACTGATGATTTTCTTCAAGGAAGCTATCCATTTCCCTGATATGAGAATAAAAGAAATATTCTTAATTTCATAAAAGCAGAAAATGAAGAGATGTTGATAAAAGAATTTTGCATGAGAAAAGATGACTTCTGGCAACTTTGGCGGTTTGATATCTGGGTGTTTTCCCATGATGATCTTTTTGCACTCTTTTTGAGTCATTCGGCTTTCTCGGGTTTTTCTCATCATCCTTCATTTGGATGTTCTGACTTTTTCTCTTTTTCAGGGAAGGGCACGTCACAAACTCCTTCATCTTGGAGATTGTGAACACCCCAAATTTTTTAAAATCTTTTAAAATATTCCCTTTTTGCCCCTAAATTCATTTTCTGAGCAAACGGGTCATTTCAAATCTAAATTCCAGTTCATTTCTCTAGTTTTATTGAAATTAAATTCATTTCATATGTTTAAATTGATTTTGGATCTGGATCCACTGTCCAGATCCAAATCTGAATCTCCTTGTTCAAATTTTAAATCAAAATTCTAAAAATAGCCTTTAAATAGCTCGGACAGTCCATTCAACATCCGTTTAGATCCATCACATTGTATTTCTCGATTCAAGTGTCAAAACTCAAACATTTTCTCACAACCTGGGTCCAAACCTATTCTTCTGAAGAAATTTCCCCGAAATGGTCTGAAATTTTCAGGAAAATACTTTTGTAAATATTCCTTTTAGAAAAATACAAAAAAAATTAGGGTTTTAGTCTTTGTTTTCTCAAATCTTCATTCTAAAAATGCAAAAAAATAAATAATAAAAATACTCAGAAAAGAATGAAAAATTCAATACAAAAAGGAAATTACAAAAATAGTTTTTAGAAAAACCCCTTTTTCGAGGATAAACTTCTGAAACAAGCCTTCTTCTGGAAAGTTCGTAAATTTAAAGAGACCCCCTTTACAAAACCTCTTTTAGGGTTTTTGTAAAAGGGGCAGATGGGTTACCGCGCCTTCTCCCCCTCAACCGCCGCACTCCTCCATGGCTCCTCTCCTCAACCCTCTCCATTCTCATCGCCCAGCCGCCCGATCACCTTCCCGAGCCACCCATCTGCAACAACCTTCATCCAACCACCCATCTACAACCGAACCCCCCCCCCATCGACCCTTGATCTCCAACAACTCGAGTCAGCTTCTTCTTTAAGAAGGGGTCGCCTGTGCCTCTTCAAAGGATCCGTCTTCACCACACCACCGGTCTCCTCTTCTCTCTACTTCACAAACCGCATTTCACCCCTGCATCTTCTTCTTCCTTCTTCTCTGATCGGCCTTCACCCTTTCCTTGTTGCTTCTTCATGCATCATTCATCTTCATCTCCCCGGGAAACCAATCATCCTGGCAGCAGAACTACAGATAAGTGATCTCTTTCCTCTACTCTTCCTTTTTTTCCTGTAAGCATTTCTTTCCCTTTGTTGTCAACATCCATCGGTTTTGATTTTTTTTCGTTTCCCATCATTTCCCTCCTTTTTTTTTATAAAGCAAAGTGGTGGAATCGACCTGCAATGTATGCAGGATCGATCCACCCATTTGCAACATTGACGGAATCTATCGATTCCTACATTTAAATTCCCATTTTCCCTTTCCCTTGTTGTCATTTTTGTTTTGTTTATCTTTTACATTTTGATTCATCATTCAGAAGCACCAGATGGCCTTTCCATTGTTCTAATTCATCGTACTGGATTCATTCTTTTTTATGAGTTCTTCTATGTATTTCACATAAGTTATAATTCATTTACTATATATCGGTTTTTTCTTTACAGCATATCCCTTTTTCACAAATTTTTTTTTTCCTTTCATCCTAGCATCTAAATGTTTTTCGTAAATGATTTCTGATCAATGTCTTTGGCATTGATGTGTATTTATGTTTTCATTTCATAGGTTCTCATGTTTTTCATCTCTTTTTGTTCATTGCATTTTGAATCCACACCTTTCCTGTGAATTCAGCATTGCATCATCTGGCATACGGTTACAACATATCATCTTCATCAAACTGATGTCCAATAATGCCTATATTCGGATATACGCATCTCATCTCTCCATTCATTACATTTATAAGCATGCCTCTTTGTTCTGATTTCATGCTCGGATCTAATCCTCTGCTACATGGTGACTCGCGTTTTAAACTTCTTTCGGGCCAGTTGTTGCAATTTGTATCTTGAATGGTATAACCGTTTGTTCCTGATGTTTGTTGTTGCAATAAGATGTCGGATCATATTCAGCATTTGGATCTCGATGTTAGAATTCCTCTATGGGGCTTCGCACCATTCTCAAGAAAGGTAACTGAAGCTACTGGGGATATCGGTGATCCCTTGAATTCATGATCACCTGATCATGATCGGAGGTCTATGGGAAAGCTGTGGAGGCACTAAGGGCGATTATGGAAGCTGGAGTCGAGCTATTGACTTTGATTGCACCACTTGCTGCGATAATCACAGTGTCTATCACTTAGAATCACACCCACAATTATGTTAACAGGTGCAAAAGTATTGGAGTTTTGGTATCTGAATGGGGATGCTAGTCCTGTCTATGATATGAAACGACGCTGTTGAAGCCAGGACAACCATTTCAAAGACACTTCATGCTGATAAGTGCAGGCTTTACACTCATCTGGGTTACTACAAGGATGGTTCTGCTTTGGGTGATTATACTGCTTCTCGTTTTATAGCAATGAACTGTCACTGTGTATGCGTTTATTTCTGTTACTTTTGATTTTCCTCCATGACTCTAGATTGTGGAAATGTAACCCCATTGCAGATTTGTATTTTTGTATTAATACTCTTATGTCCTATCATTTCGGCTGCTCAGGTTATCCACTGTTTTTAGATTGTTTTCTAAATTTTCGGCATACTAGAAAATACAATTCTTGCGGGTCTAGCAACCTGGTTTTTTATAAACCTCACTGAATCTGATGCAGGAAGTCTTTTTATTTTCAGTACAATTGTTAGCAATTTGTTCAATTATCCTTGTACCTGACCTATATAATTCATGTTGTTTTCTATGATTGTCCTGCAATATCTGTCTGTTGGGAAGAACGTTTGCAGCTTCTTAATCATATACTTTGTTCTAACCATTTGATCAGTCCTGTGCCAGATGAAAGACTTTCATGATTGACCTAGTGCTGGCCATTCTCTGTTACTGCGAATTAAATAATGAAAATACATGAATGGAATCTTTTTGACAAAGGGGAAGAAGCTTCACGAAGTTGAAAGATGCTTATGCTACTATTCAAGAGTGACATTAGCATCTACACAACTACCTGGGAATATGACCTGAATTTAAAAGCATCTAGATAGTCACAACTCGAGGTATGAGGTAATCAGTTTTAAAATATGTGTGAAGCCAGCAAGGGTGGGTATATTATCATAGCTACAGGAGTGTTTTGCTAAACACTCACTTTGAACTTCATTTTATGTGAAAATCTAGTGCGAAGGCAGATCTACTGTAAGCAAATTATTATGGACACTTTCTGCATCTCGAGTGGCATAATCTATAATTTCAATATTTTACTGATTTCTATGTCCTCATCTCTAATGTTACGTCTTCCACCTTTCAGGCGTTACACAACATCACCGCCATCTGCTCTTCCGAGCAAAGAAATCTTCTGCTGGATCAATACCACCTTTTAGGATAGCGGAAGTGGCAATCATTCCTCAGCAGAATATATCTTCTTGTAAGATGCCTTGGTGCAAGTACTGAAGTCATCCTGTTCCAGCTCTATCAGATTAAGCCGGGTCATGGGTTTCGCTATCTAATTGCTTGGAGAAACAATAAATCAAAGTTCCAGACATCAAATTCACTCTGCAGTTATCATCTTGGATCATCAAAGCCTCATGTTACTATCAGCATCCAGGAGGACCAGCTGGTGTTTTGAATAACATCCTGCAGATGGCATCATAGAGGGTCAGTAAGTCTAACAATACAGTGATTCATATGCCTCATCTTCATAACAGGGTAAAAGGAAAATTTTCACAAAACCTATGCAATAACAAGTAATAAATGTAGGGATTTACTCAGGTAACTGCTCTCTATTGCTTTCTTCTTTTCTTTTGCATATACCTTGGCATACAATTCTCCGTTAATCTTAGTATATCATGTATGAATGACTTCCCACCAAGTATGAGGTGTCGAATTTTTGTTAGTATAAAGGTACATTATATCAATTGTCTTCTAGATTCAACATAGTACTTGGCAAACTGTTTTCTGTATGATAACCTGGAGTTCTCTATATCTTTCTTCTCCATTTAAGAAATTGAATCTCAACCCAATTCAAAATTTTGCAATAGTTAGATTGTAATGTTAGATTAGAATACATGAACATATATATGTCTTGAAAATTGCTCTTTTCGTATCATTTTCCCTTTTATTTTCAAATTCTCACAATGGTGAAACACGAATGGCACGTGCATCATTTCGTAAGAGGTAAATTAATCCTAAGTTGATGATTTACATCAACGGCCATAGTCGGGATGTAAACAAGACTTAGTGTTTTTATCTTTTATGAAATAACACTGGATCCACACTGGATCCCTCTTTTCAAAATCATCATATATTTCCTTCTTTTATTAGAGTTTAACTTAGAATTAGCTCAAAATATATACCAATGGCCATAGTCAGGGTATATTGAGAATTAATTCCATTTTAAACTCTATAAAAGCACAAAATATGTTTCATTCTTCACCTGAATTTAAATATAGATTATTATATAATACATCCAATGACCATAGTCAAGGATGCATTATATCTTCAATCTTATTTTAATTCATTTAAAGAATGGAATAGCTTTTCAAAATCCAATTTCAAAAATCTAGATTCATTCATCATTTAGGATAGAATTACATCATATTTTCAAAAAATTCATTTTTTTAAAAACTCCAAGTAAATATCTTTCTTCAAATCTATCTCCAATCCTTATCAAATCCGATTCATTCTTTCAATTTTCAAGATTCTATTTCATTGTTAAATCTCAAAATTCAATCAAACTCTGAGATTTCAAATTCATTTTTTATTCAAATCAGATTTCAAAGTTCAATTTGACTTTGAAATTCCAAATTCATTTATATTCAAATACTCCAAATCAAATCCAAAGTTCAATTTAACTTTGAGATTCTCTTCCTCTTCTACATTTCAAAATTCAAACTTCAAATTCAAGGTCTAAATCGACTTTGAAATTCATTTATTCAAGATTCAATTCCTGAATTTCATTTTCCAAATTCAATTCAAAATTGGAAATATGGATTCATCTTCTAAATTCCAGATTCAAGCTTCGAAGTCCAATCTGACTTTAGAATTCATTTGCATATTCAAAATTCAAATTCTCAAATCAAATTTTTGGAAATTCTAAATCCGAAATGGGATCAACTTGGATCCAGTTTTCTAAAAACAATTCTACATTGGATCTCAGACTTCAGGTCCAATTCTCCTTTAGGATCCAGACTCTAATTTCACATTGGATCTCAGACTTCAGATCCAAATCCATCTTAGGATCCAGAGTCCAACTCTATATTGGATATCAGACTTCAGATCCAAAATCCATCTTAGGATCCAGAATCCAATCCCACTTTGGATCTTAGACTTCAGATCCAAAATCCATCTTAGGATCCATAATCCAGTTTCACTTTTGGATCTCAGATTTCATATCCAGTTCCGTTTTAGGATCCAGAATTCAATCACATGTCGGATCTTAGATTTCTGATCCAAATCCATCTTAGGATCCAGAACCCAATTTTATCTCGGATCTCAGATCTCAGATCTTAAATCCATCTTTAGATCCAATTCCATTCCCAATTCTAGATTTCAAATCCAATTCCATTCTTCAGATCTCGTCTGAACTCCCTAAATCCATTTTCTATCCTTAAGTACCATTTGATTATTTCAGATCCATTCCAAACTTAAATTCAATTCCATCTCAAGTATTCATTTCCTTTTCTAAAATCAAATTCAAATTCAAAGTCGATTTTGACTTTGAAACTTCATTTCCTTTCATTTCAAAGCTTCAAGTCATTCTCTCTCATTTATTCTTCCAAATCCTGATTTACTTCAAGAACTTAGAACTTCTTTGATTTATCTCAAGTTCTAAAGTTAGATTCAGTCATTTCTTCACTCCTTTATCAAGTTCATCTCGGAATACTTGGAAATTTTCAAAAATATCTTTTAAAAAGAGCATACATCCTTGCATTGCACAAGTATGATTCTTTGTGCATTTAGAGTTAGAATAAATTCTTAGATTATATTTAGGCAAAGCAAAAGGCATAGATTTGATCCTTGGTTCGATTACCCTTGGTAAAGGCGCCAGGAACGGTCGAACCTCGTACCGACGAGCGAATCCCGTCTCTCCATCTTTTTCCCGCAAATTTTTAAAACGGAGGCGAGTAATTTTTTAAATACTTTTTCAAATCAAGGTCAAGTGAGACCACGCAAAATAGTTCATCTTCTCTCTTTCTTTCTTTCTTTTCTCTTCTCTTTCTCTTTTCTTTCTTTTATTCTTCTCACTTCAAAAAGGAGGAGAATAGAGGTTAGAAAAGGAAAAGAGAAGGAAAAGAGAAAAACCGCCAAGAGAGGAAAATTTTGCGATGATCACAGTTTTGGCGACCGTGATGGGACCCGTCTTCGTCCGGTCGAATTTGTGCCTTTGCTTTGCCTTTATATAATCTAAGTCTTTATTCTAACACATGTCAGCTACATTTTCATGCAAACCTTAGGAAGCCAAGATTTTGTCCTAAGCTGACATCATTGCATATAGGATCTAAGTATGGTTTGGTAGGACCATATTGAGGAGATTATCCATGTTCACATTAGACTTAGGTCTTAAATATAACTCTCCTCAATTTTTAGGGATTGAATGTAAAACAATGTATGCAAGTGTATGCTTCTTCTTATTTAAATCTATCTCTTCAGGACTTGCATTAGAGCCTTCTGATTTTATTGCATGTTGATCATACTTTGAAAACATCCCTACCTATATTGTCCCGGTCTTCACGTTGCTGGGCTGTCTCACTGAACCATAGTTCAGGAGAGAGCCTCACAACTGGACCACTTATCTGGGTTCGCGCCCCCCTACCACGTACCTAAGGGCCATAGTCCGAGGTATATCGGTAGGTGCTCAAGGATGTTGGGGAAGCCTTTACCTTAGAACCGAAGAGATATCTTATATGCCACGTACTTCGAGCTTCGGCTTGAGTATATCGGCGTACCTTGATTGGAATCAGATGATATAAATCTTAGAGTTAGGATTAAGGTCCTATCAGCCATTTCAAATGTTGCATATAGAGTCAGCTTTAGGGAGTGCTATTTGTGTATCCTTGCTTGTATATCTGTGATTATATGATATTTTATATATATCTTCCTTATATTTTCCAAAACCCTGGGTATATATTATTCAAAAATTTCCTCTTTTAAAAACCTAGGTGTATTGCCTTTTCTTTCTGATTTCTTCAAAATCTTTTTGATCCTGCCTGCTATTTTTCAAAAAAATTTAAATCTTTGTCATCTATTTTCAAAAACTTGTTTTCTTCCATCATGAGAGAAATGATAATGCCTATGAGGATTTTCAAAATCATAAAATCTCAAAGGTTTCTGCAAAAGTTTTTAAAAAGTTCAAATATTTTGATCTAAATCCCTTTTAAATAAACCAACATGTTGATTTTTCCTTTTTCAAATTAGGTTTTGAGAACCATTTGTCTTCAAAATCAATCATCTCATGTTTGTTTTCTCTTTCAAAATTGGTTTTTAAACCACTATCTTCGAAATCCAACCTCATGATGATCTCTCATGATGATTCTCCTTTTTATAGGATTGGATCTCGCGCTGATCGTTCATCTTACAAATGAATTTTCCTCCCAAAATGATTTCTCACTTATCTTTTAAATAAACATTTTCCTTTCAAGATCCCATATGCAGGCAGGATCAGAAAAACTCCTTTTTCTCAAAATCTTGTAAATCTTCAGTTAATTTTGATATCTTCATCAGTTTCATTCATTTTATTCATATTTTTATCAAGTTTTATCAAGTTTTATCAAGTTTATCAATATTTCCTCAATTTTATTAATTCTATTTACCCTTTCAGGTTAAGGGATAAACCTGACCCTCGTTGTCCGAGGTGTACCCCTTTCAGGTTAAGGGATAAACCTGACCCTCGTTGTCCGAGGTGTTCCCGCTCAGGTTAAGGGATAAACCTGACCCTCGTTGTCCGAGGTGTTCCCATTCATGATAAGGGATAATCCTGAAACCCCTTGTAGGAGCAACAACGCTACCTATAAGGATTCTTTTGTAAATACAAGTTTTTGTTAATCTTTATTGACTGTCTAGATTTATATCAATTTGCTTTCGCTAAATTTTCTTAAATTTTTCCCCCATTCAGGATAAGGGAAAATCCTGAAACCCCTCGTAGGAGCAATAACGCTACCTATGAGGATTCTTTTGTAAATACAAGTTTTGTCAATCTTTGTTGATTTTTTTTAGATTTATATCAATTCCCCTTCATTAAATCTCTTTAAATTCTATTCTTTTTCCCATTCAGGATAAGGGAAAATCCTGAAACCCCTCGTAGGAGCAATAACGCCACCTATGAGGATTCTTTTGTAAATACAAGTTTTGCCAATCATTGTTGATTTTTTAGATTTATATAAATTTCCCTTCATTAAATTTTCCTTAAATCCTATTCTTTTCCCATTCAGGATAAGGGATAATCCTGAGACCTCTCGTAGGGGCAACAATGCTACCTATGAGAATTCTTTTTGCAAATACAAGTTTTTATCGATCTTTATTGATTTCTAAATTTATATCAATTTCTCTTTAAATTCTATTCTTCTTCCCATTTCAGGAAAAGGGATAATTCTGAGATCACTCATAGGGGCAACCATGCTACCTGTGAGAATTCTTTTTACAAAAATAAATCAATTTTCTCAAATGTTCTACATTTTTTTCAAAGTTCTATATCCTTTTCTCTTCTCAAAGTTTATTCTTTTTATATCCCCCGTTACATACCTGGTCCATCTAAATCATAGATCATAAATTCTAAATCTTGTCATATCCCCTCTAAATTCAAGTCTCAGGTTACCTCTTCATAAAATCTTCCATTTCCCCTTCAGGTTAAGGGATAAACCTGAATCATTCTTTTCCTAAATTTCTCATCAAATGTCTATTCCATTTCCCCTTCAGGGTAAGGGATAAACCTGAATCATTCTTTTCCTAAATTCTCATCAAATGTCTATTGCATTTCCCCTTCAGGTTAAGGGATAAACCTGAATCATTCTTTTTCTAAAATTCTCGTCAAAAATGTCTATTCTATTTTCCCTTCAGGATATGGGATAATCCTGAAACCCCGGCCATTCTTCTTGCTTCAATTTCTAAATATCTTAAATAGGCCGATCTCTTTCCCGACTCTCAGTTGGAAAAACCTAGTGCTCGCATGTGTTATTTTGCTAAATTTTCAAAATCTAAAGATCAAGTTCAGTCCTCGTGCTGTTTGTTCCTCAGAAAGTCTCAATCTTAGATCAAATCATTAAATCAAAGGTCGTTAAATGATTAAATGAAATGTCCCAGCTACTTCGCTGGTCGTTAAATGATTAAATGAAATGTCCCAGCTACTTCGCTGGTCGTTAAATGATTAAATGAAATGTCCCAGCTACTTCGCTGGTCGTTAAATGATTAAATGAAATGTCCCAGCTACTTCGCTGGTCGCTAAATGAAATGTCCCAGCTACTTCGCTGGTCGCTAAATGAAATGTCCCAGCTACTTCGCTGGTCGCTAAATGAAATGTTCCAGCTACTTCGTTGGTCGCTAAATGAAATGTTCCAACTCCTTCGTTGGTCATTAAATGAAAAGTCCCAGATTTTTCTGGTCATTAAATGAAATGTCCCAGCTACTTCGCTGGTCGTTAAATGAAATGTCTCAGCTACTTCGTTGGTCGTTAAATGAAAGGTTCCAGCTCCTTCTCTGGTCGTTAAATGAAAGGTTCCAATTTTACTGATCAGAATGTCCAAAATCGTAAATTGCAACTAAAGGTCGCATCAAAATCTATATTGGGTAAATATTTCACATAGAAGTCATGAAAAATTTGCCAATTTGCTAAAAGTATTTGTTGATTTCAATATTCTTATTGCACAAAAGAATTACCTTAGATTACCTCTAGTATTCTTTCCAAAAAGGTGAAACTTTTTGTGAAAAAGGGATAAAATTCAAATCTTTTTCCTGTTGATCAACCAAAAGGATGAAAGAAATATCCTCGCTATGGTTAGTGAAATAAATATTCAATGATGTTGAAAAGCCAGAAACGAATTGATATTGATCATGGCTATGGCGCGTGTTTAAAGATGATTTTCTGGCAATCAGACAGTGGAAATATCCTGAGCTACAAAAAAACCCACTTAATCCATATCTTCTCATTTGAAAGTTGCAATCAAATATCTGCAAAAGGGATCTCTCAATTGTCGTCAAGATGAAGGCGAATTAAGCGAGTAGACCCCCGGGGCCAAAGAAGATTTGGATCACCTACCAAGATGAAGGAGTTTGTGAAGGATCCTTCCAGGGAAAGTTCAGATCACCGTCGAGATGAAGGCGAGTGTGATGGACCTACCGACAAACCCTAAATGATATTTGATTCCAGCTATCATCTAAAGACTTTTGAGCCAGTATCATATATAATCCCTGAGAAAATGAAGGATCGAAGCATCTCCGAGATGAAGGAGTTTGTGACGTACCCTTCCCTGAAAAAAGAGAGAAAAGTCAGGACATCTCCAAAATGAAGGATGATGTAAAAAGCACGAAAAAGCCCAATGACTCAAAAAGAGTGCAAGAATATCATCATGAGAAAACACTCAGATATCAAGCTGCCTAAATTGCCAGAAGTCATCTTTCCTCATGCAAAATTCTTTTATCAATGTCTTTTCAATACTTGCTTTTATGAAATTGAGAATATTTCTTCTCTTCTCATATCGAGGAAATGGATAACTTCCTTGAAGAAAATCATCAGCGCTAAAATTTTGAATTTGACTCTTAAGACCGAGAAGTTAACCTCGTTGGAGGAAATACTCTAGGTAAAAGAGGGAATATCTTTGCACACATGTGCACATTTTCAAGCGTTGAAGTTAATTATAAATTTATCTTATTTGGCAAAATTTTCTAGATATTCTAAAGAGTGAAATAAATATTCGATATCCATTTTTGTGCAACCAAGCGTTGTTTATATCTTCCAGAAGAGTTACCCCATTCAGTTGAAGTATCTCTCCTGTCCCATCACGGTTTCGAGAAATCCGTATGGTTGTTCCCACTCAGGTTAAGGGTCAAAACCTGTACTTCCTGCGAGAGGTCATTAAATTCAAAAGTTGGTTTCAGTCTCAGCAATGAGACGCCCAAGTTCATCCATTTTTCAAAACTTTAGGGAACCCCATTTTTTTCTTCCTCCTTTCGCAAACCCCTTTCGGATTTGTTCATCTAAACTCCAAAGGTCCCATCATGGTCTCTTCACTCGAGATTCCATATGGTCGTCCCCTTCAGGTTATGGTTAAACCTAAATCTCGTTCCAACAAGTTTCCCTTGTTTCGACGAGGTGTTTTCCTTCAGTCCCATCATGGTTCTTCCCATCGAGGAATCCATGCTTTGTATATCCATCCAGAACAAGATCTTGCTTGAGCTTCATCTCACGAGGCATTTTTACAAAAATGTCCCATCAAAGTCCTCATATATTCATTTCCCCATTCAGGTTATGTTGAGATATATTCGTCCCATCCAGGTTAAGGGCTAAACCTGAGTCATTTCAAAAGATTGATCTCGTCTCACCCATGAGACTTGATCAAAATTCTTATCTTTCACCATTTCAGGATCTTCGCACAAAGTCCCATCACGATTTCCCCATCTCTATCATTCAGTCATATCATTGTCGAGGATTTCGTCTCCCCAAGCCATTCAGGACAAGGCTTTAAGCCTGAAAAGCCATAATTCTTCCACACCCAGTTCAGATTTGCTGACTGGGCATTTTTTTCAAAATTTGGAGTGTTTTCTTTGCCACTAAGCTCGGCTTTCAACCGGCTTAGTAGCAAAGAGGGGTATTTGTGAACACCCCAAATTTTTCAAAATCTTTTAAAATGTTCCCTTTTTGCCCCTAAATTCATTTTCTGAGCAAACGGGTCATTTCAAATCTAAATTCCAGTTCATTTCTCTAGTTTTATTGAAATTAAATTCATTTCATATGTTTAAATTGATTTTGGATCTGGATCCACTATCCAGATCCAAATCTGAATCTCCTTGTTCAAATTTAAATCAAAATTCCAAAAATAGCCTTTAAATAGCTCGAACAGTCCATTCAACATTCGTTTAGATCCATCACATTGTATTTCTTGATTCAAGTGTCAAAACTCAAACATTTTCTCACAACCTGGGTCCAAACCTATTCTTCTGAAGAAATTTCCCCGAAATGGTCTGAAATTTTCAGGAAAATACTTTTGTAAATATTCCTTTTAGAAAAATACAAAAAAAATTAGGGTTTTAGTCTTTGTTTTCTCAAATCTTCATTCTAAAAATACAAAAAAATAAATAATAAAAATACTCAGAAAAGAATGAAAAATTCAATACAAAAAGGAAATTACAAAAATAGTTTTTAGAAAAAACCCTTTTTCGAGGATAAACTTCTGAAACAAGCCTTCTTCTGGAAAGTTCGTAAATTTAAAGGGACCCCCTTTACAAAACCTCTTTTAGGGTTTTTGTAAAAGGGGCGGATGGGTTACCACGCCTTCTCCCCCTCAACCGCCACACTCCTCCATGGCTCCTCTCCTCAACCCTCTCCATTCTCATCGCCCAGCCGCCCGATCACCTTCCCGAGCCACCCATCTGCAACAACCTTCATCCAGCCACCCATCTACAACCGAACCCCCCCCCCCATCGACCCTTGATCTCCAACAACTCGAGTCAGCTTCTTCTTTAAGAAGGGGTCGCATGTGCCTCTTCAAAGGATCTGTCTTCACCACACCACCGGTCTCCTTCTCTTCTCTCTACTTCACAAACCGCGTTTCACCCCTGCATCTTCTTCTTCCTTCTTCTCTGATCGGCCTTCACCCTTTCCTTGCTGCTTCTTCATGCATCATTCGTCTTCATCTCCCCGGGAAACCAATCATCCTGGCAGCAGAACTACAGATAAGTGATCTCTTTCCTCTACTCTTCCTTTTTTTCCTGTAAGCATTTCTTTCCCTTTGTTGTCAACATCCATCGGTTTTGATTTTTTTCGTTTCCCATCATTTCCCTCCTTTTTTTTATAAAGCAAAGTGGTGGAATCGACCTGCAATGTATGCAGGATCGATCCACCCATTTGCAACATTGACGGAATCTATCGATTCCTACATTTAAATTCCCATTTTCCCTTTCCCTTGTTGTCATTTTTGTTTTGTTTATCTTTTACATTTTGATTCATCATTCAGAAGCACCAGATGGCCTTTCCATTGTTCTAATTCATCATACTGGATTCATTCTTTTTTATGAGTTCTTCTATGTATTTCACATAAGTTATAATTCATTTACTATATATCGGTTTTTTCTTTACACCATATCCCTTTTTCACAAATTTTTTTTTTCCTTTCATCCTAGCATCTAAATGTTTTTCGTAAATGATTTCTGATCAATGTCTTTGGCATTGATGTGTATTTATGTTTTCATTTCATAGGTTCTCATGTTTTTCATCTCTTTTTGTTTATTGCATTTTGAATCCACACCTTTCCTGTGAATTCAGCATTGCATCATCTGGCATATGGTTACAGCATATCATCTTCATCAAACTGATGTCCAATAATGCCTATATTCGGATATACGCATCTCATCTTTCCATTCATTACATTTATAAGCATGCCTCTTTGTTCTGATTTCATGCTCGGATCTAATCCTCTGCTACATGGTGACTCGCGTTTTAAACTTCCTTCGGGCCAGTTGTTGCAATTTGTATCTTGAATGGTATAATCGTTTGTTCCTGATGTTTGTTGTTGCAATAAGATGCCGGATCATATTCAGCATTTGGATCTCGATGTTAGAATTCCTCTATGGGGCTTCGCACCATTCTCAAGAAAGGTAACTGAAGCTACTGGGGATATCGGTGATCCCTTGAATTCATGATCACCTGATCATGATCGGAGGTCTATGGGAAAGCTGTGGAGGCACTAAGGGAGATTATGGAAGCTGGAGTCGAGCTATTGACTTTGATTGCACCACTTGCTGCGATAATCACAGTGTCTATCACTTAGAATCACACCCACAATTATGTTAACAGGTGCAAAAGTATTGGAGTTTTGGTATCTGAATGGGGATGCTAGTCCTGTCTATGATATGAAACGACGTTGTTGAAGCCAGGACAACCATTTCAAAGACACTTCATGCTGATAAGTGCAGGCTTTACACTCATCTGGGTTACTACAAGGATGGTTCTGCTTTGGGTGATTATACTGCTTCTCGTTTTATAGCAATGAACTGTCACTGTGTGTGCGTTTATTTCTGTTACTTTTGATTTTCCTCCATGACTCTAGATTGTGGAAATGTAACCCCATTGCAGATTTGTATTTTTGTATTAATACTCTTATGTCCTATCATTTCGGCTGCTCAGGTTATCCACTGTTTTTAGATTGTTTTCTAAATTTTCGGCATACTAGAAAATACAATTCTTGTGGGTCTAGCAACCTGGTTTTTGATAAACCTCACTGAATCTGATGCAGGAAGTCTTTTTATTTTCAGTACAATTGTTAGCAATTTGTTCAATTATCCTTGTACCTGACCTATATAATTCATGTTGTTTTCTATGATTGTCCTGCAATATCTGTCTGTTGGGAAGAACATTTGCAGCTTCTTAATCATATACTTTGTTCTAACCATTTGATCAGTCCTGTGCCAGATGAAAGACTTTCATGATTGACCTAGTGCTGGCCATTCTCTGTTACTGCGAATTAAATAATGAAAAAACAGGAATGGAATCTTTTTGACAAAGGGGAAGAAGCTTCACGAAGTTGAAAGATGCTTATGCTACTATTCAAGAGTGACATTAGCATCTACACAACTACCTGGGAATATGACCTGAATTTAAAAGCATCTAGATAGTCACAACTCGAGGTATGAGGTAATCAGTTTTAAAATATGTGTGAAGCCAGCAAGGGTGGGTATATTATCATAGCTATAGGAGTGTTTTGCTAAACACTCACTTTGAACTTCATTTTATGTGAAAATCTAGTGCGAAGGCAGATCTACTGTAAGCAAATTATTATGGACACTTTCTGCATCTCGAGTGGCATAATCTATAATTTCAATATTTTACTTATTTCTATGTCCTCATCTCTAATGTTATGTCTTCCACCTTTCAGGCGTTACACAACATCACCGCCATCTGCTCTTCCGAGCAGAGAAATCTTCTGCTGGATCAATACCACCTTTTAGGACAGCGGAAGTGGCAATCATTCCTCAGCAGAATATATCTTCTTGTAAGAGGCCTTGGTGCAAGTACTGAAGTCATCCTGTTCCAGCTCTATCAGATTAAGCCGAGTCATGGGTTTCGCTATCTAATTGCTTGGAGAAACAATAAATCAAAGTTCCAGACATCAAATTCACTCTGCAGTTATCATCTTGGATCATCAAAGCCTCATGTTACTATCAGCATCCAGGAGGACCAGCTGGTGTTTTGAATAACATCCTGCAGATGGCATCATAGAGGGTCAGTAAGTCTAACAATACAGTGATTCATATGCCTCATCTTCATAACAAGGTAAAAGGAAAATTTTCACAAAACCTATGCAATAACAAGTAATAAATGTAGGGATTTACTCAGGTAACTGCTCTCTATTGCTTTCTTCTTTTCTTTTGCATATACCTTGGCATACAATTCTCTGTTAATCTTAGTATATCATGTATGAATGACTTCCCACCAAGTATGAGGTGTCGAATTTTTGTTAGTATAAAGGTACATTATATCAATTGTCTTCTAGATTCAACATGGTACTTGGCAAACTGTTTTCTGTATGATAACCTGGAGTTCTCTATATCTTTCTTCTCCATTTAAGAAATTGAATCTCAACCCAATTCAAAATTTTGCAATAGTTAGATTGTAATGTTAGATTAGAATACATGAACATATATATGTCTTGAAAATTGCTCTTTTCGTATCATTTTCCCTTTTATTTTCAAATTCTCACAATGGTGAAACACGAATGGCACGTGCATCATTTCGTAAGAGGTAAATTAATCCTAAGTTGATGATTTACATCAACGGCCATAGTCGGGATGTAAACAAGACTTAGTGTTTTTATCTTTTATGAAATAACACTGGATCCACACTGGATCCCTCTTTTCAAAATCATCATATATTTCCTTCTTTTATTAGAGTTTAACTTAGAATTAGCTCAAAATATATACCAATGGCCATAGTCAGGGTATATTGAGAATTAATTCCATTTTAAACTCTATAAAAGCACAAAATATGTTTCATTCTTCACCTGAATTTAAATATAGAATATTATATAATACATCCAATGACCATAGTCAAGGATGCATTATATCTTCAATCTTATTTTAATTCATTTAAAGAATGGAATAGCTTTTCAAAATCCAATTTCAAAAATCTAGATTCATTCATCATTTAGGATAGAATTACATCATATTTTCAAAAAATTCATTTTTTCAAAAACTCCAAGTAAATATCTTTCTTCAAATCTATCTCCAATCCTTATCAAATCCGATTCATTCTTTCAATTTTCAAGATTCTATTTCATTGTTAAATCTCAAAATTCAATCTAACTCTGAGATTTCAAATTCATTTTTTATTCAAATCAGATTTCAAAGTTCAATTTGACTTTGAAATTCCAAATTCATTTATATTCAAATACTCCAAATCAAATCCAAAGTTCAATTTAACTTTGAGATTCTCTTCCTCTTCTATATTTCAAAATTCAAACTTCAAATTCAAGGTCTAAATCGACTTTGAAATTCATTTATTCAAGATTCAATTTCTGAATTTCATTTTCCAAATTCAATTCAAAATTGGAAATATGGATTCATCTTCTAAATTCCAGATTCAAGCTTCGAAGTCCAATCTGACTTTAGAATTCATTTGCACATTCAAAATTCAAATTCTCAAATCAAATTTTTGGAAATTCCAAATCCGAAATGGGATCAACTTGGATCCAGTTTTCTAAAAACAATTCTACATTGGATCTCAGACTTCAGGTCCAATTCTCCTTTAGGATCCAGACTCTAATTTCACATTGGATCTTAGACTTCAGATCCAAATCCATCTTAGGATCCAGAGTCCAACTCTACATTGGATATCAGACTTCAGATCCAAAATCCATCTTAGGATCCAGAATCCAATCCCACTTTGGATCTTAGACTTCAGATCCAAAATCCATCTTAGGATCCATAATCCAGTTTCACTTTTGGATCTCAGACTTCATATCCAGTTCCGTTTTAGGATCCAGAATTCAATCACATGTCGGATCTTAGATTTCTGATCCAAATCCATCTTAGGATCCAGAACCCAATTTTATCTCGGATCTCAGATCTCAGATCTTAAATCCATCTTTAGATCCAATTCCATTCCCAATTCTAGATTTCAAATCCAATTCCATTCTTCAGATCTCGTCTGAACTCCCTAAATCCATTTTCTATCCTTAAGTACCATTTGATTATTTCAGATCCATTCCAAACTTAAATTCAATTCCATCTCAAGTATTCATTTCCTTTTCTAAAATCAAATTCAAATTCAAAGTCGATTTTGACTTTGAAACTTTATTTCCTTTCATTTCAAAGCTTCAAGTCATTCTCTCTCATTTATTCTTCCAAATCCTGATTTACTTCAAGAACTTAGTACTTCTTTGATCTATCTCAAGTTTTAAAGTTAGATTCAATCATTTCTTCACTCCTTTATCAAGTTCATCTCGGAATACTTGGAAATTTTCAAAAATATCTTTTAAAAAGAGCATACATCCTTGCATTGCACAAGTATGATTCTTTGTGCATTTACAGTTAGAATAAATTCTTAGATTATATTTAGGCAAAGCAAAAGGCATAGATTTGATCCTTGGTTCGATTACCCTGGTAAAGGCGCCAGGAACGGTCGAACCTCATACCGACGAGCGAATCCCGTCTCTCCATCTTTTTCTCGCAAATTTTCAAAACGGAGGCGAGTAATTTTCTAAATACTTTTTCAAATCAAGGTCAAGTGAGACCACGCAAAATAGTTCCTCTTCTCTCTTTCTTTCTTTCTTTTCTCTTCTCTTTCTCTTTTCTTTCTTTTATTCTTCTCCCTTCAAAAAGGAGGAGAATAGAGGTTAGAAAAGGAAAAGAGAAGGAAGAGAGAAAAATCGCCAAGAGAGGAAAATTTTGCGATGATCACAGAGATGCTCTGATCCTTCTTTTATCTCAGGGGTTCTATTGATCTCACTGGCTCAAAAGGTCTTTAGATGATAGCAGAAATCAAATATATTTTAGGGTTTGTTGGTAGGTTCATCACACTCGCCTTCATCTCGACGGTGATCTGAAGTTTCCCTGGAAGGATCCGTCACAAACTTCATCATCTTGGAGATGTTTCAAATCTTCTTTGGCCTCGGGGATCTACTCGCTTAATTTGCCTTCATCTTGACGACAATTGAGAGATCCCTTTTGTGGATATTTGATTGCAACTTTTAAACGAAAATGAGAAAGGATGGGTTGAGTGGATTCTTTTTATAGCTCAAGATATTTCCACTGCCTGATTGTCAGAAAGTCATCTTAAAACATGCGTCATAGCCATGATCAATAACAAATCACTTCTGGCTTTTCAACATCATTGAATATTTCTTTCACTGATCATATCGAGGACATTTCTTACATCCTTTTGGTTGATCAACAGGAAAAGATTTGAATTTTACCTCTTTTTCACAAAAAGTTTCACCTTTTGGAAAGAAATAGTAGAGGTAATCTGAGGAAATTCTTTTTGTGTAGTCAGACTTTTTAGAATCAACTAATGCTTTTAGCAAATTGGTAAAGTTTTCACGAATCTCTTGTGAAATAATCATTCAATATAGATTTTGATGAGACACTTAGCTGTAATTTAAAGAAAATGGTGCAAGAATCAGACCTTAGAAAACTGAACTGATGAAATACATTAGGTTTTGGAAATCCCGACCAGTTTATGAGAAACTGGATTTTTGATAATCCCGACCAGTGAAAACATTGGATTTCAAATCCCGACCAGTGAAAAATACTGGATTTCAAATCTCGACCAGTTATGAAAACTGGATTTTAAATCTCGACCAGTTATGAAAGTTGGATTTGAAAATCCCGACCAGTTATAGAAACTGGATTTGAAAATCCCGACCAGTTATAAAACTGGATTTGAAAATCCCGACCAGTTATAGAAACTGGATTTGAAAATCCCGACCAGTTATAAAACTGGATTTGAAAATCCCGACCAGTTATAGAAACTGGATTTGAAAATGCCGACCAGTTATAGAAACTGGATTTGAAAATCCCGACCAGTTATAGAAACTGGATTTGAAAATCCCGACCAGTTATAAAACTGGATTTGAAAATCCCGACCAGTTATAGAAACTGGTTTTGAAAATGCCAACCAGTTATAGAAACTGGATTTGAAAATCCCGACCAGTTATAGAAACTGGATTTGAAAATTCCGACCAGTTATAAAACTGGATTTGAAAATCCCGACCAGTTATGGAAACTGGATTTGAAAATCCCGATCAGTTATAGAAACTGGATTTGAAAATCCCGACCAGTTATAAAACTGGATTTGAAAATCCCGACCAGTTATAGAAACTGGTTTTGAAAATGCCGACCAGTTATAGAAACTGGATTTGAAAATCCCGACCAGTTATAGAAACTGGATTTGAAAATCCCGACCAGTTATAAAACTGGATTTGAAAATCCCGACCAGTTATAGAAACTGGATTTGAAAATGCCGACCAGTTATAGAAACTGGATTTGAAAATCCCGACCAGTTACAGAAACTGGATTTGAAAAATCCCGACCAGTTATAGAAACTGGATTTGAAAATGAAGGATTTAATCTGATGATTTGCAAAGTGACTGAATTTGGGAGGTTATAACCCGAGGGTTGAGAGAATGATGAGATTTTGAAGATATTGTAACCAAAGGTTGGGAAACTGATAGAATTTTAAAAGATTGAAGATATTAAAGGTTTGGGAATGATAGAATTGAGGAGTCGCACCCTAAGGGTTTGATCTTTTGAAATACACGACCAGCGGGAGCTGGATCTTTTGGAATACAGGACCAACGAGATGCTGGATCCTCTGGAAATACATGACCAGCGAGATGCTGGATCTTCTGGAAATACATGACCAGCGAGATGCTGGATCTTTTGGAAATACATGACCGGCAAAAGCTGGATCTTTTGAAAATACATGAAGTTTTGGGAGATTTAAGTCAGAACTTGAACTTAGAAGGAGAAAGGTTTTTTTGTCAGAAGACTGATTTTAAAAAGGTTACCGGTGTGAGAACCAGTTTTTTTTCAAATGAGCTCAATATATGATTGAAAAAGTTTGAGAAATAAGCAGTGTGAGAACTGGTTTTTAGAAGATAATTCAGGATTTATCCCCTTATCCTAAACGGGGGAAATAATAAAGAGAATACCTCATTGAAAGGAGGCATCAGGTTTATCCCTTAACCTGAAGGGGTACATTTTAAAGATAAAGGTAGATGAAATTTTAATAAGATTGAAAAATTTGTTAACACTTGACAGAGATGAACATTTGCTTGATGTAAATCTGATCAAACCAAAATGAATTAAATGAAACAAAAAATAAAGACCGCAAGACTAATTAAGATTTAACAAAATTTGAGGAAAAGAGCTTTCGTCTAATCCTGCCTGCATATGATGGAAGAAGACGATTATAAAAATGAAATAAAAATGCCCCAGTATCATGGAGAAGAATGTAAGAATTGATAGAAGATCATTATTTTATTGAATTGACTCTTTGAATAGTACAAAAGATTTTTGAATGAAAATTCTAAGTATAAAATTTCTTCAAATGCAAAGCATTGATGGGATCTGGCATCTCCACTCCATCTGCGTTGATTAGACGATACGAATTGCGAGGCAAAGCTTCCTTAACCACATAAGGGCCTTCCCAATTGGGTGACCACTTGCCCCGTGGTCGATGCTTGAGATGAGTTGTCGATCTGAGCACCAAATCGTTAACTCGAAATTTTCTCTCAATGACGGACTTGGCATAGTGTTGAGCTATCCTTTGTCGATAAGCTTGAGCATGCTCTGCTGCCTTGAGCCTCTTTTCATCCAATAAATCTAGCTGCACCAATCTCTACTGCTGATACTGATCAAGTGGCAATTCTATGAGAGAGGCGAATTTGAGAGCGGGCTTTTGGATATGGAGAGGTAACACTACTTCAGTCCCGTAAACAAGTTCTGAAGGAGTGGCATTAGTCGGAGTCCGAATGGTGGTCTGATATGCCCAAAGCGCGTCATGAATTTTCTCATGCCAATCTCGACCTGTCTTCACAGTCCTTTCCAAAATACGGATCAAAATTTTATTGGTGGCCTCTGCTTGGCCATTCCCTTGAGGATAATAAGGAGCTGAGAAGTGATGGAAAATTCTGAATTTAGAACAGAAGGTCTTCATCCTCTCATTTTTAAAATGGGTTCCATTATCTGAGACGATATCATGTGGTATGCCGAAGCGGCAAATAATGTTTTTGTGAATGAAAGAAACCACATGGTGATCTTCTACTGTGCGTAGAGTAACAGCTTCAACCCAATTCGTGAAATACTCTGTCGCAGCCAGGAAGTATTTGTGGCCGTTGGAAGCAGAAGGAGTAATCGGGCCGACGACATCAAAAGCCCACATAGAAAATGGCCAAGGAGAAACAATTGATTATAGATATGCGGCCGGAGCATGAATATAAGGCGCGTGTAATTGGCACTTGACGCATTTCTTCACAAATCTATGACAGTCTTGCTGCATGGTATTCCAATAGTACCCTGCTCGAACGATCTGCTTGACGAGAGTCTGATAACCGACATGGCCACCACAAATCCCTTCATGCGCCTCTTGGATAACTTCCATAGCTTCTTCTTTGTCTAAGCATCTTGCATACTCAGAGCTGAAACCACGGCGGTAAAGGACATTGGCAAGAATGAAATATCGGGTAGACATACGTTGAATTGCACGTTGCTCCCTTTTTGGCATCTCTGGTGGAAATTCCCCAGTCTCAATGAAATTCTTGATACTTTGATACCAAGGCTTCTCCTTCGGATTGACCTGGTTTACTTGCATAATTGAATCGAAAGTGGCTTGCTCGAGTCTGCCAACTTCGAAAGAGCGACATGACTCACCACCTTTGAAGGATAGAATGGAGCCTAGACTGGCTAAACCATCAGCTATCTGATTGTGCTCACTTCTGATGTGACTGAGCTGAAATTCTTCGAAGTTGTCCACAAGAGCTAAGACAATCTTCTGATATGGAATCAATTTTGGATCTTTTACTTGCCATTCAGTGTTAACTTGACTGACAACAAGTAGTGAGTCGCCAAAAGCATGCACTCTCTTGACATTGAAACTTTGCAGAATTTTGAGGCCTTGTATTAAAGCTTCATACTCGGTCATATTATGAGTGCATTGGAAACCAAGCTTGAGAGAATAAGGGATCATTTCTTTTTTTGGAGTGATCAACAGGACTCCAATCCCGATGCCAGACATATTTTTAGAGCCATCGAAGAACAAGTTCCAAACTGGAAGCTGTTGGATATTACAGATATGCTCATCAGGAAAATCATCCTCTGCTTTAATTTCTTCTGTTAGGGGAAAATCTGCCAACTGATCTGCGATCGCTTGGCCTTTAATTGACTTTTGAGAGACGTACTCTAAGTCATATTGCATCAGCAGGACTCGCCACTTTGCGATTCGTCCAGTGAGAAAAGGTTGTTCAAGAATGTATCTGAGCGGATTGAGCTTTGAAAGAAACTTAATTTCAGAAGCCAACAAGTAATGTCTCAATTTTTGGCACATCCAGACCAGAGCTAGACAAGTTTTCTCCATCTGAGAATACTTCTTTTCATAATCAATGAATGTTTTGCTCACGTAGTAGATGGCGTGCTCTATCCGGCTGCCTTCTTCATACTGAGCGAGGAATCCACCACAGGCATTCTGATTGACTAAAATATATAGCAAGAGAGGTTTCCCCAGCTTTGGTGGCTTCAAAACTGGTGGATTAAGGAGATATTGCTTGATGTGCTCAAACGAGAGCTGACATTCCGACCCCCATTCAAATTTAACTCCTTTTCTAAGCAAATGGTTGAAAGGCTCGCATCTCATGGCCAGATTAGAGATGAACCTGCGAATAGACTGAATACGCCCTTGAAGGCTCCGCAATTCTCTGAGATTAGTTGGAGGCGGCATGTCAATAATGGCTTTTGCCTTGGCCGGATCCACTTCGATCCCTTTCTTGCTGATAATGAAGCCGAGTAATTTGCCGGACTCAACTCCAAAAACCCATTTCTGAGGGTTAAGTCTCAATTTGTAAAGAATGAGTCTTTCAAAAACTTGACTAAGAGCATCAAGGTGATCCTCTTCTTCTTTAGACTTAACCAAAATGTCATCCACATATGCATCCATATTCTTGTGCATTTGATCATGAAAAATGACGGCCATCGCCCTTTGATAGGTTGCTCCGGCATTTTTGAGTCTGAATGGCATCACCGTGTAGCAAAAGGTTCCCCAAGGGGTAGTAAATGAGGTCTTCGACTGATCACGAACGGCCAACTTGATCTGATTATAACCTGAATATCCGTTCATGAAGGAAAACATGGCATGACCTGCTGTGCTATCGATCAACAGGTCAATGTTGGGAAGTGGATAATCATCTTTTGGGGTAGCTTTATTTAGATCCCTGAAATCGATGCAAATTCGAACTTTTCCGTTCTTTTTTGGGACTGCTACGATATTTGCCAACCAATCTGGATAATCAATGGCCCGGATGAAGCCTGCCTTTAACAAATCTTCAAGTCCTTCTTTGACTTGTTGTTCAATTCGAGGATCTAACTTCCTCAATTTCTACTTGATTGGTCTGGCTTCTGGTTTCAACTTGAGTCGATGCTCAACCAGCTTGATATCCAATCCTGGCATATCTTCGTAAGTCCAGGCAAACACTTCCTGATGCTTTTTGAGGAATTGGATGAGTCTAGCCTTTTCAATTTCGCTTAGACTCGACCCGATTTTGAGAATTTTCGGATCATCTTCCGATCCAATGTTGACATCCTCAGTTGGATCTTGAACCAAAGATGATGGTTCATCCTGCTTCTGAATGTGAGCAAATTCTGGCAAATCCTGAATAGTGGAATCAAATTCGGCTGACTCTTCAGTCTGTTCTGCTGCCTGACTGACTTCTGCTCTGTCTTTCATCTTAGGAAACCGTGCCAATTTTAGATACTTGGGATTGATAACAAATATTGTCATTGATTCAGGAGTTAAAAGGTCCTGAAAATGCCAAAAAAGAGGTTGTTTTGAGAAAATATACGAGCCAAAGCAAAGAATAATGACACAGACAAGGCATAAGAATGAATTAATGGATACTTGAAGAGAAAATTTTGATCTTTCATTGATTGAAGTAAAGTATTTACAAGACTTTTAACAAAAGATGGGACTGTATTGCCCCTACAAGATAAAAAGAGAATAAAAGAAAACAGGAAAACTAAGGCATCATCTTCACTTGTTTCCTTTGACAAAAACTGTCTTTTTGCTCGAATCCTGGCCGGTGAACCCCAACCCTGAACTGTCCGCATGCCGAACTGGAATGATGGGCCCTATCATGCCGTCTTCATCTTTTCCCATGCCTCGAAATGGCTGGTATCCATGTTTTATCAACAGATCGAATCCCTTTCTTGCTTTAGAAAACTGAGGAAATAAGGGATGATCTTTGAAGGAGGTGTAATTGATGCGTCCTCCTAGCTTGAAGAAACAAGGTCCCTGTCATTGGACCGTGGCTGCGACATTTTTTCTCTCCCATGACATCTTTTAGCTTCAGCATCTCTAGACTGTCACTGAGATTAATTTCCTCTGCCTCCCGAATGCTAGGAATGTCTGCTGTAAATGTGGGACAAGGAATCATAGGCTGTGGCAGCCTTTCTTCAGGGTCTTCGCCCAAAACAGTGGTAATCATTCCGCCCTTAGACCACTTTATGCATTGGTGGAGGGTCGACGGAACTGCATTGGCATTGTGGATCCATGTTCGTCCCAACAACAGATTGTAAGTTGGCGGCACATTGACGACATGGAACAATACCGTGTGCACAGAGTAATTGGTGAAGATCTCCAAAAAGACTTTGCCTTTGGCAGTTTGCCCATGATTATCGAAGCCATAGATGGTGATGGGATCAGGCACATATTCTTCCTCTTTTAATCCCAATGCTTTCGCTGTCATTTCTGGGCAAATATTCAGACTGCTGCCCCCGTCAACAAGTACGTGCGGGACAGTCATGCCCCTGGTCCTGACCACGATGTATAATGCATTGTTGTGGAATGAATGAGGCTTAAACAAGTCCTCATCTGAAAAGGTAATAGGCGCGTTTGTCATTGCTTGATTTACAATCTGCGCCATGTCATCGGGCGTGGTATCCGGTTTCACCTTGATCTTCCTTAATAGATCATCTAGTTTTTCTTTATGCTGGGGAGAGTCGTGAGTCAACTCAAAAATGGAGATGTTGGAGAGCGCTGTAATCGGCTTCTGAAGGCTTCTGGCTCGCTCTTCTGCTGCTTCTGAGGTTTCTGCTTCCTCTCTACCAGCTTCCTTTTTCAGAAATCTTTTTGGAAAAACTTGGGTTTTCCCATTCTCCACTGACGTGTTTCTGATGTTCAAAAATGAGAGGATATCCCCTCTCCGAGATGCAGGCTGGTCCTGGCGTAGAACCATTACCTGATGCTGCAGACTCATCTCCTCTTCGAAACAAGGATGTATGTGACTCTGCGGGAGAAAAGAACCTTCTGAAATGGTTGACACTGAATGTTTTGGGAATGGGGCGGACAGAATGTCCATTTTGCCCTCTTCTTCATCCTCTATGAGGATGCTTTTATCAATACAATCCTGAATCAGATGCTTCAAGACGAAGCAATACTCAGTGTCGTGGCCCATCGCTCTATGGAACTTGCAGTACTGTTCCTTAAATCTTCCCATGAGCACTAGTGGATCTGCCACCTTGGGAAGTTTTACCATCCCGTGAGACAGCAAGTATTCCAGAATTTTCTCCAAAGGCTGGTCGAGGGGAGTGAACTTTCGATCCCTACTCCAGTTTATATGTTTGGGCTTTTCTTGAAGGTCTCCCTTTTGTTGAGGACCGGTCGAGAGAGGCTTGTCATTGTTCTTGAAGAATTTGCCCTTTCTTCCCCTGTTCTGTTCGGGTTTTGCGCCACTGCCACTGCCCTGCTTGCTGCTACTGCCCTGATCATCCCCTGGAACCTCGACGGAGTAGGTGAAGTGTGCCTTCTTCTTTAGGTCTTGCACATTTTTGGCTAAGGCGACACCTTCATACATCCCGTTCTCTACCCCCATCTCGAGCCATTCTGCTCGCTCCGTCAGTTCAATAAACGATTTGGAGGGATATGGGAAGAGGAGACTTTTAAGGGGTTGGGAGAAATTATTGAGGATGACTTGGAGGGCATGCTCCTCAGAAATAGGGTTCCTCATTTTGTTGCAAAGGCTTCTCCACTTATGAATGAAGTCCATGGCCTTTTCATTGGGCTCCTGTTTCAGGTTGCACAGGTGGTTTAGGGTGGGCAAAGCTTCCATGTTGAACAGAAAGCGTTCAACAAACATATTGACGACTTTGTCAAAATCCCTTAGTTCAATGGGATTGACATGCTCAGCATACCATTTGGCAGCTATTCCCTCCAAACTGCGGGGGAAACAGAGGAAGAGGGCGCGGTTGTCTTCGTTGAATCGGGTGCATTCCGCGAAGAACATGGCAAGGTGGGCCTTGGGATCTCCGGATCCATCGAATTTAATGAATTTTCGGGGGAGATTCTCCAAATTGATGTCTCCTTCCAAACCAAGGTAGAAATCATGCCTGGTGTATGACCTTTTTCCTTTATCTCGGACTTGCAGGTCTTTGACTATTTTGGTCAAGGCCTGGATTGAGTCCTCTGCGGGGGTCTCATGCTTGGGCTTGTTCACTGACACTGGCTCCTCTACCGGCCTCTTGGACTGCCGCAGATGTTTCGGGATGTAAATCAACTGCTCTTCTTCAGAATTTCCTTCCGCTGACTCAGAATCTTCAGAGGTACTGTCACGCTGTACCTTTTGCTTGCTGATCTTGACGGGCTTCTTCATGGGCTTTTTCTTCGCTTTGCTCTTGGAAGCTGCCTTTTTGGGAGCAGCTTTGGCCTGCTCAACCATCATCTTGGTCATCATTTTCTGAAAAACCCGATACATGGCTGGATCAACATCACTCTCATCTCCAGAGTCATGCTTTTTGGATAATCTGGGAGAATTCATCTCCTCTAGCTCGCTGTCACTGTGTTGTTGAGCGGCCCTCTTATCAGCCCTTGTCTGAACCATTTTCAGATGCCAAAGCTTTCTTGCAGAATATGGGAATGGTTAGAGTATGGAGAAGCTTTTTGAAAAGCATATTTTCTTTGAGAGAAAGCAAGAAATGAAGGGATTTGGTAGACAATTTCAAGAGATTATCCCATTACCCGGGATTGGATCATCACACGATTTGTGATAATTGTATTACCATTTGATGATAACAGAGAAATGTGCCTTGTTACCTAGGCGAGGTCGTCAACCATGATAAGATTTGAAGAAATGCAGAAGGAATATCCCTTTTACCCGGGATTAGGTCGTCACTCAAGTTTTTGTGACTTTTATTTGCGCTACAAACAAAATACAGAAAGCAACATTTTTGGCCAAAAAAATAAATTTTTATTGATATCTTTAACTTTCAAAGACAAAGAGAGGGTGGGCAGACAGTTTGCCACCACTCTTGATATTCAGATGATACATTTGGCCCAGGAAAAATAGACAGAGAAATAAAGGAGTTCCAGGTATATTTAGCGACATGATATGCCCCAGACCACTTATCCGACTGCAGGTTGAATTCTGACACGTTGCCTGTCGGGAAACGGGTGTTGGCACGAACTTGCCGCTGCGAAAACTGCCTCAGACATCGTTCCGGCTGATAACCAACACAAAAGAAAGGGCCCATCAACTTGTAGCGCTTGTCATGGGCATAAGTGTACCGAGGAATAGTCTCCCTTCTATCAAAGAAATCCCAGGTGATCTCCTCCTGATGCAGCTTCTCGATCAGAGCTCGGTATTGGATGACTGTCTTCGGTTGCTTACTGTTGAACCTGAAAGAACTGGCCTTCGAAGGAACGTGTCGCAGGAACCATGACTGCAAGGCGTAAGTGCATCCTTCTACTAGAATGGTCTCCCCAAGAGCAAATCGAGCCAAGCCTCTGTAAAGGAAGGCTAATGCGGCCATGGAGACTGAGAGCTGACGGGTCTGCTTGCTTCCCCATCTCCGAAAGAGCTGAGCAACTCTGATATCTATGAAATTCTGACCATCTTGGAAGAAAGCTAACCCCACTGTACACAGGATCATGGCATGCTGAATCCTGTCCTTCGCTGCTCGAGACAGAGTGTCAACCTCTTTATAGGCTCCATACTTTTGATATAGTTCAAATAGGTCGATGAACTGATTTCCACCAATCTCAGTGAGAGGCCAAGATCTGCTCCCTGTTGCTCTAGCTAAGGCTTCTCGAACATCTACCCCTTTAATGTTGATCAAAAACTGCTGCTCGACAGGATCATCTGGCTGACCAGCTGGTTCGGGCAACCCCATAATGTCATTGAACTCATCCATCAGTAGAGTCATTTCTCCCCATGGAAACCAGAATGTGCAAGTACGTGGATTCCACCGTTCTGCCATGGCCTGAATCAGAGCTCCGTTGATGATTCGTTTGCCTGCCGCCGACGCCATCTCCAACCCACAGTCATCCAAGTGGTCTGAGAACATACGTGAGAAGGTGGCGAACCAAGAATAATACCACCATGGGAAGAAAGGACGAGACTGGATGACCCGCAGATCCGGGGGTCCATCCTGGATCTGATAGAAGACATGATCTTGGGGGAAGACAGCATCGAGGGAATTTGACGCCATTGAGATGATACTGGGGTAAAAAGGAGAAATGAGGAGAATTAGATAGAATGCAGGACTTATGGATAGACTTTTTAAACCTGAAAAAAAAAAATTGAAAGATTGAGGAGATTTTAAAAGAATTTTCCAGGGTTTTGAAGAAAATTTGATCTAAAAGAAAATGTAGGTAGAGAGAAATATACACCTGGGGTTTTTTAGAAATAAGGGTAAGTTTTGAATAATACACCCAGGGTTTTTAAAAAAGGGTTTGATACATACATGAGAAAATAAGAGAATTATCATACAACTTAAAGCTGCACAAACAAGGATGCGCACACAGCACTCCCTAAAGGCTGACTCTAAATGCAATATTTGAAATGGCTTGTAGGACCTTAATCCTAACTCTAGGGTTTAGATCATCTGATTCCCATCAAGATATGCCGATATACCCAAGCCGAAGCTCGAAATACGTGGCATAGAAATATTTCTTCGGTTCTAAGGTAATGGCTTCCCAACATCCTTGAGCACCTACCGATATACCTCGGACTATGGCCCTTAGGTACGTGGTAGGGGGGCACGAACCCAAATAAGTGGTCCAGTTGTGAGGCTCTCTCCCGAACTATGGTTCAGTGAGACAGCCCAGCAACGTGAAGACCGGGACAGTATAGGTAAGGGATGTTTTTTAAAACATGTTCAACATGCAAAAATCAGATGGCTCTAATGCAAGTCTTAAAGAGATAGATTTAAATGAAAGGAAGCATACACTTGCATACATTGTTTACATTCAATCCCTAAAATTGAGGAGAGTTGTATTTAAAACCTAAGTCTAAAGTGAACATGGAATAATCTCCTCAATATGGTCCTATCAAACCATACTTAAATCCTATATGCAATGATGTCAGCTTAGGGCAAGATCTAGGCTCCTATGGTTTGCATGGAAATGAAGCTGACATATGAAGAATAAAGACTTTAGATAATGTCAAAGCAAAAGAAAAGGCATAATTCGACCGGACGGAGACGTGTCCCATCACGGTCGCCAAACCTGTGATTATCGCAAAATTTTTCCTCTCGTAATGTTCTCTCTCTTCCTTCTCTTTTCCTTTCCAACCTCTTATTTTCCTCCTTTTTGAAAGGAGAAAGATAAAAGATGGAAAGAAAGAGAGAAGAGAAAAGAAAGAAGAGAAGAGAAGAGGAATTTTTTCGCGGGTCTCACTTGACCTTAATTTTGAAAATATTTTGAAATAACTCGCCTCCGTTTTTGAAATATTTGCGGGAAAACTGGGAGACGGGATCCGCTCGTCGGTACGAGGTTCGACCATTCCTGGCGCCTTTACCAGGGGTAATCAAACTAAGGGTCGAATTAATGCCTTTTGCTTTGCAGTGAATTTATCTAAGTATTTATCCTAAGTCTAAAATTCACAATGAATCATGCTTGTGCAAATGCAAAGATGAATGCTCTTTTTTTAAAATATTTTAAAGAATTTCCAAGTGAATCAGATAAAGTGAAGAAATGTTTTCTAACTTAGAACTTAAGATTTGAAGTTCTAAGTTTTTAGAATAATCAGAGCTTAGGAAAATGAATTTGGATCTTTGAGAGAAATGATCTTAAAACTGAAGGAAAGAGAATTTCAAAGTCATAAATGGACTTTGAATTTGGAAGTTTGAACTTGAATGAATACTTGGAATGGAATTGAATTCTAACTTTGAAGTTTTGAAGTTAGAAGGAAATGTGGGGGATTTAAAGGAATTGAGGAATGGGATTTGGAACAGTTGGAATTTCAAGATGAAATCCGAATCCAAATTCTGGATTCTGAATAGAGTTTTGAGTTGATTTTTGGATTTAGGATCTGAAATAGGAACTTTGGTTTGAATGAAATGGGACTGGCTTTTAGAATTGGAATTTAAAGTGGAATTTGGACTTGGAATTTTGAATGAAATTGGATTCAAGATTTGGAATCCAAGATGGTATTTGGATCTGAAATCTGAGATCCGAGATAGGGTTGGACTCTGGATCCTAAGATGGAATTGGATCTGAAGTTTGAGATCCAAAGTAGAATTGGATTCTGGATCCTAAACTGGACTTGGATCTGAAATCTGAGATCCGAGGTGAATTGGGTTTTATATCCTAAAGAATGGATTTGGATCTGAAGTCCAAGATTCAAAGTAGAGTTGGATTCTGGATCCTAAGAATTGGAATTTGGATCTGAATCTGAGATCCAATGGTAGAATGGGATCTGAATCCTAAATGGATTTTGGATCTGAAGTCTAAGATCCAAAGTAGCATTGGAATTTTGGACCCTATGGATTTGGATCTGAAGTCTGAGATCCAAAGTAGAGTTGTATTCTGGACCCTAAGAGTTGGAATTTGGATCTGAATCTGAGATCTCATGGTAAAATGAGGATCTGGATCCTAAATGAAGTTTGGATCTGTGATTGGAGATCCAAAGTAGAATAAGGATTTGGATCCTAAATGGAATTTGGATCTGTGATGGGAGATCCAAAATGGAATAGAGTTTTACACTTGGAAATCTGGGTCCAAGTTGAGATTAATTTTGTATTTTGGGTTTTGAAAGTCCAAATGGGACTTTTGAAGATGGATCTGGGTTTTGAAAACCCAGATTTGAACTTTAGGAAGGTTTGGATTTTGAGATTCAGAGTCAATCTCAACTTTGATTTTTTTTTATTTTGAAGATGAGAAGATAAACTTGATTTTTGAATTTGAAGATGAATCAGAAACTTCAAAGTTAAATTGAACTTTGAAATTGAATTTTGAATTGAGTTTGGAAATTTGAAGTTTGAATATGAAATGATTTTGAAATTTCAAAGTCAAATTGGACTTTGAAATTGAGATAGGTTTGGAATTTGAAATAGAAAAGATGTCAAAAATCACTTGGGTTTTTGAAAGAATTTTGGAAAATATGATGCAATTCTACCCTATATGATGAATGAATTTGAATAAGTTTGAAATTGGACTTTGAAAAGCTATTTCATTCTTTAAATGAATTAAAATAAGATTGAAAATATAATACATCCTTGACTATGGTCATTGAATGTATTATATGATAATCTATATTTAAATTCAAAAGAAGAATAAAATACATTTTTAGTGATTTTATAGAATTTAAAATGAAATCAACCCTCAATATACCCTGACTATGGCCATTGGTATATATTTTGAGTTAATCCTAAGTTAAATTCTGATAAGAGAAGAAAAATATTTTGAGAAAATATGATGGATTTTGAAAGTGGATCCAGTGTGGATCCAATGTTATTTCGTAAAAGATAAGAATTCTAAGTTTTGTTCACACCCCGACTATGGCCGTTGATGTAAATCGTCAACTTAGAATTAACTTACCTCTTACGAAATGGTGCACGTGCCATTCGTGTTTCACCATTGTGGGGATTTTGAGAAATAAAGGAAAATGCATGGAATAAACCATTCATGGTATTCTATAATGCTCATTCATTCTACCTAAAGCAAGAAATGTAAATTCTTATTCCAACCTAACTATTACAATGTATAAAATCAAATGTACAACCCCAAATAGTGGCTTTATCTACATATTTCCTGCAAAACAACTTGGTTAGTATGGGAATAAAAGTAAGTTATACATACCATATGAATATTAATGGTGGAAAGGCTCAATATACAAAGATGTTTATGATGGAAAGGAGAAAGGTGATATATATGCTAATATGCCCACATATATATGTACTGTATGTGAAAACCCTTGCAGCTAAAACCCTTAAAACTTCCTAAAGCTGGAATTGTGGCATCCTTAAAGAAAATTTCTGTAGGTAGGATCAAGAATTCTCCAGCGTACTTCTCATTAGTGTGAGGAACAATCTCAACTATACCACTGCAAAAGGGGGTAATAGGTGTAATGCAGCTGGGAAGGAAACTGAAAACATGAAGTGTTGGTGGTAGGCTGGAGTGTATTTTGAGACTGAAAGCAGTTGGGTAATGGGATGGAGAGGAGCAGCAAGGTGCTGCTATGTGAGCAGCATCATGAGGCTGCTGTGCTTGACAAATGCATGAACTTGTAATGATTTTCATATGGTGCAAGAATTAAAGCCACAGTGAAGGGGCTATCCGTGCAGTGGAGTGGCAGGGAGAATAGGTGGAGTGAAGGACTTGATATATGATAATGGATTGTGGATATATTGTTTGCACAGGTGTATGTGCTACCGTTGCATGGTCATGAATGCTAGGGGTTGTTGATGGTACAGAGGTGAGACCGGGAGGTGGATACTCGCAAGACAGTGGATACAGGGTATCGACATTTGTAGGCACTGTCATGGTTGTTACAACAACCTTCAGTAAATGATCACTATCCTAAAGGGACAACTCTCTCAGAGATGGATGTGACGAGCTTCACCTCCAAGGTTTGCTCATTTCTGATCAAGCCTTCCAAGGAATCAAGGCTAAGGACCTTAGGCTACTGATATTCAGGACTCTTTACATAAAGCCCCATGAGACCCAACCATTTTAGGGGTATTTTGAACTGTAGCAAGCACGGCCTCTGTACTGCAAATGTGAGCCATCGGCTAAAATCCCCTGGATCACCTCTCTTGAATGGAGTCAACAAAATGATCGGGTAGCCTTTGACTTATAAGTGATATAGCAATGTACCTAAAAGCAGTATATTCTTTGCTACTGAAAATTTATTTGAAAACGTAGTTTAAAATCTGTAAAAAAAAATCCTCTGCCATATCAATGAAGGTTGTGGCACACTTTGAACCGGCAGCTGCTCAAATAGATATCACACTTATTGAAATTTCACTGTCAAATTCTGATATGGTTGTCTCCAGAGGAGCTGCCAGTGAAGAGAAACAAAGGGTGAGCTTTCAAGCTGGAATGGTTTAGTCTCCGGATCATATGCAAGAATGTGATTGCATATCCAGAGCCTGTGAAATGAGACAGCCATTGTTTTGCCAATCCAGCTGATTGACCTTAAATATTAGCAAAATTCAGCCATTTGCTGAGTTTTTTTTTTGTAACTGCATGTAATTACAATGCTCAAATGAATCAGAACTATACCCTGCATCCTTATATTTTCAAAAATCATTGGATGAGTCTAGCCTTTTCAATTTCGCTTAGACTCGACCCGATTTTGAGAATTTTCGGATCATCTTCCGATCCAATGTTGACATCCTCAGTTGGATCTTGAACCAAAGATGATGATTCATCCTGCTTCTGAATGTGAGCAAATTCTGGCAAATCCTGAATAGTGGAATCAAATTCGGCTGACTCTTCAGTCTGTTCTGCTGCCTGACTGACTTCTGCTCTGTCTTTCATCTTAGGAAACCGTGCCAATTTTAGATACTTGGGATTGATAACAAATATTGTCATTGATTCAGGAGTTAAAAGGTCCTGAAAATGCCAAAAAAGAGGTTGTTTTGAGAAAATATACGAGCCAAAGCAAAGAATAATGACACAGACAAGGCATAAGAATGAATTAATGGATACTTGAAGAGAAAATTTTGATCTTTCATTGATTGAAGTAAAGTATTTACAAGACTTTTAACAAAAGATGGGACTGTATTGCCCCTACAAGATAAAAAGAGAATAAAAGAAAACAGGAAAACTAAGGCATCATCTTCACTTGTTTCCTTTGACAAAAACTGTCTTTTTGCTCGAATCCTGGCCGGTGAACCCCAACCCTGAACTGTCCGCATGCCGAACTGGAATGATGGGCCCTATCATGCCGTCTTCATCTTTTCCCATGCCTCGAAATGGCTGGTATCCATGTTTTATCAACAGATCGAATCCCTTTCTTGCTTTAGAAAACTGAGGAAATAAGGGATGATCTTTGAAGGAGGTGTAATTGATGCGTCCTCCTAGCTTGAAGAAACAAGGTCCCTGTCATTGGACCGTGGCTGCGACATTTTTTCTCTCCCATGACATCTTTTAGCTTCAGCATCTCTAGACTGTCACTGAGATTAATTTTCTCTGCCTCCCGAATGCTAGGAATGTCTGCTGTAAATGTGGGACGAGGAATCATAGGCTGTGGCAGCTTTTCTTCAGGGTCTTCGCCCAAAACAGTGGTAATCATTCCGCCCTTAGACCACTTTATGCATTGGTGGAGGGTCGACGGAACTGCATTGGCATTGTGGATCCATGTTCGTCCCAACAACAGATTGTAAGTTGGCGGCACATTGACGACATGGAACAATACCGTGTGCACAGAGTAATTGGTGAAGATCTCCAAAAAGACTTTGCCTTTGGCAGTTTGCCCATGATTATCGAAGCCATAGATGGTGATGGGATCAGGCACATATTCTTCCTCTTTTAATCCCAATGCTGCGATGAATTACCAATGGAAGAATAACAGTAGGGAGAAACTGATGCGATGAATTACCAAAGGAACTTGAAATAGCCTAAGCAATCATATACTCTTGCATAAACCGGGAAGCCTCAATAAAACATAACATACGCATATAAAAATGTGGGAATTAGAAAATTCCCTTTGATATTGCACAGGGGGTGAGTTGAGATTGCTACAGACAATCCAACACTTCCCTTGGTGCATTAATGGGGGTCAGAACAGAAAATATTACAAGAAAACTTGGAGGAAATCAAAGAAAAAGGAAGGGTACCTACCGTATTCTTGCTGCAGATCCGGAAGGAAGAGGTTTTCCTTCAGTAGCCTTGTTTGTGGAGGGCTTGAATCTCCTTCGAACAACTCTAGATGAGATACTTCAGAGGGGCGCCCTTCGGCTCTTACAGGAGAGATCCTTATGTAGGGAAAATGGGGAATGAAAGAGAGGATGCTAGTAAAGAGTTGTGGGAAAAAGAAATCCGATCCCCCCAAAGGGGATGGGGTGTCTCTTCTTAAAGAGAGGCCGGATGGTTCGAGAATGGAGGCTGTTAAGGATCGAAGGTTGAGGAGAGGGGAGGCTGTTGGAAGATCAACGGTGGAGAGAGAAGGAAAGAGGTGCGGGAGAAATCCGTTAAAGCTTTTTCCTTTTTTCAAAAAAATGGTCCTCTTTTTAGGAAATTTTTTACAAAATGGTTTTGAAAATGAGGTTTTTGGTAAAAATGACTTCAAATGCTTGGAAATCATCCGTTTTCTTTGTAGCTCTTCTCGATTTTTTTGGTTTTTATGTTATTTTTCTATTTTTTTGTATTTTTAGAATAAAATCCTAGAGCTTTACGAGAAATCAAAGATTTAAAACTAATTTTTTGTGTTTTTGTAGAATATTTACAAAAGGGAATTTTTCTGAGCTATTTTGAGAAAATTTCTTCAAAAAAAAATGGGTTTTGATCCAGATTTTGAGGAAATGCGGATTTAAAGTGCTGGATTTGAACCTGAAAATGATTTTGAATGGATCAATATGGTTTTCAATCCAGAAAGTCTGAAGAATTTGCTTCGATTTCTCAGAAAATGGAGTTAGGGGCAAAAGGGTCATTTTTACAAGACTTTTGAAAAATTTGGGGTGTTCACAGGAGTTCTTGGGCATGATCTTTGATGACAAATGTCATGTTGTTTTAAATATGTTTGAAATTCATTTGATAAGTATTCTCCACCGGAGTCAGATCTAAGAATGAATATCTGACTTTGAAATTGGTTTTGAATTTTTGCACAAAATTCTTTTAAAAAGTTAAAGACTTCCGATTTAAGATTAATAAAATAGATCCATACATATCTAGTATAAACATCAATAAACGTCACATAGTATGAATAACCACCTTTAGATAGAACCGGATATGGTCCCCACACATCTGAATGCACCAATTCAAAAGGTATTGTTGAAATAAAGGTTCTCGTAGGAAATGAAATAGACTTCATTTTTTCAAAAATATAATCTTTGCAATTGATATCTTTTTCTTTACAAAATTTGTTTCCAAAAGAAAAAAGATACATTTTAGAGTAACTTGGATGTCCAAGTCTTTTATGCCATGTTTCAATACTTTTATCTTGGACATAAGTAAAAAAATAGTTTGTAGGGAGCGTCAAGTGATGCATATAGTAAAGATCTCCCTTTCTATAGCCTTGCCCAATCGCTTCCTGCACTTGAGATCCTGCACAAAGCACCTTTGAGATGAGAAAGATATTTCATATCCATGGTCGACAATTTGGGAAAGAGAGAAAAGGTTAAGGTTTAGTTTAGGAATTGTTCTAACTTTTGGAACAAAGAAATTTTTAGGATTTAGAGTTCCAATGCCATTTATTTTGAGAAAAGTTTCATCAACCGTAGAGACACAAGATATTTTTGAATTGATGCATACATTGGTTAAAGCATTTTCATGGGGAGTCATGTGAAAAGAAGTTGCAGAATCTAAAGTCCAAGAATACGTATCGGGAGGTGACGAAGAAGCAATGGCAGCACCAGAGGTGGAGGAAGTAGCCTTTAGGATTTGTTGGAGAGCCATGAATATTTGTCCAAGTGTGTCCTTGAGATCCACGCTTTTGCCTGCATCTTCTTTAGTGGAGGATTCCTCAACGGAATCCACCTTAGGCTTGAAAGTCCCATTCAATTTTGGGCATGCGGGTTTGATATGTCTCGGCTCATAACAATGATGACATATAATCATTTTTCTTTCATCATTCCCTTATTTTTCAAAATGGGGAGGTTTGTATGTCTAAACATGATTAACGGGTTTAGATACGACAAGAACTTCATCCACACTTTTACTCATGCCATGCCGAGTCTCTTCTTGAGTAATTTCGGCAATGACATCCTCTAAAGGAGGAAAAGTGGATCTATGAAGGAGTGAGGATCTTGTTCAAATTCGGGACGAAACCCAAATAAAAATTAAAACAATCTATCTTGTTCCATTTGTTTTTGTCTAAGCTCCACATCCTCCATAGGTCGTTGATGGTCTTCAATTGCTTTGAGGTGAGCATCTCTCTCAAGAGCTTTTTCTTGACCTCCTTTAATCTTGGTGAGCTCAAGTTGAGGTTTCGGAATGGACCCCATTACATAACCCCAAAGTTTTTTTCCTTTGAGGTTATTCTCCATTGTGGATGCCCACATCATGTAATTTTTTGCCATTTAGCTTGAATGATAGGTTGATCTTGACCTTCATTGCTCTAATAAGGAAGTGTGAGAATAGAGAGAGTCACAACTTCACCTTACAAGAGTCAAGTGACTCTGATACCATGTAACGAAGTATGCAAAAGAATAAAAAATGCAAATGCATTCACAAGGTCCAACAATAGACTTGGCACAAAGGCACACAAAGAGGCAATCCACTAAGGGATAATACGAAAAGGCCTTACAAGAAGGCTACACATAAAAAAGATAGACTCTTTTTATTAAAGGTGGAGCTCAAGAGAACTTAGAAAGCACAAGGGGGGTGCCCCTATTTATACACACAAGGGACCACAAGGGGGCTCCCAATAGAGTCGTTGGGAGCCCCCATCGACTCTATGGTGGGCCCCCCTATGTGGCTTAAAAAAAGGAAAAAGAAAAAGAAAAAGAAAAAGAAAAAGAAATACAAAAAAAAAGAAAAGAAGAAAATAAATACCCCTATCATGTATTATGTGAAAAGACCATAATACCCCTATCGGGTATTATGGTGTATAAGAAGGAATATATATATATATATGAACACATGTTTGCAACATACATTTTTGTTTTCATGGTTCATTTCATGCATAACATCCAACGATACACATGATCATGTTAATGTAACAACAATACAATTTCAGAATTCATGTGTTCATAATATGCATATTTATGCCAACATAATGTTAAATTTCATGAGCGTATGCGAACAACCACATTTTTACCAAATTCGGGCATGCTCAGGTTACGAAATATAAGTACCGAGCCAAAGCCATGCCCCCATACACAGGACAACACTAACCTGCTATTGGTAGCATGTTTCTCATGCATAAACATACAACCAATAGTGTTGGACAGCAGATAATGTTGCACATAAATGTGTAATCTTGTTCTGCACTATAGCAGCCCACCAAAATTACAAATGGGATACCTCTCAGAGCATTAAGAAGCAATGCAATTTCAGCTAAACCATGACAGCATAAAGGAAACTACGGTTTCAACATGTTGCTAAAAAGAAACCGAAGAAAATAAGTCTAAGCAACACTCTAGTACATAGAGTAAACAAATTTTGTACTCTCGGTAACTTCCAACCATGCCAACCGATACATATAACCAGACATTATCACGCTTAACCTGTATCCGAACTTGACACGGGTCCATAAGCATCTAGCTAACATGAGTCAACATGAATCACTACACAAAACAAAGGAGGTCCAGATCTGTCCTTGTGAATAGTGGGACTGACATAATTCCAAACAACGTGCACATGCCAAAATAGAATTTATTGACTGATTTACCATTACATATATATATATATATATATATATATATATATATATATATATATATACACATATATACACATGTAGGGATATATGTGTTTATATATATATGTATATATATTGGCTGAAAAAGAAAGGAAATCATCTCATATATACATATATGTATATACATAATTGATGTGTTGTTATGTATATCCTTATATATACATATCGGTTTTTTGTGTTTCCCTTTTTCCTATCCACTAAAACATTACATAAACTTGACCTAAGCTATTTCTCCCCATTCGAATCAAGGGAGAAGCCCGTACCTTTGTTGAAGTTTGAAAAAGACCGGAAAAAAAATTAGACGATCGGAGAGGAAGGTCTCCTTTTTTCTTCTTCTTCTCCAACGATTTCCCTTCTCTCTCTCTCTCTCTTTCTTTCTCCTTTCCTCTTTCTTTCTTTCTCTCTTTTTTTTTTGAGTTTTTATAATAGAGGGAGTCCTCTAGAAGGTGACACCCCCCCTAGTTTCCCATATGGGTTTGGAAATAGCGCTTTCCTACGTGGGACTCTATCTCCGATCCTTCTTTCCTTATGTTGACTTTTTTTCTACTTACTACCTCTTTTAATACTTATCTTTTTTTTTACTCAACCGAATTGGGATCTTCTAGAGACCTTAATTATTTGGTAACTACCACATCTACATAAATTTCAGAATTAATTAAATTTTTAATTTTTAATTTTTAATTTTTAATTTTTAATTTTTAATTTTTAATTTTTAATTTTTAATTTTTTATTAATTAATAAATATCTAAAAAATTCCATAGGGTTTTTTACCCCTCTCGGAGTCTTTTTAACTTTAACTCCTCTTAAACCAAACCTTTATATTGAATTTTAAAGCTTTAATTTCGTTGGACCTGGATTTTGGATTTGGATCTAGATCCAAGATTCAAATCCATGTCTAATATCTATATGGATCTTGAACTGGATCAAATCCTAATTAATATGGGTCTTAGACTGAGTCCAGATTCATATTAACTTGGATCATACAGATCAGATCTGATCAAACCCAGACCCGGGTGAGCCTTTTTTGAAAAAATACAATTTTTGAGCCAACCGTAGCCTGAATTCAGGAAAATAAAATATCATTAAATTCAGAATTTGAGGCGCATCTAATGATATATAACTTGAATTTTGCTTGGATTTAACTTGAATTTTGCTTGATTTTAAAGGTCGAAAATAAAAGTTTTTATCATATCTTGTTTGGCTCGTTTAGGTCTTGTCAATGAGACCTGGGACGAACCCAAACTCAATTGATACCACCTAATATCGAGTATTTTACCGATGTTTCTATAACACAACCAAAATTTAATATAGTATAAAAACACACGATATTACACAAGACATGTTTATGTGTTTTCTTAGGTGAATCATTAATCACATTGAGGTGCAAAAAGGAACAAAAGGTTTTTCCTTCCTCATCTGAAGCTGAGTACCCAGCTATGGCCACAACCACAATGGAGGTGGTTTAGTTGAGAAGATTGCTGGCTCATATGAAAATCCAAATGCTAGGAGCTTCAAAGATATGTTGCGACAATGAGTGTTATCTACATTGTCAGCAACCACACTTTTTTACGAAAGAACAAAACACATCGAGATGGACTGCCACTGTGTACGAGAGAAATATTTTCAAGGGATTATTGATCTGCCCTATGTCATATCGAAGTACCAGTTGATAGACTTCTTCACCAAACCTCTCTTCATTTAGGTTTCACTTCCTTCTAGGAAAACTTTCGATCATTATACCGTAAGTTTGAGAGGGAGTGTTAAATTGTATATATATAAAACTGTATATATATATGTATGTATATACATATACATATATATATTTTATAGTTTTTTCTTTCTTTCTTGTATTTTCCCTTTTTTTGGGCTTAGTCAAACTAACTTGACTAAGCTCCCAACGATTAGATTTCTAGTCGTTGGATTGTTCCAATAGCTAGAAATCTAGTCAGTGGAAGGTCTTTCTTTCTCTTTCTTTTGGCTCTCTTAGCCCTCTCTCTCCTCTCTTGCCTATATAAATAGGGGTCTTTCCCCCTTTGTATGGTATGCTTTTTGCATACTTTGTGAATCAATAAAGAATATTATTTTTATATTATGAGCCCACTTGTGTACCCCTTTATGGGTTTTGTAAGCGAGTTCCTTGGAGAACACTTTTGTGTTTGTCCACTTGATAATGTTGGACATTTTGGTTCGTGATTTAAGGTTCCTTGTATCTTTATAATAACATACCAATGAGAAAGTACTCAAATTTCGCTCATAATTCGATGCATTACACGTCAAACTTAGAATTCAAATTGCAAAATTCATCAGTTTAGGATTTTCATGTCCAAATGAACACTAATTAGTTACATTCAACGAAAAAATGATAAAAACAATAAGAATCTCATAATTAACAAAAACATTTAAACATAAAAGTAATACTATATTTTAACAACATAATTGCAAACTTACACGGACTTTTTAATTTCTTTATTGTAACAATTGCCTCTGTACAAAACACCCCCTTTGCCTTTTTAAATGCATCTATTTGTGTTGTAATTTTCAACCAAACATTTGCGTCAGAAACCATTTTTTCAATACAATTATAAAAACAAATCATAACTTCTCCATCTGAGGTGAAGTTTTCAGCATAATGAAATTGACGATGTAAATAATAGGCAGCTGCATGCAAAGGCTTATGAAGTTGCAACTCCCATCATTTGTCAATAATGCCCTAAATAGGTTTATATTTTCTTTCAACATTATCAAGATTCAAAGCAATTTCCTTCTTTACTCTATCCATTGTCTCGTATAATAATTCCATATCAGGCTCATCCACATTCACTAATCGCATCACTTTCATGAGAGACAAGGTAGCTTTAATTGCTTTAAATATAACTCCAAAATTATAACAATATAAACAATGTTCTTAGCATCGGGCTTCTTATAGTAATTAGGTGATCTTAAATTTAAAGACATGAACACCGACTTCAACTCTTTCTTGTGGCATCCAATACTATGAAGCGTGAAATATGACGTAGCAAAACAAGTGACAATTGGACGCGAAGTTCTCTCTTCTTTGTGAACTTCCTTATCAAATTTAATATTCATGCATGACTATAGAATCTTGTGATTTTCTTTGCCTTTTCTATTGTATTTTTAAAAATTGATATTTTTTCAATATCTTGTAATATCAAATCCAAGCAATGACCGCACATGGTGTCCAAAAAAATGCTTTACCTGTTAACATATTCTCAACTGCCACATAATTTGGTGCATTATTTGTAATGAATCGCAATACATTATCTTTACGAATTTCTTTAATAACTTTTAGCAATTTTTTCATGCCACTGATTTCAACAAACTTCAAAAATATTATCCCTGAAGTGCTACTCACAAGAATATTAATTAAATTTCTTCTCTTGCTGTCTGGCCAAGAAGGTGGTTTGAACCCTCACCCATAATTTGCAACAACTTCTAATTTTGGAATAAAATATAAATTGTTATAAAGACTAATTGATAGGGCATTGACATAAAAAAACCTTCAAATGACATGATATATGTCTTTTCTCTCATCCCTTTTGAATGCACTATTAATTGTGGTTTGTCGTGCTTCTTTGTACTGTGTTTATTTTTGTCATACTACTTGATCCACTGACATTCACATTATTGGCCACAGATGATATTGAACCAAAATAAATACTCTTAATTTCTAACTTATTTTGTTCCTTTTGTTTCCTTTCCTTATGGTCCCTTAGATAATTCTGAAAAAAACATTTGTTTTCTTTCCTTATGGTCCCTTAGATAATTCTGAAAAAACCATTTCACGTCAGGTTGAACCCTGTCACATGAAATTACAATATGTCTTGTGCCAGCTAAATGATGTTTTAACCTTAAAATGCCACATGAATATCTTTCTGACAGGAGTTGCATATTACATGCCCTATGAGTTTCTTATCTTTTGTGGGATTTGGAACTTTAGTTCCATAATCCCATCCTACATCTCTTCCTATTGTTCAATGGCAACAATGCGAATGAAAATTATATGTAGTTATAATAACTCATAAGAAAAAACTATAGAAACTAAAAAAAGTTCTACAAACAAAGAATCAATTGCAAATTACATCTAAACCACAAATAACGAGTTATAAAAAAAATCAATTACAATTTCAAAAATTTTGGACACGGGGACTCGGCTATATATATATATATATATATAGAAGCAATAACATAGCAACAGAAAAAATTTATTAGCAATTTCATTGTCATTTATCAGTACATGAATATATAAAAATATCAAGTTTTTCAGTAGAGAAAATATGACTTGCATATGAAAATATACATCTTACAGGAAGAGGGCACATTCATGTTTCAGTTACCTTTGCTCTGGCTAAATCCTGGTTGTATTGTATTTATATTCCTTTAAATTGATAAATTGAAAGATATTTCAAAGCAACTTTCTAGTAGGCAGCTCACCCTTCGTTGGAGGAATCACGCTTCCCCTTAAAGATCACACATCCCCAATCAAATGGACTGCAGTTGCATAGACTGTGCAATGCAGTCTGTGACTGTGCACAGTCACAGACTGTGCAGTTGCAGTTGCACAGACTGTGCAGTTGCAGTTGCACAGACTGTGCAGTTGCAGTTGCACTGCATTGCAGTCTGGTTATATATATATATGTTTTAAAAAAAGTTATATAAAAAATGATTTTTTTTGTTTTTCGTCTTAAAAATGGACATTTTTGGACTTGGTCAAAGTTGACCGAGTCCAAAATGTGGACGGACTCGGCCTCGACTCTTTGACCGAGTCCGACTCGGCGTTGACCGAGTCTGGGCCGAGTCCGAAGCCGCACCCGTGTCGGGGCGTGTCGACTCGGGTGCGGCGCCTCCCTAGCCGAGTCCGTGTGACATAGGATCTAGCCTTATTTCACAATATAATCCCAAAAAATGAAGGACAAAGAGAGAGCCCTAAAGTGACGGGTCTCCCCTAATTTGGGTGAAACGTGGGCTTCTATGTGACACAGGCTCTTCTAACACCTGCGTTGCATCTGCAACCATGCGGGTGCGACACTTGGACACGACTTCCTTTGTGTTCGGTGAAGTCAACCATACCGAGGTCTATTTTTGTCAAAAAATAGATTCAGTTAACCCTAACCAAGTCCAGTTTTATCTATATAAAATTATAAATACATAAATGCACACACACACACACACTTTATATATATAAATACATAAATGCACACACACACACACTTTATATATATATATATATATATATATATATATATATATATATATATATATAGGGCAGGTACAAATGCACAGTAAAAAATAAATCAAAACCCTGAATTCTAACAATATAATTCATAGATATGTTAATTGAAAAAGAAACATAAAATCCCTAAAATTCTAACCAAAATCAAGCATGTATTCAAGAAATCATGTTTAATGTTGATTGAAATAAAAAGACAAAAATGCTTAATTAAATACTCATGGCATTTAAGAAACCAATTAAAAAACTTAAATTGTAAAAAAATCAAAGATTTAGAGGTTTAATAAGTAACAACCAAAATCAAGCATTCATTAATAGAATCTTGGGCAATGATATATAAAAAAGAAAAAATATCTCAAAAAACCAAAATATTGTAAATAAACATTTGCATCATTAGGAAAAATGCTAGCCAATACCCTAATCTCTGAAAATTTCATGGATTTATGTTCATTGAAAAAACCCCTAATATTCTAACTAAAATAAAGCATTCATTACATGCCTAATTGCTAATTAAAAAATATACAAAAAACCTTAAAACCTTAATTAAATATTTATTCTATTTAAAACATAAACTAAAAAAACAAAAAACCCTAACAAGCATCATACATCATGCTAAAAAATCAAATAAAACTCTTAAAATCAAAACATTCATGCTATTATCAGATAATTCTTAAGAAAAAGAACAAAAAAACCCCCTAATTAAACATTTCTAATTTTATATCATTCAAAAAAGTCCAAATCAATAGCTTAATTAAAAAAAATAATAAATTTATTTTAACTGAAATTAAAAAAAACTAATTGTCTAACCAAAGGAATACAGTCTAGAGAGAGAGAGAGAGAGAAAGAGGGGTGGGTATGTACTTGACACACTCGGCTCGGGGCCACCTTGACCTATAGTTGGTCCACAGGGTGACTCGGCCAAAAGTCGTTTGGGTATGACTTGTGACTCGGCAAGATTCGGCGAGTCAACGTTGATGATTTTAATTTTTTTGTATATTTTATAAATAAAATTTCTAAATAATAAAAATACATATAAAATATTAAAAAAAGGAAACATACAAAAATTAGACAATACTTCAAAAACTCACCACTCGGTCCAGTTTCATAGTTTTATGCCAAGCTTTCACTAGTTTTTGGCAACTTTGGGTTTTACTTCAGATAAGAAATCGCTAGGGTGTCTGCTCGAGCCAAGTCGATGGTTTGTCTTGGATGAGTTTGCCATTTGTGCTCTGACCCATTTGGGTCGAGCACGAGTGGTGCCCACCCCAACCCGGGGCAATGCCCACCTGTGGTTTGGGTCAGGGTGGGCACTACCCACCTACGCTCTGGGTTAGGGTGGGCACGTGCCCACCCTACCCACCATGTGGCTCTGCCCCTATATATATATATATATATCTGTACCTTCGCAATTGTAGATTTTTTATTGTTGAGGAATAACAATTGTAAATTGTTAATTTGATTTTTTGCATGAATTTCTGCATTATGAATTGATGATGTGATAATTATTTTTATTTCATTAGTGTTAATAAAACTGTTAAAAATTATATATATATATATATATATATATATATATATATATATATATATATATATATATATATATATATATATATATATATATATATATACACACACTCTCCCCGCACCCAAGTTTTATTAAAGTGCCGTATTGCCGCATCCACACCCACACCTATGTGACATAGGTGGGCTTTGACCCCCATTTGACGCAAACACCCTTAGGCGTGCCTTGGCTTGTGGCGTACACCTCATAGCCTATGAGGAGCATGCCTCAGGGTGTTTGCGCTTTTTCAGCGTGCTGCAAGGCGAGGGCCTTTGGATCCTCTAGATCAAATGAATGCAACTGTTGCCACTTTCCAATCTAGTTTTTCTTGTGAGATATCCATGCCATTCATATCATATTATCTTGATTACTGAATGTTCTCTATCTTATGCACCTCGTAATTTTTTGATATGTGCCATTATATTATCTTAATTGTTTTTCTTGTGAGATATGCATGCCATTCATAACATATTATCTTGATTATTGAATGTTCTGTCATATGCAGCTCATAATTGTCAGTTTTATAAGATAGAAATCGACTGGATTCAGATTCAAACTCAAATCCTTAAGTCAATCTGATAGCATTCCTATTGGCACATGTGAGCGTTGAACTTGCAACCTGCGGCGTACTAACGTTTTTTTGACACAACATTCTAACCACCTGCAAACTTGACAATTGCTGAAGGCGGATGGATAGAATATTTAGTAGATGATGTTGTAAATCTTCCCTAGCGACTTGTTCGGATGGACGCCGATTTGGATTAGGGCATCACCATTACGGTCATACTTGTTTTTGCTTTGTGCTTATCACCAGATCTGCAACGTAGCGCACAAGGGGAGCTCTGCGGATTACGATAAGAGAATGGAGGACGGATTGGGGAACCTGATTCAGAGGATGGAGGGGATTGTGATTAACAGTGACGGCGATGAGTCTTCATCCAGAGAGTGTCACTTTCAAGTTCTTAAGGCAATAGAGGCTGCAGAATTGACGATCCAGACACAGGTCTTCTTCTTCTCTACATGCTTCACTGTGCTCCGTATCTTCTGTTTAGTTATTTGCTGATTGATTGTCTTGATTGTTGTCTACACTCTTGATTATTTGTTATTTTGCTAGGATTATAATCTTAATTTTTGGCTTCAAATGATATACAAGTCTCTGTTGTATCTAATTTCTTATCACCAATAGGAAACACTTGTGAGGTTGTTTTGAACCGAATTATAGATGCATGTCTCCGACCACTGAAGTCATTTAGGTCCCATTTTCTGGTGCATATACCATTATTTTCTTGTCTGAATGATATGCAAGTCTCTGTCGTGTCTAATTTCTGCTGACCAATGGGAAACACTTGTGAGGCTATTTTGTACCAAATTATAGATGCATATCACCGACCACTGTTGTCATTTGAGACTCGTTTTCGGGTGCATATACGATTATTTTGTACCAAGTTAGTTTGCTTAAAGTGCTTATGGTGGGCTTCATGTCGGCCTTGTAAGAAAGATCAACATTTAGAAGCTAGGTTGGATGGAGTATATTCTCTCGTCACAATGACAAACTAGGATATGTAAGATTTTGGCATGATCTGCATTGGAAGATTGACAATTGGCTTTCTTATCTGGATTAGCGGATAGACCTTTGTTGGGTTGCATACGTCAATACAGTTGTCATCAATGTTGTAAAAGTTATAATTCATGAGGTGGTCCTTAAGTAAGTTTATAAAGGGGAAAACCACAAGAAGTAAAATTAGGAAGTGTTAAGAAATTCATCAAAACAATATAGTATATAACATGAACATTAGCGTACAGGTGTAAGAATTTTTTTTGAAGCTCTTAATATTATAAAGGAAATAGAAAAATACATGGAAGATAGCTTGCATCATGTGATAGCTAGATTGTAGAAATATATAGTCCTACCTGAGCGCTCTTACATTTGAACCCCCCAGGTCTATCGTGCAGTAAAATGAAAAAAGGGGTTACCAGTGGCTTGAAATGGAGACATGGGTTCAATGATTATGAAACGTTGCTTCTTATTCTTAAGAAAAAAAAGGAAGCCTTTCTTCTTATTATATCACAATATTCAGACAATTTGCCATTAAATATTGCACATGGCTGGCATTGTCTTAGATGGTGTTAAGAAATCATTTAACATGCATCCATTTGGAATAGGTTTATATGGAATAGCACTTGGGTAGGGAAACCTTAATATGAAGGTGTGCAAACGGGAGTGACTCTGCTTCAACCGAGCACACTTGTATATGTCGTTTGAAGTAGGTTGGAACTTAGAACACTAAGTGCCTTAGCATATCTTTTATCAAAATGCCTCTTTTATTGGACTGTAGCCTCCATGTTGGCAAGGTGTGTCCACCAGGTGCCTTGGAAAAAAACCGTTTGGAAAAAATCAACTCGTATGACTCGGGAATTTTTGTTTTTAGGATTTTGAAAATTAAAATTTCTTAAATCATAAAAAATACATTTTAAAATATTCAAAAAATAAAATACAAGAAAACAAATAAAATATAATTCACAAGATGTAAAATCATGGATTGCATATCAAAATATAATGGCAAAAATGTGAAAAACAAATAAGCATACACACCAGCTATCAAGAAAAAATGGTCTGTAGTTAATCCAATTATTTTCTCATAATAGTCCTTGTTTTTTATTTTGAAAAGTTTCAGTTTCAGCCTATCTAGTTCATCGAGAAAAAGAGTAAACAAACTTCTAGACATCTAGTGATTCAGTTATTCACTACGGGTTTACCAGGTTCAGCACCATGATCCATGCAAGGCTGCAGTTCAGCACCTCTCAAGCATAACATGAACACACTATCAAAATAAATATAAACCTGAACAACTTGCAAGTTGCAAAGCTGACTCAATGGTAACTCAACTTAGCACGATAGCAGCTTATGACCTTCCAACCTTCCTCTTTCCAACCAGGCTTACAGAAATGAGAGTAATGGAGTTGGAGATTTGGGGAGTACGGGATGAGAAGGCAAAATGGCAGAAAAACTGCTTTTTAGGAAACAAATGATAAGGATATGCATGAGAAGGATTTTGAATCGGCATATCATATGATTTTCCTTCTCAAAATAGGTTTCTAAAAGGTAAAAGCTACAATTTATAAGCAATAACTGAACAGGCTGATTTTTAAACAACTCGTCACTCGGTTGAGTTTGCCGGATTCCGCTCGAGTAGAAGAGTTTAGTCTAAAAAAAAGTTTGTCATATGGTAGTGGGCTTGTTGCCTTGTTTTTTAGGATAGTGTAGTTGGTGAATGGTACAAGGCGACAAAGCATCTTAACTACAAGTCACATTATACTGCCGTTGAATCATATGGATCATGGGCATAAGCAAGACCAATCAAAGAGATGAGAGGACCACTTCTCAACATTATCTAAGATCTGAGAATTGGGCTTAGGCATGTTGGAATCAAGGGAGACATAACTGGTAGTGGAGAATGATAACTAGAAATGTTAGTCATTTTATTATGCAAACAACATATCCATACAATTTTATATTATTTGAAAAAGATTTAAGGTTATGCATGTGAGAGCTTGCCCACGTTGTTCAATCCATGTCCAAGGGACATGCCAAGTATATGGCTCATCTTGGCTGACATGTCTCGACACCAAAAATGGTTCTAAATGCTCTTTGATTCATTGTGGACATGGCCAAGGTCATGCGTGACATAGTATTGAGTCTATTGACTATGTTTAATGTTAAAATAGTGACTTCTAGTCTTCTATCGTTACATTTGTTTAGAGAGGGGGAGAGAAAAGAGAGTTATTAAAGCAACTGGTAATGTGTTGGTGTTCTTCACCAAAGAGGAAAAAGGTTTTTGTCAAAGGGTATACAGCAGGATGGGATGTGTATTACTAACTTAGCAAACTATATTCACTTTCCTCAAAATTTACAAGAAAATCTAATACCCAGTTAGTGTGTAACGCCCCAAAATCATGGACTTGAAACCTTTTATGAAAAAGGTTGAAAACTTTGAAATCAATCATTTATCAGAGTTTAAAACAGAAGTTCAGCGGAAGATCAGGTTTAAAACAACAAGTCCCTAGACCTTGGGCACATTACAACCAAAAGCAGATTCCCTCTTACAAACCGATTTGCAGTTTAAATATATATTTTATTGAAATGAAAAGAAGAACCACATTTTGGTAATACAGTTTTAGAAATGCAGAGTTATAATCAAAAGAGATGCTTTCAAAGAAACCTTATACCGCATCTATCAAAAGTATCCCCAGGAGCGCAACGTCAGGAAAGGGCATTGCCTTGAGTGCATCGCGTCATCATGCCATCGCAAGCTGTCTCAACCTGTTCACCACCTGCCCATGAAAATGGGTCAGTCACACAACAGACTAGTAGGGGTGCAAAGGACAAGAAAGTGCAGAAGCTGCAATAAGTAAGATAAACGCTAGCCCAAGCAAAAACAAGCAAGACTAGCAGATCTAACCAAATGTGCTGTGGAGTAAGCAAAGCTCTAGTAAAGCAGACAACTACGTAAAAGAGCAGGAAGGATCAGAGTGCTTGAACAAACCACTATAGCAATCTCACAAATATAATAGGTGAAGAGTAACTAACTCTATCCACCAGCCAAGCAAAAGCAATTGCAAATGCAAAAGACAAGTATTCATAACAACATTCGAAATAAATACAAGTACCATTATATGGTTCAGCCTATCGGCCAACAGCTACATTAATCATGAGGCACAAGCTATTGCATCACAAACAATTTGTAAGCTACACAGGATAAGCAATCAACTAGTATGAGAAGCTAGTTATCACCAAGCACAGAACTGCGTAAGCAGTTTAACCAACAAGGGTAACGCCTCGACAGGCGTACCTAGCTCAACGAGTAGCATACCTAACTACCGAGATAACAAGCAAGCAAGCAATGCACGTCACAATATGCATATCTCAAGATCATGTGCATAAGTTATATCTTGTCTCATTACTGAGCAGGCCGTTGTGGGTACGCACAAGGCAAAACGTAGAAACAGCCGAGATCGATTCGGGGGTCCATTATGCTATGTATTTTATTATACCCCGAATGACTGACTGAGTCCGCTTCCTAAGGGGACGGTCTGTGACAAAGAGAGTAAATCCCCAAAGGCAAACAAAGGCCTAATGGATGCGCATCCGTACTTCTGCAGAAGTGGCCCAAAGGATTTCCCCTAACCTCCGATGACTAGAGAAGGTCGGATCTTTGCCCGAGATTGCCATATATGACTGTCCATCGGAGTTTTGTACCATCCATCCTCTCTCTTGATGAACCGTTCCGAATGAGCACGACGGAGGGTTTCTTAACTGCCGTCCCATTCTCATGCTCTGGTCTTTCAACCCAATCGAGCATCTTGCCTGTGAAGGCGCATGATTATTATTTAGGTGAGTTATACGCGCCATTGCGCGTTCGAGACAAGCACATAATTCACATCTTACTCACAGCAGTACGCATCGTAACTATTCACATATACAATCACGATGAAAAGGGGGTCAATTCTCAGTGAGGGTAGAAACATCACTCTTGTGATCTCAAACACATGCCATTGCATGTTCGAGGCAGACATAGGCTTCTCATCCTACTCATCGTAGTACGCAACGTACCTGTTCAAAAGTACAATCACGATAAGAGGGGTATGGATCTCTCGCACGAAATCCCAAAGCTTCTACTTTATAGAAACCCGCAGTGAACTCATTCCAGTTCCAACTGATCGTGCTCGGGTCCTTTAGACAATCGCGAGCAATCTGCCTATTAGGCGAAAACAACATAACAGAATTAGCTTAATGTGTCAATACACGCTTAGAGGTTACTATATACCTTTTGTTCTGCTCTCGTAGCCCAAACATATCGTATGAGACTAAGGGTACAACTACAAGAGGAGGAACATGGATCTCTCGTAAGAGATCCAACAATACCTTCACGAAAGAAGGCACCACAATCATGGTTGAACCAGAAAGCCTAGAAACTAGGTCTCGCATCAAAGGTGAGGTAGCGCCGATCTAGCGATGGCGCAAGTACCTCGCCAGGATTCCCGCCCCTACTCGTGCACAGGCTTCTAAACCAGGCTATCTGAGTCAAATCGAATAGGTGAACTAAGGTTGTAACACACCTATCCCGAATGCACCGATTTGGGAGATCTGGCCGCAATCACTTTACAAGCTATACATTCCGGAAAATAGGATCGCACCTAAGACGATGTCTTTTGAGAACTGAAGTGCATAAGTGCGTGCCGTGGCTTGTAAGCCAAGTGAAATGATATACACTATACATTCGAAGCTGCACGCAGGGAGTGTAAGCTGACAAGAGGCAAACTCATGCACATACTAATACAAAGGCAAAACGAGGGACAAGACTCGGTGGGCGAAGCCGCACCGCGAGGGTAGAATGCTAAAGCTCCACACGAGGTATGAGATCATACCTCGATCATCGTAACGCACAAGCAGGCAAACCCGTAAGCAACTCGTGAGGTAAGAGATCCTATACTGACCATGCGAGTGTAAGGGATGACTCACGAGGCATGGGGTTGCACCTCGATAGATCAATAAACGCAAGTAGGAAAAGGAGCGTGCGACAAAGATAGGATACATGCACGAACAAGGCATATGCACGAAGCGCAGCAACAAAGTAAAGACGAATACATACAAAAGGTAAGTGCAAGAGCAAGCACGACAGCACAGGAAAGTAAAATACGAAGAGTAAAGCAGAAGCAAAGCCATGGCGCATAAAGCGCGGGGCAACAAGTAAATACAAGAAGTAAAGTACAATAACGTAAAGGAGGACCAATCATCCTGGAGAACAAGGCAAACATAAGCAAGTAAATGCCAAGGCGCAAAGCGCGGGGCAGCAGGAAAGTAAAGTGCGAGAAAGTAGGGAGGACAAGGATCGCGAAACCGCGTCCTTGAGTAAAGAGACATGAAATGTAAAGACAGGAATGAAAAGCCTAGGCACATATAGCGCGGCGGCGATAGAAACGAAAGTGCAAGAAAGTAAAGAGGACAAGGATCGCGAAACCGCGTCCTTGAAGGTAAAGACATACGTATATATATTATACGTATACATATATCATCCTCTTTTAGTTATCTTTCTTATTTTAGCATTTATCAGTTCATTGTCCTTTCACGCAAGAATCCCCTACCTTAAGGGGTTGCGGGTCCTCGTACGCATGCAGCGTAGGCAAGCAAGAGCTCGAGCCACAGAGGGCGAGCTGGATCCACCGTTCAACCTGGAGATCTCAGAACATTAGCATATGCCGAATATAAACAAGAAGCAACAAGGCAACCAAGCCTTTTGCCTGCAGGAGGCAGAGGCAGGAGCTCTGCATCCTGCAGACAAGGGTGCCAGAGGCAGGGGCCTCAGCCCTGCTTGGCAACAACAGCAGAGGCAGGGAGCAGGAGCTCCCTGTCTGCTAGCACAAGGAAAAGCAGGGGAGGGAGCAGAAGCTCCCTGCCATACCTGCCACAACAAGGCAGGGGGGGGAGCACCCCCTGTCAGAACACAAGACAGGGGCGCAACCCCCTGCCGGCAGCAAGAACAAGGCAAGGGGGCAAAGCCCCTTGCCGGAGAACAACGAAATGCAGGGGGCAAGCCCCTGCTCGAAAACAGGAAAGCAGGGGGCTTCGCCCCCTGCCGGCAAAAATGCAGGAGGCAGGGGGACAAAACCCCCTGCCGAGAAGGAACAAGAGAACAGGGGGGGCTCCGCCCCCTGCTGGGCCACAAATACAGGGGGAACTCCATCCCCTGCAGCAGGCACAAGGACAGGGGGACAGAGGGTGCAGGGGGGGGGGGCTCCGCCCCCTGCTGGGCCATAAATACAGGGGGAACTCCATCCCCTGCAGGCAAAACAGCAGAAGGCAGGGGGGCCTCGCCCCCTGCCGGCAAACAAAAAGAAGACAGGGGGCAAAGCCCCCTGCCGAGAGGCAACACCAAGGCAGGGGGACCCCTCCCCCTACCGAGAATCACCAAAAGAGCAGGGGGGCTCAGTCCCCCTGCTGCCCTACGCAAAAAGGCAGGGGGGGTAACCCCCTGCCGACAAGAGGCGACAGGGGGCTCAACCCCCCTGTCGACCAAGAACAAAAAGGCAGGGGGGGGGGTAACCCCCTGCCAAAACAAGAGGCGACAGGGGGCTCAGCCCCCCCCCCCCCCCTGTCGTCCCACAGCAAAGAGAGTGACAGGGGGCGGAACCCCCTGCCAAGAAGAGCCAACGACAGGGGGCTCAGCCTCCTGTCGACCAACAACAAAGGGTGGCAGGGGGGTTTAGCCCCCTGCCAACAAGCGGTGGTGACAGGGGGCTCAGCCCCCCTGTCGATCCACCCAACACACAGGAGAAAAGAGGGGAGGGTTATACCTCCGAAGACCGTAGCGACCGGAGGAGGAGCGGCCGACAACCCCAGCGTCGAGGTCAACAGCGTCAGCCTCCCACGAAGGGGAGCCGAGAGAAAAGGTGGTCGCCGGAGCTGAGAGGTCGTCGGGGAACGAGGTCGTCAGTGGCCGGCGCAGTCGACAGCAGACAGGAGGGTGGCGACGAACGTCGGCGGCTGTTGTCGACCGAGGTCACCGAACGGAGGGGGGGGGGGGCGCTGCCGAGGCTCAAGGGGAGACAACGAAGGGGCGGCCGACGCTGCCAGCTGCCGAAGACCACCCAGAGGGGAGACGAGGGGCGAATCGCCGGCGCTCGGCGACTACAGGGAGGAACGCAACTCGTCGGGGTGGCTGCCGAAACTCAGAGGGGAGGCGGCCGGACGGAGATGCTCGCATCGTCAGGAGGCCGGCAGCGAGGATCATCGATCATCGGGGAGGCTGCCGGACTGAGAGGGGAGTGCTCCTATCATCGGGAGGCCGCAGGGAGGATCGCCGGTCGGAAACGCTCGCCGGCGTCTCCGATCGCCGACGGGAGCGTGATGGGGGCGGCGCAGAAGAGAGAGAAGGGGCGAGGGGGTTTGCCCCTCGCCCGAGACGCCTGCGTCTTTTTAAAAGACGCAGGTTCTCGAGAGTTCGAGAACCCGGGTCCGGGTTGAGCTCGGGTCCAGCCCGGATCCGGGCCCGACACAGGGGTCAGACTCTGACTCGTGTCCGACACGTGCCGGGCACGTGTCTGACACGAGTCAGACGCGATTTTTTTTTTCAGGGGCTTTACATAGTGTCCTACTTGTATCACTATCCTTTAGAAGAAATTCTAACATCCAAATAGTATCATGATTGAATTGGGATTTCCATGACTAAGAATTAGGATTCTTGTGTTCGGTATTCAGGATTCTTGAGGAAATGAGATTCGTACTTTAAGGACTTCTTGTTGCTTTGATCGAACCAAATCAGACCCATTCCTTAAGTGTTCCATTTACATATACACATTTATATGTATGTGCTGCATTTTAAACAATTTTTCTTACAAACAATTTGTTTGTTAATTATAAATATTTATAAACGTTGGTTTGGTTTAGTTTTATATGCAATAAACGAAATATATCCAGACAGAGCCTTTCATGCAGAGAAGAAAGAAAGAGAATAGAGTGCTAGGGAAGATTTCTGGATTCACGTTTCCCATTATGGGGACGTGCTGTGTAACCTCCTATAAAAAATAAAATGTTCGTTTACAATAATGCCCCTATATTACAAAACATAACATGTACATTAAGTGAGGGCAAAATAGACAAAACATAAAATTACAGTTATACACAAATTCGTGACCCAGATCCACATGAACCAGTTTTGGAGCGAATCTGGTTCAAAATCCAGAACTGGATCTGGGTCCAGATTCATGGTCCAGCTACTATCCAATACCTTCCCTCAAGTTGTACATGGTGTTCACCATGAACAACTTGATTTTAAGGTACCAAAATCTTTGTGTTGTCAATCCTTTTGTGAATAAATCAGCTATTTGATTTTTTGTACCCACAAAATTTGCCTCTAACTCTCCATCTTCAGTCTTTTGCCTGATAAAATGCTGATCAATTTCAATATGTTTCATTCTACCATGTTGAACCGATTAATGATATTTTAATGTCCCTTTGATTGTCACAAAATATCACAGCTTTTTGCAATCTTTCTCTCAATTCTGACAACAAAAATCTTATCCATGTAAGTTATGAAGTAACCGCTGCCATCCCTCTATATTCTGCTTCGGTGATTGATCTAGCAATTGCCCTTTGCTTTTTGCTACTCTTGTACTTGTTAAAGGCTTCGCATAGGCGACCTAGGTGCAACCCCACCGCCTAGGCGACTGGGCTTAGGCGGTGGGTTTGGGCGAGGGCCCTATTTTACCGCCTAGCTCGCCTAGGCTGGGACCGCCTAGGCCCTAAAGCCTTTTTGGTCTTTTTTGGTTGACGTTGACCACAAGTATAAAAAGGGGAAAGGGGCTTTCCCTTTCTCCTTTTTGCGCTCTCTCCCTCTCTTGCCCTTTTTGCTCTCTCTCTCTCTCTCTAGGGTTTTTGCTGCAGCAAGAAGAAGAAAAAGAAGAAAAAGAAGAAAAAGAAGAAAAAGAAGAAAAACAAGAGGTACAGCCTCTATCTCTCTGTTTCTCTCACTCATTGTCTCGTTTTCACTTTCTTTTTGTCTCATTCTCTCACTCTCTTGCTGTCTCGTTCTCACTCTTTGTCTCACTCTCTCACTCTCTCTGTCTTGTTCTCTCACTCTCGTTGAGGACATACAAGTTTCTGTACCTTTTTCCTTCAGCGAACATTTTCCTCTTGAGAAGATCCTTCATATAAACAAAATCAAGTGTAAATGTGACGCTAGAATTCATGTCGTCCGTAAGCTTAAAAATGAAAACCAACTTTTTTTTTTTATGTTGGGAACATGCAAGGTACTTAACAATGAGAGAGACTCTGAATTAGAGATAAGAATAGAAACATGACCAACATGTGAAATTGGGTGTCGAGTTTCATCACCAGTAACAACATTGCTATTACCACGATAAGGAATTAATTAAGAAAACTTACCCCACATTACCACTAATGTGATTGGTTTCTCCATATCTATATACCACACCCTTTATTCATTCTGCCTCAGATTCAAGCCTGTAAGTGCAGTGAGAAGGAGATTCTTGTCCAGTTTGACAACATTTGAACTTTTTGCCTCACTCGGTTGCCCTTTTTGTTGTTCCTAGCCATTATTATCCCTCTTAATTTGAACCATATTAACTTCTGAATTATATCTGGCATCATCTTTGTACCAACAATTTGCCTTTGTGTCCAGACTTTTTACATACATAACATGTAGGAACTCTTTGTCCTCGATTATAAGTGGAGTTTTTGAAGTAGGCAGTAAGCCCCTATCTCCACCATTGTTTTTACCACAATCTCTGCCTCCTCGATAACCACTGACCTATCCCACGAGGTCTAGTGAAAAGCACATCTTGAGAATCTCCCTGGCTTTTATTCATCAGACCAGATAAACCCTTCAAAGACATCTCATAATCTAGTAATTTTGGCCTCAAGTTCTCAAAGGTGGGAAGAGAAGGGAGGCATGATAATAAGGTTGATAAGATATGATACTCAGTACCTAAACCATTAAGTGTTTGCTGCACCTTGTCTTTATTTGGAACCTTGCAACCAATTAAGGCCACCTTATTCAAATATTCCATAATGTTGGTGTTGTTGTCTTTCTTCAAGTTTTGAAACTCTCTCTTCAAAAACATAACTTTGGATTATGGTATTTGGTAATATGTTTGTGCATGATACATCCAAAGTTGCATGGCTTTGCAATCTTTTGTGATACTGACCAATACCTCTTGTGAAAGGGTTGATGTAATGTAGGCAAAAAGAGCCCAATCTCTTTTCATTCAATTGATAAATTCTGGATTCTTAATCTACAATCTGCCCTATCTCATCCTTCTCTTCCTGCAAAATAGATTTTGCCGGGACCGAGATGGACCCATCCAGGTGCCCTGACAGATATTGACTCCCTGTGAAAGGAATAATTTGCCTTTTCCAGATTAAAAAGTTGGAATTATTTAACTTTTTGGAAACAATATGGGGGAAGAAATTTGAGGAAAGATTTTGGAGGAGAGTAGAAATTAAAATCAATGAAAAAAAAAGATTGAAACTCAACTTGATCTGCTCTGCAGTTTTTTTTTTAAATAACTGATCATGAGCAGTCAGACTAGAGTTACCAGTCGAGGAAGCGGGAGCGGGAAGCGAGGCACTTTCAAAATTTTAGGAAACGGGAAGCGTGGGACCACTTAGAAGAAAATTACGAACCGTCTCGGAAGCGAACCGGAAGCGACCTAGGAAGCGAACCGGAAGCGAGGGGGAAGCGAAAAAAATAAAAAAAATGAGAAAAAATGAGAAAAAATGGGGAAGCGAGGGGGAAGCGCGCTTCCCATAAATGAGAAACACGCTTCCCCATGCATTTCGGGGAAGGGCGCGTATCGGGGAAGGGCGCTTCCCCATACGCCTAGGCGCTTCCGGTAACTCTGAGTCAGACCTCAATAACACCTTGAATGAGGTTAATTCAAGAGGCTGAATTCACTAGGAATAAAACAAACAAGAATTGAATTTGCGATAACCAGATCCGAGATATCTAGATCTGATTTTATGATGTCTAGATTAAATAACACAGATAAGAGGGAAATCTGGATTTTTTTTTGAGACTGGAGACATGAATATAATTGAAAATATGCAATAAAATTTCATGAGTAATATGGGATTTCAACAAAGATATGACAATCTATATATATAGATCTGACATGTGATAATCAGATCTATACAATAGGACGGGCCTGTTAGAATCCTTCAAAGTCGACATCAAAGAAGCTGCAGAGAGGAGAGGAAAAAGATGCTGCAACTAATCACGATTTTCCGTAATGAAAAAATCCTGATCTCTTCCTTTTAATATAAGAAACAAAACCTAATACACAGTTTTTACAAGTAACCCTAATAAGTTACAAGTATTTACAAGTATGTCCAATATATGTTGGACATGTTACACAAATGTAGTTTGGATCCGGATCCGGATCCAAATCCAAACTCAAATACAAATACACAAATATCTTGTTTAATAGTCTCTCTCAAGTTGTGCATGATTTTGAATCATGAACAACTTGCTCTTTAGGAACCAAAAACGACACTTTGTGAGTCCCTTAGTGAACAAATCATCCACTTGGTCTTCTGTTCTAACATAATGAGGCTCAATCTCTTTTTCTTCAATCTTCTGCCTGATAAATTGCTGATCAATTTCAATGTGCTTGGTCTTGCTGTGATGAATATGATTAAGAGATATTTGAATAGCACATTGGTTGTCACAAAGGAGGGAGCAACTAACAATCGACTCCTTTAACTTTGTTAACAAATGTCTAGTCCATGTTACTTCTGCCGTAGCAACAACCATCGCCCTGTATTCGACTTTCGTGCTCGATCTAGCCACTGCCTTCTGTTTTCTACTACTTCAGGAAACAAGATTGGCACCAATGAAAATACCATAACCTGAAACTGACTTTCGATCATCAGGATCTCCGATCCGGTCTTCATCTGAAAAAACAATGATACCATGAGCAATATTTATGGATCTGCTTTTGGTGTACAAAAGTCCATCTCCAACAGTACTCTTCAAGTATCTCAGTATCCGTTTTACTGCATCCATGTGTCCTGTCCTTGGCTCATGCATGAATTGAGAAACTTGACTAACTGAATATTAGGGGTGGCAAAATCTGACACGACCCGCCAACCCGCTTCTTAGCCGGGTTCGGGTTTGGCTTAAATGGGTTCGTGTCGTAAACGGGTCGATCCGCCTAACTCGTTTATTAAACGGGTCCGGTTCGTGTTAGGGGTATGCCAAGCCGCCAACCTGGCTGACTCGTTTAATAAACGGGTTAGGCGGGCGAGTCAACCCGTTTACCCGAACCCGACCCGCCAACCCGCCCACTAACATGCCAACCTGTCGGCTAACCCGAACCCGAACCCGACCCGCCAACCCGTTTACCCGACCCGATTATTAAACAGGTTAACCATGTCGTGTCGGGTTACCCGTTTAATAAATGGGTCTGGTTCGTGTTTGCCACAGCCGACCCGTTTAATAAACGGGTCGGGTTCGTGTCAAGGTATGCTGACCCGTCAACACGCGGACCCGACCCGCCAACCCAACCCGATTGCCACCCCTACTGAATATGTGATATCGGGCCTGATAAATGTAAGATACTGAAGCATCCCCACTAAATTCTGATATTTGGTGGGATCATGATACAAGTCTCCGTCTTGTGTACCACACTAGGAGTAGCAAGAGGTTTACAATCCTCCCTTCCAGCCTTTTTTAGCAGATTCAAGGTGTATTTATGTTGGGTTAAAGTAAGCTTATTTTCTTGATTATCCACCTCTACTCCAAGAAAGTACCAAAGATTTCCAAGGTCCTTCATATTAGACAAGATATTCGTGTATTTGTATTTGAGTTTGGATCAGGATCCAAACTGCATTTGTGTAACATGTCCAACATATATTGGACATACTTATAAATACTTGTAACTTATTAGGGTTACTTGTAAAGATTGTGTATTAGGTTTTGTTTCTTATATTAAAAGGAAGAGATCACAATTTTTTTTTAACAGGAGAAAGCACAAGTTAAAAACAATCTGAACAATCTCATCAAGGGAGAGTAAACTGCGATTTTTTTTGTTTTTGATATAAAATTGCACACAGCAATAATAAAAACAGATGTCTAGAAAGAATCCAGGAAGACTACAGACCTCTATATCACATAGATGAAGACAAATAGTATGAAAACAAATCAGATCTGTTCATACACAGATCTGTTGTTATAAACAGAAAAGAAAAGAAGTATGAGCAGACATCAGATCTGATACACAGATCTGGAAAAAAAATCAGATCTGATACACAGATCGGACAAATAAGGAAGGAAGTATGAGCAGACGTCAGATCTACAAATCTGAAAAAAATCAGATCTGATACACAGATCGGACGAATAAATCCGATATGCACAGGTCGGCGGTTACAAAAAGGAAGAAATGAAGATATCGTAAACGGGAAAACTGATTTGACGCAAACCCAAATCAGTTTAAAAAAAAATTGGACGCAAAATGTGAAGGTAAGCAGAAAGGAATAAAGATTTGAATGAAAAGCTTAGAAGAGAAAGGATCTAGAGAATAGAATAGAAGCCGGCAAGAAAAAAAATATTTTAGAGATGGAAAAAGGAGTCGGCAGAATGGAAAAAGGTTTAGAAAAGAAATAAGAGGGATAAGAGGATCTTTAGAGACACACCAGCTGGAAACTTTTAGCCCTTAGATCAGATCCGCTCTGATACCATGTTAGAATCCTTCAAAGTCGACATCCAAGAAGCTGGAGAGGGAAAAGACTGCAACTAATCACAATTTTTTCATAATGAAAAAATAGTGATCTCTTCCTTTTAATATAAGAAACAAAACCTAATACACAATTTTTACAAGTAACCCTAATAAGTTACAAGTATTTACAAGTATGTCCAATATATGTTGGACATGTTACATAAATGTAGTTTGGATCCGGATCTGGATCCAAACTCAAATACAAATACATGGATATCTTGTCTAATAAGGCCAAACAAGAGAAAATATTTGAGAAAAAGCAAGACAACAATCTTAATTTTAAAAGAGTGCAAGAAAAGAGGGAAGAAAGATAAGACGATAATCTTCGTTGAAAAAGAAAAAGAAAAAGAAAAAGAAAAAGAAAAAGAAAAAAGAAGAAACCAGATCTGAAACCCATAAAGACAAAGGAGAAAATAGAGAGAAGAAAGAAGAAACAGGAAGAGGGGAAACAAAATAGGAGGATTGAAAAAGTCAAAACAGAATCTGTAAAAACATACCTTCGGTGCGCCCTATCGATCGATCTGCTCTGAAACCATGAAAATCTGGTATCTAATATAAAACAGAGCCTTTCACGCAGAGAAGAAAGAAAGAGAATAGAGTGCTAGGTCAGATTTCTGGATTCATGTTTCCCAATGTGGGAACCTGCTGTGTAACCTCCTTTTATAAATAATAAAATGACTGTTTACAATAATGCCCCTATATTGCAAAACATAACATTCACATTAAGTGAGGGCAAAATAGATCAAACAGAATTATAGTTATACACAAATACGTGACCCAGATCCACATGAACCAGATCTGGAGCGAATCTGGTTCTGGATCCAGATCTGGATCTGGGTCTAGATTCATGGTCCACCAGCTACTATCCAATAGGGCCTTGGTGGTATTTTGAATGTCGTGTTTCACTTTGTCCAAAACTCTTTTCCGCTCTACTTTTCCTCAAAATGGAACCCCTGGTCCAAAAAAGAGTGCTTCTAGTTGTTTCTGCTTTGAGATGCCTGTCAAATGCTCTGTTCTTATCTGCTGGAGTTTATAAACACATTCTAGGAATCTTGGTCTCAAATCAATCTGTTATTACTTGTATTATGATTATTGTGTCTGTTTCTCCTCACATTTGAAACTTTTAAACAGACATAGGGATGCATAACTCTTTCCAATGAAGCTTTTAATTATTTTTGTTACATATTTCTGTTCTTTTCTTGCAGTTGAGGGAGAAAGAGCACTTGAGGGATGAACTGCAAGCTACAAGGCGAGAACTTGATAATTATGTATGTGGCGATCCTATCTTATTTAAATTGCAAAATCTCATTATTTCTCCAAAGATATAGTTCTGAGTGTGTGCAAGAAGAATGAAACCAGTGCTGCATTATGTATACCTATGGAAAGATTTAATGGATCCAAGAAATGATTCTGAAACTGTCAGTGCCATAGCCTTGCCCCAGAAGCCCTCCATGGCCTCATTCATGAGCTCCTCCATGGTTCATCGAATAGTTGCCAGAAACAGGTACAAGTACTGGTATGAGTACGAGGTACTGGTACTTTTACATGAAGGCTTAAAAAGCTCCAGGTCCGTGTTTATCTGAAACACATATTGATATGATTCCATAAATACTGATACAAGTTTCTAATAAACATTGATATGGTGTCCAAAAATACACAGCAATGTAATAAAAAAAAGCATCAGGGCAAGTTTGAAAGATTTCCACCGCAGCCCTATTCTGCAGAAAATAAGAGAAGAGAAGAGAGAGACTTGCAGGAAAAAGGGAGGAGGCTGCACACATTAACCCCTCTCAACCCTAATATGATCACTTATATAACATGATTTACAATATGTGAATATTACAAAGTGCCATTGATTAATGAAACGAATATAGCACATGCTGAAAACAATATAAGTGAGCAGTTTGGATCCATCAGACGTTTGGATCTGGACCCAAACATTCCCATACTCGATGCACGACCTCTTATCACCCTCCCTCAAGTTGTACATGGTCTTGGACCATGAACAACTTGCTCTTGAGAAACCAAAACTGATGTTTTGTTAATCCTTTAGTGAGAAGATCTGCAACTTGTTCTTTTGTACAAACATACAACAGTTGAATTTCCTTAGTCTCCACCTTTTGTCTGATAATGGTCTATCTCAATATGTTTGGTGCGACTGTGATGAATAAGATTAAAAGCAATATTAATGGCACTTTGATTATCCACCATTAACACTGAATCCTTGACCTTTTCTTCAAGATCCTCAAGCAAATGTCTAATCCAAGTCACTTCGGCAGTACCAGATGCCATAGATCGATACTCAACTTTCGTGCTAGATCGTGCCACAACTTTTTTTTTGCGACTACTCCATGACACAAGATTTTGCCCAATGAATATGCAGTAACCAGATGTAGACCTCATCTCATCAGGGTCTTTCGCCCAATCTACATCTGTATAAGTAATAAGCTTATGCTTGGTCCTACCTCCCTCACTCTTACAATAGACAAGACCATCTCTTACTGTTCCCTTTAGATAACGTAATATCCTTTTGACTGCATCCATATGAGTCTCTCTTGGATCATGCATAAACTGAGAGACCTGATTAACAACATAAACAATATCAGACCTAGTAAACGGAAGATACTGTAAAGCCCCAACAATACTTCAATATCTAGTGGGATCAATGCATAACTCTCCACCATCTGCACTTAATTGCTGATTTAAAACACTAGGAGTCCCAATAGGTTTACAATCCGTCATACCTGTTTTGTTCAACAAATCAAGAGTGTATTTTTGTTGCAACAGAATAAGAAAGTCGGTCTGCCTGTCAACCTCTACCCCAAGAAAGTATCGAAGGTCTCCAAGATCCTTCATTTTAAAATTTTTCATTAGAAGAGTCTTCACTTTCTCTATATGTTTCTCTGAACTCCCAGTGATGACAATATCATCAACATATATGAGCAATAAAGTGATTACGTTTTCACGTTTGAAAATAAAGAGAGAGTAATATAGGGCACACCTGCGAAATCCACATTCTTAGATTTTGAGAGAAAAATTGTCAAACCACGATCTCGCGGCCTGTTTGAGACCATAGAGAAATTTTTGCAATTTACAAACCCATAGCCGAGGATCTCTTTCTACATATCCACGAGGTTGTTTCATGTATACTTCTTCCTTTAGATCACCATGAAGGAATGCGTTTTTAACATCCATTTGACTTAATTTCAATCCATGTTCTACAACCAAAGATATTACTACTCGAATAGTGCCCATTTTAACCACAAGATTGAATGTCTCATCGTAGTCCTCACCAAACTGTTGTGTAAATTCTCGGGCCACGAGTCTCGCCTTATAATGCTCAATGCTCTCATTGGGTTTATATTTTATTTTATAAACCCACTTGGAGCCTACTACATTCTTTCCTTGAGGCCTAGGAACAATTTCCCAAGTTTGACATTCACGCAGGGCAGCCATTTCTTCATTCATTGCCTCTATCCATTTTCGGGATTGAGATGCTTGCTCAAAGAAAACAGGTTCATCTTGCTTTGCAACTTGAGTCATGAAAAGTTTAAAATCCAAAGAAAAGTTTTTGTAGCTTACCCATCTATGTATAGGATGCTGTGTCCTCCCAGATCTCCTATTCTGTTGCTGTTCCTGACTCCTATTATCAACACTTTCAGAACTCCTATTCCCTTCTCACCGAGTGTATACAAATCCTGAAAAACGATCAGGCATCGTGTCATTCTTTCCCTTTGCAAATCTTTTATATCATCTGAAGGACATGATAATGAATTGCTAATCTCATTTCTATGAGTGTTCTCTGCGAATAATTTAGCACTCATCCATGGATCATACACTTCAACTAACCGTGAAGGTTCTACAGACGTACCCAAAATTTTCTCATCAAACAAAATACTTCTAGAGATTTTGATTCGCCGAGCTGCGGGATCATAACACTTAAACCCCTTTATACTCATCTACATATCCAACAAATTTGCACTGAACAACTTTGTCATGAAATTTATTCCTCAATGAAGCATCAATATGGACATAACATATACTTCCTATGAGAATTCATGTGTATGTGGTTCAACTTTCACAGGAGACATGAAAAGGGAGAGAGAGAGGGAGATGCACAATGGCTGGAGCGACACACTTGGGCTCGACCTCCAAACCCTAACCTTTATAAAATAAAACAAGTATACAATGAGCCTTGTAATATCAGAGATATTACAAGGATGCCATTAATGAAGTTGTATTGAGCATGTGTTTCATTTAACATGCCATGCGTATGGATCTGGATCTATATGCAAACTATATTTTAACACCCTCCCTTAAGTTGTACGTGATTTTGGAGCATGTACAACTTGCTCTTCAATAACCAAAATTAACGTCCTGTTAACCCCTTGGTAAACAGGTCTGCCACTTGATCTTCTGTTCGAACATGACGTAGTTCTATCTCCTTCATCTCGACTTTCTGTCGTATGAAATGTTGATCAATCTCAATGTGCTTCGTTCTGCTATGCTGGATAGGATTACATGCAATGTTTATTGCGCTTTGATTGTCGCATAGAAGAAATGATCGAATAATTGTCTCCCCAAGATCACTCAATAAGTGTCTAATCCATGTGGCTGCAACCATCTATCTGTATTCAGCCTCTGTACTCGATCGTGCCACTGCCTTTTGTGTTCTGCTGCTCCAGGACACTAAATTGTGTCCAATATATACACAATATCCAGAGACAAATCGTCTCTCATCTGGATCCCCTGCCCAATCTGCGTCTGTATAAGTGATGAGTTCATGTCCTCTATGCAGATTATTGTTCTTGCGATAAACAAGTCTGTCTCCTATAGTTCCTTTTAAATAGCGTAGAATGCGCTTCACAACTTCCATATGACCCTCCGTTGGAGCATGCATAAACTGGGATACTTGATTGACAACATAAACTATATCAGGTCTGGTAAGGTCAAGTACTGTAACATCCCCACGAGATTTCTATACGTTGTAGGGTTGACACAAAGATGACCATCTTCAGAGCTCAGCCTTTGATGTAATACACTAGGAGTACTGACTGGTTTGCAATTCATCATCTCGGCTCTTTCCAGAAGGTCAAGAGTGTATTTTTGCTGCATGAGTGTCAATGTGTCTTGTTGTCTGTCAACTTCCACACCAAGAAAGTACCTCAACTCCCCTAAATCTTTCATCTTGAAAGTTTTCATTAAAACTGCTTCACGTCTTGCACATGATTATCCGAACTCTCAGTGATCACAATGTCATCAACATATATAAGAAGTATAACAATGTCTGCCTTTTGGTAAATAAAGAGTGAGTGATCCAGATAGCATCTTCTAAAACCATAACTCTGAATTTGCATAGAGAAACTTTCAAACCAGGAACGGGACACCTGTTTCAACCCATACAAAGATTTCCTTAGTTTGCACACCCATGCAGTAAGATCCTTCTCGACATAACCAGGAGGTTGCTCCATATACACTTCTTCCTTTAAAATTCCATGCAAAAATGCATTTTTAACATCCATCTGGCTAAGGCTCCAACCTCGATCGACTGCTAGGGATATGATGACACGAATAGTACCCATTTTGACTACCAGACTAAAAGTTTCATCGTAGTCTTCACCATATTGTTGTGTGAATCCTCGAGCAACAAGTCGTGCCTTATATTTGTCAATGCTTCCTTCAGGCTTATACTTTGTTTTATAAACCCATTTTGAGTCAACTACATTCTTTCCTTTTGGCCGAGGGACTATTTCTCAAGTCTGGCATTCATGAAGAACTTCCATTTCTTCATTCATAGCTTCAGTCCAATGACGGGATTGAAGAGCTTGATTAAAACAAGTGGGTTCATCCTGTTTTGTGAGTTGAGACATAAACAACTGGAAATCAAGGGAGAATGTCTCATAACTCACCCATCGTTGAATAGGATGCTTAATGCGTGACGGCCTTTGAGCCAGATCATTGGCGATGCTTTCCACATTCCTCGGCTCTGTATTTTTGTCCCGTCTAGTGTAGATCTGCCCAGAGAAGCGTTCTACTGGGGGTGGCTCAACTGGAGACTCAACTGGAGATAATTCAACATGCATCTGCGAGTCATTCAACTCCCTACTCAAGCCGAAGGAAGAACAATTTGTCTGACATGTTTCTCCTGTATTATAAAAAAGATTTGCACTCATCCATGGATCATATACTTCTAATTCTCGAGATGACAACGCTGCAGAGTCATTGACCTGAAAATTTCTTTCGTCAAAAACAACATTTCTGGAGGTCCTAATACGTTTTGTAGTAGGATCATAGCATCGATAACCTTTGTATTCATCTGCATACTCAACAAATCTGCACTTGACAGCCTTGTCCTGAAACTTATTTCGTAGAGATGAATCAATATGTACATAACATACACAACCAAAAAACACACAGCTCATCGTAAGAGGGATGTTGCCCGAATAAAGTATAATAGGGAGATTTCCGATCCAAAAGTGCCATAGGAAGACGATTTATGATATGAACAGATGTGTGAAAAACTTCTATCCAGAGACTAACGGGCACATTGTTATCATGTAACATGCTCATCGCGCTCTCGACAATATGCCTGTGTTTCCTCTCCGCAACCCCATTTTGTTGAGGAGTATGAGGGCAAGAAACCTGTCGACTTATTCCTTTATCCTGAAGAAACACAATAAACTCGTTCGATGAATACTCTCCTCCACCATCACATTGTAAATGCACAATATCACAAGCAAACTTTGTTTTGACCATCGAATGGAATTCTCGAAATATTTGAAAAACTTCATGCTTGTGTTTTACGAAATATATCAAAGTATAACGGGAATAAGAATCAATAAAGATAACATAGTAACGACTGTCAGAAAGAGAAGGAATAGGTGCGGGTCCCCAAACATCGGAACAAATAATCTCAAATGGCTTTGAAGCTCTTTTATTTATAATATGAAAAGGAAGAACATGACTTTTGCAGAACGAATCTAGAATATGAAAACTTGAAATTTTAAAATAAACTTTGAAATTGGATTTTGAAATTGAGAATAGAATTTGAATTTAGATTTGGAATTTGGAATTGAAATTGAAATTGAATAGGAATTGACCCTTGATTTTGAAATGGGAACTTAAAAATGAAGTTCAAGTTAAAATATAGAATTCATAAATATGGAATTCAGAAATGAGAATTGAAAATTGGAATTTTGAAATAAAATTTTAAAACTGAGTGGAATTGAGAATGAAAGATGAATTTGATTTCTTAAATAAAAGTTGAAAATGGGGTTTTGAATTTAGAAATAAAATCTGTGTTTTGAGAATTTATTTAAAAAAAAATCACTTGGAATTCTAAAGACAACTTCAAATAATTTGAGAAAAGAATGCAATTCTACCCTAAATGATGAATGCTTTAAAAGAATTTAAAGATTGAAATTTAAAAGCAAATTTCATTCTTTAATAGAATTGAAATAAGATTAAATTATAATACATTCATGACTATGGTTACAAACATATTATAATATAATCTTTATTTAAATTCTAATAGAGAATAAAATAAATTTTTATGCCTTTATAGGATTTAAAATAAAATTAACTTTTAATATATCCATGACTATGGCCACAAATATATCTTAAGTTAATTTACATCTTAAATTCTGATAGAGGAAGAAAAGAATATTTAGAAAAATATGATGAAAATCAAATGTTATTCCATAAAAGATAAAAATCAAGTATTGTTCATATTTTGACTATGGCCATAAATGCGAATCATTTACTTAGGGTTATTTACGTTTTATTAGAATGGTGCACGTGCCATTCGTGTTATTCCACAGTGCTTTTTTGAAAATAAAGGAAAATGAAATGCTACAAGTAGTTGCGAGAATTTAAAATTGCAACTATATGTTCATACATTCTATCCTAAACAGAAAGGGAAAAATTCTCGTTAATCTGGAATTATTACAATCTTAGATTGAAATTGAAATTTCCTATTCTAGAAAGAGAAATCAAAGTCTTTTATGCTTTCCCTGCAAAAATGAGTTAGTATAAGGCTATAAAATGCAAAATAGAGAAAATAGAAAGTATCATGTTAAAACTAATCATGCACATGGTTATGCCTATTCAGACGAAGAAATGAATATGCAAAGTGTTATGCTTATGCTTTGATGAAAATGAGAATACATATACTAATTGAGAAATGCATATGAGAATGCCTATATTAATAGGAAAATGCATATTCATTTATCAAAGGACAATGCTCGTACTAATGGGAAAGTACATATGGGAATGCATATGCAATGCCCATGCTGGTGAGAAAATATACGTGAGAATGCATATGTGATGCTTTATGCTAAATGAGAATGAAATGAAATGTTATGATGTCATATAACTCATAACACACACGAACCGGCTGTCATAAGATTCAGAAAGAGCATATGGCTATAATGCAATTCAAGACCTAAAGCATGCGACTATGCTTAAGACACAATGCCTATGAATATGCTATGATATGATAAAGCACATGAACATGTTATGAAAATGAAGCAAGGGAAGTGAAATACTGTAATAAGTGAGGTGCTGAACATAATGTGCAAAATGTGCAGGAGATGTGCTGCATAAGTGCAATGGACTGATATCAAAGGTGCTGTGAAAGTGCTATGGAGAAGTGCAGGTGCAGCAGTGAAGAAGGCAGGTGCAGCAAGGGTGTGACTGGTGCATACTAAATCAGAATATGAGAAAACACACACACACACAATAAACAGAGAAAAGGAGATACAAAGACCTATTGATGATTCTATTTCTTTTACCAGATATAAAGAATAACATTAGTGGGAGACTGGCTCCCACTTTCCAGAAACAAGGCAACTAATTAACCAGGATATCATGTGCATGTAACATGCAAAAATTACACCAAAAGGACCCGCTTGTTGCCCACGTTTGCACCTGCAATAGAAAGAATAATCTGGATTTTTTTCTGCGTACATGTATCAACCACTTGTCTGATCCATGTGACTAGATTGAGGCTTCTCCAAGCCACCACTGGTGCTTTCTGTCATACAGTTAACATGCACTATTAGTTTTGCTGAAAAGCCAATATCCATGCTCCCAGAACCATCAGTAGGAAGAGTCATATACGCTGCCCCTTTAAACATCCACTCATCCCTCTTATGACAGTAAAAATCTTCAAGTGGCTCATTACATAATGCACATATAATCTGACTTTCATCGGCAAGGACCATTGGTTCAGACCTGTCAGCAGACAAAGTCATTTCACTGGCTGGGCTATGGATTGGGCCAGAGGATGAACCCGGCCTCCCTTCAACCCAGTCTCTCCAGCTAACATACCACTTCCTCGATATTCTCTTGAAACTGTTAAGTTCAAGCTTTCTTGAATCATGCCAGTCTAGGTGCTTGCTGAGATTGCTTTCACATAAGAGTCAAAGGCCACATATGTTGCATTGATGTGGAAGGTAATGAAACAGACCATTGATGACTGAATGGTGAAACTCTCGGATTACCTCTGGCTTGAACTCAACGCCTATCTGGGCCTCGATTTCAATTGTTGCATTTGAACAATCAGAAGGCCTCAAACTAGACTCAGAAACAGACAGCTCACCATCTGGAGGGATAAGAGGGGAGGTTGTTGAAACCAAAATTGAGGAGCCTGGCATAGAGCTACTGGTAACAAGGCCTTCACTCTGGTGAATCTGAATTGGCACCTGGAATGGGTTAGGCTTTGATGATTCTGGTTCTGATGTAGATATCAAACCCTTAGCAACTAAAGAGCTCAACAAACTTGAAAGTGGATTTGCCGTGACATTTACAGAATTTGAACTCTGTGATGAGGTACCTATCATCGATGATGCAGGTGGGAAGAGGGCAGGTGGTAGTGGAGTACTGTGCTGATGATGAAGTTTAGTGTACAAGTGCTGCTGTATACAGGTGCAAAGGTGCAGGGAATGCCAGTGCAGTAGTGCAAGTGATAAGTGCAGCAGGTGAGGGTATAGGTGCTGCTGTAAGTGCAGCAGGTGCTGTGTAATGTATAATGAACGATTACATGCAGATGCTATGTGCAGTGAACTGCTGTAAAAAAAAAATGGAGTGTTGCAACATGAGGTGGTGAGATGCTGTAAGGAATGCTACAAAATGAGATGCTGTGCAAATAAAACAGAGGCTAAGTGACAATAGAAGATTGGTTGCAATGCTCTTTACACACAATGGCATGTAAGAAGAGGTTTCTACAGGACAATTCATCATGAGTCTTTTAACATCAAACAACACTAAACTGAGGTCCATAGGCAGACAGGAAAAAATGGAAGGCACAAATATGAATTGTGGAATTTCATGTTTCTGACTAAATAACGAGGGATTGGAATCACTTGACAGGTATAGTTGGCCTGCGTTGAAAATCCCAACTCCTCATGGCTTTTGTTCTTGTGGATAAGCATGCCTAATATTGATTGCAACTTACCAGGGCCATCAAATACCTGATCCAGAACATCATGTCTACATGTTGTTCGACAGATCTAGTCCGAAACAACTTTTTCGTTAGTTCTGATTTGAAACAACATATGCATACTGTTCGGCAGATTTGATCTGAAACACCATATGCGTGCTGTTCGTCTGATTCGAAACGACATATGCAGGATGTTCAGCATATCTGATTAGAGATAGCATATGCACACAAAACAATATCAAGATATTCAGGTATACAAAAATAAAATCCAACGAATCTGAAATCAGAAAATATTTTTCAGATGCATGTTCGATCTTAAATATGAAAAATCAGCATCTATGGAATTGGGATCATACATATTTTCAGAAATTGATATTATAGGGAAATCGACAATCTCAACATATATATATATATATATATATTCTTTTAGATCAGATTTTCCTTTTCCATTGAATATTTTACATAAACTTGATTTAAAACCCTTTCTTCCTATATGAATCTAGAGAGAAACCTGTACTTTAGGTCGGAGACAGAAAAAAACCTGAATGATCTTCGGACGATCGGAAGGGAAAGGATCTTATTTCCTTCTTCTCTTTTCCTTTCTTTTCTCTTCTCTGTTTTTCTTCTTCTCTCTTTCTTTCTTTTCCCTCCATCATTCTCTCTCTCTAGAAAACGAAATCTAGAGAGACGAGTCAAACCTTTTTATAATTGTTTTTTAGCCTTTTAGAGAGAGGGTGACGTCCCCTCTAGAGTCCTTTTATAGATGATAGAGTTATATCTCTCTAACTACTCATATTTATCCTCTTATTAGCACTTATTTTATTTTATTTTTCTAATTTGGGATCTATCTAGAACACCTACCTAGGTAGTTATCCAATAAATAAAATTTCAAAATTTAATTAATTAATATTTTTATTAATTATTTAATATTAAATTATTATTTTTTAGAATATTCCTGAGGGTGTCTTCCCCCTCTAGGAGTCCTCTCAACATGGAATTTACTCAATTTAACCTTTTAATTGAATTTAAAATTTTAAATTGGTTGGACTTGGATTTTGGATCTAGATTCAAATCCAAGATCCGAATCCATATCCACATCCAAAATTCATATGGATCTCAACCTGGATCAGATCCTAGTTAATATGGGTCTTGGACTGGGTCCAAATCCATATCAACTTGGATCAAACGGATCCGATCCGATCCAGAAACTGGTAAAATAGAGGCGGGTCATTTTAAAAAAAATGCAATTTTCGAGCCAACCGAAGCCTGAATTCAGAAAAATAAAATATCAATATTTTCAGAAAAAAATGCGATTTCACCTGAATTTTGCTTGATTTTCCCTTGATTTTAAAGGTCAAAACAAAAAGTTTTATAAATCTTATTTGCCTCGTTTTGGTCTTGTCAATGGGTCCTGGGTCATGCCCAGACCCAGCTAACACTACCTAAAATCAAAGATTTCTATCAACTTACAAAATACTTAGTCAAAATTTTCAGAAATTTTAGAATAAAAACACACACTATATTACACTAAGCTATCACTATCGACATAATAAATACTCAAAGCACACAAAAGGATATGTATTCCGTATCACAAAGATGTAGGATAAACATGTTGTACAAAGATTGTATGACTCTACCACTCCATCTCCCAAATTTGGCCCTCGCTTACGTGTATATTGTTATGCGCGCATCTACTGGCATTGGTCAATATATCCAAAACCATTTAGTGTTGTAGCACTGTAGTATATACACTGATGGGGGCCTATTGTGTACTGTTGCAGAATGATTCATTAAGTGTTGCCCATTTTTGTGTTGTCACAGAACTCTCCATTCCAACTTCTGCTAATCTCTACAACTGACAGCCCAGTTGCAGCTTAGTCATGAAATTTCTGGATTTTCTAGTTGATGCTTTATTACCAATTGATCGGGCTTCATATGAAATTTGGAGAATTCTGCCTTTTCTTTTTCCAGCAGAGATCTGATCGAGCTCTGGTCCATTCTGCTGCTGGTTCAAGGGATGCATATGGGCCTGCACAGGGATCTTATGCAATGCAGAATTCAGATTCTGCTGTCAGTCAGGAAATGGAGAAGACCTTCTGGACAGCTGATAGTCCTGTAAGGAATTCACCTGGCACACTGGTTGTCCGCCAAGGTATGCTTCCAGGAAATCATGACTCCGTTCTACAAGCTTATGCCGGCCAACATTATGATCAGGCCTGCAGTTCAAATGGCACATTGAAGGGTTTTGCTGATATGGGTTTCTCTCAACCGCCTTCGTCATCCTCAAGGTTTTTTCTCATTGTTTTACTTACACTGTGTGTTTATCACTAATTGGTTGTTGGTTCTCTCATTCTATAGTGATGTAATTTGCTTTTTTATGAGTTAAAATGCTTGAGATGCCCTGGAAACTGCAAACAGGAATCTGAACGAAGCCGAATATAATCTTGGTTCTAATGTGGTTACTCACGGGATGATGCAAGTTCAAGAAGGGACTAACATGGTGCTTTGTAAACAGGTATATTCATGAGATGTGTATGTCAACAAACATTCATCTGTTCCTGATAAATATTGATCTATGTTATAGGATTTGATTCCCAAAATTAGAGAACGTGATGAGGAGATAATGCAACTGCGAAAACATATTGCAGAGTATGCTATGAAGGTCAGGATCTGCTTGATAAAATATACCTTTTATTTGATATTTTATCACGTTTCATTCTTCAAACTAAGTTGCAGCTAACAACTTCTCTATTAACAGGAGGCACAGATCCGCAATGAAAAATGTGTGCTCGAGAAAAAGATTTCTTATATGCGCACTGTAAGTAGTTAACTATGTCACATCAGTTTCAGGAAATATCTCATGAGTCAGATGTCTTGAGGGTTTTTTTTTTCGGGCATAATTTAAGTGGGAAAATAAAAAATAAAAGATTATATGGTATAATGTAAGTGGGAAAAATTTATGTAGAAAGAGAAACTTTTTCTCCTGAGCTTTGAGGTAAACTCATTATATTATTCTGTCAGATAAAATTTAAATCCATTGAAATTTTGAAAATGTCAAGATGTTCTAAGGGGATCATCATTTTCAGTCTCATACTTTTTCAGTTTCTTACAATAGGGGTGGATATCAATGTGTAATTATCCTCTGGAACTTCTGTCCATCTAAATCTAGAAATATATGATCAGGCATTCGATCAACAGCAGCAGGATTTGGTGGATGCTGCATCCAAGGCTATCTCTTACCGACAAGATATAATTGGGGAGAACATACGGCTAGCTTATGCATTACAAGTAATATCTCTTTTCTAGTTATGATATAGTAAATACTTGTAGGAAACGTTTTCCTGCTATTTGCTTGTAGTGCTGTTTGATTTCTGCATATAAAAAATGGATAATCATATGTAGTATGAACTTCATAAACATTCTGCCATGTCACTTTTTGCCTCATGAAGGTAATACCTGCTCAGTGTAAAATCATCCCTTTTCATGGCTTTGGGGTGTCATTCAAGTGTGATTTAGATGAAGTATTGGATTTGATGGCAGACAAAAGCTGAGACAAAATTTTAGTTTCAGCTTAGTTTGATTTTTTGTCTGTTTACTTCCTATTGAAAAAAACGTCTGCATGCTTGAAAACAGACTGCTGTTGGTACAAGAGTCCTTTGAGTAATGGATGAAGCATTGGCTGGAGATTTTTTTCCTCCTGGAGAGAGAGAGAGAGTTTGCATTTTGAATCTGTCCTCTGATAAGCACGTGAATAATCCTACTCTTCTTCTCTCCCCTTCCTCTTTTTTTCTTCTTCTTCTCGCCCCCTCTTCTTCGTCTTCTTCTTCTCACCCTTTCTTTTTTCTCCTCGTCCTCTTCTTCAGCTGATAGAGAGAAAAAGATGAGAATATATATATATATATATATATATAATGAATTTTTTGTTAATGTATTTTAGATTTTTTCAGTTAATATATTCTGTTAGTATACATCAAGTTCGAGACTAGGGTCTGTTTGAATGATGTGTTCAGTCCAAAGCGTTTTCAAGTTTGGGTAAGTTCGGATACAGATAACATATGATCATTTGGATCACACATAAAGAAGTCCACTATGAAACAGGTGTGCTTGAAAATCATCTGATGAGATAGGATTGAATCTTGAACTGAAATATATTCATCTTGCTTCTTACATGGAAAATGCAATTGGATCAGTTTGTTTTAATCCTACTAACGTGACATGTTGGATTTGGAGTTAGTGTCTAATTTCAATAGATATATATGAACCCTTACCCGGGTGTATAAGGCGGGCAACCTGATAAGTATATTCTGTCCATAAAAGTTGGAAACTAATCCATAAGCATGTTAGAAAGATAATCCCCTACAAGCCAAACGTCTTCCATATGCTTCCTTTAGAGCCATCTCAACCTTATATATACCTATTCTCTCATTCAATTGATAACAGTGAGCCATCCCTTCCTAATCCTTGAACCTACTTTTGAAGCAATGTGTTATCGAGTCATGCAACGTAGGGGCATTGAATGAGGTTGATTATGAAATACTGACAATCTGCAAATATGTGGTGTGAATTGTATTGGAAAGACCATTTAAGATATTTTATTACCTTTAGAGAACCCTTCTGTTTGATTTATACTTCATCAAGACGCTTATAGTTGTTTTACCATATATTTGAATTAGGAGTTTTGGTAGCATGAGATGTCCTTCCATCTGCTTCATCTTTTCTTTTTTATAATATTCAGGTTGGTTTTACTTGCTATGTATCGTGTTTAGTATGGAACTTTCATCATGTTCTCTCTGATTGTGATATTGCTGTAAATTCCTTTGTTATGTTCAGGTTGCGGAGCAAGAACGTTCCATTTTTGTTTCTTCCTTGTTGCCTCTTCTTGCTGAGTACGACTTACAGCCGCATGACATTGACGCCCAGTCCATTGTTAGTAACCTCAAGGTCTGTTCTTTGCTGTTCGAGTATGCACACACACCAATTCCATACTCAAAACACACACACACAAGATCCCTCTTCTCTCACTCTTTCTGTTTGTCTCTCTTTATACATATGCACATACGCAGACATCTATGTCACATGGGTACGAGTACGGGTACAGAGGGCACGACACGGCAATTTAAAAAAATGTGGGTACGGGGACATAGATATATATATATATATTAAATATCACATAAATACAAAATAAATCACATACACTAAATATAATCTAAATATATATATTAAATATCACATAAATACAAAATAAATCACATACACTAAATATAATCTAAATATATATGGTATATCTAAAATATATATTATATACTGAAAATATAAAGTTATAAACTGAAACTATAATTATAAATTGAATACAAACTTGCATTTATGGAGGGTAAAATGGCATATCCAGGTGTTGACACGGGTCCGGAGAGCAAAATGGAGTGTCCATGTGACATAGACAAACATATATGCATGCATCATAAACACATCCATATACATACATACATGCATACATGCATGTATTTTTGAGTGAAACATGAAATTTCATAAGTATCGCTGTATATCTACTTTTTTGATAGGCAAGCTGAGACCCTTGGTTATGATAGTCCAGCCCAACCATCCAGCTGTCTCATTCCTAATAAAATTGCATGATCTATTTGGTATCAAAATTTGAAAAGTTCAAAGCATCAAAATTCCTAAACTCAATTTCCTTTTTTTTTTCTAGTACAAAGCATCAAAAGTTCAAAGTATCAATATATTACATGTTGTTCCTAAATTGCATGATCTATTTTTTTTTTTCTAGTTTTTGGGCATGGCAAGCCATTTCCTGGCCAGAAAATGGCTAGCTTTATTTTTTAATATTTTTGGGTGACCAAAAACCTAAAAACCAGGTTTTTGGTCACCCAAACAGCCTCCTCAATGGTTTTTTTTTTTTTGGCAAACCTGGCTTGCCAAAAATCAGGTTTTGGCCTCTGTCATCCAAATAGGGCCTAAATAAGAATCTATATACATCCACACCATTCTCAATCTTACTTGGTTAATAGCTATGCCTTGTTCCTCCAAACCCAAAATTCATGAGTTGACCCCCGTTTTATTTATTTTCCAATCCTTGATTTGCTTATGTAATCAGCCTCTCCAACTTTACCTTTTGCTTTGGCTCCATCACAGTATCTTTCAAGCCCTTATTCTTTCATCCTTTGATTGCAGTCTTTGTAAATTCTCCCCAAAATGTATAGTTGGTCCAATCAAGCTTGACGTGAACTGGATTGGGCTATTTTTATCCATCATATTGAGCCAAGGGAAGCCAACTAAAACACCAAATTACACAAGTATGTCAATAGGAGATGTAAAACTCCCAGCATCTCCTCAAAGACAAGCTGTCCAAAACTACAACTCTGATGACTTCAACGACACTTTTATTGTGATTGTATACAAAAAATGACCCAAACACAAGTAATCCGAGTTTGCAAAATCCTAACTCAAAACAGAAAGTGAACTTCTGGAAATCTGACCCTATTTCCCCAATACAAAGTAGAACAGAAGGACAATTTAATAACTTCCACTATAGGGCTTCAAACTGAGTTCGGTTTGTTTTTTAGAATTTCTGATGCTCTTTCAATAAGGAATTTCTTGGGATTGAACCATTCCATGCACTGTCCAGGCATCCTTTGTATGGCTGACATCATCTCCTAACTACACCCAGCAGCAAAAAGAGCTACTCTAACTTGATATACCTCACTATTTAAATCTCATAATGCTCTTCTAAGTCTGACGCCATCTTCAAAGAAAATCCAAGGTAAAAGAGCAAGAAGATGGAGGATGATGGCTAAATAAATATAGGTTCTAGTCAACCTATTTATTAGTTACATAACAATTAGAAAAATGACTATAATGTCCTAAATGATCTAATTACAATATGATACAAAAAAGGTAAAATGCCTACTTTGCCTTTTGAGCGCAACCCAATTATATTTTCAGTTTTCACAAATCCATAGTGAGAAATGTTCATGTTGGGGTTCTCTCAGCAAAGGGAAATCTTGTGATAAAATTGAATACCTTTCACGAAATATCAAGGAAAACATAGCATGTTGAAAATGGAATATCATGGAAAGCATAACATATTGAAAATTAAATGTGATAACATAGAAACTAAAAATCATGGTGAAATTGAAATATATTAAAAACAGTCTAATTTATCTTGGATTTGTTCGATTTTATTGTTTTGCGAGTTTTTTTGTGAAAAAAATACAATAAATTCAAAATATTGCTGATATTTCTGTCAGTGTTAAACTGCTAAGGTCTTTTCCCATTTCTGTGTTAACTATATTTACCCAACAATGCACATCTCACAGTTGTGGTCTCTGTTGTAGTTGACGGTACTTTTGACTATGTTTGCAGATCCTGATTCAACATCTGCGTGAGAGGGTTAATCTCAGTGAGGTATTCCAGATATTCTTTTTGTCTAAATAGTGGTACTTGATGGTAGGTCTTTGTTATGATCAGACCTTCCATATCATGCATTTGCATCACTGCTCCTGCTTCTCTATATTCTTTTCTATTTAATGCTAGGTGATAAAAGGTAGGTATTAGTAATTGAGATATTGCTGTGAGCTTTTGCATTCATATGGATTTTACTAGCATTTGACTCTATTAGATGTACGCTTGAATAACATTTGCAATTTTTTTTCTCAATTGTTGGGATCTTCAACCTGATTTATGCACTGTAAATAATACAGACAAAGTTAAAAGAGTCTCAATATCACCTAGTACCTTGGCGGACTGATCAGTCTAACAATACATATTTTCCTTCACAGTCACCACCTCATCTGGTTGGTGTAGCATCTACTATTCAATTGGATTATATTCCTATCTTTTCTTTTCCTTTTTAATGGAGCATCTTACTGTACAGAGAAGTGGTCTTGATATGGTCCCTCAGCAGATATATTCTCCTTTACAAACAGTAGTATCTGCCCCCATTGTTGTGGCAACAGGAAACAATTGGGACACCTCTGGGAACCATCAGCATCAACTTGGTTCAGTGCATCTTGTTTCAAAAAGTCGAGAACTTGACGATCAAGGGCCACCTTCCCCCAGAACTAGGTGAGGTCTTTTGTTCCACATGTTGATGCTTGTCAAATGTCTGACTAGGGAATACATGTATTGCTTTGCTTGATTTTACTTGGCTTCTTTATTTCCTTTCATTCTGAAAGGTTTGCATAACTTCAGGCTCATATGATCATTTTCTGTATTACTGTCTAATTTCACCATTCTCAACTCCAAAGCAGCATTGGTGAAGGAGAAAAATAACTATGTTTCTCCTAAGGTTCTCTTATGGGTGAATATTCCTACAACTTAATAATCAAAAGCTGTTCCAACTGATACCTATCCTATAAATAGATAATATTGGGAACTTGGAAGGGCACTCTTACTATTTCATTGTGTATCTTCACTCCTTGTTTGTCCAGGAATTATCAATCGCTCTTTTATGTTCATGTAACCTTTTGTGTAGATATGATCTGTTGAAGATCGGCTAACTGTACTTACCATTTTGTGGTGTATTTTCATTTTGTGTTCCTCATGAAATACTGTACTTTATGTTCATGTGAAAAGGTCTTAATCAAGATAAGATTGATTGGAGATTAATAAAGCATACTTCCATAGCTAACCACTATTGCAAACTGCAGATTGATATCATGATCCGTTTCCTTAAAGGACTTTGAGTCAATCAGTATATTCTTCTGTGGTTTTATTCTCTACCCTTAGTGATGTAGGAATCTCGAAGTTAAGTTCAAGAGAATGACCAAGCTACCCCTTAATTATTATGCACTTTCTGATTGCAAAATCAATTTAAGAGTTGGATAAGAGATTATAAAAGAAAAAGTTCATGTAAAAATGGATAAAAATGATATTTTGCTCAGGGATCCATATCCAATGAAGAGGATATTCTAATTCAATGACATGAATATTAGACCCATGGATCTTGATGTCTCTGCCATTCTATTGGAAAGATGAAAGGCTCTGTGGCTGTCGTATGGTATCATGGCTTGGCTTCAGACTTATAGAACCTTCTTGCCAAAATTGACTCTATTATTATGATTGAATATCTTAATGGAAGCTTTATGTGATCCTGCAATCTGAAATTTCTGAGTATGTTCTGATATTGAGCAAAGCCTGGAAAGTTTCTGGACTTTCCTGATGTCCCTTTCCATTTATAGAGACCACTCACTTTTAAGCTTTTCTCCTTCTTGTTTTGCATGCCCAGGTTCTTATAGGAATACGTCTCCATTCCCTCTTGTTATTGTTTCTGTCCAAAACTCCCATGAACTTGAAGCTTGTGAAGTTTGCAAACAGGTGATTCACTGATTCTCCTATTCCTCTTCTTGCAATTTGAAAATGACATGAGCTCACTTCCAAAAATTGTTAATTGTCAAAGGCTTCCCTTTGAATACTATACAAACAAAATTTCATGCTTATGGTGTGGGTTCCTAACTCTAAATTGCTTGATGCTGGAGGCTCTTCATTGAATTTTCAGGCAAACATTGGTAGCATGATTTGACATGTAATATCCCTTACTGAGCTCTTCTCCTTGCAATCTTACTGCCAAATTCCACATGAAAAATTATTTTACTGATGTTGCTCATAATTGGAAAGGGTTCTGTTTAAACACATCCACAATAGTTATTTCTTTTTACAGTTGTATTTTGATTTTCTGTGTGTGTGCATGTTGGAGGTGGGGTGTAACGCCCCAAAATTTCAAACTTGCAAACCTTTCAGAAAAACAGACAAGAGACTATAAAGAAATCTCCTTATCTCAGAGATGGTTTATGAAATCAGCGAAAGACTATTCTTTTGTTAATTTCAGAAAGGCAAGCTCACAACTTTGTGCGCGTTAGCTAAAAGCACTAAAGCGCACAACCCATGCTACTTGCAAACACTTAGAAAAACCACTTTCATTTAAGTTCTTCAAATAGTACAAAATTCGGATATCCCAAGGAAAAATCCGTTATAAAACCCCAAACGTCCAGGACGCGAGCTAAGAGCAAGAAGAAGAAAGTCTTGGAGCCATATTGCCATCACGCCATCGCTCGTGGTGTACCTAATCATTACCTGTACTCATAGAATGTGTTAGTTTCACGAAAAACTAGTAAGTGCACAAGAGAGACTACATGAAACTGAATTATGTACATTTAATTCAGTAGGTTATGCAATTTAAAGCAGATATGCAGTTAAACAGGTAAGTAATGCAAACAAGTAAATAGTGCAAGCGAATAAGCAACGCAAACGAGTAAGTAGTGCAAGCGAGTCAGTAGTGCAAGTAGTGCAAGAGAGTCTCACGACCCAACAACCAGTGTGAACAGACTTTATGTTTTGGTATTACTGGCCTGTGGGTATGCGCAGGCAAAACATAGAAACAACTGAGACTAGTTCAGGCGTCTGTTATTCTATCTATTTTGAATAACCCGAATAGCTAGTTGAGAGAGGATTCCCCAAAGGCTGATAAGCAGTGCCACGGATGCATCCAACTTCTGCAGAAGTGTTGAGCTAACTATTGTAGCCCCTTTTCCCTAACTCCAATGACTGGGGAGTCCGGATCATTGCCCGTATGGTGGTTGTTAACAACCTGTCCATTGGAGTTTTGTATCGCTCTGTCATCTCCCTAGACAGACAACAAGAAGCGAATGGGTGCGTTAGGGGTTGTTTAACTAATGACCCATTCTATGCTGTTGTCTTTAAACCACTCGAGCATCGTGCCTGTGAAGGCGAATGTGAGGCCATTTTATGTGATTACAACATTGTGCATTTAACACTGCTCGAGGTCGCACGACCGTCTCATCCGATCATCGCAGTACTAGACGTGTCGTGCATGACTATAAGTACTCTAGGATGAAGGAGGTATAGCTCCTCAATAGAAGCCTCAACAGGAGTGTTTCATAAAGATGTAATGTTTATTAACTTTACTTTTGACATTTTTTATCTTTTGAAACAACCAGTACCTTGTGCCAACATTATGCATGCGATTTTTTAGAATCTCATCCACTATCGGGGTATCTACATGCCTCACATGACTCGTTACCGGCCTCGATAGACGGAATACGAGTTTCTCAACAGAACCCCTGCTAAGTAGTTCGCTCGAACCCCAACTCGTCTGCAGGATTGCATACTCAAAGAGTCAGGATCCTTGCAAGGTATCCCTCTCCTTAGAAGAGGATGTAACGCTAGCTCCCAACTCAACTCTTGTCGCAAGAGAGAGAGTGGTAAATGCTCCTTGCATCCTCCATGAGGATGCCTTTAAGGCATACGCAAAGAGCAAGAACCTGCACGTCATCTGCAATATCAAGGCAATACCAACACATATGCAAAAGCAAGAGCCTAGGCGCAAAGAGCGACGACAAGGTAAAGGCGATAAGCAGAAGTACAATACAAAACCTCGGCACAACGCGCAACAACAAGTAAAAACTGTAAGCAGGAGTGCAACGCAAAACCTCGACGCGATGCGCGACGACAAGTAAAGACTGATAGAAGGTAAAGGGCAAGGATCGTGAAACCGCGTCCTTAAGTTAAGTGCATACTCGTATAAATATATATATATATATATATATATATATTTAAGGGTCATTTTTAGTTTAATTGAACTTAATTCAATTATCCAAGTCTTTCGTGCAATCTTCCTCTACCTCGGAGAGTTGCAAGCTTGCTGGCGTCTGCGGGTGTACACGATTGACGGCTCGGGTCGCGGAGCGCGAGCGGGATCCGTCGTAGCTGCAAATATGCGATATTAACATGCAGCCAAGACAAAAGCAAAAAATAAGGACAAGACTCAACTTCTCCAATACATAGGGCTGGGGCAAGGCCGAACAACTCTTGCTGCCAAAGAACAGGTGCAGGGGCCATAGGCCCCCGCTGGTTATTTTAAAAAGGCATGGGACTTCGGCCCCTGCTGGAAATTTAAAAAAAAGAAAAGCAGGGGGCCATCGGCCCCTGCTGGAAAAGTACAAAGGGCAGGGGCCGATGACCCCTGCTGAAAATGTACAAAGGGGAGGGGTCGATGGCCCCTGTTGGAACAACAAAAAGGGCAGGGGCTGATGGCTCCTGCTGGAACAGTAAAAGAAAATGGTATTTGTCGTCAACATTCTTGTCCAAACACTCCGCAACAAAATGGTCTTGCAGAAAGAAAGCATAGACACATAATAGAAACCACAAAAACTTTATTAATTTCAAAGAACATTCCAAAATCCTTTTGGGCCGAAGCGGTTCTAACCTCAACATATCTTATCAATAGAACTCCTTCATCTTCTTTGAAAAATCTTTCTCCATTTGAAAAACTTTACAATATGTCTCCCGATTATAAAAGACTAAGAATTTTCGGGTGTAAATGCTTTGTTCTAACTCACAAAAATGATAAACTTTCTTCAAGGGCAATTAAATGTATTTTCTTAGGATATGGCGAAAAACAAAAAGGTTATCGATGTTTTGACTTATTCAAAAACAAACTTTTATACCTCAAAAGATGTCACGTTCTTAGAAGAAGAAAGTGTTTTTTCACCTAAACTAAATGAAAATATTGATTACTTCTTTTTATTTGACTTGTTACCCCAAGAAAAGGTTATAGATGATCATGTTGAATCTAGTGAAACTCTTGTAGAGGATCATGTTGAACCTCCAAATGATGGGCAACATGACCAACATGAAAATTTAGAAGAAAATATACCAAGTCAAACACAAGTTTACTCTAGAAGGAATGAAAGTAATCCTCCTTGTGCCCTTGAAAAATTCTCTCAAAACGAGTCAGTTGAAGAATTCTCTCAAAGAAGATCAAATCGTATTTCTAAAATACCAAATAGATTTGTATCTTATGATTCTTTTTCTCCAAATTTTCGAGCATGTTTGCTAGCCATTCACTTATTCCATGAACCATCTCATTATAATGATGCTAAACAATATGCTCATTGGAGTGAAGCAATGGAACTTGAACTTAATGCACTTAAAAAGGCACAAACTTGGGAAATTATTGATCCTCCTAATGGCAAGAAACCCATTGGATGTAGATGGGTTTTCAAAGTAAAAACTAAGAGTGATGGCTCTTTAGAAAGATATAAGGTTAGGTTAGTAGCTAAAGGATATGGCCACGAATATGGGGTAGATTATGATAAAACTTTTGCCCTAGTTGCTCGAATGACTAGTGTTCGAGCTCTTATTGCAATAGCCTCTATTTAAAAAATGACCAATTTTTCAACTTGACGTTAAAAATGCCTTTTTAAATGGAAATCTAAGTGAAGAAGTTTATATGAAACCACCTCCTGGCATGAATTTAAATGGTAAAATTTTGAAATTGAAGAAGGCCTTATATGGTCTTAAGCAAGCTCCTAAAGCTTGGTATGACAAGTTTAGTAATGTACTAATCAATTTGGGATTTATTTCTTGTTATACTGACACTGCTCTTTTTATTAAGAAAACATGTGACTCCATTGTTATTCTACTTCTATATGTTGATGATACGATCATCACTGAAAGTGACAAAAAGGGAGTAAATGAAATTAAGGTTATGTTAAAGAAAACTTTTGATATGTCTGACCTTGGATTTTTGAGATATTTTTTAGGTATTGAAGTGGCATACTCTCCGCGAGGATATATTCTATCTCAAATGAAATTAGCAGCAAACATCTGTACCAAGTCAAGAGTATCTGATGAAAAGAAAGTGGAAACTCCTGAAGTTATTAATGCAAAATTGAGACTTGAGGATGGCGTTCTACTTAAGGATCCCACTCCCTATCGCCAATTGATTGGATCCCTTACTTATTCATCACCCGTCCAGATATTGCTTATGCGGTTCATACTGCAAGTCAATTTCAGCATGCTCCTATTACAGTTCACATAGCGGCCGTGATGCGAGTTGTGCGATACATCAAGAACACCATTTTCAAAGGGCTTTTCTTATCCTCTTCTTCATCTCTTGAATTAACTGCTTTTACTGATGCAAATTGGGGAGGAAATCCCAATGATCGTATGGTTTTTGCATTTTCCTAGGTGAATCCCTTATTTCGTAGAGATGTAAGAAGCACCAAAAAGTCTCTCTATCATCCACTGAAGCCGAATATCGGGCCATGACAATGACAACTATGGAAATTGTGTGGCTTAGAAGTCTCCTTTGTGACATGGGCGTCCTCATTTCTTCCTCCACCAAGATGTGTTGTGATAACAAGAGCACAATTTACATTGCAAGCTACCATACTTTCCACGAGCGCACCAAGCATATTGAAATGGATTGTCACTATGTTCGAGACGAATTTCTCAAAGGAACAATCACACTACCATGTCACTTCAGAATATCAGTTAGTAGATTTCTTCACCAAAGTGCTTCCAACTCCGCGTTTTTTGCTTCTCCTTGGCAAACTTTCGGTTTTCTCCCCATAAAGTTTGAGGAGGCGTGTTAAAATATGTATATATATATATACTTATATATATACATGCATATATATAAGTATATATATATTTATAATTCAAATACCCGAAAGGGGTATTTGTGTAATTCTCATGTATTTTTTTACTTTTTCTTTTTCTTTTTGTTTCTCTTTTCTTTTCTTTTACTTTTCCTTTTTTTCCTTTTTTTCTTTTTATTGTAAGAGGACCACTAGAGGCCCCACCTTGTAGTCGTTGGGGCCCCAACGACTATAAGGGAGCCCCTATGTGGTCCCCTTCCTCTTGCATTATAATGGTTTTTTCACCCTCTTCTTTCTTTTTTCAATAATATTCAACTTATGACTTTTAGTCATTTTTCCCTTTAGTGGGTTTTGTATACACTTTTAGTGTTTGTGTTCTTGGCTCTTGGCTTCACTCTTCTAAAAGAGTGTTTTGCTTTATTGGTGCTTCCACCCTTTTCATTACACCCTGGTTCATGACAATGATGGCAAATGACTTTTCTCTTGTCAAAATCATCATTTTGTCTACCAAAGTGAGGTGACTTATAAGTGCATACATAATTTTCCGGTCTAGATACAACTAGAATGAAATCATCTTCATACTTTGGAGTATTATTTTTTAGTCTATTTTCTTCCATAGTTAGTTCCTCTATAGTATCAATGATAGATGAAACCTTTCCTCGATATAAGCGAACCGATTTAGTCGTTTCAAATTCCGGCCTTAAACCATTTACAAATTGATAAAAATATTGCATATCGACTCGCTTTTGGCGAAGCTCGATGTCCTTGGAACAATGCCATTTTGGCTCTAGTAGAGCCAACTCTTCCTAAAGTTCGGATAACTCATTGTAATATTCCCTAATACTTTTATTTTTTTGAGTCATAGACCGAACTTTGTCTTACAAATTGCACACGTGCAATATCTTTAAGGGAATACATATTTCTAAGGTATGACCAAGCTTTATCGGCATGCTCAAGTTTGGCTGGACTAGATCATTTTTTGATGTCAACGCTATTAATTAGCCATGACATAATTTTGGCGTGCCCGATCCTCCATTCTTTTCATTTTTTCTTATCGGTCGCCAACACCTTATTCTTCTCTCATTCTGTGAGAGTTACTTCTTTGTCATTCTCAATTTTTGTGAGAACAAGTTTAGGTTTCGAATCAGAATCATCTACTGTTCTCCACAACCCTTTTCCCTAAATGTGGTGCTTCAAAGCTCACATTACATAGTTGGTGTCATTTAATTTCATTGGCATAATGACTTTATCATTGTCATCCATTTTTTACAAGGGTGAGAAAAAGAAAGAAAGATAAGAGAAGAAAAAAAAGAAATAAAAGAGAGAGGAAGAGAGAGTACAATCTCAAACTTTCCTTCAAATGTCTTCCTTCTTTAAAAAATAGCACTTTAATCACGAACAAGAGGATGAGTCACCCTTTAATAAGGAGACAAAAAACAACATAGAATTTCTCCAAGAACTGAAAAAGGCTTCAAAGCTTTGATACCATGTAATGAAATTGTGGTCTTCTACAAATGCACAAAAGCTCACAATGGGTGTCTATTGGAGACATTACCAGCACTACCCACAAAAGTGTATAAATGAAAGAACACAATAAAAATAATAAATATTTATTTCTCATGAGAAATACTTAAGAAGCATTGTATTACAAAAAAGGGGATCACCCCTATTTATACAAGAAAGAAGAGGAGTGAAGAGCTCTTCCTAAGAGTCGTTGGGCTCTATTTATAGCCGTTGGATTGGACTAGGTCCTATGACTATAATGTTAGTCAAGATCTAAGTAGATCTTGACTAACTAGTTCACATTGAACTAGATAAAAAAAGAAAAAATAATAAATAAAATAAAGAAAGTAAAAAATATAAATGTATATTATATTATTATTATATTATATATATTACACATTTTGTATTTTTAATAGGAAATTTCCTCTATATGCGAGATTTTTTCCCTTTCCTTCCTTTTCTTTATTTGCAGAGATTAATCCATAGTGGCAAGAGGGGTCAAAGGTGTAATATCATGCATTTTTATACTTGGTCAAATTTAGAGGTTTATGAAAATTTGTCTGTGTTGAAGAAAAGTCGATATATGCTCGATATTAGGTAGCGTTAATTGAGTCTGGGCTTGGTCCAGGTCTTATCGACAAGGCCTAAACGTGCCAATTAATGGGTGATAAAAAAATTTATTTTCAACCTTTAAATTCAAGCAAAATTCGGGTTTAAATTCAGGCAAATTTCGGTGGCAAAATTTGAAGTATATACCATTAGATGCGTCTCGGAATTCTGAGCTTAACAATAGTTTATTTTTCTGAATTCGGGCTACGGTTGGCTCGAAAATCACAATTTTTCAAAAAAGGCCCGCCTCGATGGGGCGGGTTCGGATTTGGATCGGACTGGATCCAATCCATATGAATGAAATTAATATGGATCTGGACTCAATCCAAGACCCATATTAATTAGGATATGATCCAACTTAAAATCCAAATGAATTTTGGATATGGATTTAGATCTTGGATCTGGATCTAGATCCAAATTATAGATCCAACTAAAATACAACTTTAAATTCATTATACTGGTTAAATTAAAGCAATTTTAAGGTTTAAAAGACTCCCAGAGGGGTAAGGTACCCTTTGGAAATTTTTGAGAATTTATTAATTAATAAATAAATTTTAATTAATTATTTTAATATAAAAATTAATATATTACGAAATTTACTAGAAGAGACATCTAACTAATTAGGGTTTCTATAAGAGTCTATTAGTAGCTTTAGAAAGAGTAGAAGTTGGAAAAATTTAGAGTTCTATGGAATTGGGAAAGAATTGGAAAAGTCAACAAGGAGAATTTTAGAAAGTTTGGAAAGAAGAGTTGGAGATGGACTCCCATATGAGAAGTCCAATCTCTAGCCCTCTTTAGAAGGGGCTGGTAAAGGGAGAAGGGCATCACCCCCTATGCTCATTATTTAAGCTCAAAAGAGAGAGAGAGAGAGAGAGAGAGAGAGAGAGAGAGAGAGAGAGAGAGAGAGAGAGAGAGAGAGAGAGAGAGAGAGAGAGAGAGAGAGAGAGAGAGAGAGAGACCTTCTTCCTCTCCATATATCCGAAGTTTTTCTGGTTGTTTTTCAAGCTTCGAAAAGGTACGGGTTCATTCTTTCGATTCGAATAGGAAAAAGGAACCTAAATCGGATTTAGGTGATGTTTTTGGAGAAATCCTTAAAATTTGATCTGGTTTCCTAAGTTGAGTATGAAAAATCAGTAGAATCATGATTATGTATACGTACTTCAGATTTTCATTGTTTTTTCATGGTAAATAGCATGTTTTAATGATGATTTAGGTTTATATATATATATATGTCTGGACAGATCTGTCCCATAAAACGTGTGGTCAGATCTGACCAGTGCAACGAGGGATTGATCTGGACAAATCTATCCCATCGTGAAGGCACTCAGATCTGAACAGGTCGGAAGAGGAATATATATATATATATATATATATATATATATATATATATATATATATATATAGCTGGGCAGGGTTGAGTCCCTACTGGCAAGGATGATGGGCTCGGTCTGTCTGGTAAGATAAGTTAGTGCTCGTCACCTTGTCTAAGGACGTTGCAGTTTCCAAAAAAAAAAATTTAATATGACAGGCCCAGCCGATCCATAGTCGACTAGGTAGTCGAGCTTGCTTTGTTCACTATATGCATAATATGTAAACATGCACGTGATCATGTTAGTGCAACGACAATATAAATTTCAGAATTCACGTGTTCACTATATGCATATTTATGTAAACAAAACAAACCATTAAATTTCATGAGCATATGTAAACAACACATACCCACCGAGCCCGAAGCTATGCTGCCCGCACACGAGACAGCACTGAGACTCTATTGGCAATCGACTGGGCATCGGCAAAACGATCACAACCCCAACTGTTGACCATATGCTGTCTCAATTGTTTTATGCACATATGTGTTGACTCTTTACAACACTGAAATATATATTTTTCACGACATTTTATGACACATGATCATTCACATAAAAGTATGCATAATCAGTCACACAACATTTTTTTTTGTAGCATTCATAAAGCATGACAGTCCTATGAATAGTTATATAACAGTCCAAAAATAAATCAGACTTATGACAGTCCACTGGGCTTATCAGTTTTTAAAAATCTGCCCAGCTGACTGCAATCGATTGGGCTTCTTTTATATTTTTTGAACTGTCCAATGCATATATGCAAACAATCCATATTACATATCAAAAGTCTAGTAAGAATATATAAGTGGACACAATTAAATTTCCAGATTCATGAGAACATAAAAACCATGCTGAGAAATAGCCGAGACCAACGTTGTTGACTAGGCTAATAAGAGTATATAAGTGGACACAATTAAATTTCCAGATTCATGAGAACATAAAAACCACACTGAGAAATAGCCGAGACGAACGGTGTTGACTAGGCTACCACACTATGAATTGAAAATCTTGACATGCACTCTACAACATAACATAAACATAATTCTAGAAGGCTGTTAGTTAACAAAAACAAATATTAGATTAGAAAGAAATTTTATTAACGTACAAAGAAACTCCATTATACTAAAGTGTTGGACACTTTGTCTTTTGTTGATATAAGAAATTTTTTTATCTATGTGTAACTTGGTTCTGAATAAGCCCAAATCTATTCATTATCAAACTCAACTTTCTATTATTAAATATCTATCACAAAAGTATGGATCAAATCTGGTTTGAATTGTTTTTTTTTTGTACCAAAGACTATTCGAAGAAAATTTCTGCTTAAGTGTTTCCTCACCTGACATATCCAATTCAAGTCAGCTATGCTTGAACATGGTATGGTCAGATTCACATAAAATAAATAATTTTAGCGGATCTGGACCAGATCTGTACACCCTCTCAAAATTGGCAGATTTGTCTTTTCACTAAGTGCTCAGAGATCAACAACCTCTACAATCCATTCTGAAATTTTATTAAATATATATATATATATATGAATATATACGCATAGATATATATATATACATATATCGGTAGAGAAGGAAAAGACATCTTATATATACATATGTATATATATATATACATAACCATTGTAATGTTATATATATATATATACATATTCCAAATCGGATTCTCATTCATTCTTTTCCCTTTCCACCAAAAGCATTACATAGAATTCACTTATACTATTTCTTCCTGTTTGAACCGAGAGAGAAACCTGTACCTTTTTTTTTTGAAGCTTGAAAAAAAAAACTGAAGATATCGGATGACCGGAGAGGAAGAAGGCTTTCTTCTCCTTCTCTTTCCCATGGTTTTCCATTCTCCCCTTTTCTCTCTCTCTCTCTCTCTCTTTTGAGTTTTTATAATGGGGAGGCCCTCTAGAGGGTGACCCCCCCCCCCCCCCCCCTTTGGATTCCCATATGGGGTGGAGATAGAGCTTTCCCCTATAGGACTCTATCTCCAACCTCCTTTCCTAATCCCATTGTTGATTTTTTTCCACTTTTACTTCTTTCCTTTTTCTTTACTTACTTTCTTGTTTTGTTTTGTTTACTCAACCAAATTGGGATCTTCTAGAGACCCCATTATTTGGTAACTACCATATTTGAATGAAATTCGGAATTAATTATTTTCAATATTAAATTAATTTATTATTAATTATTTATTAATTAATAAATATTCAAAAAATTCTAGAGGGTGTCTTACCTCTCTGGGAGTCTTTTTAACTTTAAAATTTTTTAAATTAAACCTTTATACTGAATTTAAAGCTTTAATTTTGTTGAACTTGGACTTTGGATCTGGATTTGATCTAGGATCTAAATCCATATCCAATATATATGGATCTTGAACTGGATCAGATCCTAATTAATATGGGTCTTGGACTGAGTCCAAGTCCATATTAACTTGGATCATACAGATCGGATCCGGTTTGATCCAACCCAGACCCGGTCCCATCGAGACAAGCATTTTTTTAAAAAAGCGATTTTCGGGCCAACCGTAGCCTGATTTTAGGAAAATAAAATATCATTGAATTTAGTATTTCGAGGCACATCTAATGATGTATAACTTGAATTTTGCCTCCGAAATTTGCTTGAATTTAACCCAAATTTCATTTGATTTTAAAGGTCAAAAATAAAAGTTTTTCCATATCTTGTTTGGCTCGTTTAGGTCTTGTAAATGAGAGCTGGGCCACACCTAGATTCAATTGACGCCACCTAATATCGAGTATTTATCGATTTTTCTACAACACTAAACCAATTTTTCTGAAATATCAGAACTTAACATAGTATAAAAACACACGATATTACACAGATGGATGGTATCACCCATTCTTCTCTCTTAATTCCACTTATGGAAATAAGATGGAATGCAAAGTGATGCCAATCATTTTAAAATAACATTATGGGTATCTTCAGATGCCCTAGGTGAAGATTCTCATTTTTTTGAGAATTATAGAACTGGTGTCTAGAGTTCCTTCAATTTCTCAAACACTAGACAAAAATGAGATTTTCAATGATGTCCAGAGTTACTGGGTATATAGCTGGTAAACAGATTTTTTGGAAATTGCAAAGTCAACAACACATTACAATTTTCATATTTCGGATAGAAATCCTGGTTATTGAGGATTCCCTTTTACCTGTAATTTGTTTCCTATCTGAAATACACCATATGTGATGATTGAATGAAAAGGTTGCACCATAAAAAATTGGGTCTGGGTTCAATTTCTGCCTACTGCTATCCTGCAACTTGACGATATTGGTGCCTGCTGTTATTCAACCTTGGTCTTTAGCAAATTAGTTACAGATTTAAGCTTGAGCTCAATTCTGGGGATTGAATACACCAAGTTTGAGCTGTATGTTTCATATATCAGCCAAACCATAAGTACAAACTTGTGTTGTACAGAATTACAAAAAAAAAAGGTCAATGTGCATTTTTTTGCACAACCAAAACTTTTGGCCTAAGCATGGGCAACACTTATGGAAATTGCATCCTTTCCCTTTAAAGTGTAAAATGTGAGTTTACGCACCAAATCCTCCTATCATTGCTCCCATAGAATAATTGTTTATTTATTTTATAATGTGACTTGCATGAACTAGGGGTTTGTGAGTGTGATTGCATAGATTCTATATGATTTAAATAAAATGGGCTCAATAAGTTGATGCATTACTATCTATTTTCATATCCAAAAGAGGCTGACATTTGTACAAGTTAAACATTTCATCACCACCTTGTGAAAAATTGTTAGTTTTGAATATGTTGGATAATTATGGCTCAATTGGTGAAATGCTCTTTAAAAAAAAGGAATTTTTTTACCAACGCACAGAAAATATCTTGTCCGAGATAAACAAGATACAAACATGTATATACATATATGTAGGTATCTAGGAATGTGCATGTGTTATGCATGTATATATGTACATAATACTTATGTTAGCTTGAAAATTGCATGCATTTATTGGATGCACACTTGCATAAATGTGCTCATATTTATAGAAACGTTTACACATGATCCTTAAGAAAAACTTAAATTGTTTTATATTGTTATCTTTGTAAGTTGTAATCATGTTACATTTTTTGGGAGCGAGCTTCTATCTCATTAAGAGCATGAATTGTGTAGCTGCAATTCTCTTGATCATGAATTTGAAAATGGAACATGACCCAACTAAAAGACTCCAGTGACTGTACTTGAAATTGAACTGTTTGTCTTTTTCAAAGGGCAGAGAGAAGGATCTGCATGGTAATGGATGTGCCAGGGTACCTCTTCCATTTATAAATTTAGTCGGTGACCACAATGTCTTTCGAATCGAGAAGATGTTCAAAATCAATCTGGACTTTATTTACGCAATGATGAGTATGCTTTTGTCGTTGTGGCTTATGCTTAGAGTTATGGCTACAGTTGGATTAGAAAGAAAAGGAATTAATGGAAAGAATGAAATGTTGCCCAAATGTATTGATAAAAATTCAGGTTGTTACATTAATAAGCAGAGGAAAGTTCTTTTAAGGGATGAAAGCAAGTTAGCTAAAAAATGTGGCATTTCAATCCTAAGGTTATTCAACTTGATTATCATGATCTATGTGTGTTTGTCTATTGCTTTGTGTTTGTGATCTGGGTTTATGGCCAATTTCTTCAATATTTCGAGTTTGCTTTATCCAGAAATGTTTCTCAGTGTTCAGATTATTTTCTAAGAACTCGTTTCTTCTTTTCTTTCCTGTTCATTTCAAAAAATGCTGTGGGAAACAGCATACAATGCGGTCCTTTTATTACTCAGGGTGGTACTCATGCACTGCAGCAAAGTGAAGGCTACACCAACAGGGATTCTTTTAATAGGTTCGTAGGTGGTGCTTCAAGGGATGGTGCTAATTTACTTGTCCAACAGAATGACAAAGAAACTTCTATGCATAGGTCATCTGTCAATGCTACAGGCATTGTGCCTGCACAGGAGGATCCAAGCTATTCATATTCTCCTTATTTGCCAACTGTATCAGAGGAACCTAGCTCCTCTTGTTCGGAAGGTTATTTCTTTTCTGGCAGTAGCCTAATTTACCATGTTTCTTAACTTCATGTTAGCTGTATTGATTATTGTCTAAAATTCGCATTATAAATTTATAATTTACAGCGGCAGATGATGATGCTTTGCCAGCTATAGAGGGTCTCCAATTCTTAGGTGAGGCTTTCCCAGGGCATGAAATTATGGCATGCGGGTTTTCTACTAATGGCACTGCTACCTGTAACTTTGCGGTAATAGTTAATCCTCTTATGTTCAATAGTAAAAGTTTCGAAGATGCATATGATGGTCATGATTGCTTGTTCATCTTTATGACAGTATTGCTGTCCGTTTTCCATAATAATTTCTATATTGTTTGTGCTTATTTTCTTATCACTCTTCAGTGGGTACGGGAAGCTGAAGATGGTTCTATTACATACATCATGGGTAAATATTAATAATCCTTATCACTTATTGTTTGCTATCATTATAATTCAGTTATTGAATGCAATTATTGCCATAATAGGAGCAAACCAACCTACATATTTGGTGACTGCTGATGATGTTGAGTCACGACTTGCCATTGAAATAGTTCCGATGGATAACCAGAGAAGAAAGGTAGGTATTTTTTGCATAGTTTTATCATATACTTCAATAAATAACTTAAATGATTTGCTGACTGTTTATTTAAGATGATTTGTCAAGATGAGAAGAGGGTTAGGCAAAAGTTTGTGCTAACCTCCTCGATCAGCACAAGTTTCTAATATTTTTATGCTGATAGTGCAATATGCATATGTAGTATCATTAGACTGGTGTTGACCTTAGTTGTCAAAAGGGATGCCTAGGCGGGCTGTGTTGGGCCACTGCCAAGGCTTATGGGTCTTGGCAGTAGGGGCCTGTTTTCCCACCTAGGCTGCCTAGGTGGGCGCCTAGTCTGTCTCTGCCTAAGCTGTAGGAACATGGTTGTCTTTTTATTAATCTATTTTCTTCCTTCTTTTTCTCCTTCTCACCCCAAACCCTTTCTTTTTTCTTCTCTCATTTTTTCTTCTTCTTTCTTTATTTTTTTCCTTTATCTTTTTGTTTTTTCCTTTATCTTTTTTTCATTTTTTCTTCTGCTTTCTCCCTCCACCTTCTTTTTCCCCTTTACTTTTTTTTTTCTTATTTTCTCTTCCTTTTCTTCTTCTTCCTCCTCTCGCCCCTCCACTATCTTCTTTTGCTTTCTTTCTTTTTCTCCCATTTATCTTTTTTCCTTCTTTTCTTCCCCTTTTTTCTTTTTTCCTTCTTTTTCTTCCCTTTTTCCTAATATTTTATTTCTATTCTTTACATGTATGCTTGTGTTTCACACACACATATATGTGTATATATATATCTTGTATATCTTTTATATATAGTTTTTGTAGATGCATTATACAATCTCTCTCTCTCTCTATATATATATATATATGTGTGTGTGTGTGTGTGTGTAACGCCCCAAAATTTCAAACTTTCGAACCTTTCAGAAAACAGCCCCTTGTGTGGGTTTATGTGTTAGCACATTATGTGCTTGTGTTGTTCCCTTTAATGGGTTTATTCGCACTTCATGTGCATGTGTATGGGTTCATTATTGAACCTAATGTATTCAAAGTCACTTTCTAACAGTTACATAGTTTGAATCGTTGAGTTTTATGGACTTAATGGTGACATTATCATTGTCATCCATTTTACAAGGTTGGGAATGATAGGGGAAGAAAAAAAAGCAAGTGGGAAGAGGAATATTTTAACCACAAAGATCGAAAATAAGTAGCCTTCCACGCCCTTCAAGGCTACACACGATCACTCCTTCAAAGAGACTTCACTTTCTTGAAGAGTAGTTGCATGGCACGCTTCCCAATACACGTCCACCGACCTTGCTCTGATACCATGTAAGAAAGTGAAAAATACGCTATAACAAATGTCTCTCAACAAGTTCTCACAAATACACCATAAGAACCACAAAGGTTCACAAAGAGAACTTAAGAATACACACAACCTGAAACGGGTATAAAAATGAAAAATAAACAATTTTATTGAGTTGAGATAAAAACCCAAAACAAGAGTAAGTCTTTACAAGGGGAATAGCCCCATATTTATAGAGAGGTAGAGAGAAGCCTTAAGAGAGTTGTTGGACTCTCCAACAGCTCTAATAGAGGTGTTGGGGAGTCCAACAGCTCTTTTTGTATTTACCTTTTTGACTTGGTCAAAAAGGTACCTTTTTGACTAGTCAAAAAGGTAAAGGCCAAATCAGTCCAATGATGGACTAGTTTGGCTAATTCTAGTTGTATTTTAACTAGAATTAATTAAACGAAAAATCCTAACTAGAAAGGAGATAAAACATTACATGTCTATGAGATTACATATGAGATATTGTATGAGATTACATATTTTAACAGAATGCTCCCACAACCTTCTCAACTCCAATGAATCAAATCTTCTACCCGTATCTGGATCGATTTGTAATCCTTTACTTGGACTACATTGTCATCTACAGTGACAATTTGGAGGATCATGTGCAACATCTGCGAGTGGTGTTCAGACCTTGAAGGACAATGACTTGTACGTGAAGTGGGAAAAGTGTTTGTTCGGCAACAAAGAGAAGTTTCCTAGGCCACATAGTTGGGAATGGTCGTATGAGGATGGATTGCCAAAAGGTGAACGCCATTCAGGATTGGGAGGTACCAACCAAGGTTCTCGAACTCTGATCATTTTTGGAACTAGGTAACTACTACCGTCAGTTTATCGCAGGATACTCTGCTATTGCGGTACCACTAACTGAACTGTTAAAGGACACAAAGTGGATGTGGCAAGGGGAGTGCTAGAAGGTGTTCAAAATATTGAAAGAAGCCATGACAAAAGTGTTAAAATTATGTAATCTCATATAATATCTCATAGGCTTGTAGTACCTTTCTCTTTTTCCTACTTAGTTTTTTGTTTAGTTAATCTTAGTTAGAACATAACTAGAATTAGGCTAGTTTTTTGTTTTTGGACCTTTTTAAGCCTTCACCTTTTTGACTAAAGTCAAAAAGCATCTTTCAAGGGAGCCGTTAGACTCCCAACAACTCTAATAGAGTCGTTGGGAGTCCAACGACTCCCTTGAAGGCTTCTCATTCTCCTCTATAAATATGGGGACTATTTCCCCTTGTAATTCATGGTTTTTGTGGGATGGTATCCCAAGTTAATAAAATTCTTTTTCTTTTGAATACCCTTTTCGGGTAGTGTGTGTTCTTATGCTTGTATGAACCCTTGTGGTTCTTGTAACCTCTTTGAGTGTGGTGAAGAGATAGTTTGCTTGTGAGTTTCATTTTCTTTCATGGTATCAGAGCAAGGTTGGTAGAGGCAATCGGTACAAACTTCTTTGTGTGCATTGTGCATTGAGAAACATGCCTTCTTCAAGAGAGTGAAGCCTCTTTGAAAGAGTGATCATGTGTAGCCTTGAAAGCTTGGAGGGCTACTTATTCTTGCTCTTTGTGGTAGAGTATTCTCCTCTTTTATTCGTTTATTTCCCTTTTCTCCTTCCCAAGTGTGTAAAATGGATGACAATGAAAATGTCACCATTAAGCCCATAAAACTCAATGATTCAAATTATGTAACATGAGCTTCTATCATGAAGCACCTTATTTGGAGAAAAGGTCTATGGGGATTAGTGGATGAAATCAATGAGGAACCTAAAGTAATTCTCACCAAAGGAGGAAGAGAAGTACCTCTTTCGGAGGTAGAAAAAGCCAAAGCCATCTCCACATATGCGAAAAAGTGGAAAGAATGGAGAATGGGCCACATCAAGATCATGTCTTGGCTTATATCTAGTGTTGATATAAAGAAGTGTTCAAGTCTTTCAACATTTGAACACGTCAATGATGCGTGGGATTATCTTAAGAGAATGTACTCTCTTAAAGATATTGCCCACATATGTAATCTTCAAGAAAAAGTCCGCAATATGGTTCAAGGGGATAAAAGTATTAGAGAATACCACAACAGCTTGCCCGAGCTATGGGAAGAATTGGCTCTCCTTGAACCAAAGTGGCATTGTCCACAAGACATTGAGCTTCGCACAAATCAAGTAAATACGAAGCATTTTTTTCAATTTATTAATGGGTTGAGGTTAGAATTTGAATCAACCAAATCCACTCTTCTACATCGGGGAAAGGTCCCCTCTATTGAAGACACAATTGAAGAACTAAGTATGAAAGAGAATAGACTCAAGAAAAGAGTCGCCAAAAGTGATGATGATACAATTTTAGCCGTATCTAGACCTGGTAATCATGTTCGCACATAGAAACCCCCACATGTTGGGAGGACAAATGATGAAAGGCAAGGAAGTGACTTTGAAAAAAGAAAAGTTATTTGCTATTATTGTCGCGAACCGGGACATGTCAAGACTTACTGTCCAAAGCTAAAAAGGCCTTATGAAAAGAAGGTAGCTTCTGTCAAATCTTCAAGGGAGTCGAATGAGACATCTATTGGAAACATGTCTCTAACTCAGTTGGTGGAGGCACTGCAACCACTCCTCAAAGGAACTTCTTACTCTGCCGGAGCCGTTGTTTCTTCAGTTGGCATTTCCGATCCTAGTAAATCTCTATGGCTTCTTGATTCTGGTGCTTCCTTTCATATGACACCAAACATAAAATTACTATCACAATGTTATAACTCAAGTGGATCTAATGTTTTTACTGCTGATGAAACGTCTCTTTAGATAAAAGGAACAGGGGATTTTGAAAATAGTTCTCAAAACTCAAAAGGATTTTGTGTTTCAAAGATTAGATATATTCCTAAACTTAATTTAAATCTCCTATCTGTTTCTCAATTAACTGACCATGGGTGTAATGTTTCCTTCGCTTCTCATGATTGTCGAGTACAAGATCACCAGTCAGGGAAGCTGATTGGGGAAGACCATAGAGGAGGCTTGTACTATATGGATTTTTTGGAAATACCCAAGAATACATTATGCTGCAATGTTAAAAAATTAGGCTTGGATCTTTTGCACCAAAGATTTGGTCATCCTTGTATGTTCAAGCTTCAGTTTTTTCCAAACATGGAAAATTTTTGTAATGTTGAAACTTTTACATGTGAAAAATGTATTCTTGAAAAAAATGAAAAGACTACCTTTTCACGAAAGAACCTTTGTTACCTTTGTTTCTACACGACCATTTGAGTTAATACATTTTGATGTTTGGGGTTCTGCACCGGTTATGTCAAAAGGCGGTTTTTTGTATTATGTAATTTTTGTAGATGACTTTACACGACATACTTGGATTTATTTTCTTAAACATAAGTCCGAAGTGTTTTCTTTTTTTTCAAATATTTCACAGTATGGTCAAAAATCAATTTAAGAATGATATTTCAATATTTCGCACTAATTCAGGGAGAAAATTCTTATCAACTGAATTTAAAGAATATTTGAACTCATATGGAATTTCACGTAAAAAATCTTTCCCCTATACCCCTCAACAGAATGGGTTAGCTGAGATAAAACACAAGCACATTATAGAAACAGCTAGAATGTTACTCATCAGACATCAAGTTCCCAAAATTTTTTGGGCCAAAGCTATTTTAACTGCTGCTTATCTTATTAATAAAATGCCCTCATCCTCGATAAAAAATATCTCTCCCACTGCAAAGCTTTAAAAACAAACTCTGATTATTCTAGATTAACGGTATTTGGGTGCAAATGCTTTGTATTTATAGATAAGAATGATAAATTTATGTTCCAAGAAATGCATCATTTCTAGAAAATGAAAGTTTTTTTGAAAACAAAAACTCTACTGAAATAGATGAGTATTCCCTCTTATTGGACCTAGTTCCAAGGGAAAGTGAAAGAGAAATTGATCAGGATGATCAAATTGATATGATCGATTCTGATCCAGTTAGTAACAATCAGGAATGCATTCAATACTCTAGATGAGGAAACTTAGAAAGACAATGTGCCCTGGATAAATACACAATGGAACAAGAACCCGCATCTTCATCTATTAAATCCACTAGGATCTCGAAAGTTCCTGAAAAGTTTGTGTCATACGAGTCTTTTTCACCAAAATATCAAGCCTTCATTGCCTTAATTCACTCTTATGAAGAACCCTCCAGTTATACTATAGTTAAGGATCAACCTAAGTGGGTCAAAGCTATGGAAGTTGAATTAGAAGCCTTAGAAAAAGCAAACACTTGGACCATTCAAGATAATCCTCCCAACAAAAAACCTATTGGCTGTCGTTGGGTGTACAAGGTTAAAACCAAGAGTGATGTCACTCTTGAAAGGTTCAAAGCTCAGTTGGTGACCAAAGGATATTCTCAAGAATATGGAATAGATTATGAAGAAACCTTTGCCCCAGTACCTAGAATGACCACTGTTCGAATCTTAATAGCTCTTGCATCTATAAAAAGATGACATATTTTTCAAATGGATCTTAAAAATGCATTTCTAAATGAAAATTTAGCTGAAGAAGTGTACATGGATCCACCACCAGGAATGAATGTCCCTAAAGGGAAAACTCTTCACCTAAATAAGGCGTTGTATGGTCTCAAACAAGCTCCAAAAGTTTGGTATGATAAGTTTAGTAAGGTTATGCTTGATTTTGGTTTTCAATCTTGCCTTATTGACACAACTTTGTTTGTTAAGAATTCTGATGCAGGTATTATTATCCTTCTACTCTATGTTGACGACATGATCATCACCGAAAGTGATAAATAGGGAGTTTACGATATTTTTTTTTTTAAAACACATTTTGAAATGAGTGATTTTGGTTTTTTGAAATACTTTCTTGGTATAGAAGTTGCATACTCATCTAGGGGATATTTGCTAACTCAATCTAAGTTTGCATTGAATATTGTTGTCAGGTCAGGTGTTTTAGATGAAAGACACGTTGACACTCCCGAAGTTGTGAATGTCAAGATGAAGATTGATGTTGGAGAGCCACTTGAGAATCCAACTCCTTATAGACAACTCGTCAGAGCACTATCGTATCTATCAATTACAAGACTTGACATTGCACATGCTGTCCATACAGTCAGTCAATTTCAACATGCCCCAACTTTTGTTAATATGGGAGTAGTTTTGCGTATTATTAGATATATTAAAAATTCTATTTCTCGAGGTTTATTTTTGTCTGCTTCCTCTAATTTAGAATTTCTTGCTTTTATTGATACAGATTGGGGTGGTTATCCAAATAACCGCCACTCAACTACTGACTTTTGTGTCTTCTTAGAAGAATCTTTGGTGTCATGGCGATGCAAGAAGCAACAAAAGGTCTCTCTCTTATCAACAAAAGCTGAATATAGGGCAATGACTGAAAGTTTTTATCCCAGGGGTTGCGTTCACGCAGTGGCACAAGCGAGAGAGTTTTTAGAGACGTCTGCAACAAAGATGGCATCTCTTCATTCTAATTGTGAGAACGTGCCCTAATCCATCCTTTTATTTCTCTGTCTGGTCGAGTCTAACATAAATAGATATCGGGTCTGCTCCAGACCCAAACACCTGACCCAATAATATAATACAGAGATACAAGCATAATACAAAAATACAATAGTAAAGTAACATAAATACTCCTGGACGACTATCATCCTTAGTACCCGCCTTCAAGTTGTGCACGGTTTTGAACCATGGACAACTTGCCTTTTAAGTACCAAAAACATATGCTAGTGAGACCCTTGGTAAACAAATCTGCAACTTGATCTTCAGTGGAGATGTACACTCGACCGATTTCTCCATCTTTAACTCTCTGCCGAATGAAGTGTTGATCAATTTCTATATGTTTAGTACGACCGTGATGAATAGGGTTAAAAGCAATTTGAATGGCACTTTGATTATCACAGTGGAGTGTGGTAGGCAAAAACTTTTCTCCTATCTCGCCCAGGATATGCCTCATCCAAGTGATTTCTGCGGTGGCTGCAGCCATAGATCGATACTCTACCTCTGTACTGGATCGGGCAACGACTAGTTGCTTCTCGCTACTCCACCCCACTAATTTTCCATCGATAAACACACAATATCTCGAAACTGATTTTCTGTCGTTTGGATCTCCAACCTAATTTGTATCTGAATATACGATAATTTGATGTTTGCTCCCCTCAATCTGAGACCAATGATAAAGTAAACCATCTCCAATCGTGCCTTTTAAATATCGAATAATCCTTTTAACCACATTCATGTGTTCGGTACGAGGATCATGCATAAACTGTGACACTTGATTCACTGCATAGACAATATCAGGCCTAGTAAAAGTAATGTACTGAAGCATTCCCACAAGGCTACAATATTGCTTGGGATCACGATAAGATTCTCTATCTTGGGCACTGAGCTTATGATTCAACACACTAAGAGTAGACAACGACTTACAATCTCTCAACCGTGCTTTATCCAATAAATCCATCGTGTATTTATGTTGAGTCAGGGGTAAGGTTTCATTTTGTTGATCCACTTCTACTCCCAAGAAATAGTGCAACATGCCTAAATCTTTCATTTTAAATTTTCTTCCTAGTAAGTCCTTGATGATCTCTATATGCTCATCCGAATTGCCGGTGAGCATAATATCATCTATATAGATAAGAAGTAGAGTGCTGACCTTCTGATGCTGATAGATAAACAAGGAGTGATCAAGTTGAGATCTGAGAAACCCATGTCGCTGAATTTCAAGCGAAAAACTATCAAACCATGAACGAGATGCTTGTTTCAAACCATAAATAGCCCTTCGTAATTTATAGACATGTGAACTGGGACCATGTTCTGCATATCCGAGTGGTTGTTCCATGTACACTTTTTCCTTTAGGTCGCCATGCAAGAAGGCATTCTTTACATCAAGTTGACATAGAGTCCATCTATACTGTACTGACAAACATATAACCAGTCGGATAGTGTCCATTTTAATAACTGGACTGAACATCTCATCATAGTCTTGTCCATATTCTTGAGTGAAACCCTTAGCCACAAGACGTGCTTTATAGCGTTCAACAGATCCATCAGGCCTGTATTTGATTTTGTAGACCCATTTGGATCCCACTACATTTCTGTGCGAGGGTCGTGGAACAATTTCCCAAGTTCCACATTCGTGCAACACTTTTATTTTTCCGTTCATGGCCTCTATCCACCTCTTTGATCTAGATGCATCTACAAAGTTGTTCGGTTCCTCCTGTTTTTCAGCCTGAGAAATAAACAATTGTAAATCCATGGAGAAGTTATCATAACTTACCCATCTTTCAATGGGATGAAGGGCGCTTCTAGACCTCCGAGGCAGAACGTCAGGGCATGAGTCATTATTATGGTCATTTCTTCTTGTATAGACAAGTCCCTGAAATCTTATATCACCATCAGATGTAGATGGTACACTTGGCTGAGAATCTATGACTCCCTCCATCTGAGAATTTCTACCGGCCTCTTGCGTAATAGTTGATGACTTGCACGAACAATCATCCCGTGTTTCCATCTGATAAAAAAATTCTGAAGCCATCCACGGTTCATACACTTCATCCCTTTTGTTCTGCTCTGCTTGCTTTTCACCCTGACTCTGCTTTGCTGCCCTTTCTGATTCTCCAGCAATGATTTCATCAAACACAACATTCCGCGAGATTTTAATCCGACGAGAGGTTGAATCATAGCACCGATACCCTTTGTAGTGTTCAACATATCCAACAAAGTAGCACTTGCACGCCTTGTCTTGAAACTTGTCACGTTGAGAACTGTCAATGTGAACATAACAGACATAGCCAAATGCTCGCATTTCGTTATAATCAGGATGTCTTTGAAAAAGAGTAAAATATGAAGATCTATCTTCAAGCAATTTCATAGGCAGACGATTTATGACATATGTCGCTATGTGGAAAGCTTCTGTCCATAAGCTCAAGGGAACACATGAGGCGTGGAGCATACTTAAGGCACTTTCCATGATGTGCCTGTGTTTTCTTTCCGCAATACCATTTTGTTGTGGTGTATGTGGGCAAGATATACGACGATTGATGCCATTCTTTTGAAGAAATTTAGTAAATTCATGTGATAAGTACTCTCCTCCTCCATCACATTGGAAATATTGGATTTTAGATGAAAATTGATTACAAACAAGAGCACAGAACGAACAAAAGATTTTGAACACTTTAGATTTATGTTTCATAAAATATATCCAGGTGAATCTAGAATAACTATCAATGAAGATGACATAATAGCGGCTGCCAGATAAAAAAGTTTGTGGAGCAGGGCCCCAAACATCGGAGTATATGATTTCAAAAGGAATTGAAGCTCTTTGATTTATTGAATGAAAAGGGAGTACATGACTCTTACATAACTGACAACTGGAACAAAGAGGTTCTTCTGACCTTTTATTCAAACTAGACTCTGGAACAAGCCCATTTGACACAAGCTTTTCTATAAACGAACGACCACAATGACACAATCGACGATGCCAAACTTCTGGCTTATTACATTTAGACAAACTAAAACAATTTTGAGACAACTTTGAGTGGATAATTGACGAGATTGGTGAAGCAACACAAACTGAAGAGGGAGACTCCTTGAGGACATACATATTCCTTTGTCGCTCTCCTTTAATGAGCGTCTTCTTCGTAAGAAGATCCTTAACACATACAGAAGGAGTAAATTCAATAGAAGAGTTAGTATCATCAACAAGTTTAGACACAAAAACAATATTCTTAACTATGCCCGGGGAATGGTAAACATTAGGCAAAGTTAGGGAAGAATTAGAAAGAGGAAGGTCAACGGTTCCAACATGTGATATAGGGTGAAGAGTACAATCGCCAGTCTTAATGCTGAATTTTCCAAAATAGGGAATCAATTTTGAGATCTTACCAACATCACCTATAACATGTGCTGCCGCCCCAGAGTCAATATACCATGTTCCTTGCTCATTCTGTTTGAAACTCAGCCCTGAAAGTGCAGAAATCAAGAGATTCTTCACGTTATCCTTATCCTCATCTTTAGGTCCTCCCATTTCTTTTCCTTTGCTGGGAAGTGTTGCTCCATTCATCTTTCCTTGTTTTGAGGATTATGCCAGCAATTTGCCTTAATGTGTCCTCTCTTATTACATAAATAACATGTTGGTACATTTCTGGAGTTTTGATTGTTGGAAAATGAGTTGAACTGATTATTTGGAGTAGGTAACAATCCACGTCCTCCAAAATTAGCTTTTCCTTGTCCACGTCCTCACAGAAGGAGTTGCGCCCCCTTTCTGATCCCATCCCTATGATCATTACCTCGTGGCTGCTGTGATTTGAAAAGGTCTCCCCTTTAATGGTGACTTCATACTGTAGCAGCTTTGCACGGAGATCTTCAAGGTTTGGTAGTGATGGCAGACATAGCAAAAATGTGACCAACATGTGATTTTCAGGCTCAAGACCATTCAACACTTGTTGCACCTTTTCTCTGTCAGGGATCTCACAACCCACCATAGCTAACTGATCTGTGATAGTCTTGACTCGATTCATGTACTCCGTCACAACCAGACTTTCCTTCTTTAACAACTGAAACTTTATTTTCAAATGAAGAATTCTGGCCTCCGAAATCTGTGAATATATCTTAGCTAACTTCTGCCACAGCTCCATAGCAGAGCAGTCATCTGAAATACTCACCAATACCTCTTGAGAGAGAGTAGAGGTAATGTATGCTACGACTGCTTGGTCTCTCATACTCCATGATGTGAAATATGGATTGCGAATTACCGTGCTGGAGACATCTCCTTTGTCACCCTGTTGTTCCTGCGTGGCTAACTCTGGTGTTGCGCGGACTGTCCCATCAAGGTGCCTAGAGAGATTCAAACTCCTGATAAATGGCAGGATCTGTCTTTTCCAGGTCAAGCAATTTGAATTGTTGAGTTTTTCAGAAATGAGAAAACTAGACGGCAAAGAGGGAGAATCCATGATGATGAAAGAAGGAAGAACAATGGGTGAAGGTGAGGCTGAAAGGTTGTGAATAGATGTGTGAAAATTGTCTAAAATTGCAGGAAACGTGCTTGCCTATCTCTATTCCTTTTTTTTAGGTAACGACAAGCACAGTAAACAGTCTGATATAAAATCAGATTTGTTATAATCTGATCTGACGCAAAGGCAAGATTAAAACCAGTAAATCAAACAATTTAGATTTAACACATAATTCAGATCTGACGCAAATTCTAGATCTGATGTAGTTTGGGGTGAATCTAAAATAGCTCAGATCTGCTGCAGTTTAGGGCAAGTATTGAAAATCGATAGACTTATCAAGATAGGATTCCTTTAAAGGATTGAGAAACAGAAACAAAGAGAGAAGAGGTGGCAGATCTGACGACAACCAAGAGAGAAGAGGCGGCAGATCTAACGACAACCAAATTTGGGGTTGTCGATCAGACCTAGGGTTGAAGAACTCGATATTAGATCTGAGAACAATCAGGTCTGACGACACAGATGACGAATGATAAGGAATAGAAAGGAAGAGAAGAAGGATGAAGGTTACCAGAAGAACAAATGAATCACCTAACCTGTTTACGACAGAAAATCTGAATCTCGCAGGGCACTCTTGCTGGAATTCGTCCTGCACACTTTATATGAGAATCACAGGCGAACCTGCTCTGATACCATGAAAGTTTTTATCCCAGGGGTTGCGTGGCACAAGAGAGAGAGGTTTTGGAGACGTCTGCTGCAAAGATGGACTCTCTTCATTCTCATCGTGAGAACGTGCCCTAATCCATCCTTTTATTACTCTGTCTGTTCGGGTCCAACATAAATAGATATCGGGTCTACTCCAGACTCAAACACCTGACCCAATAATATAATACAGAGATACAAGCATAATATAAACATACAACAGTAAAGTGACATAAATACCCCTGGATGACTATCATTCTTAATAATGGCTACAACCACTATGGAATTGGTCTGGCTTCGACGTCTACTTTTCGATATGGGAGTTGAAAGTTCAAAAGCATCAAATTTGTGTTGTTACTATAAGCGCTCTATCTATATTGTCAGCAATCAGACATTCCATGAACACACCAAGCATATAGAGATGGATTGTCACTACGTACGAGAAGATTTTTTGCGTGGCACCATCAATCTTCCCTATGTCTCTTCAGAGTATCAGTTGGCCGATTTCTTCACCAAGCCTCTCGCTGCTCCTAGATTTCACTTTCTCTTAGGCAAACTTTCAGTTATCCAACCGTAAGTTTGAGGGGGAGTGTTAAAATATGTAATCTCATAGGCTTGTAATACCTTTCTCTTTTTGCTAGTTAGTTTTTAGTTTAGTTAATCTTAGTTAGAACATAACTAGAATTAGGCTAGTTTTTTGTTTTTGGACCTTTTTAAGCCTTCACCTTTTTGACTAGTCAAAAATGTGCTTTTTGACTAAAGTCAAAAAGCATCTTTCAAGGGAGCCGTTAGACTCCCAACAACTCTAATGGAGCCGTTGGGAGTCCAACGACTCCCTTGAAGGCTTCTCATTCTCCTCTATAAATATGGGGACTATTTCCCCTTGTATTTCATGGTTTTTGTGGGATTGTATCCCAAGTTAATAAAATTCTTTTTCTTTTGAATACCTTTTCGGGTAGTGTGTGTTCTTATGCTTGTATGAACCCTTGTGGTTCTTGTAACGTCTTCGTGAGTGTGTGGTGAAGAGATAGTTTGGTTGTGAGTTTCATTTTCTTTAAAAAGAACCAGTATTGCAGTTGCCTAACCACGTGAAGCCATTCAAAGTGTACATGAATGCCTCTGATTATGCCATCGGAGCTGTGTTGATGTAAGATGGGCATCCCATTGCCTAAGAGAGTCGGAAGTTGAATAGTGCCTATCAACGGTATACTGTGCACAAAAGGGAGATGACCGCTATTGTCGACTGCCTATGCATCTGGAGGCACTATCCGTTGGGGTTGTCGTTCGTCGTCTACACAGACAACGTTGCTACAAGCTACTTTCAGACCCATAAGATGCTCAGTCCTAAGCAAGCTCAGTGGCAAGAGTTCTTGGTTGAATTCGATATGATTCTAGGGTATAAGCCTATCAAAACCAATATGGTGGCAGATGCCCTGAGTAAAAAGGACGAGTTGACAACTTTGTTTGAAGATGATACTGCAATCACGAAACCTCACAACGATCTCCTCGATAGGATTTGTGAGGGTTTGCAGAAAAATTCCATGACCCAACACCTCTTTTCCCTGGTGAAGGAAGGAAAAACAAGACAGTTTTGGCAACAAGATGAACTGCTGATGACAACAAGAAGTCGTGTATACGTACCTCGATAGGGATCTTTGTGACGAGAGATATTGAAGGATTGCCACGACTCTTCATGGGCAGGGCACCCAGGGAAGGAGAGAACCTTGGCGCTGCTCGGACACATATACTATTGGCCGCAGATGTGCGATGACGTAGACAGATATATACACACTTGCTTGATCTGTCAGCAAGATAAAATTATCAATCAGAAGCCCGCAGGACTACTGGATCCTCTCCCCATTCCAGGTTGGCTATAGGAGAGCATATCATTGGACTTCATCGTGAGTCTGTCGGAGACAAAGGGGTATCACTCTATATTCATCGTGGTTGATCGGTTCTCTAAATATACGACCTTTACACCCACTCTCACCACTTGTTCGACTAAAAACACTGCCTGATTCTTTGTGAAGCATGTAGTCAAGCATTAGGGCATCCCAAAAAGCATCATTAGCGGTCGTGATGCTCGTTTCACCGACAAGTTTTGGGGGAAGTTTTTCGGTTGCTGGGGTCTGAACTGCATTTCTCTACTAGCTTCCATCCACAGACAAACATTAATAGGATGTTGGAAGAGTACTTACGACACTTCGTCGGTGCCAACCAAAAGAATTGGACAGAGCTGCTTGACGTTGCTCTATTCTGCTATAATCTTTAGAGGAGCGAAGCATCAGGTCACAACCCCTTCGAGATTGCTACTAGGCAACAACCGCAAATGCCCCATTCCATAGCCTCCTAAGGTCGAGGAAAGGTGCCATTTTCCTACCAATTTGTTAAGACTTGGCACGATCAAATTGAATTAGCAAGAGCATTCCTACACAAAGCCGCCAAATGAATGAAGAAGTTGATAGATCAGAATCGTCAACAAGTTGAATTCCGAGTAGGGGACAAGGTGTTAGTCAAGTCATACCCCGAAAGGCCAACTATCTTTCGTGGACACCATCATAGGCTCATTGAGAAATATGATGGGCCCTTTGTCATTACACAATGGATTGACAACTTGGCTAGACCTCCCCACCAATTTTCAACGCCATCCAGTTTTTCACGTGTGTAACTTGAAGCCCTTTAATGAAGATAAAGAAGATCTCCGACGCAGTGTACCTCAGCGAGCGCCTTCGTTAGCACTGGTGCCAGCCTTCCAAAAAGTCGAGTTTATAATGGACCATGTCAACAACTACCTCAGATAAGTGAAGAAGTACCTCGTGAAGTAGAAAGGATTACTAGAGAGCGACACCAGTTGTGAGACTCTATGCCACATCAGTCAATTTCAACACCAGATTAAAGATTACTACCAACGTATAGCGCTGAGGACGACGCCAACTTAGGCAGGGGAGCATGTTCTGAACCACCAAGTTTTTCACTCTGTTTTCCCTGATGTAATACCTTTTCGCCTTGTCTAAGTGTTGTAAATGGGCTTTGCCCTAAGATCTGCCATATACGAAGTGATACGGGTCCCTCCCTCTCTCTCTTTGTATATTCTTATGTTTGCTATAAGAAGTTTCTGCTCTCTTGCATTCTTTCTCTTTGCCTTCTCGCTCTCTTCATGTGAATGTGTGCTTGTGAAACTGCACCCCGTTGCGATCTTGTGCTCTTTGCTGTGTGTTTACGTTAGTTTTCCTAGACTCGTTAGGTTGACTTGGTCGGGATCACCAGGTGCCGCACGGTGCTCCTAGTAAGCCCGTGACCTATGTCACATAGGTGCGGTTGCGGATGCGGGTACGGGTGCGAATGCGGCACTTAAAAAAACTTGGGTGCGGGAAGTATATATATAATATTTTTAATAGCTTTAAGCTAACACTATGTGTATTTGTGTGCATTTATGTATTTATATATATAATATAGATAAAAATGGACTTGATTAGGGTTAACTGAATCTACTTTTGGATAGAAATGGACCTCAGTGTGGTTGACTTCACCTAACACAAAGGAAGTTGTGTCCAAGTGTTGCACCCGCCTGGGTGCGGGTGCCATGCAGGTGCGGTGCCCTGTTAGAAGAGTCCATGTGACACACTTGGCATGCCTGTGACTACTGCTTATATTTTCGGTTTACATTTAGTGCTGCATGACTGGGGTCAGATCTGAAATAAGCTTAGAAACCTGTCCGATTAAAATGATTATCAGAAAATTTGTTTAGTTGGACCTATGTCAGAGACATGGAAATGGCTGGGGCACAATATTGACACACTTGGTACAGCATGGTGGTTTTGTAAAACTAAGTTATTCGGGCATGGCTAGACCTTTCCTGCGGACCCAATACAAGAAATTAAAGGCATTAATCATGCCATAATAAATGTATGGGGCAAAAAGTTTACATAATATCATTGCTATATTCTATTTCTAAATAAAAAACTTGACTATAAGAGAGAGTTTCAAAGATTCTGGTTACTTGTGGTAGAAACAGTGCTTTCATAGTGAGACACTCAGACTCAAACTTAAGGTCATCTTTTTGTTGAAAAATTCACAGTTGTGTGAATGTTTATGGGCAAGTTTCTTATGCTATTGGGACATGAAAGATTCCTAAAGTGTCTTAATAAATCTTTGCTCCTATCGCATCTGCTTAACATTAATTACTGTCCTTTCTTCATAAAAGATGAGCATACAAGTGACAATGGGGACCCAATTGGCTGAATCCAAGGTTGAATCTAGAATATCTAAACTTTAGAGATTCATTCATAGCACAAAGAATACACGGGCAACACCAGGCGGCTGGTGGTGAGATAAATGCCACTTTCTAAACTTTAGGACACTGCTATTTGTGCAATTGGTTGTGGGAGAAGAATAATCTTAATTTGGTGGTTATAATTCATACAAAGCATTAGGCTTTCTACTGCTGATGGTTATAATTTATACAAACCTCACAAAAAAAGAAGGCTTTCTATTGTCATGGCAATGTCAGGTCAGCAGCATGGCCATGCAGACCCCATCCCATGCCAAGGGATCAAATAGGGAGTAGCTGTCATTCAGCTCAGGAAAGGTACTCTTTTCAGAGCAAGTCACTGGAGAAACCTGTTGTCTCTAGTGACTTTTCTCGGGAAGGGCAAGAGGGAGCTAAAGAATTGTCGAGGAGTCTAGGGTTGGCTTTTGGCCATTCCCAACTGGTGGAGCATGTGTACACATGGACCACTAGCCAATGGTAGCTTGCAGAACAATCAGTGTGAGTCTAGGGTTGGCCTTCATTATGAAGGCATGGCATGCTGAGTTTCCATATGCTGAAATAATTAGGTATGCACGAGTTTCATAGGCCATTGTCTTATTTGTGAGGCACTTATGTTTTGAATCATGTCCAACTTATGCAGACCCTTTCTTTTTCCATTATACTCATAATGTACTCTTTCTTTCCTGTGAGGGATTTAAGAGGGCAGAAGAACTCAAAAGAATGGGCTCTTTTATGTTGTAGGAGTGAGTCAAGAAGGTAATATTGGACCCCATCATAATTGCTAAGGGAGTTCTCAAAACTGTGCCCTTTTTATTCATCGGGAACCCCATAAATTTTGTTTCTGCTCCTCTTTGACAAGGATTTTGCTTTTACTGCTCTTCTGACACTAATCTCGACAGTGTTTTTTGTTCCACCTCAACACCTATGTGCATGCAAGGGCACTGGAAGAGTGGACTGAGACCACTCCATTATGGAAAGCAAAATTGTAATTTCTAAGGCATTCACCGATGGATAATAAGAGCAATTGCAACCTCATCATCTTGGTAGGCTTGCCATGAAATGTACGAAGCAGTCTGTACATGGGTGTCTCGCGAGGAATTTGAAATTGCTTTTGCTTGTTTTTTGGAATGGAGGAGCAGCCCATTTAACTACTATCTGGATTTTGCAGTACATCACCTAGGACTATGAGAGGATAGATCTTAGGTGAGTGGCCTAGGGAGGGGAGAATGTGCTGTTATTCTTCATCCTTGTATTGTGCTTTACTCTCTAGGGCATGAATCTTAATTATGTCTATCTATGTATCTATGTGTGTGTGTGTGTGGAATATCCTAGTTTCCTGACATTTATAATTCATGGCAACAGTTGGATTGCTCACATGGACTCAAGTTAAGATTTTTTTGCTATTCCCCCTTGTTGAATTACAGAAATGACATGTCCTATGTGTACCCACAGGGTGAGCTTATTAGAGAGTTTGCTAACGAGAAAAGGAAGATAACATGCGGTATGTATTTTTTGCCTGCATTCTATTATTTGTTTCCTTAGGTTTATAGCCCTTGAAAGCCTCTTGTAGTTGCACTACTTCGTTTTTCTGGCTTAGACAAAATGCTGTTTTGATCTTGTTAATTTGTCTAATCCATATTTATGTATTGTTCTTTTTTTTGTTTCCCCCCTCTATTTTGAACTATCTTGTGTAACCTACTTGTGGTGCTTGCATGACTGACAATCAGTTACTTTTATTTCGGTCAACCTAGTTGCAAAAGACAACTATACATGGGTTTTGCATTTGCTACAATTTACTTGTGAGTACAATGTAGAGAGCAATGTTATCTAATTAGTCTATCTTAAGCAGACAAAATATGGTTGCCTCTTTCTTTAAGGTGGAACATGTTCGTTAGAAATTGTTACTTTTGGAACTTACTATGAGTTTAGTTGATGTTTGATTTTATCTACATGCCTTTGAATTATTTTTCTTTGATTTAGTAAATAAATTTTTTTGCATAAATTTTGTTGGTTATATTTATTACTGATGATGCGTTCATGTTCGGTTGATTCATATGTAGGCTTGATGAAGATGTGTATTTCATAAGTAATTAGACCAACATGCAATGTAGCAAGGATGTGTTTGTGGTCATGTGTTTACAAGACACGGCATGACACGTGGATACATAACAACACGTGTTCGACATAAGTGTCAATGATCTAAAGTTCTAAACTAAGTGAGGATTATTAGAGATGAAAAGGTTCTGGTTAAGGACTATCAAATTAAAGGGAGTTGGAGAAAATATTTTTGTCATTTGTTAAACGAAGAATGGAATAATGAATCAAAGTGAGGAGGGGACCTCAACTAGGGACTGATTGATAAAATTAGTGAGGGGAAAGTGAAAATGACTGTAGAAAAGATGAAAAAAGGACGATATGCCTATCAATATTTGGATGTCAGTGGATAATATTAGGATAACATGGTTAACAAAATTGTTTGATAATATTTTGTATACAAAAAAAATGTAGAAGAGTAGAGAGAGTATTTTGGTTCTTATATATACTAGACGATCGGCTTGTCCGTATGTCCAGGCCTTACAAGATAACTATAATGGAAGAATAAATTGATATAGAGTACCTTTATCAAGATTCAAAGTAGTCTAAATCCTAGCAATGGCTAAAAAAATACAACAGTAACATCATCAACAGTCATCACAGTCACCATCATCATCATCATTAATCATGATTAGTGAATAGCACTAATGAAAAATTAAAGAAAGTGGAAAGCGAAAGAAGCAATAAGTTGAAACACTGTAGATACAAATGGCCAAGAAAAGGATGTTCTACAATCATACCTATAAAGACTTGTTTTTAATAGCTTTCAGATCATATATGAGCGATAACTATGCAAAGGATAAAGACTCTGTGGCCTCAAAGTAGTCCAAATGATATTAAACACATGAAATTAAGAAAACCACAATTTTACTATCTTCGCCATTGATCAATCCAAACACCCACAAACAATTAGCAAAAAGGGAAAACACAAAAAGCAAAATGCATCTAACAAAAAGGAACAGCAAGAATTAACATATCCACAGATGAGGCTCGTGTTTTTCATTTCCATAACGCTTGTTAATACACATGCCAAACTCATCTTTTATGATGAACTTGGTTCATTGTATGCTCATTATATGCTGGCCTTTCTTTGTCATAACTTTTTCCGTTAACTTGATAGTAATCCTTTGGTTTTTTTCTCTTATCAATGTTACCATTTAGAATTGATGTATTAGATTTGGTTTTTGCTGGATATCTTGGAAGGTAAATGTCATTTAGAGAGAGAGAGACCCAATTATGTGGTAATTATTTAAGTTAAATATGATATTTGTGTTTAGTTAATTAGGGAGTTGCCTATTATTCCATTTGGTGTTTAACTTAGTAACTTATGAGTTAGACTATGAAGCTTTTAGAGAGAATAGTAGAGCACAATTAGAGAAGAAAATTAATGTATTAGAAAATTAATTTGGTCTCATGTTAAGGTCAATACTAGAAAGGCAACTTATATAAAGTTTGAGAGAAGGTAAAATTTCATATGGTTTTCATAGACCTTGTTAAGTTGTATCATATATATATATATATGTGTGTGTGTATATGATCATATATGTATATACATAGTGTATACATATAAATATATATAGAGTAATGCTACGGTGCTCCCACATACTAGAAATCATGGTTGTAGGTTGTGTCTTCTCAATTAAACCTTATGGATGTACTCAACACAGTTTAGTTGCTAGGAATCATGCTTTGGATCATGTTTTTTGGACATAAAAATAGGATTTTTTAAGTCATGAAATTTTGATACACCGTGAGCCGTTGATTTTTAAAGGTCTTAAAAAACATACATGTATGCTATAATCACATGATCCAAAACTTGTTTTCTACTAAACGGGTCTGATCAACAAAAATATTTTAAGAAGATTGAAAATCTAAAGTTTCTATTAGGTGGGATAGGTACTCCGGGAGCATCTTATCATTACCTATATATAAATTCTTGGACAAACCTGGGTTTGTATACCCAGACTGATTGAAACCTGGGTTTGTGTACCCTCACTGATTGAAACTTGGGTTTACTTTGACCCAGGTCTGAATCAGTCAAAGCAAACCCAACAGACCCAGTATGCTTTGACACAAGACTGAGTCTGACTTGGGTCAAAATAGGTTCAGGTCCGATTCAGATCTGGATCAGACCCAAACTTCGATCAGACCTGAGTCTGACCCAGTTAATGCTTGGTTGCTTGCTTGCACCAAGTGTTATAAAACCATAAAAAAATAATAAAGGGAAAAATGGCAGAACGTGAGAGAGAGAGCCTCGGTGTGGATGCAACAAAAGTGGAGATGAAGGAGGAGGGTGGCAAAAGAGGAGAAGCAGAAGGGCACAAGTGTTAGATTTTCACCTGTACCTGTATTGAGAGAGAGAGAGAGAGAGAGAGAGAGAGAGAGAGAGAGAGAGAGGAATCCAAAGAGATGCCTGCGACTGTCACGATTTCTGAATAGAAATCGTGACCTAAAACTGTGCATTTATAATTTTACATTACAAAGGTGTGAATCCAGGTCTGGTGTATCTAGACCCGATTAAAAAGAAAGGTTACATGGCTCGGGTCCTAATGTATCCAGACTGTACATAATCTTTACATGGATCGGGTCGGATCCTAGTGACACTTTTGCACCTTTTTCACCCCCCCTCAAGTTGATCATGGTTTTGGACCATGAACAACTTGCCTTTAAGCATCCAAAAACGATCCTTTGTTAACCCTTTGGTAAATATGTCTGTAACTTGTTTTTTAGTACTGACGAACTCAGGCTCAATCTCTTTTTCTTCAACCTTCTGTCTCACAAAGTGTTGGTCGATCTCAATGTGCTTAGCACGACTGTGATGTACTGGATTGAATGACATGTTGATAGCACTTTGGTTGTCACATAGCAAGGTAGTGTGGGAGATCTTTTCTCATACTTCAGTTAGTAGATGCTTGATCCATGTGGCTTTGGCAGCAACCATGGATCTATACTCAGCCTCAGTGTTTGATCTAGTGATAGCCTTTTGTTTTCTACTGCTCCAAGAAACTAAATTTCTTTCAATGAAGACACAATATCCTGATGTAGATCGTCGTTCGTCAGGATCTCCTTCCCAGTCTGCATCACAATATACAGTAAGTTCGTGCTCATCTTTGCCATATGACTGTGGTGAATATATCAATCCATCCTCAATAGTCCCTTTCAGATAGCTAAGGATCCTCTTGACCGCTTCCATATGTCCAGTACGTGACGCATGCATAAATTGAGACACTTGATTGACTGAATAAAAATATCAGGTCTAGTGAATGTGAGGTACTGTAACATTCCTATTATGCTTCGATACCTGGTGGGGTCATCACACGGATCTTCATCATGAGCGTTAAGTTTTTGATGAAGCACACTCGAAGTTCCTAGAGGTTTGCAGTCTTTCATGCCTGCCTTGCTGAGAACATCTACGGTATACTTGTGCTGAGTGAGTGTCAAGCCATGAGCCTGGTTATCAACTTCTACACCAAGAAAATAACGTAGAACTCCAAGATCTTTCATTTTGAACCTCTGACCTAGTAAGTCTTTTACTTCTTGGATGTGGGCCGCAGAGTTTCTTCTGATGATAATATCATCGACATAAATTAATAATAGAGTGGTCACAGTCTTACTTCTAAAAATAAATAATGAGTGGCCCAGCATGGAACTTGAAAATCCATGTTTCTGAATCTCTAGCGAGAAGCTATCAAACCAAGAGTGAGATGCTTGCTTTAGACCATAGATAGCTCTTTTTAACCTGCACACATGGGTTTTACAATTTTGTTCTTGATATCCAGGGGGTTGCTCCATGTATACTTCCTCTTTCAAATCCCCATGCAAGAATGCATTTTTTACATCAAGCTGACTCAACTTCCATCCATGTACAACAACCAGAGAAATAATAATTCGAATTGTTCCCATTCTTACAACCGAACTAAAGGTCTCATCATAGTTTTGCCTTGCTTCTTGAGTGAATCCTTTTGCCACAAGCCTTGCCTTATATCGTTAAATGGTTTCATCTGGCTTGTACTTTATTTTGTAGACCCATTTACATCCGACAACATTTTTGTCAGGTGGTCTGGGAACAACTTCTCAGGTTCCACATTCATGCAAGGTTTGCATTTCATCATTCATGGCTTCTACCCATTTGGTAGAAGTGGCTGCCTTATAGTACATAATAGGCTCATCTTCCTTATTGAGGGCAGTTAAAAAGAGTTGAAGGTCCAAGGAGAAGTTGTTATAGCTAACCCACCTGTCAATGAGATGTCGTATGCGGTTTGATTTTCTGACCTCAAGAGTATGAGAAGGATTAGGATTGGCGACTGAGACATGATCCGAATGGCTTGATGCTGTTGGTGTAATAACCCGAGTAAAAAAAAATCGTTTGGAACCCCTGCCACCTCCTTTCTTCGGGTTCTGGGTAGGTTGGCAAGGGTTGAGCCCTTGCCGCCTCCCTGAGTTCGGGAATGATGGCAGGGGCTGAGCCCTCTCGCCGTCTCCCTCTCTTTTTCTTGATTGGGTGGGCAGGGGTTGAGCCTCTGCCACCTCCCTATGTCCGTATAGGTCGGTAGGGGCCAACCTCTTTCGTTTCCCTGCGTTTTCATTGGCGGGGAGTGGTCGAGCCCCTCCCTGCTTGTTTATTGCGTAGGGAAGGGGTCGGCTCCCTCCCTGTTTTCGTGTTTCGCTGGGAAGGGGCCGAGACCCCCCCTTCCTCCCTCTATTGTTCAGGGGAGGGTCGGACCCTCCCTGTGTTCTGTTTCTGCTTGGCAAACAGGGGCCCATCCCCTGTCTTTGTTTCTTTTTGCATGACAGAACAGGGTTGTCGCCGCTGTCCTTTTGCAGAGATGGCAGAGGACCGAGTCCCCTAGCCCTCTTTGTATATTCAGCAGGCAGGGGCGAAGCCGCCCCCTGCCTTCCCCTTAGTGGCTTACAGGGAAGGGCCTCGCCTCCTTGCTCTCTTGGCAGACAGGGCGAAGCCTCCCTCGTTGTCTTCTTCAGGCAGGGGTGCATCCCCCTGCCTCCCTGTTTCTTGCTGACAGCAGGTCGGTAGGGGCTCGCAGCCCCAACCCCTGCCCCTGCTTCTTGCACTTATGGCAGGTGCGCAAGGGCACGATGCCCCTGCCTATGCTTCCCTTATATCAGGACGGCGACAGTGTCCCTGACCTTCTATTTTTGGTATTAGCTTGCTAAGATCGTTACTTTTGCAGCTCATGCGACGGATCCTGCTCACGGTCCGCGACCCGAGCCGTCCATCGCTTACACTCGCAGACGCTAGCAAGCTTGCAACTCTCAAAGGTAAGGGAAGATTGCACAGAAGACTTGGACAATTGAATTGAGTTCAATTAACTAAAAGGGACAATTAATATATATATATATATATATATATATATATATATATATATATATATCATATCATATATATTTATACGGGTACGCACTTAACTCAAGGACGCAGTTTCGCGATCTTTGTCCCTTATTTTGCCGTCACGCATTGCGCAAAGGTTTTGCGTTACACTCCTGCTTACAGTCCTTTACTTTGCTGTCGCGCATCGCGCAAAGGTTTCTGCGTTGCACTCCTGCCTACAGTCTTTACTTCGCCGTCGCGCTTTGCGCCCAGGCTCTTGCTTTTGTATGTGTTGTTACTGCCTTGCTATTGCAGATGACGCTCAGGTTCTCGCTCATTGCATACGCTTTTGAGGCATCCTCGTAGAGGATGCAAGAGACATCTACCACTCTCCCTCTTGCGACAAGAGTTCCGTCGGGAGCAAGCAATACATCCTCGTCTAAGGAAAGGGATACCTCGCAAGGATCCTGGCTCTTCGTGTGCGCAGTCCTATAGAATTGACTTGAGATTTTAGGGAGCTGCGCAAAAGCATCAAAGACTGCCCAAATCAAAGCATTTGGAAGGAGGTGATTGGCTGGTTCTGTTGAGAAACCCGTATCCCGTCTATCGAGGTCGGTATCGTGTCATGCGAGGCATGTAGATATCCCGATAGCGGATGCGATTCGAGATAATCACATGCCAAATGTTGGCACAAGCTGCTAGCTGTTTCAAAAGATAAAGAATGTCAAAGTATAGTTTGAGAAGCATTACATCTTTGTGAAACACTCCTGTTGAGGCTTCTATTGAGGAGCTATACCCCCTTCATCCTAGAGTACTTGTAGTCGTGCACGACATGTCTAGTACTGCGATGATCGGATGAGACGGTCGTCCGACCTCGAACAATGCTAAATGCACAATGCTGTAATCACATAAAATGGCCTCACATTTGCCTTCACAGGCAAGATGATCGAGTGGTTTAAAGACCACAGCATAGGATGGGTCGTTAGTTAAGCAACCCCTAACGCACCTATTTGCTTCTTGTTGTCTGTCAAGGGAGAGGACAGAGTGGTACAAAACTCCAATAGACAGGTTGTTAACAACCACCCTACGGGCAATGATCGGCCTCCCCAGTCATTGGAGTTAGAGGAAATGGGTTACAATAGTTAGCTCAACACTTCTGCAGAAGTTGGATGCATTCGTCACACTGCTTATCAGACTCTGGGGAATCCTCTCTCGGCTAAAGCCGTCCCCTTTGGAGCGGACTCAACTAGCTATTCGGGTTATTGAAAATACATAGAATAACAGATGCCCGAACTAGTCTCAGTTGTTTCTACGTTTTGCCTGCGCGTACCCGCAGACCAGTAATATCGAAACATAAAGTCTGTTCACACTGGTCGATTGCTTGCTTGCTTGCTTGCTCGGTAATTCAGTATGCTACTCGTTGAGCTGTACCCGCCTGTCGAGGCGTTACTCTAGTTTGTTAAACTGCTTACGCAGTTCTTTGCTAAGTAACATCTGGCTTCTCATACTAGTTAAATGCTTATAATAATAACATTATGTCAGTTGCTACATATTAGCATGTGACTTGCTTTACCCCTTGGTCGAACTGTTTGGTACTTATTGTAGCGTAGCACTTGTTGGCTTGCATCTCTTATGATTGATGTGATTGCATACAGCTCGTAATCTACGAACTGGTGACAATTGAGATTAATGTGACTGCTTGTCTTATAAGCTGCTTACATATTGTGATATAACTGCTGTCGTATGATTGCTTATGAATGACTTGTGATGCAATGGTTTATGCCTTACAATTATTTTAATTACTTGCAAATGGACTGAGCCATTTGATGGTAATTGTATGTATTACGATCATTGTTATGAGTGCTTGTCTTATTCAGTTGTTTTGTTTGGCTGTCGGATAGAGTTAGTTACTCTTCGCCTATAGAATCAGCTGAATTGCCATATCTGCATGTTCTTGTGCGTTGTGTTTTACTATGTGAAGTGATACGATGCATATTGCTGATATACGTGCTTGTGCCCATATTGTGGCTACTAACCCCAAGAGCGGTCAATTGTTCGGAGCAGTCGATTGTATAGATGCATGTATCACTGAGTATGATATCTGTTGATGACCTAATCTCCAAAGGATTATCTGTGCGGAGTGTATGGTCCAAGACCAGGAATACCATCTTGGGCGGAATTCCTTGTGAGGTTATACATTTCCCAGACCAAGTGATCCGGCGTTGATCTTGTTGATTGTAATAGTGGCTATCGACCCTGAGAGCGATCATTTGTATTGATGCGTGTATCATAATGATTTTCATTGGATATGACATTTGTTGGGGACCGACTTCCCAAAGGTTTCGCGGTAAGGGTATGTATGATCAAGACGAGGTGACCCAGCTAGAGTGGTAGATTCTCTGTGAGGATGTACACTGTCTACGAATGGGTAGCCGCAAAAACGGCGAACTCTTGTGAGAAAGTGTATGGTCCAAGATCATGTATACCATCTAGGGCGATAATTCCTTGTGAGATTGTACATTTCTCAGATCGGGTAATCCGTCTAGAGCGGTAGAATCTCTGTGAGGATGTACACTGTCCACGAATGGGTAGCTGCATAGACGGTGAACTCCTGTGAGGAAGTATATGGTCCAAGACCAGGTATACCCTCTAGGTCGGTAATTCCTTGTCAGGTCGTATATCTCCCGGATCGAGCGATTCGACGTGGATCTTGTGTTTTTGCTTACCATAAAAAGTTATGGTGAACTGTGATGATCTTCTGAGATTGTTTGAGATAGCCAGTTATAAATCTATAGTTTGACTTTCTGTTTTAGCATGATTACATGTAGGACTCAGATATGAGAATCAGATCATTAGCGATTTTAGATAGTGATCGTGTCTTGGACCTTCTATGGAAGGGTGGGTTTTTTTTCTGAGAAGTATGAGGCCTTAGGTGAGTCATAACAAGTGACAGTTGGTCGCGTAAGGCCTTGAGAGATGATAATAGATAAAGGTTGTTCAGGACAAAGCGTTTGTTGGAAGTAGTGAGAGCGATAAACGATGTCCTGATACTGTTTCAATGTAGAGATCCCGTTCTAGGAACGAGAACAAGCTAGTTGCGTGGTGGTTCACAGTCTACGATCAATTGAATCGTATGTTGCGTTTGTCAGTTGCACTACTTACCCGTTTGCACTGCTTACTCGCTTGCACTACTTACGCGTTTGCACTGCTTACTTACTTGCTTGCACTACTTACGCGTTTGCACTGCTTACTTACTTGCTTGTACTACTTACACGTTTGCACTGCTTACTTACTCACTTGCATTACTTACGCGTTTGCACTACTTACACATTTGCACTGCTCACTTACCCGCTTGCACTGCTTACCCTGTTGCACTGCTTCCCTGTTTTACTGCATGTCTACTTTAAACTACTTAACATTCTAAATTAAATGTACTTAATTCAGTTTTCTTTAGTCTCTCTTGTGCACCTACTTGTTATTTCGCAAAACTAACCCATTCTATGGGTACAGGTGATGATTAGGTACACTATGGGCGATGGCGCGATTGCAAGATGGCTTCAAGACTTCTTCTTCCCGCTCTTAGCTTGCGTCCTGGACGCTTTGGGTTTGTAACGGATTTTTCTTAGGATACCCGAATTTTTGTGAGTTTTGGTTCTTTTAGCTAACGTGCCCAAAGTTGTCAGCTTGCCTTCTGAATTAACGGAAGAATAGTCTTCCGCTGATTTCATAAATAAACTCTGAAGGAAAGAGATTTTTCCTAGTCTCTTGCCTGTTTTCTGAAAGGTTCGCAAGTTTGAAATTTTGGGGCGTTACAGTCGGTCTCTGTCTAGAATAGACAATGCCTTTGTATCTGCCCGGTACTTCCTCTGCATTCTGTGATCCCGACGTCCCAGTGTTCTCAAACATCTCTTCTTCTTGCTGCACGCAATCTGAGGAACATGCTTCATTGGAGCCAGCAAAAAGTTCTGAACTCAGACAAGGATAGTAAACTTCAGTTGACATATTCGTTGCGTCAGCTCCGTGATCAAAATTTTGTTCATCAAAGATAACATTTCTTGAGATTCTGATGCGTTTGTTGGTGGGATCATAGTACCTATATCCTTTGTAGTCATCTGCATATCCCACAAATCTACACTTCTGGGCCTTGTCCTGAAACTTGTTCCTCGTGGACTGATCAATATGCACATAACACACATCTAAAAACACGCAGATCATGATAACTAGGATGAGCTCCAAAAAGACAGTGATAAGGAGACTTATTTTCCAGAACCATAGGCAGTCTATTTATCACATGTACGACAAAATAGAAAGTTTTTGTCCATAGATTGATGGGAATATTACTCTCATGAAGCATACTCATGACACTTTCAACGATATTCCTGTGTTTTCGTTGAGCAATCCCATTTTGTTGAGGGGTGTGAAGGCAGGACACCCTTCTTCTTATTCCGTTATTTCGGAGAAAAGAAATAAAATCACGGGATGGGAATTCCCTACCTCCGTAACATTAGAAAAATTGAATGGACTCACAAAATTGATTTTTGACCAAGGAAAGAAAATTTTGAAACAAAGAGAAGACTTACGACTTATTTTTTATGAAATATATCTAAGTGTATCGAGAATAATTATCAACAAAGATTAAATAGTATCTGCTCCCAGATCTATAGGCAATCGGGGTGGGTCCCCATACATCAGAACAAATTATCTCAAAGGTTTTGAAGCTCTCTTATTAATGGAATGGAAAGGCAATACATGACTCTTGCATGAAAGACAACTGGAACACTTATGACTGCTCTCATCCCCATTGAGACTTTCTTTTGGAATGAGATTATTAGAGACAAGTTTTTCAATAAAATGACTCCCACAATGTCCTAATCGACTATGCCATAAGAATGACTTATTACATTCAGAAATATTAAAAACATTAGCAGAAGAGGATGAACATGACTCTAATGAAGGCTTCGAATTCAGATGAACAGGGTGGACAACATGACATGGAGTTTCTTCAAAGACATACATATTGCCCCGTCTCTTTCCTTCAGCGAATGTTTCCCTCGTGCATAGGTCCTTGACCTGCAGAGAGAAGGGAGTGAATTCAACTGAAGCATTATTATAATCAATAAGTTTGGAAACAGAGAATATTTTTCTTGATGTCAGGAGCATGAAGAACGTCAGAAAGAGTAAGAGTGGAATATGACATGGGAATGACAGTTTTTCCAACATGAGAAACAGGATGGTGGGATCCATCTCCAGTAACAATATTACTTTTTCCAAAATAAGGAATAGGGTTAGAAATTTTACCTGCATCGCCTGTCACATGAGTCGCTGCCCCTGAGTCTACAAACCAAGTTTCTTCATCACTTTGCTTTAATTTCAACTTTGACAAGGCAGATATCAGCAGATCTTTAATCTCTCCACTGTCTCTAGTATTTGTGAACTTTCTTTTGGTTTCTGTCTTTGGACCATTTCCTTTATTCTCTGGATTATGCCAGCAATTCGCCTTGATATGCCCCCTTTTTGTTACAAAGGAAGCAAGTAGGGATGGATCTTGGTCCCTGCGCATAAGCTAACATGTTTGGAGTGGGAAGCAGACCACGCCCTCCGTGTCCACTTTGCCCTTGTCTTTCTCGTCCCCGTCCTCTACCATAAGTCACTCCTGTGGCAAAAACTTCTTGAGAATTTTGGTGAATGTGAGTTTCTTCAGAGAATCCCTTCAGAGTCATTTCATACTGGATCAATTTGGCTCGTAGCTCATCAAAGGTAGGAAGAACAGGAAGGCCATATAGTGGAGTGACTATCATATTGTAGTCAGATCTCAATCCACTTAGAGTTTGTTGCACCATGTCATTGTTACTAACAACACATCCTATAACTGCAAGCTGATCTATGATGATCTTTATCTTGTTCAAATATTCCATGATGGTCATGAAATCTTTTCTTAGCAACTTAAATTTCCTTTTTAGAAAAACCACCCTTGCTTGAGAAACCTGCGAATACGTTTGAACCAGTCGCTCCCAGAGTTGTAGTGCTGTACAATTGTCAGGAATGGCAACAAGGACCTCTTGAGACAGGGTTGTGGTGATATATGTAACAACTGATTGATTTTTCCTTTCCCAATTGAGGAATTCAACATTTTTCACATACACGATCGAACTCGCCCCTTGATCATCTTTCTCTTCTCTCGGGACAAATTCTGGTGGGACTGGAGTGGTTCCATCCTGGTGACCTAAGAGACCTTGACTCCTTATAAAAGGAATAATTTGTCTCTTCCAAATCAAGAAATTTGAGGTATTCAACTTTTCAGAAACGAGCTGCTTGAGAAAACTTGAAGAAAGATTTGATTGAGAGTGATAAGAATCCATTGAGAATGAGAATCAACAAGAGTATCCACGAAATGTTCAACCCTCTTTTTTTTTTCAGAAACAGAGGGTCGTAGGTTGTCAGATTCAAAGAATAAAGGGACTGAAGCTTTTTCTATATACTCCAAAAACTGAGGCTGACGTGATGAAAAATACCTTCACATGTTAAATATACCTCCCTTTTTTTGACAAGTATAGAGATGGATAATCAAGAAGTAAATTGCACAGCATAACATTAAGGAATCATGAGAAACATTGTAGTATTTGAATATGCAAAGGTAGATTTGGAGAAGATATGGCAAAGGAAGATCAAGCAATTAATATATAAAAAAATTTGGTGTTTCACGTTAATCGATTCACGTGAAATACTGTCACCTTTTATCCACGGTCTGGGTTCACGTGAATAGGGTTCACGTGAATCACAGATTCACAAAAAATGTAAAACCCACGCGAGGTGTGAGTACACAGGAGATTTCAGAAAGAGAAGAAAAGGGAATGAGTAGAGAAGGCAAGAAATGAAGAAGAACAGAAGGGAAGAAAGGGAGGAACGAAAAACCTCAAATTTCTGATTGTCGCCCCTGTCAGAATCTTTTTCGGCCTTTAGATGGATTTCCGCTCTGATACCATGTTAGATTTTCACCTGTACCTGTATTGAGAAAGAGAAAAAGAGAGAGACAGAGAGAGATGAAGAAGGGAATCCAAAGAGATGCTTGCGGCTGTCACGATTTCTGAATAGAAATCGTGACCTAAAACTGTGCATTTATAATTTTACATTACACAGGTGTGGATCCGGGTCTGTTCTATCCAGACCTGATTAAAAAGAAAGGTTACATGGCTCGGGTGCTAATGTATCCAGACTGTACATAATCTTTACATGGATCGACATGGATCAGATCGAATCCTAGTGACACTTTTGCACCTTTTTCAACAGGAGAGGAGGAAGAAAGATACATACCTCTCCCCCTTAAAATTTCTGCATCCCTTTTAGCAACCTGACCATTTAGGTACGTACCTCTCTCTCTCTCTCCAACTCTATTTTTCTCTTTCTCGCTCTCCTCTTGTTCTTATTGAGATTGTAATATATGATTCCAGGCCATGCATTTCATTCCCAGTCGTGACTGTAATGCCCAAATTTCAAACTTGCGAACCTTTTCAGAAAAACAGGCAAGAGACTAGAAATATCTCTTTCCTTCAGAGTTGTTTTATGAAATCAGCGGAAGATTTTTCTTTTGATAAATCATAAGGCAAGCTGACAACTTTGGGCACGTTAGCTAAAAGAACCAAAACTCACAAGATTCGGATATCCCAAGGAAAATCCGATACAAACCCATAGCGTCCAGGAAGCGAGCTAAGAGCAGGAAGAAGAAGTCTTGAAGCCATCTTGCAATCGCGCCATCGCCCGTAGAGTACCTAATCATCACCTGTACCCATAGAATGAGTTAATTTCGCGAAAAACTAGTAGGTGCACAAGAGAGACTAATAGGAAACTGAATTAAGTACATTTAATTTAGTAGGCTACGCAGTTTAAAGCAAGTAAGCAGTGCAACTGACCAACGCTGCATACGATCCATTTGATCGTAAGCTGTGAACTACTACGCAACAAGCTTGTCCTCGTTCCTAGAACGAGGTCTCTGCATCTAATCACCACCAGGACATAGCTTGTCACTCACTACTTCTAACCAACGCTTTGTCCTGAACGACCTTAATCTATCCTCATCTCTCAAAGTCTTACGCGGCTAACCGTCACCGGTTATGACGCACTAAGGCGTCATACCTTCTCAGAAAATCTCACCCTTTCGTAGAAGGTCCAAAACATGATCACTAACTCAAATCGCTAACGATCTGATTCTCACACCTGAGTCAAGCATGTAATCATGCTAAAACAGAAAGCCAAAACTATGAATTTATAGTTGGCTATCACAAACAATCTCAGAAGATCGTCACAGCTCACCATAACTTTCTGTGGTAAGCAAAAACACAAGATCCACATCGGATCGCTCGGTCCGGGAGATATACGACCTGACAAGGAATTACCGCCCTAGAGGGTATACTCGGTCTTGGACCATACACTTCATCACAGGAGTTCACCGTCTTTGCGGCTACCCGTTCGTGGACAGTGTACATCCTCACAAAGATTTTACCGCTCTAGTCGGGTCACCTGTTCTTGATCATACATACCCCCACAGCGAACCCTTTGGGAAGCGGGTCCCCAACAAATGCCATATCCAATGAAATTCATTGCGATACACGCATCAACACAAATGACCGCTCTCAGGGTCGATAGCCACTAATACAAACAACAAGATCAACACCGGATCACCTGGTCTTGGAAATGTATAACCTCACAAGGAATTCCGCCCTAGATGGTATACCTGGTCTTGGACCATACACTTCCTCACAGGAGTTCACCGTTTTTGCGGCTACCCGTTTGTGGACAGTGTACATCCTCACAGAGAATCTACCACTCTAGCCGGGTACCTGGTCTTGATCATACACACCCTCGCAGATAATCCTTTGGAGATCAGGTGCTCGACAAACACCCTACTCGGTGATACACGCATCTATACAATCGACTGCTCCGAACAGTTGACTGCTCTCGATGTCAGTAGCCACAATATGGGCACAAACATGTATATCAGCAATATGCATCGTATCACTCCACGCAGAAGCATATAATCCTACGCATCATATGATTGCCACAAGGAATATTGCAATCCTCAAATAGGCCCTCAAAGCATGTATAAACGACACATAAGAACGCACATATATGGCAATTCAGTTGATTCTATAGGCGAAGGGTAACTAACTCTACCCGTCAGCCAAACAAAACAACTGAATAAGACAATCACACATAACAATGCTCATAAAACATATAATTACCATCAAATGGCTCAGTCCATCGACAAGTAATTAAATTAATTGTAAGGCATAAACCATTACATCACAAGCCATTCATAAGCAATCATACGACAACAATTATATCACAATATGTAAGCAGCTTATAAGACAAGCGGCCACATCAATCCTAGTTGCCACCAGTTCGTAGATTACGAGCTGTATGCAATCACATCAATCATAAGAGATGCAAGCCCATAAGTGCTACGCTACAATAAGCACCAAACAGTTCGACCAAGGGATAAAGCAAGTCACATGCTAATATGTAGCAACTGGTATAATGCTATTATTATAAGCATTTAACTAGTATGAGAAACTCCTTATTACTCCGCAAAGAACTGCGTAAGCAGTTTAACCAACTAGAGTAACGCCTTGACAGGCGTGCACAGTTCAACGAGTAGCATACTGAACTATCGAGCAAGCAAGCGAATTAGTAGTGCAAGCGAAGCAGTAGTGCAAGTGAAGCAGTAGTGCAAGCGAAGCCGTAGTGCAAGCGAATCTCACGACCCACGACCAGTGTGAACAGACCTTATGTTTCGATAATTACTGGCCTGCGGGTACGCGCAGGCAAAACGTAAAAACAACTGAGACTAGTTTGGGCATCTGTTATTCTATGTATTTTCAATAACCTAAATAGAAGTTGAGTCCGCTCCAAAGGGGATGACATTAGCCGAGAGATGATTCCCCAGAGTCTGAAAAGCAGTGCCATGGATGCATCCAACTTCTACAGAAGTGTTGAGCTAACTTGTATAGCCCCTATCCCCTAACTCCAATGACTAGGGAGGTCGGATCTTTGCCCGTGGGGTGGTTGTTAACAACCTGTCCATTGGAGTTTTTGTACCGATCTGTCCTCTCCCTTGACAGACAACCAGAAGCGAACGGGTGCGTTAGGGGTTGCTTAACTAACGACCCATTCTATGCTGTGGTCTTTAAACCACTCGAGCATCTTGTCTGTGAAGGCGAATGTGAGGCTATTTATGTGATTACAACATTTTGCATTTAGTGCTGTTTGAGGTCGCACGACAGTCTCATCCGATCATCGCAATACTAGACGTGTCGTGCACGACTACAAGTACTCTAGGATGAAGGGGGTATAACTCCTCAATAGAAGCCTCAACAGGAGTGTTTCACAAAGATGTAAAGTTTATCAACTTTACTCTATCTTTTAAAACAGCAGTACCTTGTGCCAACATTATGCATGTGATTATCTCGAATCACATCTGCTATCGGGGTATCTACATGCCTCGCATGACTCGATACCGGCCTCGATAGACGGGATACGGGTTTCTCAACAGGACACCCGCTAAGAAGTTCTCTCGAACCCCCAATTCGGGATCACCCGAGATATGCCAAAAAGGGCGAGCAGAACCGGCCGGTCACATCCTTCCAAATGATTTGATTTGGAGCAGTCTTTGATGCCTTTGCGCAGCTCCCTAAAATCTCAAGTCGACTCTACAGGACTGCGCACACGAAGAGCCAGGATCCTTGCGAGGTATACCTCTCCTTAAACGGAGGTGTATCGCCAACTCCCAACTGAACTCTTGTCGCAAGAGTGAGTGATAGATGTCTCTTGCATCCTCCACGAGGATGCCTTTAAGGCATACGCAAAGAGCAAGAACCTGCACGTCATCTGCAAAAGCAAGGCAATACCAACACATATGCAAAAGCAATAGCCTAGGCGCAACGGCAAAGTAAAGGCGGTAAGCAGAAGTGCAACACAAACCCTCGCACAACGTGCAACGACAAGTAAAACTGTAAGCAGGAGTGCAACGCAGTACCTTTGCACGATACGCAATGGCAAAGTAAAGGAACTGTAAACAGGAGTGCAACACAAAACCTGTGCGCGATGCGCAACGGCAAAGTAAAGGACAAGGATCGCGAAACCACGTCCTTGAGTTAAATGCGTACTCGTATAAATATATATGATATATATATGCATATATATTTACTTAATTGTCCTTTTTAGTTAATTGAACTCAATTCAATTGTCCAAGTCTTCTATGCAATCTTCCTCTACCTTTGAGAGTTGCAAGCTTGCTGTCGTCCGCGGATGTACGCGTATGGCGGCTTGGGTCGCGGAGCGCGAGCAGAGTCCGTCGTACGAGCTGCAAAAGTAACGATCTTAGCAAGCTAATACCAAAATAGAAAGTCAGGGGTACTATCGCCATCCTGACGTAAGGGAAGCAGAGGCAGGGGCATCGTGCACATGCGCACCTGCTATAAGCGCAAGAAGCAGGGGCAGGGCTGCGAGCCCCTGCTGACTTGCTGTCAGCGGACTCCGAGGAGGCAGGAGGTTGCACCCCTGCCCTCATAAAGCGAGGGCAGGCAGGGTTGCGCCCCTGCCTGACAAAGCAGAAGAGAGGCAGGGTCAAAGCCCCTGCCTGTCAACAACGAACGGAGGCCCGCCTGATGTCAGGGAAAGGCGAGGCGAGGGGGCTTGCCCTGGCCTACCGAAAAACAGCGAAGGCAGGCGCGATGCCCCTGCCTAACGAGAAAAGAGGCACAGGGAGGGCTCGACCCCCTCCCCGGCCGCAACAAGGAGCAGGGAGGGGCTCGACCGCCTCCCCCGTCAAAACAACGAGCAGGGAGGGGACTCAGCCCCTCCCCTGCCAACACAAAGAGCAGGGAGGGGGCTCAGCCCCTCCCCTGACATAACACGAAGTAGGGAGGGGGCTCAACCCCTCCCCTGCCATGATAGGGAGCAAGGAGCAGGGAGGAAGGGCTCGACCCCTCCCCTGCTGAACAGAGGGAACAGAGAGGAGGGGGAGGCGAGCACCTCCTCTGCCATAACAGGAGGCAGGGAGGAGGGCTCGACCCCTCCCCTGCCTTGACAGAGGAAACAGAGAGGAGGGGAGGCGAGCCCCTCCTCTGCCGTAACAGGAGGTAGGGAGGAGGGCTCGGCCCCTCCTCTGCCTTGACAGAGGAAATAGAGAGGAGGGGAGGCGAGCCCCTCCTTTGCCGTAACTGGAGAACAGAGAGGAGGGGGGCAAACCCCTCCTCTGCCGGAAGAACCACGAAGAGGCAGGGGCTCCGCCCCTGCCGAAAAATCCACAAAAAGGCAGGGGGCAAAAGCCCTTGCCGAAAAGATGGGCCGACACAGGGAGCTCCGCTCCCTACCGGCGAAACAAGAGGGACAGGGGGAGCGGAGCCCACTGTCGACACGGCAAGTGGCAGGGGGCAGAGCCCTCTGCCCAAAACAGTAAGCGACAGGGGGTGGAGCCCCCTGCCGACACAGTAAGTGACAGGGGGCGGCAAATGGCGACGACAGGGGGCTCTGCCCCCCTGTCAGTCGACCCAAAAAGAGAGAGGCTAGGGGGAGTCCCCTCTGCCGACGACAGGGGGCTCAGCCCCTTGTTGGCCGATCTCTCCCGGAGAAGAAGAAGAGGGGGCGGGAGAAAATAGGGGAGACGAAGAAGAAAAACGAAAGAGGAGCGTACCTGGTGGTCGCTGGCGGCGGCAACGTCGACATCGGAGGATGTCGGCTCCCTGCAGCACACGGGATGAACGCGGTGGCCGGCGGCAAGTCACCGGCGTCAGTGGCCGCAGGGAGGAACGAGGGGGAAAGAGAGAGTCGGTCGGGGAAGAGAGACCGAGAGACGAGAGGGGGAAGAGGCGCTGAGGGGGAGAGAGACCGAGAGAGGAAGAAGGGGGGCAGGGGTTCTCTCTGAACCCCTGCCTCGCTGTCTTCAAAAGACACGGGAGGCGGTGCCTCCCTTTTGGGTCCGGGTCGGGTCCGGATCCGACCCGAATCCAAGCTTAAATTTTTGTTTTTCAGTTTATTACAGTGACATTGTTTCTTTTCTTCAGCAACGATTACCATCAAATCTGATCGTATCTGATCAGATTTGTGTTTTCTTTTAAATCCAGATCGTTCTTCTACCTTTCAAGTCAAATCTCATTCTCCAAATTGTTTTGCTTATTCATTATTTCCTGTTCGTATCGATGAATCAGATCTAAATCAGATTTCAACGTCTCAACGTGAAATCTGATCTGATCTCATTTCTCGCCCAACGTGAACTCTCCTCTCTCGTTTTCACGTCAGTCACTTCCAATATCATATCAAAGTGACAGTATTGTTGAAAGAAGCACCAAACCCTAGGTAGATAGAGAGATAGAGGGAAAGATAGAAGAGAGAGAGTGAGAGGGAGAGACGACTGCACAAAGAAAAACACTTCTTACTTTCATCAGGGCATCTCTCTATGTTAAATAGAGAGGCTAAAAAGACTAATTACATCTAAGCCCTTTATGAAAAAAAAATTTATTTCAAATAACCTCTAATATAAAAAGACTTAACTTAAAACCACCTATTCTCAACACTCCCCCTCAAGCTGGAGCATAGATATCAATCATGCTCAGCTTGTCACAACATTTTGAGAAATTAGGTCTCGCCAGAGCTTTGGTAAAAACATCCGCTACTTGATCTTCGGAAGATACATGATCGGTGCAGATAAACCCAGCTTGAACCAGGTCACGAACATAGTGACAGTCAACTTCAATATGTTTAGTCCTTTCATGAAACACTGGGTTGTTGGCAATATATGTAGCAGCCCTATTGTCACACATCATCAACATAGGCAGGGATACTTTCTCCTGAAGCTCGGTCAAGACTGATTTTACCCACATAATCTCAGCTGTTGTCTGGGCCATTGCCCGGTATTCAGATTCAGCACTCGACCTGGCTACAACAGTTTGTTTCTTACTCCTCCAGGTAACAAGATTTCCTCCCACAAACACACAAAATCCAGATGTTGACTTCCTATCTTCGACAGATCCTGCGTAATCTGCGTCAGTGTAGGCAACCACATCCAACGATGGATTTCGTTTAAACAACAGACCTTTTCCAGGAGATGACTTTAAATACCGAAGAACCATCATAGCTGCATCCCAGTGAACTTTTGTAGGTTTGTCCATGAACTGACTGATTTTACTCACGGCTAATGAAATGTCAGGTCTAGTAACAGTCACATATAGCAACTTACCCACCAAGGATCTAAAGCTGGCACTATCCACACAGTCAGATTTCTCATCGAACATGTGAGTTTTGGGATCCATTGGAATATTAGCTGGCTTAGCTCCTAGCATTCCAGTCTCTTTTAATAAGTCCAACACATACTTTCTTTGAGACAACACTAAGCCCTCTTTGTTTCTTGCAACCTCGATAGAAGGTGACCAAGATCTTTGGGCAATGCTCCCTATTAATATGATGTCATTGACATATACCACCATAACAACAATTCCAGTACTGGTTTTCTTGATAAACAAGGAATGATCTAAAGCTGACCTGACAAATCCAAAGCTCGACATTACCTCAAATAATTTGTGAAACCATGCCTGCGGACTATGCTTCAGGCCATAAATAGCCTTCTTCAACTTGCACACCTTCTGACACTCCCCCTGAACCTCGAAGCCTGGGTGTTGTTGCATATAGACAGTTTCATGCAAATCCCCATACAAAAAGGCATTCTTGACATCTAATTGAAACAGGGGCCATCCATGGTGCACAACAACAGAAAGAACGAGATGAATAGTGCCAAGACGAGCAACTGGGGAAAAAGTTTCAAAAAAGTCAACCCCATAAGTCTGAGTATAGCCTTTTGCAACCAACCGGGCTTTGCAATGTTCAATTTACCCATCCAAGTTATATTTAATGCTATATACCCATTTGCAGCCTACAATATCTGCATCAGTGGGAGGATCAACCAAGTCCCAAGTGCCTCGAGACCATAGGGCATCCATCTCATCACGCATAGCCTACATCCAGTTGGAGTCGACTAGAGCTTGACTGTGATGAAGCGAAACAAAAGAGGCAGACAGAGCAGAAATAAAATTCTTCATAGAAGCCCCAAGATTAGCTTCTGATACAAATTGCGTGATGGGGTAAAGAGTGCACTGTCTCTTTCCCTTGCGCAGAGCAATGGGAAGATCAACATCAGATGTAGGGGCAACAGTTTGCTCAGAAATACTTACCTGAGGAGAAGGAGGTGATGACAGCATGGAGGTAGGAGGCACCCTGTGCGTGTATACTATGGGAGGGTTTCGGAAGCGAGACACACCTGACACTGAAACCAAGGACTGAGGAGGAAGCGACTCTAACGGAAAGGGAGGAATCAGCAGAGGAAGGATATCACCAAGGCTCTCCTGTAGTCTGAGAGTAGTACTTGAAAAATAAGGAATAGACTCAAAGAAGGTAACGTCCGCACTAACATACTCTTTATGAGATATAGGGTCGTAGCATCGATATCCTTTTTGGTTCTTAGGATACCCAAGGAAAACACATTTAATAGACTGCGCAACAAGTTTATCTCGATCCAGACCCAGCTTATGCACAAAACACACACATCCAAACACTTTAGGGGGGATAGGGAAGAGAGGAGCCTCTGGATGGAGAATTTGAATAGGGATCTGGTCTTCTACAGAGCTTGACGGCATACGATTTATCAGAAAACCAGCTGTCAGTACCGCATCGCCCCAGTATGAAGCAGGCATATTGGATTGAATCATAAGGCACCGAGCAACATTAAGGATTTGTCTATGTTTCCTCTCAGCCACCCCATTTTGCTGGGAGGTATGGGGGCATGTAAATTGAGGTTGAATCACATTACCAGAATAGAATTGAAGTAAGTCTTTGGATTTGAACTCAAGAGCATTATCAGTGTGAACAATTTTAACACATACATCAAATTGAGTTTTTATCTCGTCAATTAAAGATTTAAGAATGACAGGACCTTGAGACCGATCTTTTAACAGGAACACCCACGATAACCTTGAGAAGTCATCAACAATAACTAGATAATAACGACACAAACCTATTTGGAATCCTACTCGGACCCCACACATCGACATAAAGAAGATCAAACAATCCTTGACTTGACGGACTCTGACTAGTGGGGAAAGAGCTTCGACAATGTTTTCCCAATTGACATGTTTCACACTGAAAAGAAACTGAGGGAGGTATATGAGGAATGACACGACGAAGTTTTGTCACTGGAAGGTGACCCAAACGATGATGCCACAATAGAGGACTTGAGGATGATGTACCAACAGAATAGGCCGAAACTTCTGGTTGGTGTAGGTAATACAAACTACCTTCCTCATAGCCGCCACCAATCTTTCTCCCCGTCAGCAAGTCCTGAAAGGTGCACCCCATAGGATAAAAAATCACTCTACAATTCAAATCTTTTGTCATTCGACTGACGGATAGTAAATTCTGTGGAAACAAAGGAGCATGAAGAACATGCGACAATTGAAGAGTAGGAGTAATAGACATGCTTCCCTGCCCTACAATTGGGGAAGACCTACCATCAGCAAGACGTACTCCTTTTTGACCAGTCACAAGTTTTAAACCCAAAAAATTACTCGAATTTCCGCATAAGTGACCAGAGGCTCCAGAATCAATGATCCATCTATCACCTTGACCAGATAGGCCATCACCTGCCGAGCACACAACCTCCGCAACCGAAGACTTCGAAGTGGATGATCGTAAAGCAAGGAGCTCGTCATATTCAACCCTGCTAAGTGTTACATAATCATTGGAGGAATCTGCATCTGATTTAACCACGTGAGCCATAATATAAACAATTGGCTAGATTCACAAAATCAAGGAGCAACCACACGCGCACACCCACAATCAACTACGAACCCGACTATATCAAGTTTTGATTTCACCAATGAAATCTGAGAAAAACGACTTGCTACTATTCATATCCAAACTTAAAAATTTTAAAGAACCTTGACCAGCACCTTCCACCTCAACTGCGGATGGCTATTGGTTGCAAATCAAGATCACACATCCAACACGATAAAGTTGTGTCTGGTTTTCAGACTATCACACATCAGTTTTCCGCGACTACACAGTTTTCCACACCAGAGATAAAATCTGGACATGCTTCAAGTGACACAAGGAATAGCGTGTGTTATCATCACGCATCAGCAACTAAGACAACCAGTAGCAGAACTCAACACAGAATCCCTCGACAAAAAAAATTCCCTCAAACAAAATATTTTCCCACACTACAGGGAATCATGCCTGCTGCTTAAAAAATTTCTGCAATAAGTTAACATGCTGCTTTCACAACACATACTTTCCAGCCAAACAGATCACGACACAGCAGGGAACTGATCTACACACACAGGAGGGCTGCTAATATTCATCTTCTGAAATCTACCAACAAAATAGGATCTGAGATAAACTCACCATCCAGATTCACAACTAGCGATAACTTGAGCACGCAGAAACATAGGCCTTCAAAGAACTCGACAACAATACATCGCAGGTAATTACAGCATCACGACAGTGATAAACACAACAAGGAATCACGGCAGGGGATCACGGCATCACAACAGAAAATCAGGGCAGAAAACCACGATCCACACGCCACAATCAACTTCCACGTCAATCTTCAGCAGACCCGATCTCCACTTGATGGGTAGCAGCTGGTGACTTCAACCATGACAGAAAATCGAAGACTTGATTTTCTTTCCCAAGCCTTCCTAACAAACATACCCAGATCTGAGTAAGATCTGATTCCTCCCCCTTTTTTTTCAGATCTTCACCCTGTACACGACGAGTTCTGGCACCCACGACCATTGGGTCTTCATCCACATTCCAGATCTGGCTTCAGATGTGAGTCATGACCTCCAGTCAGATCTTCATTGTCGTGACTAGGTCTGACTACAAATCTGTCGCCAGATCTGATCTTCACCAAGAGGCGTTGTTCGCTGATCAGCAGAGGAGCGATATCCACCAAGAGGTTTTATTGCTTGAAGGAAGCTGAGATTAGAGCTCAGGCACCCAAGATCGCACGTGGCTCTGATACCATGTTGAAAGAATCACCAAACCCTAGGTAGATAGAGAGATAGAGGGAAAGATAGAAGAGAGAGAGAGAGTGAGAGGGAGAGACAGCTGCACAGAGAAAAACACTTCTTACTTTCATTAGGGCATCTCTCTATGTTAAATAGAGAGAGGCTAAAAAGACTAATTACATCTAAGCCCTTTATGAAAAAAAATTATTTCAAATAACCTCTAATATAAAAAGACTTCACTTAAAACCACCTATTCTCAACATGTATAATAAAAAAAAACATATCTTTCGACCCTTACTTTGCCATGTCCTATTGATTCTCTCTAATTTGTTGCAGTAATACTATTTTCGCAAAAAAAAGGTATCCTTTGCTGGGAACTCCTACTGCTGATTAGAGTGATCTTTTGTTTCCCTTTCACATAGACACTCCTTCCCTTCCCTCCAGTTTCCTTGGACAACTCATATCTGAGAAATTGAACACCTCAAACTACTTGACCTAGAAGCGGCAAATTTTGCCTTTTCTCAAGACTCTGGATCTCTCTGAATATCTTGATGGAACGATTCATGCACCACCAGAATTCGTCTTACAAGAAGAGCAAGATGATAAAGGAGAGGTTTGCACCAAATTGATTCAAAATTCAGAGTTTGTAACATGGAGACGCAAGGATCAGGCAATTGTGGCTTACATTACCTCTACACTTGCACAAAAGGTACTAGTGGCCATCCCTGATGAATGTTCTGCCCGAGAGTTGTGGCAACTATTGGCGTGACTTATTCACAAATTTCAGAAGCTAGGATTTTGTATTTAATGAGAGAATTTCAGCTTTTGAAGAAAGAGAGTTTATCAGTGACAGAGTACATGAACAAGGTCAAGAGTATTACAGATCAACTAGCCATGGTGGGTTGTGTGATTCCAGACAAAGAAAAGGTTCAACAAGCACTGAATGGCCCAGGATCAGATTACCATATGTTAATTACCTCTCTTCTATGCCTTCCTTCATTGCCTAGTTTTGAGGATCTACAGGCTAAATTACTGCAATATGAAGTTACTATTAGGGGCAAGGAGATGGCCCTACATTCCTACAACCATGAGGTACTTGTCACAGGCGTCATGTCAAGACAAGGACACAGGGGCTTTCAAGGCGGTCGTACACAGGGAAGAGGTAATCAAGGAGGCCGTGGGCTTCTTCCCACTCCAAATATGTCACCTAATTTATATCCGGGGAATCCTAGAAACATTCCAACATGTTTTCAGTGTAATAAAAGGGGGCACATTAAAGCAAATTGCTGGCATAATCCCCAAAACAAAGGCAAATTTAATGGCGTTGGGCCTTCCACTAGGGGAGATGGCCCTAAAGGTGATGAAAAGGAAAATGTGAAGAACCTTCTGATTTTCGCTCTTTCAGAATTGAACTTCAAGCAAACTGAACAAGGGACGTGGTAAATTGACTCCGGAGCCGCTGCACATGTGGCAGGTGATATTGGTAAGATTTCAAATTAAACTGGAGATGGTGCTCTCCATCCTATCGCTCATGTTGGAAATATTTCTCTTTCTCTTCCTAATTCCTCATTATCTTTAGCTGATGTTTATCATTCTCCTAGTATTGTTAAGAACATTGTTTCTGCTTCTAAACTTGTTGATGATACTAATTCTTCTGTCGAATTTACTCCTTCTGTATGTGTCAAAGATCTTCTCACGAAGAAGACGCTCGTTGAAAGAAAACGACAGGGGAACATGTACGCCTTCAAAGAGTCTCTTCCAGTTCGTCATGCATCAATAAATTCCCAGCCAATTCGTTCAGTGCCGTTCAAAGATTGTTTTAGTTTATCCCATTATAATAAGCCGGAGATTTGGCATCGTTGTCTTGGTCATTGTAATCATTCATTCATTAAGAAGCTTGTGTCTAGTGGACTTCTGCTACAGTCTAGTTTAAATGTTGAGACTGATTTTCCTCTTTGTTCTAGTTGTCAATTATGTAAGAGTCATGTTCTCCCATTTCATCCAATAAATCAAAGAGCTTTTGTGCCTTTTGAAATTGTCTATTCTGACGTCTGGGGACCTGCCCCACAACCCTCTTTATCGGGCAGCCGTTATTATGTTATTTTCATTGATAGTTACTCCAAATACACCTGGATTTATTTTATGAAACATAAATCTGAGGTTTTTAAACTTTTTTGCTCATTCTATGCCTTAGATGGTGGAGGAGAATATTTATCAAAGGAATTTACTAAATTTCTCCAAGATAATGGAATAGGTCGCCAAATATCTTGCCCCCCCACACCACAACAAAATGGTGTGGCGGAAAGAAAACATAGGCATATTGTAGAGAGTGCACTGAGTATGCTACATGACACTTTCATTCCTTTAAACTTATGGACGAAAGCTTTTCATTCAGCTGTTTATATCATAAATCGACTGCCAATGAAATTACTATCAGATTAATCTCCTTATTTCACACTCTTTGGGGATCACCCTGACTATAATGAGTTGCGAGCAAGGTTTTAAAACCCATGACTCGGAACTCGACTCGTTCTTTATTGACTCGTGACTCGGCGGGTCAACTCGGTGACTCGGACCGGGTTTTGTTAACTTTTGATTTTAAAAGAAAAACAATATATAATTTGTCTCAAACCATGTTTTTCAGTAAACATATAGTCTAAAGAGTTGACAATAAAAAATTGCAAGTTCAGAGTAGAAAAAGTACAAACTTCTTCATAACAAGGTCACATGGAAAGATCAAGTTACATGAAGAAACTTCTTCATAACAAGCATGTCTTTGGTATTCAATGAAGGCCCCATGTAACTGAGTCTAGAAACATACTTAAACTCAAGTTTCTAAATAGAATGGTTTAGGAATTTCAGCTAAACTTCTCCAGAAGACACCCTAGCTTTTGTTAGCTTTCCTTTGATCCTTTCTAGTGATCTCACCTCATTGAGAACAGCAACACATCATCTTGCATAAAAAGCCAGATTGAATTAGTTGCAACAAGGTAAAACAACAATAAGAGAATGAATCACCAGAAGAAATTCCAATTATGACCAAGGGAAATGCTGTCACATGGATACATGTACAAGCATACTGTACAAGATCAGCACAACTGGTATGATATAGGTGTTTCTGTCAAAAAATAAGGATGACAGGGTACAGATTGTTATGCACAGGTGTGATACAGACTTTGTACAAAAATGTATTTTTATATACAATGAAGGATATGATATGTGTTCATAAAACAACACTCAAAGGCACCCAACACCAGAACATGAAGTACAAGCACCGATACGTGTATGCTTCACTTTTTTGTTAGATCTTTGAATCATTTTTTTTGCCAATATGTTTAATCAACACATAAAGATTGATAGATTATTGTATCTTTGAACTGGTTTGTCTTGTAATTTATTATTTATTATTAAACTGTTATTTTGAAATACCCAAAAAATCAAATTTCAAATATCCCAGAACTCGGCCGAGTCAGACTGAGTCAGGCCGAGTCAGGCCGAGTCATGGCCGAGTCATGGCCGAGTCAAGGCAAGCCGAGTTTACCCTGCTGGGTTGACTCGCTGGAGGGCCGAGCCGAGCCGAGTCAACCGAGTCACCGAGTTGACTCGGCGAGTTTTAAAACCATGGTTGCGAGTGTTTGGCTGCATCTGTTATGTTCATATTGACAGTTCTCAACGTGAAAAGTTTCAAAACAAAGTATGCAAGTGCATGTTTGTTGGATATGCGGATTAGTACAAAGGATATCACTGCTATGACCCTACTACAAATAGTGTCTGAGTCTCATGAAATGTTGTGTTTGACGAAGCTCATAATGATGATTCATTTAATGCAGAGAGACACAGTAAAGATGCTGAAAGTTATCAACCATGGCTTGTTGCTGAGGTGCTTGATCACATGGGAATGCATGTTGCACCCTCATGTCACACCCTATCCGCAGAACGGAGTAGTACTGATGTCCACCTAGAAAAGGAAAGGACAACCAACACACCAGGTATTTCTATTTCTGTCGTTACAGTTGTTACCAAGTTTCAAGGGATTACTTATGTGCGGCGAAACAAAGACAATGTTCGGCAACCTATCGTTCAACCTAGGAGACCTGAAAGGATTCGTCATCCTATTGAAAGATGGGTAAGTTATGACAATTTCTCTACAGACTTGCAGTTATTTATCTCCCAGATTGAAAAGCATGATGAACCCGTCAATTTCTCTCAAACATCTATGTCAATCAAATGAGTTGAGGCCATGAATGAGAAAATGCAAGCCTTACATGAGTGTGGAACTTGAGAGATTGTTCCTAGGTCATCAGACAAGAATGTGGTAGGCTCTAAGTGGGTCTATAAAATCAAGTATAAACCTGATGGATCCATTGCACGCTATAAGGCGAGGCTAGAAGCGAAAGGATTCACTCAAGAATACAGACAAGATTATGATAAAATATTTAGTCCTGTGATCACGATGGGAACTATTCGATTAGTTTTGTCTTTATCAGTTCAGTATGGATGGGCTCTAAGTCAACTTGACATCAAAAATGCATTTTTACATGGTAGCCTCAAAGAAGAGGTGCATAGGGAGCAACCCTCTGGCTATACAGAACATAGCCCGAACACACATGTTTGCAAGCTACGAAGAGCCATCTATGGCCTAAAGCAGGCCCTCCCGCTTATGGTTTGATAGTTTCTCTATCGAAGTTTAGAAACATGGGTTCGTTCAATCTCATCTTGACCATTCACTTTTTATTTTCCGAGATCGTCACGTACGCACCTTGATTCTTATATATGTGGATGATATCATCATTACTGGGAACTCTAATGAACACATAAAAGCTACCAAGATCTTATTGAGTCGACAATTTAAGATGAAAAACTTGGGGGTTTTGCGTTATTTTTTAGGGGTTGAACTGGACCGACAAGATGACACACTTTCATTATCTTAACACAAATATACTTTGGATTTGTTGGACAAGGCAGACATGAAGGACTATAAACCTCTATCCACTCCTAGTGTCCTTAATCATAAACTCGGATCCCAGGATGGAGACACATATGAAGATTCCAAGCAATATCGGAGTCTTGTGGGTATGCTTCAATATCTCACCTTCACTAGACTAGACATTGTGTATGCAGTGAATCAAGTTTCACAATTCATGTATGAACCCAAAACAAAGCATATTAACGTTGTCAAGAGAATTCTTCGATATCTAAAAGGAACTCTTGGAGATGGTCTAGTTTATCATCAGTTCAAGACTAAAAGGGAGAAACATACACTAGACATATACACAAATGCAGATTGAGCTGGAGATCCAGATGACAGGTGGTTAATTTTTAGATATTGTGTTTTTCTTGATGGAAACTTGATAGCGTGGAGTAGCTAGAAACAACGTGAAGTTGCACAATCTAGTACTGAAGCTGAGTATCGGTCTATGGCGACTGCTACAACAGAGGCTACATGGCTGAGATACCTTTTGATTGAACTTAGCGAATCTATGCTACCCACCACTCTCTTGTGCGATAATCAAGGTGCCATACAGATTGCCTTTAATCCTATTCACCATAGTCACACAAAACATATAGAGATTGATCAACACTTCATTCGACAAAAGATTGAAGATAGAGAAATTGAACCTGCTTATGTTCCTACGGCTGATCAAGTGGCAAATTTGTTCACTAAGGGTCTTACCAGTATGTGTTTTTAGTTCTTGAAGAACAAGTTGTCCATGTTGCAAAAACATGCACAACTTGAGGGTGGGTATTGAGATTGTAATATACGACCCACGTTGACAGACCCGACTAGGTTGACAGACCCAACCCACGTTGTATATGGGTCTGCTGTATATTGATATATGGGTCTGGGCTGACAGACCCGACCCATGTTGTATCATAAATATAATACTGAAGATAGGGCACAATCAATTATGAAGAGTTGCTCCGGTCATTGCCGCCCCTTCTTCTTGCAATATTTCTCTCTTCTACAGTGGATGAAGAATAGATCGAAGGTGCGTGATCTCTTACAGTTCTGCCTCCTCCATTTTTTCCTCCTTTCATGCTTCTCTTTTTCCACATCCTCCTCTATCTCGTCCTTTGTTGCATCCACGTCGAGGCTCTTTCTCTCGTTCTCCCCTTTTCTCCTTTTTTTTATAGTTTTGCCCTCCCCTAAATTTTCTTTTTTTTAATGGACCAAAATTGACTCGGTCAAAATTGACAGAGTCCATTTTGGACAAAGCCGCACCAGGTGCCACACTCGCATCTGCACCCGCGTCGCGGGTGCGACGGCCTATTATGCGAGTCCAAGTGACATAGAGGTAATACCTAATTGGGGTATTTAAGTCTTTTCACTGTATAGGTTGTGCCCACTAGGGACACTAGTGTCTTTGTATATTTTTTGTTTATTTTTTCTTTTTGTAAATTCCTATTTTTGTAATGGGCAATATTGTCCTTGCCCAAATATAGTTGTTAGGAGATCCCAAATGCTATATTGGCTCTCCTTTGTCTATATATATAGGGGTGCTTCCCCTTAGATGGCTATTGCTTTCTCATGCACCCAATCTCTCAATAATGTTCATTATTTTTACTTGTGATTCAAGCCCATAAGTGGCTTATGTGTATGAGTTTTGTATTGACCCATAAGTGGTCATTGTGTTCGTGTGTTCTTGTAAGCCCATAATATGCATATATTTGTATTTTTTGCTCTTTCATTACGTGGTATTAGAGCCTTGGTGCTCCTTGATTGCTCTTTGTATTTGAAGACAGTGTGGTGGATCATAAAGATCGTAAGAGCGTCTCCTTGTTTCAGTAAGCGTGCCATCAACCATCTTCATCTTTCTCTCTGTCTCTCTCTCTTCTATTTTCTTTTCCTTCATGGCCGATAAGGAAGTTGTAACCGTTGTTTCCATCAAATTTGATGGGACCAACTACAACATGTGGGCTACTGTGGTAAAAAGAATATTAGTAATAAAAGAATTGTGGCATTTGGCTGATGGTTCTACTCTGAAACCTCAACCTACTCTTACCAAAGTTGTGGTGGGATGGGAGAGGATGGAATATCAAAAGAAGAGACTGTCAAAGGAATTGAGAGAGATAAAGTTCTCTTGGATTAAAAAATAGCTATAAAGCATGTAAAGTAGGTCATGCTAAAGTACTCTCACTCTTCATGTGAAGCATGTGTAACGAGCCATGTGAGAACATCTTAGAATTTAATAGAGCGGATGGGGCTTGGACTTTTGTCAAGTAAATATATACCCAAAGATATGCTGCTCACAAATGGAATATACGTAACAAGATCCATAAATGCACACAAGATGACAAAAGTGTGTGAGTACTATGGATCCTTCAATAGACTATCAGACCAAATGGGTAAATTGAAGCCTATTTGAGGCACACCCAATGATGCTCGTCTAAGAAATAAATAAATCTTAAAAGAGTAATTTTTTAAATTTATGCAAAGCTTAAAACCCGAATTTAAGGGCCACCATTGCTCATCGTGAGAAAGATGAGCCTCAACCTCTTCATGAAGTTTTGGCCGAAGTATGTTTAGAAGAGACTAGGTTGAAAACCATGATCAAGTCCAAAGAATCCAAAAATAATGTGTTGGTGGTCCAAAGACCCGGTGCCAACACTAACACTTACAAGCCTCCTCACTTCACAAGACCCAACTTTGGGAGACAATGTAATGATGAAGGAAGAAAGAAGCTGATATGCTATAATTATGGAAAACCGGGGCAAATTAAGCCTTATTCACCCTATTTTAAATGAAAGGATGCACTAAGAGCGGCAAGAGTAGATGCATCGTATGAGGATAATAATGGAATCAATGGAGTTTCTAAATCCGTTGGACCCATGTCGTTGTCTCAATTAGTGGAAGCGCTATAGCCGCTTCTCAAAGGTTCATCTTCTTCTGTGTCACAGGAGTCACGATATCCTCTTCTTCTCTTTCAGGTAAAATTTCTTGGCTCTTGGACTCCGATGTTGCTTTCCATATGACCCTCCATAATCATTTACTTTCCGAATATAGAAATAATTAAAGTATCTAATATCTTCACTGTCGATGACTTTTCTCTTGATATAAAAGGGTTTGGTGACTTTAAAAATTCTTCAAATTTTTCTATACTAAAAGTTAGATTTGTCCCAAAATTCAATTTAAATTTTCTTTCCGTTTCTTAAATTGCCGATCATGGTTGTAAAATCTCATTTTCATCGGACTAATGTTTGGTGCTGAATCTCCACTCTGAGATGCAGAGTGGAGAACACCATAGAGAAGGAGATCTCTACTATATGGATCGATTGATAATTCTCAAAAATATTTTTTTATAATGTACATGATTTGGATATTATTTTGTGGCTTCAATGGCTAGGTCATCCTAGTATATCTAAATTGTCCGATATACTTCATTTGAAGAAATTTTGTAATGAAATTTTTTATTGCACCGATTGTATTCTTGGTAAAATGATGGTCATCATTCCCTTTCAAGAGAACTTTTTTTTGCTACTAAACCACTTGAATTGATACATTCTGATGTATGGGGTCCGACACCAATTGTCTCTAAGGGTGGTTATGCTTATTATGTAATCTTTGTTGATGATTATTCTCGTTACACTTGGATTTACTTTCTTAGGCACAAACATGAAGTATTTGAAAATTTTAAATCCTTTCATAACTTGGTCAAAAATCTATTTGAGTCTGATATAACTATTTTTTCGCTTCGATTTAGGGAGAGAGTTTTTTAAATGATTTAAAAAAATATTTGGAACCAAATACAATTGTTCACCAAAGATCTTGTGCTTATACCCCTCAGCAAAATGACTTGCCTAAAAGAAAACATAGGCATATCATAGAAACTACTAGAAACCTTCTCAGGCCGAAGTTGCACTTACTGTTGTTTATCTCATAAATCATATTCCCTTTGTGAAGCTTCAAAACATTACCCTTTTTGAAAAACTTTAAAAAACCTTCCCTGATTTTTTGATACTAAGAAGTTTTTTATATAAATGCTTTGTTCTTACCAATAAAAATGATAAATTGTCTCATGTAATTCCTTGTGTTTTCCTCATATACGGAGAAACTCAAAAAGAATTTAGATGTTATGATCTTCATAGATAAACTATATATCTATCAAAATTATACTTTTTTGGAAAAAGAAAGTTTATTTGATCAAAATGTGCCTAAGAAAGCTAGTGATTACTCCTTGTTTGAATTACTTCCTAAAGATAAGAAAGATTCTTTTAAGTATTGATAATATAAATAAAGAACCTCAATTAAATACTCTTGATGATGTTTCTAATATAGATAAAGACAACCATCCTATACTTCAATACATTAGATGGGGCAATGATAGTCAACCCAGTGCTTTAGACAAATATTCTAGCCTTGAATCACAAGAATCTAGTACCCTTAGGAGATCCACTAGGTAATTTAGACTCCCAAATAGATTTGTATCCTATGAGTCTTTTTTTCTTCAATATAGAGCTTGCTTTATCAAAATCTTTTCTTATTTTGAACCCAATTCTTATAAGCAAGCCAAAACCCATCCTAAATGGATTGAAGCCATGAACATAGAAGTTGATGCTTTAGAAAAATCTAACACATGTCAAATAGCAGAGTTACCTCAAGGGAAGAAGTCCATAGGTTGTAGATGGGTATATAAGGCTAAAACTAAGAGTGTCGACTCTCTTGAACGATATAAGGCTAGGTTAATTGCCAAGAATTATTCTCAAGAACATGGAATAGACTACGATAAAACATTTGCACCAATAGCTAGGATGACCTCTCTTAGAAGTCTTATAGCTATTCCTGCCATTAGGATTTGGCCCATCTATTAAATGGATGCCAAAAATGTCTTTTTAAATAGGGAATTAAAAGAAGTATATATGGATCCTCCACCAGGGTATGAAATTCCAGCAAGAAAGGTACATAAAGTTGTGTATGGATTGAAACATGCTCCTAAGGCTTGGTATGATAGATTTAGCTTTGTTATGATTAAATTTGGTTTTAAATTTTGTTATAATGACACTGCTATGTTAAGCACTCTGATGCATGTGTTGTTATTCTTCTTCTCTACGTTGATGATATGATCATTCTTGGAGGAGATAAACATGGAGTTAATTATATAAAAAATGTTTTGAAATAAAGTTTTAAAATGACAGATCTAGGGTTACTTAGATATTTTTTAGGGATTGAGGTAGCATATTCTGCTTGTGGTTATTTTTTAACTTAGTCCAAGTTTACCACTAAGATTATTGATAGATCTGACATTATAGATGAAAAGAGGGTGGATACTCTTGAAGTTATCAATGCAAAGGGAAAAATCGATGATGGGACACCCTTGGCAGTGTTAAATTGTGTTTCTATTTTTTGTATACATATATATATATATATACATATATATATATATATATATATATATATATATATAAAGAGAGATACATATACATATATGTATCTATCGTTATATATATATAAATATATATTTTTCTCATCATGTAACCCCCAAGGGTATTTCAGTATTTTCCCCTTTTTGCGCATATTCACATTAGTGAATATGTTTGTAAACTTTTTCCCTTTTTTTTCTTTTTTCCTTTTTCTTTCTTTCTTTTTCTTTTTCCTTTTTCCTTTTTTCTTCTTTTTCTTTTCTTTCTTGTTGACTTAGTCAACCTTTGGAGGGGGTCCAACACTAGACGTTGGACCCCCTCTAAGGGCCCCTCTTTAGTATAAATAGGGGTAAACCCCCCTTATAAAGGTATTCAATGCTTGGAGCATTGTTCTCCAATTGTTCAATAAAATTCTTTATATTTTTGCATTTGTGTTCTTGGCCATGTGTTCTTGTGCCTTTGTGCACATATTCCTTCGTGAAGGTGGTGCTTATTTAGCATATTATCTCTTTTGAGATATTTTTACATGGTATCAGAGCAAGGTTGCAGATTGAAGATCGTTCGTATTTACAAGTGCCTCGAAAAGTGTGCCTTTGGTTTCTTGGTGAAAGGCGTGGGGGCTTCTCTTCCTTCATTATTTTAGAAGGACTTTACGTCAAGTAAGATTTAAAAGTCCTTTTGTGGTACATATTTCTCCACTCTTTCCTCTCTAATGGGTGAAAAAGAGTGTCATTTTTTACTTGGTTTTAAATTAAATGGCTCCAACTACCATGTTTGGACCGGTAATATGGAGGCTCACATTAAAGGGAAAGGTATTTGGGGATACGTCAAAGGAATCATTCCCGAACCCGAACCTAAGATCACCATTATTGAGAGGGGTGAAATAAAAGTTCTTGATGGTGAAGAGAGAGAAAAAGCCTTTGAAGAATACAACAAAAGGCATGAAGAATGAGAGATGAAGAACTACAAAATTCTTTATTGGTTCTTTTCTTCCATTGAAACGAAAATAAATGCCAATATTTTGAAGTTCAAGAAATCTTTTCAAGTATGGGAGTATCTTGAAAGAATGTATACTTCAAGAGATTTATCCCATAAATTGTAACGCCCCGAAATTTTAACCCAAATTTTGAGGATTTTTTTAATAACAGCGGAAACAAGTAATACTATAAGGTTAAACATTCTGGAACATTACAGCGGAGAGCAAGCCAAAACATTTATTTCATTTCATTATCAATGAATAATAACATCAGAGTTTTAATGACATGTTCTAAAAATGAACTCAAGTTATCCTGGGAACAGTAAATCCAAAGTCTCGATTGAAGCCTCATCCCGTAGTCGCTCATAAACTCTATTCTTCACCTGAAAAATGATAAATTTATAGGAATTAGACTACAACTGTTTAAGTAGGAATTTCTGTAATTTTTCTTGCAGGTACATCATGTGTCAAGTATGTAAAGTGGGTGTCGTGTGTGATCTTCAACATATACAGGATCAAATAAATAAACTATACAACAATAGTAACATGTATATCATTTAACTAACAACCACAACATTAGCATGGATAACATTTAGCTACACATCAACATGATTTAAATATCTCACATGTTACAATTTCTAAAGTATGTTAAAAGTACAAAACTATATTCTGAAAGAGTTGTGAAGCTATAAATCTAGCAATTTACTCATTGTGATACCTAAAATGTTCTAATTAAATGTTTATCTTTAATTATCCCACAGGTACACGCGGGCTGAATCACCCGTAACGGAAGAAAACATTCAGGGGTTTATTATTCATGAATGTTTTATTAACCCGAACATTCTAACCGAAACTGTAAATCCTAAGGGAGCGGCCAGTGACCGAGAGAACCTTCCAAAGGCCAAAACCAAAATAGGATGCATCCCTAATTTCTGTAGAAGAACAAAGAGCTACCACCTAGGACACATTGATAGTCTGCCTCCCCCCCCCCCCCCCAACCCCGAGAACTGGGGACCAACGAGTCACTTTAGCTCAAAATAGTTAAACACATGTCCCCGGAGTTTTGTACCACCTGCCCTCTCCAAGGTAAGCCCGAATCTGAGTGGGTTAATCTTTTCATTTATTTTAATTATCCAAAGTACAGGGGCATTTCCCTAACTACCTCCTACTATCATAGTAGTAGGTCCCCAACCTTAGTCATTTTACCAAGGCATACACATTCCAATTTTTTTCCATATTGATTATACATACCCACTCATAGTGCTCCGGTGCCTTTAAACCAGTCGGACAACAATATTATATTCTCATTTCCATGTAAATTCACATCATAACTTTGATGGTCTATGCATAACCCTCAACACACTCATATGTCCACAACAAACCGACCCATAGGTTCGGTTACCAAATCATCATTATTATTATTTATTTATTCTTCAATAGCAAATTGCCACAACGTACCATTAGGTTTTGACTTGTGACATCCTAACACATGGTGGCATGCACTAAAAGCTCTGCCAAACAAGCAGAGACACTGTTGGTGTCCTTTATTGAGCATGCAGTGTAATCTTAGAGATTTGATAATACAACTATATACCTTTCTCCCAACACATTCACATTTGAACATTCTAAAAGATATACACTTAATTGGCATTTTGAACATTTTAAAAGATATGCATTTGAACATACTAAATTATGCAACTTAGTATATAAAATTGAATATCATTTTACTATGCAGCTAAATATGCATTTGAGCATTAGTTTACTATACAGCTTCATGTAACATTGAATAACAACCTAATATGCAGTTAAGTTTGCATTGAATATCAGCTTGATATGCAGCTTTGTACGAAGTTGAACCTACACTCACTATGCAGTTACATGGGCATTGAGCATCTAACTAATATGCAGCTTCATATGGAACCGAACATCAACCTGTAGGCATCTAAATAGGAATTTACATATCAACTGAATATGCAGGTAAATGTTACCTTGAATTTCAACTTAATATGAATCCAACTAGATTCTCATTTACACATGCTTCCAAGATTTTTCCCACAACAAATTACACATAATAGAAATTTCAAATACCTGAGAATATTCCCTATGCACGCACACAGATCAGGAAGTCTCAACCAGGTATGTATATTCAGAAATAGCAATTGTTTCAATCCATTTCCAAATAAATTTAACGATCCCACAAAATAAGCAAGGTGATACCTAATCCTAACACATGCTGTTATGAACCTATAGATTTCATTTAACATAGATCACTGATATCACATACAGTGATATCACCTACAGGGCTAATCAAACTAAAGTTCTAGAATCCTATGATGAAACAACAAAATAGATTAGCATTGATCCTCATTTGAGGTCCAATAATAGTATAACTAGTATGAACATTTTACATGAATCAACAATTAAGAGAAGTCGACATTTTCAGAGCCACACTTAGCGCACATGTATCAAAGAACTTATTGTTGCTTAATTACACAGAAAAGGTCAACAAAATTCTGAGCTATCATGACATTTAAATAGAAATATTGCACCACTATGGTTCATTTGAATTGCAGGCTCCGCTACGAACCCACTTTTGTTTACCTTGTTATTCTTGATCCTAAAGAGCAATATTTTCGATTCTCATGAACAAATCAAGCATGCGAAAATCACTACTTGTTGATTACACAACATTTTAGAAAGATGGTATAGTCGAGTAAACAAAAGGGTCTGAATCAACATTTAGCAAACCAAAGACCCCATAATTTTTTTTTTGTTTAACTGAAACGAACCCTATAGCAGGCATCGAAAACCTCTCCCCTTTTTACAGAAATGCAAAACCCATAACCCCCTTCTACAATAACAATCTGAAACCCCCAAATCGTAGATTTGGGGTTTTCGGTTTAGGGTTGACAGAAACCCCCAATTTGGGGATTTTCCTTTTGGTTGCCCACGCACACACCCGAGCACATTCAATAACCCACAAAAAAAAAACAGCATCCTACCCATTCCGGCGAGAGGGAGAAGGCTGCCGCGATTGGGAGGTCGCCAACGTCGATTGCTCCACTGTCGAGCACGATCGAGAGGGAGAGGAACAGGGGGACAGAGAGGAGAAGGCAGAGAGAGAGAGAGAGACGAGGAGAGTGGGAGGAAGAGGGGTTCGGGACCCCATTTGTAGGAGGGTGGCCTCTCGGAAAGGGAGGAAACCTTCCCGGCGGCTGTGCAGTGCCCTTCCCCCTTTCCATTTCTTGGGCGTGTGTTAGGGTTTTGAACCCTAACATGCCCTCTTATCGGGCAGCCCTTATCGGGCCTTACCTTTACTTAAAACCCTTTTATTTTTTTTCACATACCTCTTTACACGGGGCGTGGCCCCGGGTTCGAGTCCGAGACCCGGGATCCAACCATGTGTTGGATCCGCGTCTCCCTCTCAGTGTGGATCCACGAGTTGGATCCAAATGGACCCAACTGTGGATTCATTTGATAAAATTTTATATATTTATTATATACTTATTATATTGCTATTATTATTATTATTCTTTTTTCTAATATATATATATATATGATATTATTTATAGATATATATGGACCCTAGTTGATATGGATCCTGGATCCAAAACATGGATTCCATCCCCAAACTCAAAGAATTACATATAAATAATTTAAAAAAAGTTACGGTTATTACATCTTTAAATTTTTAAATATAAACCCTAACTAGATTTCTTTTGATCCAAATACGCAACCATGGATCTCAACCACTTATTATGGGTCCAAGATCCATCGTACACATAAAACCCTCTTAAGAAATACGGATCTAAGGATCCAAAATTTTCTTCACTATGGATCTGAATTACCATACATGGATCTAGACCACTATTATGGATCCAAACATAAAAATTTCACTTGGATCCTTATCAAATCAAATCTCCGATGTTCGGGATCCAAAAAGAAATATTGTGGTTCCAAACTTCGCATAAGCTACTATGGATCCCATGAAAGTATTATAGATCCGATATAGAAATTTTCCTCATAAAAATTCAGTTTCAACATCGTGGATCAACTCCATTCGTCATGGATCCAATATTCAATATGACCCCGATATTGAGGATTCAATATCAGATATCCGATCCATTTGCCTAAAATCCCTTATTAAATATCAAATTTAGTGATCCGATATCTAAGATCCAAATGGAATATCGAAAATCTAAACATGATATTATGAATCCGCTATTGAAGATCCAAACAAAATATTTGATATCCGAATACAAATAACACATACAATAATAAAAATATCCTTGTACTAGTTCAAGGACATAAATTTCAAGTTTATTTATCGGATAAAATTCATGGGTATTACATAAATATTATTTCCAAAAGAAGGCGTTAACTCTTTAACAAGGGGGAATGTCCGTTAGAGAATACTTTGCCGAGTTATCCACGATTTGGGATGAACTTGTTCTCCAAGAACCTAAATGAAGTGGAGAGGCAATTGAATTGAGAGCCAAACAATTAGAAGGGGATTACTTCTTCAATTTTTTAAATGGGCTTAGACTCGAGTTTGAACAAACTTGGTCCTCTCTTTTGTCTTCTTTCTCTTCTCCTCCATTGGAAGATGTGCTTACCAAACTAAGTGGAGAAGAAACTAGATTGAGGATGAATAAAACCAATCTAAGTGTGTTGGCCGTTCCTTCTAAAGATGAGGATGAGGGTGCTTATGCCGTCTCAAGATCAGGGAATAATGTCAAAACATATAAACCCCCGCACTTCAACAAAAGTCAAGGAGGAAGAGAAAATGGTGGGCATTATGGAAGAAGAGATTATAGTAAGATCATATGCCACTTTTGCAAAGAACCGAGACACATTAAACAAGTATGTCCCAAATGAAAAAAGATGGTGGCTATGTCTACAACTTTTCAACCAACCGAGGAAGGACCTTCAACTTCCAACAATGCTACTTTGTCTCTAAATCAAATCATGAAAGCTCTTCAACCTCTCCTCAAGGGATCCGTTTTCGGAGCCGCCATGACCACCTTCTCTCCTCCCGGTAAGACTCTTTGGCTCTTAGACTCGGGTGCATCCTTTCATATGACTCCAAATGTTTTTGCTCTTTCTAAATACTAAAAAAAAATTCACCTTCTTTTGTCTCTACCGTGGATGGGGCTTCTCTTGAAATAAAAGGAATTGGAGATTTTGAAAGACATGATTTTTTTATTCCTTAAGTTAGATTTATCCCAAAACTAAATTTAAATTTGCTTTCCGTCTCTCAATTATCGGATCATGGGTGTGATATCAAGTTTTCATCAAATAAATGTTGGATACAGGGTCGCCGGTCCGAGAAGTTGATTGGGGAAGAATATAGGAAGGGAGATCTATACTTTATAGAATTTCTTCAAATTTCAAAACAATCTTTTTGTAATATTGCCCAACATAAAGATATAAATGTTTGGCATAAACGCCTTGGGCATCCAAATATTGTCAAGCTCTCTCATCTACATTTTGCTAAAACTTTATGTAAAGACAATTTCAATTGTAATGATTGTATTCTTGGTAAAATGAGAAGCTTACCTTTTCGACAAAGAACTATGTTTTGTGCATTCGGATGGGGACCGACACCCGTAGTGTCTAAGGGAGGTTTTTCATATTATGTTATTTATGTTGATGATTTCTCAAGATATAGTTGGATTTACTTCCTCAACATAAACACGAGGTTTTCTCTACTTTTAAGGTTTTTCATATGATGATACAAAATCAATTCAATAGTAAATTGCAAATTTTTAGAACCGATTCTGGGGGAGAATATCTTTCAAATGATTTCAAAAGTTACATTGAAAATAATAGAATTGTTCATCAAAGGTCTTGCCCAAAAACACCTCAACAAAATGGGTTAGTTGAACGAAAACATAAACATATAATAGAAACTACAAGGACCTTACTCATTTCTTAAAAAATTTCAAAAAGATTTTGGGCCGAAGCGGCTCTTGCATCAGTTTACCTCATAAAATCGACTTCCATCCAAAAATTCGAATCAAATATCCCCTTTTGAAACCTTGTATAAAAAGGAACCCGACTACAATAAACTAAGAATTTTTTGTTGTAAATGTTTTGTCCTCACCGACAAGAATGATAAACTATCTCCTAAAGCTATTCCTTGTGCGTTTTTGGGATATTCGGAAACATAGAAAGGATTTAGGTGTTATGATATTAAAAATGACAAACTATATGAATCAAGAAATGTAACCTTTTTAGAAAATATGAGTGATTTTGAAGAACATAAAATTCATGAAGATAATGCCGATTACTCTTTTTTGTTTGAGTTATTATCTAGAAACAAGGATTTTTTTAGTAATGATGAATCAAATGAGGATGAGGACATAAGTGAAAGTATTCCACAACCCATCCAACATGAAGAAGAAATGATAGTTGAACCAATTACCTATACACATAGAGATAAAAGTACCTTTAGAAGTGCAATAGAGAAGTATAGTGACCTTAGTGAACCTTCCAACTATTCTCGAAGAACCGAAAGATCTAGGAAAAATCCCTCTAGATTTATATCCTATGAGTCTTTCTCCAAAACATAGGGCATGTCTTAGTGCCATTCACTAATATCAAGAACCTAGGAATTTTAAAGAAGCTAAGAAAATGATAGAATGGAGGGACAACATAGATAACGAACTTAGAGCCCTCAACAAAGCCAAAACTTGGATCTTTCAATATCTTCCAAAAGGAAAGAAATCAATAGGATATAGATGGGTTTTAAAGTCAAAACCAAGAATGATGGAACTCTCGAAAGATATAAAGCCCGTCTTGTCGCAAAAGGATATAGTCAAGAATACGACATTGACTACGAAGAAACCTTTGCCCCCGTTGCTTGAATGGTCACTGTAAGATGTTTGATCATCATTGCATCTATTAAAAAATAAAACATTTATCAAATGGATGTTAAAAATGTTTTTTAAATGGGGATCTTAATAAATAAGTTTACATGAATGTCTGGCTTGGACGTACAGAAAGAAAAAGTCATTTGTTTGCAAAAAGCACTTTATGGTTTGAAACAAGCTCCTAAGGCTTGGTATGATCAGTTTAATGAAGTTGTGATTCAAGATGGTTTTACTTCATGCTACACTGACACTGCTTTGTTTGTCAAAAAGTCTAATGCAGGAATTGCGATTTTACTGTTGTATGTTGATGACATGTTGATAATAGGTAGTGACATAAAGGGCATCAAAAGTATTAAAACCACTTTAAAGGAAAGGTTTGAAATGCCAAACTTGGGGTATTTGACATACTTTCTTGGTATAGAGGTAGCCTACTGACATAGAGGCTATTTCTTGTCTCAAACTAAACTTGTGTGTGAGATTTTTGATAGATCAGGTATTTTTGACGATAAAATCTGAGACACCTAAGATTGTGAGATAAAAAATGAAGATCAATGATGGGATTCCTTTGGAGGATCCTACTCCCTACCGGCAACTTGTGGGGTCTCTAATGTATCTTAGCATCACAAGGTCAGACATCTCGCATGCGGTGCACACTGCAAGTCAATTCCAGCATGCTCCTACATCCGTCCATATGGGCACCGTTCTCCGAATTGTCAGATACATAAGGGGAACCTTAAACAAAGAAGTTTTTCTTTCCTCATCTCCTGAGTTAAATTTAATTGCATATACTGACTCTGATTGGGGAGGTGACCCAAATAATCGTCACTCCACTACAAGTTTTTGTATTTTTTAGGTGAATCCCTGATCTCATGGAGATGTAAGAAACAACATAAGGTGTCTCTATCATCGACCGAAGCAGAATATCGAGCCATGCCTTCTACCACCATGAAAATTGTATGGATTCATCAACTGCTAAAAGACATGGGGATTCAGGTTCAAGGGCCCACAAAGTTATGTTGTGATAATAAAAGTGCAATCTACATTGCTAAAAATCACACGTTCGATGAACGCACAAAGTATATTGAGATGGACTGCCACTACGTTAGAGAAGCATATTTGCAAAAAGTTATAGATCTTCCTTACGTAACATCAAAGTATCAGTTGACATATTTCTTCACCAAGGCGCTCTGCTCTCCAAGATTCAACTTTCTTCTCGGCAAACTCTCGGTCATTGTGCCTTAAGTTTGAGACAGGGTGTTAAATTGTGTCTCTATTTTTTGTATAAATATATATATATATATATATATATATATATATATATATATATATATATATATATATATATATATATATATATATATATTTTCTCATCATGTAACCCCAAGGGTATTTTGGTATTTTTCCCTTTTTGCGCATATTCACATTAGTGAATATGTTTTTAAACTTTTTCCCTTTTTTCCTCTTTCCTTTTTTTCTTCTTTTTCTTTTCTTTGTTGTTGACTTAGTCAACCTTTGGAGTTAGATTTCTAACCGTTGGAGGGCCTCCAACGTCTAGTGGGAGCCCCTTCAAGGTGTGAAATTGTCTACGAAGAGACAATACGCATACAAGCATAAATACTTTATAAAAGAAGTGCACAAAAGCACTCTCACAACACTTGAACAAAATACGTGAAAAGCGTATAAATAATAAACATGCAATAATGCATGTATTTCATAAATAAAAGCAAATGCTTGAGACTCTCAAGCTTATCTTACAACAAGGGGGAACACCCCTATTTATACAAGAAAGGAGAGGTGCAAGAGGGGGCTCCCCAAAGGAGTCGTTGGGGAGCTCCCAACGGTCACAATTTGTGACCGTTGGGGGCTCCCTAACGACTCTATTGGGGAGACCCCCAATACATCTTTTTGGAAATACAAAAAGGAAAAAATAAAAATAAAAGGAATTAAAAAATAAATGGAAAAATTACAGCATATTCCAAATGGAATATGCGCAAGAATGTAAAAGGACTAAAATACCATTTTCGGGTAAAAAGAGAAAAATGTATAAATATATATACTTATATATAGAGATACATATACATATAACATATGTATACGTATCTCTATGTATATAAGTATATATATTTATACTTACAATAATGTTTTTGAGTATACATTTTAACACCCCCCCTCAAACTTACGGTGTGATAACCGCAAGTTTGTCAAGAAGGAAATGAAATCTAGGCGAACAAAGAGCTTTTGTGAAGAAGTCCGCAAGTTGATACTCAGACGTCACGTATGGTAGATCAATGATCTTCTTTAAGTATTCTTCTCTGACATAATGGCAGTCCATCTCTATATGCTTTGTTCGCTCGTGAAATGTGTGATTCTTGGCAATGTAGATTGCACTTTTATTGTCACAGCATAGCTTTGTTGGTTCTTTGACAACTACTCCTATATCTTCCAAAAGACGTCGAATCCATACTATTTCCATGGTGGTAGATGCCATGGCTCTGTATTCGGCTTCAGTGGATGATAAGGAGACCTTCTGTTGCTTTTTTCATCGCCACGAGATCAAAGATTCTCCTAAGAAGATACAAAAACCAGTGGTGGAGTGGCGGTTACTAGGGTCACCTCCACAATCGGAGTCAGTATAAGCAAGCAATTTTAATTCAGAAGAGGATAGGAATACTCCCTTATTCACCGTTCCCTTCGAATATCTGATGATGTGAAGCACAACACTCATATGAATGGTTGTAGGAGCATGCTGAAACTGGCTGGTGATGTGTATAGCATATGACAAATCGGGTCGAGTAATGCTGAGATACATTAAAGAACCTACCAACTGTTTGTAAGGAGTAGGATCGATTAGAGGAACACCGTCGTCGATCTTCATTTTTGCTCCCACAACTTCAGGGGTTTCGTATACTTTGTCATCAGAAATTCCTGATCTGTTAATAATCTCACAAGCAAGCTTAGACTGAGATAAAAAATAACCACGTTGCGAATAAGCAACCTCAATTCCAAGAAAATATGTCAGAAAACCCAAGTCTGACATCTCAAATTTCGAAGTCAAGACGGACTTAATACCCTTGACTCCTTGAACATCATCACCTGTAATTAACATGTCATCAACATATAGTAATAATATTACAATCCCTGCCTTAGATTTTCTAGTAAATAGAGCAGTGTCAGTATAACATGAGGAGAAACCATTTTCCAGCATTACACTGGTAAATCTGTCATACCAGGCTTTGGGGGCTTGTTTCAAACCATAAAGAGCCTTTCGAAGACGAAGGACTTTATCTTTCAGGATCTCCATGCCTGGTGGAGCATCCATATATACTTCCTCATTAAGATCACCATTTAAAAAGGCATTTTTCACATCCATTTGAAAAATATTCCAATTTTTAATAGATGCAATAGTGATAAGACATCTAACTGTAACCATTCGGGCTACAAGAGCAAAAGTTTCTTCATAATCAGTTCCATACTCTTGCCCATACCCTTTTGCAACTAAGCGAGCCTTATACCTTTCAAGGGATCCGTCACTCTTAGTTTTAACTTTAAAAACCCATCGACAACCTATAGTTTTCTTTCCTATGGGTAGAGTTTGGAAATCCCAAGTTTCAGCCCTTTTAAGAGCATTAAGTTCATTTTGCATAGCTTCTTGTCATTCTATACATTTTTTTGCTTCTTCAAAATTTCTTGGTTCAAAATAAGAATGAATGACACTAAGACAAGCCCTATATCGGGGTGAAAATGAATCAAAGGTGACAAAACGAGTGGGAGGTCTCCTATTCCTCTCAGATCTTCGGTGATCGAGAACAGGAACAAGTTCACTATATTGATCAATAGCACTTCTAAAGGTGTCTTGGTTTCTACGTGAGTATGTTATTGGATCACCTGAAATGCTGCCTTCTTGTTGGTTATGCTCTTCGACATCACTCTCAATGTCCTCATCATGATTTGATGATACATCATCATCACTAGATGTATCATCATTACTAGACAATAAGTCAAAAAGGAAGGAATAATCAAAATTTTCTTGTTGAGAAACATTTTTTTCAAATCTACTTTCATTTTCCAAAAAAATTACATTTCTAGAGACATATAACTTATCTTCTCGAAGATCATAACACCGAAATCCCTTTTGAGTTTCAGAATATCCAAGAAAAGCGCAGGGGATAGCTTTGGGAGAGAGTTTGTCATTCTTATCCGTAAGTATGAAACACTTACACCCGAAGACTCGTAACCTATTATAATCCGGTTCGAGTTTATATAAAATCTCAAAAGGGGAAATTTTTCATAATATTCTAGAAGGCAAGCGATTTATCAAATAACCAGAAGCAAGAGCTGCTTCAGCCCAAAAATTTTTAGGGATGTTTTGAGAAATAAGAAGGGTTCTAGTGGTCTCAATGATATGCCTATGTTTTCTTTCGGCCAACCCATTCTGTTGAGGGGTTTTAGGACAAGATCTTTTGTGAATGATTCCATGATCTTCAATATATATTTTAAATTGGTTGGAGAGATATTCTCCTCCAGAATCACTTCTAAAAATATTTATGTTACTGTTAAATTGATTCTTGATCATTGAATGGAAGGTTCTTAAGCACGAAAAAACTTCATGTTTGAATTTAAGAAAAAAGATCCATGAATATCTAGAGAAATCATCCACAAAAATAACATAATAAGAAAAGCCTCCTTTTGAGACAACAGGTGCGGGTCCCCAAACATCGGAATGAACAATTTCAAAGGGTTTAGATGAGAACATAGTTCTTTGCTCAAAAGGTAAACTTTGCATTTTTCCGAGAATACAGTCATTACAAGACAAAGAAATTTTACATAGGTCCTTTTCGAAATGCAAATAAGATAACTTGGTGATATTAGGATGACCAAGTCTTTTGTGCCACACATTTATATCTTTGTTTCGGGCAACATTACAAAAAGATTTTGGAACTTGAAGAGATTCCATATAGTATAAATCGCTTTTTCTAAAGCCTTCCCCAATCAATTTTCCGGACAGGCGATCCTGTAGTAAACATTTATCACATGAAAATTTAATATCACAACCATGGTTCGAGAGTTTAGAAACAGAAAGAAGATTTAAGTTAAGTTTCGGTATAAATCTAATTTTTGGAATAAAAAAATCTTGAGATTCAAAATTACCTATTCCTTTAATTTCAAGATAGGTTCCATCTGCAGTGGAAACAAAAGATGGAGAAACATTTTTTGAATAATCGGAAAGTGAAAACATGTTTGGGGACATATGAAAAGATGCACCTGAGTCCAAAAGCCAAGAGACTTTACCTGGAGTGGAAGAAGTAGACACGGCGGCACCGGATGTAGCTCCCTTGAGAAGAGGTTGAAGGGCTTCCATTATTTGGTTCAACGAGAGTGACCCACTTGATGATACCTCTTCCTTTTGTGGTGCACCGGTGGTGGCCATAGCGAGAAGCTTCTTCCATTTGGGACATACGGGCTTGATATGCCCCGGTTCTTTACAAAAATGACATATAGTCTTGCTATAGTCCCTCTTTCCTCTTTGTCCACCATCTCCTCCTTGATTTTGGAATTTAAAATGAGGAGGACGATAGGTCTTTACATTATTTTCGGATCTTGATACGGCATTAACCTCACTATTTTCTTCATGATTACAAGGAACCATAAGAACACTTGGTCCTTGTTTACATAGACTCATACGAGTCTCTTCACCACTTAATTTGGTAAGAACATCTTCAAGGGAGGGAGGAGTAAATGAGGATAAAAGTGATGACCTTATTTGCTCAAATTCCGGTCTCAATCCATTCAAAAAATTGATGAAACGATCTTCTTCAAGTTGCTTGTGGCGGAGTTCAATTGCCTCTCCACTCCATTTTGGTTCAAGCATAGAGAGCTCATCCCAAATAGAGGAAAGATCGGCAAAATATTCCCTAATAGACATTTCACCTTGAGTAAGGGAGAGGGCCTTCTTTTGAAGGTAATACTTATGGGATAAATCTCTTGATGTATACATTTTCTCGAGATAATGCCAAGCTTCGGATGCTTTTTTGAATTTGATAATGTTGGCATTAATCTTTGTTTCGACGGATGCGAAGAACCAAGAAAGAATCTTGAAGTTCTTCATTTCCCTTTCGTCGTGCTTCTTGGAGTATTCTTCAAGAGCTTTGATCATTTCCTCTCCCTCAAGAATCTTGATTTCACTTCCGTCCATTACGGTTATCTTGGGTTCCGGTTCCGGAATTATTCCTTGCACATAACCCCACAACCCTTTTCCTTTTATGTGAGCCTCCGTATTCCCGGCCCAAATATGATAGTTGGACCCATTCAACTTGAAGCCAAGGGCAAAGTGAGACTCTTTCTCACCCATTAAGGCGTAAAGAGAAGAAGAAAAAAGGCGTACCAATACAATGTTTCAACTTCTAGTTTGCACAAGATCCTTCTAAAATATTTGAGAAGCAAGATCCACCACTTCAATCTCTAAAGATCCGAAGGCACGGTTTTCGAGGCACTCGAACAAAGGAGGATCCCACGATCTTCAATCACCAACCGAGCTCTGATACCATGTGAAATTGTCTACGAAGAGACAATACGCATACAAGCACAAATACTTTATAAAAGAAGTGCACGAAAACACTCTCACAACATTTGAACAAAATACGCGAAAAGCATATAAATAATAAACATGCAATAATGCATGTATTTCATAAATAAAAGCAAATGCTTGAGACTCTCAAGCTTATCTTACAACAAGGGGGAACACCTCTATTTATACAAGAAAGGAGAGGTGCAAGAGGGGGCTCCCCAAAGGAGTCGTTGGGGAGCTCCCAACGGTCACAATTGTGACTGTTGGGGGCTCCCCAACGACTCTATTGGGGAGACCCCCAATGCACCTTTTTCGAAATACAAAAAGGAAAAAATAAAAATAAAAGGAATTAAAAAATAAATGGAAAAATTACAGCATATTCCAAATGGAATATGCGCAAGAATGTAAAAGGACTAAAATACCCTTTTCGGGTAAAAAGAGAAAAATGTATAAATATATATACTTATATATAGAGATACGTATACATATAACATATGTATACGTATCTCTATGTATATAAGTATATATATTTATACTTACAATAATGTTTTTGAGTATACATTTTAACACAAGGGTCCCTCTTTAGTATAAATAGGGGTGAACCCCCCTCATAAAGGTATTCAATGCTTGGAGCATTGTTCTCCGATTGTTTAATAAAATTCTTTATATTTTTGCATTTGTGTTCTCCATTTGTACCTTGTGTACATTTTATTCTAAGTGTTCTTGTGCCTTTGTGCACATATTCCTTCGTGAAGGTGGTGCTTATTTAGCACATTATCACTTTTGAGATATTTTTACAGGCAAACTGCACTCCTTATCGTCTGATTATTGGGGCCCTTACCTATTTAATGATCACCCAACCTAACATATCTCATGCAGTACATACAACATGCCAATTTCAACATTCTCCTACAACTTTGCACGAGTGTTGTTATGCACATTATTAGATATTTACAAAATTGTCTCTAAAGGAATTTTTTTGTCTTCCACTTCTCCACTTGAATTAACTACATATATTAATTCTGATTGAGGAGGCGACCCTAATGATAGATACTCAAGTACCGGTTTTTGTGTGTTTATAGGTGATTCACTAGTGTCCTGAAAATGCAAGAAACAATAGAAGGTGTCTCTATCGTTAACAGAAGTTGAGTATCGCGTCATGACCACCACGACATTTGAAATCGTGTGGTTGAAAAAGTAAATAGAGGACATGGGATGCATATGCAATCACCTTCAAGGTTGTGTTGTTGCAACAAAAGCACCATTTGCATAGTTGACAATCATACATTCTATGAATGTACCAAGCACTTCGAGATCGATTACCACTATATTCATGAAGAATATATCAAGAAGACTATTATCCTGAAATGAAATGGGGATCTTCGAAACACGAGCTTAGATTAACAAGGGCAAGTGTCAAGAATGACACTAAAGCATAAACCTTAAAAAGGGTATAACTGGAAACAAAATAAAAATAAAAATGTATTCTTTATTGATATGAAAAACCAATTGCTTAAGAAGCATTGGAGTAAAATACAAGAGGGGCTGCACCCTTTTATATACACAGCTGAAAGAGGACTCAATAGAGCTGTTGGGCACAGTCCAACAACTCTATTTAGAGCTGTTGGAATGTGTCAGTCCAACAACTCTATTGCTAGTCAAGTCTGGACAGGACTTGACTAGCAACAGTCATTCTAGTTCAAACTGAACTAGATGACATAAAGACAAAATAAAAATAAAGGAAAAAAATTACAGAAAAGAAAGAAATGAAAAATGTATTTATATATATATATATATAATATAATATTATTATATATACATATATGTACAGTTTTACATTTTAACACTCCCCTCAAACTTACGGTACAATGAGCGAAAGTTTGTCTAAAAGAAAGTGAAATCGGGGAATAGCGAGAGGCTTTGTAAAGAAGTCTGCTAACTGATATTCTGAAGTGACATATGGCAGATCAATTATCCCGTGTATATATTCCTCTCTGACGTAGTGACAATCAATTTCGATGTGTTTGGTGCGTTCGTGGAATGTTCTGTTACTGGCAATGTAGATCGCACTTTTGTTGTCACAACACATTTGTGAAGCCTTTGTTGCTTCAGCTCCCATGTCAGCAAGCAGTCGTCGGAGCCAAACTACTTCCATGGTCGTGGTTGCCATGGCTCTGTATTCAGCTTCGGTGGATGAGAGAGATACCTTCTGCTGCTTTTTACACCTCCACGAGATTAATGATTCCCCTAAAAAGACACAAAAGCCAGTGGTTGAGTGTCTGTTATTGGGATCACCTCCCCAATCAGCATCAATATATGCAATTAAATCAAGAGAAGAGGAGGAAGATAAGAAAAGTCCTCGTGAAAGAGAGGACTTGATGTATCTGATAATACGCATGACTACTCCCATATGAACATAAGTAGGAGCATGTTGAAATTGACTTGTTGTATGAACAACATGTGCTATATCTGGTCTGATAATGGATAGATAGGAAAGTGCCCCGACAAGCTGTCTGTAAGGAGTAGGGTCTGCAAGAAGTTCTCCATCATCAATCTTCATTTTAACATTAACAACTTCTGGAGTGTCAACTTTCTTATCATCAGTAATACCAGACCTGAAAACAATATCAAAAGCAAATTTAGTCTGAGATAATAAATATCTTCTAGGAGAATAAGCAACTTCAATGCCTAAAAAATATCTCAACAAGCCCAAATCAGTCATTTCAAAATGAGATTTAAGAAGTGTTTTGATTGTTTCAACTCCCTGTTTATCGCTTCCGGTGATGATCATATCATCCACATAAAGAAGAAGCACAATGATCCCTGCATCAGAATTCTTAATAAACAAAGCAGTGTCAGTTAAACAGAATTGAAAACCAATATCAATCATAACACGACTAAACCTATCATACCAAGCTTTTGGTGCTTGTTTGAGTCCATAAAGAGCTTTTTTTAAGCGAAGGACTTTACCCTTAGGAATACTTAGATCAGGAGGGGGTTCCATATATACTTCTTCAACTAGCTTTCCATTTAAAAAAACATTTTTGACATCCATTTGAAAAATAGACCATTTTTTGATAGAAGCTAAGGCAATTAAGGTTCGGACAGTAGTCATACGAGCCACCGGAGCAAAGGTTTCTTCATAATCAATCCCATATTCTTGGGCATAACCTTTGGCTACTAAACGGGCTTTATATCTTTCAAGAGTACCATCACTCTTGGTTTTAATTTTATAAACCCATCGACATCCTATAGTTTTCTTCCCTGGAGGAAGATCTTGAATATTCCATGTAGAAGCCTTTTCAAGTGCATCTAATTCAGCTTTCATGGCTTCTATCCATTTGATATCATTTTTTGCTTGAAAATATGTAGATGGTTCTTCATATGAGTGAATTAATGCAATAACTGCCATATATGTGGGTGAGAAAGACTCGTATGATACAAACTTTCCTGGAGGCCTCGAGATTCGGGATGATTGTCTAGTTGGAATGTTAGAATATTTCTCAAGTGCACATGGAGGATTAGACTCTTGTCGCCTGGAATATTGAATACTAGTATCTCTATGAACTTCTTCATTTTCAACATTAAGATCAATAATTCTTTGATCATCATCAAAGTTACAGTCAAGGTCATATTCATTAGATGTTGATGTTAGATCTAGCAAAAAGGAGTACTCAGTGACGTCTTTTAATTTTCTAAAATCAAAGAAGCTCTTCTTTTCAAGAAAGGAAATATTTCTAGACACATATAGTTTATTATTTTTGAAGTCAAAACATCTATAACCTTTCTGGTTTTCAGCATATCTTAAAAAGGAACAGGGAATCGCACGAGGGGAAAGTTTATCATTTTTGTCAGTAAATATGAAACATTTGCACCCAAATATTCTTAGTCTAGAGTAGTTTGGAGAAATGTTCATAAGTTTTTCAATGAGAGTGATATTTTGTAACGAAGAAGATGGCATCCTATTAATGAGATAGGTGGCAGTTAAGGCAGCTTCTGCCCAAAAGTCTTTCGGGACTTGATTTGCTATTAATAAAGTCCTAGTGGTTTCTATAATATGGCGATGTTTTCGTTCTGCCAGTCCATTTTGTTGAGGTGTATAAGGACAAGATCTTTGATGTGTGATGCCATGCAATTTAAGATAATTTTGAAAATCTGTGGATAAAAACTCTCCCCCTGAATCTGTGCGAAAAATAGTAATATCATTTTGAAACTTGTTTTTAACCATATTATGAAAAGTTTGAAAGTATGAAAATACTTCAGACTTATGTTTGAGAAAGTACATCCACGTATGTCGGGAGAAATCATCGACAAAAATAACATAGTAAACAAATCCTCCTTTAGAAATTACTGGTGCAGGACCCCAAACATCCGAGTGTATTAATTCAAGTGGTCTTGAAGAGAAAAAGGTTCTGTTCTGAAATAATAATCTTTTCATTTTGCCGAGAATACAATCTTTACAATCAAATGATTCAGAGTTACAAAATTTCCCTAGATTTGGAAAATGTTGGATTTTGGCTATATGTGGGTGACCAAGTCTCTTATGCCACAGTTCCAACTCTATTTTTTGAATATTATAACAAAAAGCTTTCTTCGGCATTTCCAAAAAATCCATGTAATAGAGTCCTCCTTCTCTATGGCCTTCCCCAATCAGCTTGCCTGACTGGCGATCCTGTACCCAACAACCATGAGAAGAAAAAAAAATATTACACCCATAATCAGAAATTTGAGATACAGATAAAAGATTTAAATTTAATTTGGGAACATGTCTAATTTCTGGAATAAAAATTTTTTTTGTTTTATAAATTTTTTCAAAATTTCCTATTCCTTTTATTTCAAGAGAAGTCCCATCAGCAGTAAAGACCTTTGATACACTTGTTTTATTTTTAACACATTTGGATAGACTTTGATTATTTGGGGTCATATGAAAAGATGCACCAGAGTCAAGAAGCCAAAAAATTTTACCTAGATCAGAAAAAGATGAGGCTGCTGCGCCGGTTGAAGCTTCAGATGAGGAAGAGGCACCTTTGATGAGAGGCTGAAGAATCTCCATTAATTGGGTCAGGGAAACTGGTGCATCCTGATCTTTAGGCTCCGATCCAGCAATTGCAGCTCTTTTTTCTCTCAGCTCCTTAAGTTTGGGACATTGTGGCCTGTAGTGTCCCGGTTCATGACAGTGATGACAAATAACTTTCTTCTTATCATAGTCACCATTTTGTCGGTTAAAGTGAGGAGGCCTATATAATCGAACATGATTCCCTGGTCTAGACACGGATAAAACGGAATCATCTTCAATTTTTAAAGAACCTTTCCGGAGACGATTTTCTTCCATTGTTAACTCTTCAATAGTTTCAACAATAGAAGGAATTTTTCCCCGGTGAAGTAGGGCCGATTTAGTGGTTTCAAATTCCGGTCTTAATCCAGTGATAAACTGGTAAAAATGTTCAGCATCGAGTTGTTTCTGACGAAGCTCGATGTCTTCGGCACAATGCCATTTTGGTTCTAAAAGGGAAAGTTCTTCCCAAAGTTCGGACAACCCATTGTAATATTCACGAATAGTTTTGTCTCCTTGTGTCATCATTCGAACTTTTTCTTGGAGGTTGCACACGTGTGCAATATCTTTAAGGGAATACATATTCTTAAGGTATTCTCATGCCTTATCGGCATGATCAAATTTGGCAAGACTTGAGCATTTTTTAATGTCAACGCTATTGATAAGCCATGACATTATCTTCGCATGAGATATTCTCCATTCTTTCCATTTCTTCTCGTATGAGGCAATAGCCTTGATTTTCTCTTCTTCCGATAGAGGGACCTCTTTATCTCCCTCATTTTTAGTAAGAGATAGCTTAAGTTCCGAATCGAAACCATCCACAATCCCCCATAAGCCTTTTCCCCATATATGGTGCTTCATGATTGAAGCCCATGTTACATAGTTTGTATTGCTTAGTTTCATAGGCATGATGGTGACTTTATCATTGTCATCCATCGATTACAAGAAGAGAAAGAATAGGGATAGAAAAGAAACAAGAAGGAAAATGAAAAAGAAAAAGAAAAAAAAACAATACAACAAGATGTGAAATCTTCTCTAATGAAGTGATAAAACACTTCTCTTCAAGTGGTGAACACTTTTGCAAACGGGCACGGAAACCGAGGCAGCTTTTCCTCAAGATTTAGTACTTCCGCGGCTCTGATACCATGAAATGAAATGGGGATCTTCGAAACACGAGCTTAGATTAACAAGGGCAAGTGTCAAGAATGACACTAAAGCATAACCCTTAAAAAGGGTATATCTGGAAACAAAATAAAAATAAAAATGTATTCTTTATTGATATGAAAAACCAATTGCTTAAGAAGCATTGGAGTAAAATACAAGAGGGGCTGCACCCCTTTATATACACAGCTAAAAAAGGACTCAATAGAGCTGTTGGGCACAGTCCAACAGCTCTATTTAGAGCTGTTGGAATGTGTCAGTCCAACAGCTCTATTGCTAGTCAAGTCTGGACAGGACTTGACTAGCAACAGTCATTCTAGTTCAAACTGAACTAGATGACATAAAGACAAAAAATAAAAATAAAGGAAAAAAATTACAGAAAAGAAAGAAATGAAAAATGTATTTATATATATATATATATAATAATATAATATTATTATATATACATATATGTACAGTTTTACATTTTAACATATCCTACTTTATGTAGCATCAGAATTTCAACTAGTTGACTTCTTCACAAAAGTGCTTTCATCTCCCTGGTTTCACTTCTTACTTGACAAACTTTTGGTGATCACATTATAAATTTGAAGGGGAAGGTTAAGTTGTATGATATATATATATATATATATACACACATAGTATATACATATAAATATATATATGATACATATGTTGATATCATTGTAATAAGTAATACCCACTAGGGGCACTAGTGTCTTTGTATATTTTTTTCCTTTATTTTTTTTTTCTGTTTTGTAAATTCTTGTTTTTGTCATTGCCCAAATATAGTTGTTTGGATGCTCCCAACAAATATATTGGCTCTCCATTGTGTATATATATAGGGGTGCTTCCCCTTAGATGGGTATTGCTTTCTCAAGTACCCAATCTCTCAATAATATTCATTATTTTTACTTGTGATTCAAGTCCATAAGTGGCTTATGTGTATGAGTTTTGTATTGACCCATAAGTAGTCATTGTGCTTGTGTTCTAGTAAGCCCATAAGAGACATCTATTTGTATTTTTTGCTCTTTTATTAGAGACCTAAATAAAGCTTTTGACAAAGTTCCAATGAACCGAATTTGGTTAACGCTAAAAGATAATGGGATCCCATATGGATATATCAAAATCATTCAAGATATGTATGCAAGATCAATTATGACTATTAGAACTACATATTGTGAAAAAGTTTATTTCGAATTAGAGTTAGAATCATTCAAGCCCATACCTTTTTGCTTTAGTCATAGGCAAAATAACATCTTCCATTCAGGAAGAGGTTTCCTGGGGTATGCTCTTTGTGGATGATATGCTACTTGGCCAAGATATAGATAATGTACAAAGGGACTAGAATTTTGAAGGAGCATATTAGGGAAAAATGGTTTATGAATTAGTAGAACGAAAACAGAATATATGGAATGCAAGTTTAGTATAGAAGCTATTGAAAGCAATTCATAAGAATCAAAGATATTCCTACTCAACAATGCCATAGGTTTTGATATTTAGGATTTATTATACAATAGGATGGTGGATTTGAAGATCTCACTAGTAGAACTATTTCTGGCTGGATAAAGTGGAGATGAGTTGGTAGCATGCTATGTGATTAAAGAGCACCTTCACAATGAGAAGGGTGTGTCTATAAGATTGCTATAAAATCAACACTATTATATGGATAGCTGAATGTTGGGCGGTTAAGAAGCAAACAAGAAGATAAAGTGCATGTTGTAGAGATGCAAATGTTAAGATGGATTTCTTGGATAAGGACAAAGGATAAGATTAGAAATGAATATATTAAAATACACCTAGAAAGTCATTGTTCTCCGAAAAAAAATTGACATGATACAAGCGGAAGAAAATTAGAAAAGAAGACCATTGAAGACTTGGGAATCAAAAGTGATGTGAAGCATCATAAATTGACCAAAGTTGTAGCCCTAGTTAAAAAGGAATGAAAAAAATGGACTTATTAGAGCTGACCCCATGTGGTTGGGATAAGGCATGATTATGATGAGTTTTTTAGGGGTCGTTAATTGTTAGAAAATGCTTCTCTTTTGAAGAATGTGAGTTTTCATGCATACTGTGCTTAGTTCTTGTATATTATTAAGCAGTGAGGGACCAGAGATCAGTGCCCCATGTGTGATCTGAAGTCAACTCTATTATTTTGATAAAATAGATGTTACGTGCTTGACAGAGTATGTACCTTGCAGAACGTCTAATTTAGGTCCTCTAAAATACTGTACCACATTTTTTGGTGAACTTATTTGTTACATACGTGTTTGCTTTTTATGGGACTAATAATAGTTTGTGCTGTGTGCATCCCTTGAAAAACTGGAATAGTTGTTTTAAACTGGGGATTTTGTATCCTTGGCCTGATCATGGTAGTAACGTTCTGTTAGATTCTAATTATACATTTATTTATTCTATTAACAGATCCTTTGATGCAACAAGACATTGAGAAAATCCTATCTGATGGACAAGCTTCGTTTTCAGTTTCATTTTCGGTATGAAATATCATATTTATCTCTTCAATTTCCTCGTCTTTTATCTCTTTCTATTATGATTTTCAGTATATGTGGCTGGCTAATATGTCTACAAAAGTTTCTACTAAATTTTATTTTCCAGATTAGCTTGAATCTAGTTAAGCTTATTTGCACTTGAATTATGCATCAGTTTGACATTATTTTTCATTTACTACAGACTGGATACTGGGAACCAGCTGCTTTGGAGATAAAGAGCCTAGGATATAATATCAAATGCAATGAGCCTCGTAGAGTTGTTTCAGAAAAGTTCTCTGATAATATTACTGTAATTTCCTGACTCCTGTTCTTAGATGTTTTCTTTAGAAAATAGATGCAAGGTGGTTATTGTATTTGTTTCCTTTCTCATGGGGTCATCTGTAGATGGTGAGTTCGTTGTTAAAACTTTGTTCTTCGACATGTAAATCCCACTAAACTGAACTATTAACCCACATGACATTGGGGACAGTTTGGTTCTTTCTCATAAGGTCTTTATGTAATTTATTTTATTTTTTTCATGTAATATTTTTATTGTAATATTTTTATCTTTGATGTATTAAGCTGTAATCAGCCCTATTATTTTATAAGGTTATGGGATTTGCCCTCTCTCTACGGAGAAACATTGGAGGCTAAGTTAAGTGCTCTCTCCATTCTGCTTATCTTTTACCTTGGAGATAACCTAATTTACAAGGTGTCATGGTCAATATTCCCTAAAAAAGGTGCCACGCTCTGAAATAGACCAATGATCATACCTGCAACGACCCCAAACTGACCCTCGAAAAATGCATTTTTTTTAAAACAATTGTAGAAAACCTCCCAAGGACCAAGGGCGCATTAGAGATTTAATATTCCCATTTCATCAACCTTATCAAACATAGAGTTAATTTAAAACTATGAATTAAACTTCATTTATTTAATTAAATAAGTAAAGAGAGTTCAAAAATTCAAAATCAACTCTAATCCATCCCATGCACATCAGAACTCGGGCCACCAAATCATAAACCTCGAGTCCTCCAGCCAACCAGTCCCTCTTATTACTAGCCTTCACACCTAAAAAATATGTTTAGAAAATGAGTAAGAACCGAAGTCCTCGTACGAATTCCTCTAGAAATCCAACAGTAAGTAAATAACACAAATTAAATCATGCACAAATTTAAGAGAAAATCACATGCAACAAATCATTAGAACTAACTTACCATCTAAGCATTTCAAGCAAGCATTCAACAATTTCATGTTAAATCAAACATATCAAAGATTTAGAGATGCATGAAACTACTTAAACATTTAAGAATGCATAAATCAATGCAACATGCATGAATAACTTTTTAAGTTAATTATCAGAGTTGCTTTTGCATGCATGTCATTATTTAAATGCACACAAATTTAATTTTCACTTTCCTTACAAACCTGCAGATACTAAAAAATGAGTAAATTTTTTGATGTTTAAGACAGTTCTCAGTCATAGCTTAACTCACAATTTGTTTTTTAATTACTGGGTTTGAGCCATTTTCTTGGTATACCAATAACTACAGTTGAGTCAACACCACCACCCCTAGGCAAAGTGGCTAAAAGTTCTCTACAACCATAGTTGGGAATATGAATCACACATCGTGTTCTTGGGGACAACAATTGCACATGGTGTTTTAGTCTCCTGACGGTCCCCTATGACCGTCATCTAAGATTCTCACATTGTCGTAGGGATATCAATGTAACGCCCCAAAAATCCAGGACTTGTAACTTTTAGAATAGTTTAGAAAGCTTTGAAATCATACAATAATCTGAGTTTAAATAGTACTTCAGCGGAAAATGATATTTTTAAAACCACAAGTCAATGGATCTTGAGCGCATTACAGCGTAAACTTTCCTTTGCCGAATTCCGCACAACTATTGAAATCAAATGGTTTTGAAATGCAATTTCAGTGATGGAGAATTAGTTTGTTGAAACCGAGAAGAAGTTTACTAAAACAACTTTAGTAACTCAAAATTTAATAAAAAGAGAAATTTTGGAATACCCTTTATACCAAATTTACTAACATGTTCTCAAGAGCGAAACGTCAGGGAAAGAGCTCTATCTTGATCTCATCACGCCATCGTGCCATCGCAGACTGTATTACCTATCCAAAACCTGCCCATAAAATGGGTCAGTTTCACTAAAAACTGGTAGGTGCACAGACAGGACAATATAGAACATAATTAAGCAGAATAATTTAAAATGTCAAGTAGACAGGCAATTAAATAGCAATTTGCTTTCAGCAGGGTCATAGAGCAAACTATCATGAGCACAATGCTAAAATTATTACAAGCATTTTACTGGCACAAGTAAGCTAACAACTATAAGCAAAGAACTGCATAAGAAATTTAACTAGCAAAATACAATATTTCATCAACCACACACACAATTCCATAAGTATTGAACCGGTGGTACTCCATAACTTTCATACGCGTATAACTCAACAAATTGTGTAATCAGATTTAAATTATGTTTCGATATTAACTGGCCAAGTGGGTACGCACAAGGCACGACTCTAGAAACAACCTAGACTGATCCGGGGGTTTATTATGCTATGTATTTTATGATAACCCGGATAGCTGACTGAGTCCGCACCTAAGGGGACAGTCAGTGACCAAGAGAGAAATCCCCAAAGCAGCATAAACAATGGATGCATCCCGAACATGGAGAGCTACCACCTAGGATAATTATGGTAGTTTCCTTCCCCTAACTTCGATGACTGGGGAAGCCAAGTCTTTTGCTCGTAACTGCCATTAATGGCTTGTCCATCGAAGTTTTTGTACCTTCCTGTCCTCTCTCCTGACGGGAGTCAGCGATTCGAGTGAGTACATCAGGGGTAGTTAACTGAAGACCCATTCTACATACTCTGGTCTTTCGATCGAATTCGAGTATCTTGCCGGTGAAGGCGGAATCATCACTTATTTAGGTGATCTCAGCATTTTGTTATTTGCACTCATCAAGGTTGCCACAACCTACTCATCAAATCATCGCAACTTAAGAAGACGTACTTGTCAAAAAGTGCGGTCGTACATGTCATAAGTACGACTACGATGAAAGGGATATGGTTTCACCACAAATACCCCAACAGATATTATCTGCATAAGAAGTAACACAACATAATTTGGCAAGATAAGTCTTGAATTCATTTCAACAATATTTTGCATATTTCATGATACAAGGTCGTCTCGGACCTCTCGTCCGATCAACAAAGTACTTAACATGTCGTGCATGTCTAAAAGTACGCTATACTGAACAAGGGAGGTGTGTGGGCTTCTCAAAAGGAACACCCAACACACAACTTCATAACGATCCAAAGAATATAGGAGTGCTCATTTGGCACGATTCATCCTTAAAATCCATAATGCCACATTAAGTAATTCACACGAGGCACATCACTATCAATCTTGCATCCAAAATTTATCTTAATATCGACATGATTCACACGACACGCGACACTAAGTTTAATAAATGAAGAATGGGTCCTTCAACAGAACCTCACTCAATCATAGGCTCCTGCCCCCAATCGGGGTTATTCAAAATGAGCCACAACTTGAATCAAGGTTATAAAGCATTTCTCCCAAGTGTGTGGACTTGGGAGGGGCCAAATGTGACTTCGCAATCCTGCAAGACTTAATCATACTTTACGAAAGTTGTGCATTTTGAAGAGCACCGGGTTCACAAAAGGAAACTCGTTTTTAGAGAACTGAAATGCACAAGCACAACTTCTAGTGTTTTGAAAACAAGTGAAATCAGGATGGGCACAAGACTACATTTATGTATGTACATATTTACCACAAGTGTCAACATATGCAGGTTATAACATGACGACAAACAACTCTCGACTTGCGATGCCGCACCTGGAGCAAAAAGCACATAAGTAACACACGAGGTACCAAAATCATACCTTGGCCACTTAGATAGACAAACACATAAGGTCATAAGTAATACATGATACCCGAAGTCGTACCTCACTTAAAGGAAACGTGCAGGCAAAAATGTATGCAATCAAACAATGGCATAGGTATTGCAAGAAGTATGAAACCACACTTCAAATTCATAAACAACTACACAAAATAATAATCGAAGAATGAAATTGTACCTCGACCCATGAGCATGCAAACAAGAAAATATGAACTGCAGAAGCAATATAACTCTAAGCATGTCTAGCATGGGCATCTTAATTATTTCAACTTAATTAAGTCCATCTATTACCCTTTTGTGCGACTTTACCCTACCTCGAAATGTCGTAAGGTTATAATATTCTCTGAGCGGAGGTAAGCACAAACTCGAGCCACGGAGGGCGAGCAAGGTCCACCGCTTGACCTGCGAAGCTTAGAATGTTAGCAATATGCCCTAATACAAATGAAAAGCGGGTCCGGTAAAACCTATTGCAGTACCAGACCCCAAACACGAGAGCCGAGCAGGTAGGGAGCTCAGCTCCCTGCAGAAAATGGACAAAGGCAGCAAAACCTCCTGCCTGCAGGAGGCAGAGGCAGGAACTCTGCATCCCGCAGACAAGGGTGCCAGAAGCAGAGGCCTTAGCCCTGCTTGGCAACAGCAGCAGAGGCAGGGCCTACCAGAACGGAGAAGGGCAGGGGAGGGAGCAGAGGCTCCCCGCCACACCTACCACAACAAGACAGAGGGGAACAACCCCTGTCAGAAAGCAAATCAGGACAGGGGGCGCAGCCCCCTGTCGAGAAGAAGACAGGTAGGGGTTCTGCCCCTGCCGGCAACAGGATCAAGGCAAGGGGGAAAAGCCCCTTGACAAAGATCATACGAGGTGCAGGGGCTTCGCCCTCTGCTCGAAAACAGGAAAGCAGGGGGGCTTCGCCCCCTGCCAGGACAACAACAGAAGGTAGGGGGGCGAATCCCCCTGCCAAACAACAAAAGCAACGACAGGGGGGGGGGGGGGGCTCGCCCCCTGCCAAGAAACAAAAGAATGCATGGGGAGCGAAGCCCCCTGCTGAAGACGAAACAAAGGCAGGGGGATCTCGCCCCCTACCGAGAAACACAAGGCAGGGGGCGAAGCCCCCTGCTGGAAACAGGATGGGGCAGGGGCAAAACCCCCTGCCGAAAGACAACAACAACAGGGGGTGGATCCCCCTGTCGACAAGAGGCGACGACAGGGGGCTCAGCCCCCTGTCGACCAACTCTTCACAAAGGAGAAGAGGAGGTGAGGGTTATACCTGAAAGCAACGACTCCGGCGGCAAACAGAGAGAGAGAACACAAAAGAGAAGGCTGCGGTTCACAAGGGGGAGCAAGGAGGCAGTCGACAGGGTTGCCTGACGGCGACGGTTGTTGGGAAACCCAACCGAGAGGAAGAGATCAAGGGAGGCGAAGTCGACAGGAGCTCGAAGGTCACCGACGACTGCTGTCGTCGGGTGGCCGGAGACGGCATCAATGAGTCGACAGCCAGGGAAAAAAATAGGAGACCACCGGCAGTTGTAGACATCGGGTGGTCGAAGGCGGCAGAGGAAGGGAAGACGGTGGTGGTCGGCGGCTTCGATCGCCAACACTCGCTTAGAGGGTGTGAGGCGAAGAGGAAGAGGACCGAGGGGTTGGAGGGCGTACCTGGAAGGGTGGGCGTTGGCCTCGATGTCAGGCTCCCTTGCTGGGTCGTCGTTGACGGTGATTGGAAGGAGGCAGCAGTGTCGAGCTTGCTGGAAATCGCAATGAAAGAGAGAGACGTCGGGAGGAGAGGAGGAGAGAAGGGGGCGTGTCCACCTTCCCCTCCTGTGATGCTCTTAAAGAGCTCAGTGAGGGCCGAAAATCGGGGAAACCCTCAAGGGTTTCCCGTTATGCTGTCGTGGGGGTGGAGCGACACGAGTGGGGGGGGGGGGGGGGGGGGTTGCGGCGCACAGGGGAGAGGATTTGTTTTTAAACAAATCCTCTCTCGGTGTCGGGTTTTAAAACCCTACCGATAACGGGGCCCGGGTCGGGTCCCGACCCGACCCGGCTTGGGTCCGATAAAAGTTTTTTTTTTTTTTTGACGTGGGTTTTACAATCAAGATAGAACATTATTACACTGTTTGGTCTCTTTTACCATCTTAATCAATTAAGAGTTCTTTACACAAGAACAATTATACAAATCAACATGAATTAACAAATTCAGGCCCTTGCTCCATTAAATTAAACAATGTAATTAATTTAAGAAAAACCAATTTTCAGAAATCATTTTGCAATGCATAAAGAGTTTCATGAGCAACACATGTTCTTGGCCTCCATAGTCCCGTCAACGGTTTACATACAACCACTATTCAATTCAATAAATAATTCATGACATTGCAAAATTTCAGTAAATATAAATCACATATAAATATACAAACTTATGTTCATAATGCATAATCATCAATGCATATTGATGGCAAATGAATGAATGTTGTTAAGATAAGTCGACTAATTAATGTTTTATCCATGCTTAAGGGTGCTTCTGATATTTTACAAATAATAAGGGACCTAACTGTAATTTTTATTTTTTGGTTAATCTCTATTTAAACATAAGATTAGACATCAATGAAATATCGACTTCTCCTCCTCCTCTCTCTCTAGGTTCTCTATATGGTATCAGAGCAACGCTCTTGGGAACGTGTGAAGGAAATCATGTGAAGGTTGATCGCGTGTGGAAGATCGAGCGTGAAGGTGGATTGCGTGATTTTGAGATCGCGTGAAGGCAGATCGTGTGTAGAAGATCGGATAAGTTTTTCCTTTTTGGTTGAGATCTGATAACAGATCTGTAGTCTGACAAAAGTCATGACTCAGATCTGTAATCAGATCTACAAGTAGTGGTGAATCCATGGGCTTTCCCTTGTCCCGATCTGGTGAGTGGTATGGATGTTGTGCAGATGTCGTGAAGCAGACGATAGGCATTTTATGTGTTTATGCTTGGAATGACAACGTGGGGCAGACGCTGATCTTAAGGTTTTTGTTGGCAGTGTGAAGCAATTGCTGTTATCATTTTTTTTTTGTTGTTAGATCTGATACAAATCTCAAAGTTTTGTTGGCAACGTGAAGCAGACCTTACCTGTGTTTATGTTTTGGTGGAATGACTGCGTGGAGCAAACACTGGTATAAAAATTTTCTGTTTTTGGCAGCATGAAGTAGACATTTTTTTTTAGTGTGGACTTGCATAGTGTGGGGTTTTGTTTTGATACGGATCTGGACGTCATGGTGAAGACAGATTACTGTCATCGATCTGCATATTGTGCAACAATAACAGTTGAAGTTTTTTTTATTATGGGTGAAGCTCCAAAATCTGATTACAAAAATGAGGCTATTGGGGAATACAAAGCCTTTGCCAATCCTTTCTCGTATGGTTCTTCCGTTAAATTAAATGAAACAAACTATGCAAGGTGGTCCATGATGTTTATGATGTCAGTGTCTGGACATCGTAGAAAGCATATTCTACTGGAATCTGAACCAAATGATAAAACTGGAAAATACAATACTTGGGAAGAAGATAATGATATTGTTATGTCATGGATCATGAATAGCATTGAACCTCATACTGCATATGGCCTTATTTATTATAACACAACTAAAGAGATGTGGGATAATCTTCGAGATACATATTCTCAAGAGATGAATGTGAGTCGTATTCTCCAAGTTGAACATGCGATATATAATCTACAGCAGGGTGATCAGACCTTGGCCCAGCATTATGCTTCTGTTAAGGCTGCCTTTGAGAGACTTAATGCTCACAGACCTTTGTGTTGCTCAAAACAAAAGGATCATCAAGAGCAGACTATGGTTGCTCGGTTCCTCACAGGTCTATCATCAAAGTTCACTGTTGCTAAAGTCCAAATCTTGACCGGGTCTGATGTTCCTACTCTTGCTGATGCATATAATCGATTGAGTAGACTTGCCATCTCTCTTCCACAATCTCAACCTGCATCTCAGTCATCTGCTTTAGCTGTTCCATCTAGTTATGGATGAGGAAATACTACTAATATTAGAGACAGAGGTCGTGGAAGAGTTATGGGAGGTAGAGGAAAACTGCAATGTACCGATTGTGGAAAATCTGGACATTTAGAAGGTCGTTGTTGGGATAAACATGGACGGCCGACATTTCCTCCATTGAAGCCAAACGTTCCAAAAGCTAATGCTACAAAACTAGAGGTGGAGCATGAATCCAATTCCCCTAGTGAGCCCATCAGTCTTAGCCGTGCAGAATATGAGGAGTTGATCTCTCATCGTCCTTCAAGTTCTTCTTCTCATGTAGCTGGTGTGGCCTACTCTACCAGAGGCCATCTTTCTTCCCATGATAGTAAGTGGATTATTGACTTTGGTGCTTCTAGACATCTATGTGGAAACTCTCAAGACTTTTAAGATTTAAAGGCTATTACTGCACATCAGGGAGTCTCTTTAGTTGATGGGAGTTCCTCCTCGGTTATCAGTCAGGGAAATGTCTCTATATCCTCTTCCTTGCAGTTGAAAAATGTCCTTCATGCTTCTTCATTTCCTCAAAGTTTACTCTCAGTGAGTTGCCTTACAAAAGAACTAAATTGTAGGGTGATATTTGATCCTGTGTGCTGTCATTTTCAGGATTTGCTGACGGGGAAGAAAATTGGTGGAGGCTATGAAGAAAATGGAGTCTACTATCTACACCACCCTGTGGGGAACATTTATGCTGCAATTGATTCTTCCTCAAGTCCTGTTCAGTGGCATCGTCGTCTCTGTCATCCTTCATTGTCGAAGCTTCGTCATGTCATTCCTCAAATTCCGTCTACTACATCATTCTAATGTGAAGCATGTCAGTTGGGCAAGCATCATCGGAGTTCGTTTCCTTCTAGTCAGAGTCAGTCCACTCATAAGGTCTTTGAACTTCTTCATGCAGATGTATGGGGTCCTAGTAAGATTCCTACCAGGACCCAATGTTGTTATTATCTTGTTATTGTCGATGATTTTTCTAAGTTGTCTTGGGTATTTTTAATAAAAGAAAGATCTGAAGTTCCTAATATTCTAAAATCCTTGGTCATTGAAATAAAAACCCAGTTTGAGTCAGTTGTCAAGATTATTCACACTGATAATGCTCTTGAGTTTAAAACCACAACACTATTGCAATTTTATCGGGATCATGGAATTCAACCTCAAACCTCCTGTGCCTATACTTCTCAACAAAATGGGGTGGCTGAACGAAAACACAGGCATCTTCTTGACGTAGCCCACACCCTTATGATACAATCTAATGTCCATGCTTTATATTGGGGTGATGCAGTTACCACTGCCTGCTATTTGATCAACCGCATGCCTTCATCATCTGTGGAAGACCAAATTCCTTTACAAATCCTGTATTCGAGTGCACCTCTTTTTCCTCTTTCACCCAAGGTATTTGGGTGCGTTTGCTTTGTGCACAGACTTGGACCTGACCGTAATAAGTTAGCATCTCAAGCCACCAAGTGTATATTTATAGGCTATCCAAAAAACCAAAAGGGGTATCGATGCTATGATCCAATCTCTCATCGAGAGTATGTCAGTGCGGATGTATCTTTTTTGGAGTCCCTTTCATACTATTCTAGTACTGGTACTCGGCTGCAAGCTGATCACGATAACTCTTTTCTACTTTCTATTCCTCCTTTTCCTTTGGAATCGGTGCCTTTATTATCGAATCCAACTCCTCCTACCTCACGGTTCCACAATCCTCCATTGGTGTATGTGCATAGAGCTCCAACTCCTCTGGTGCCTCCATCTACTTCTTCTCCTGAGGTAAGTACTCCTGATAGCAATGACATTCACGTTGATGATGACAGGCCAATCGCTCTGCGAAAGGGGACACGACAGTGTACCTTATACCCTATATCTAAGTTTGTGTCTGATGCTGGACTCGGAAATCAGATGAAAGCTTTTATTTCAACCTTAACTGCTGAAACTATTCGTATGAGTCATCAAAAGGCAGTTCTCGATAGCCGATGGAAGCAGGCTATGCAAGATGAAATGGATGCTTTACTGTCTCAACAGACATGGGACCTCGTTGACTCCCTAGATGATGTGGACATTGTTGGATGTAAATGGGTATATACCATCAAATACAACTCAGATGGCTCAATTGAAAGGTATAGGGCCAGGTTAGTGGCAAAAGGCTATACTCAGATATACGGTGTTGATTTTTTTGAGACCTTTTCTCCTGTAGCACGAATGGGCACCATTCGTCTTGTTCTTTCTGTAGCTGTTCGTCGTGGATGACGTTTGTGTCAGCTAGATGTGAAAAATGCATTTTTATATGGAGATTTGTCTGAGACAGTCTACATGCAACAACCTCCTGCGTTCGAGGTTAAGAGGGAGTGTCAGAAGGTGTGTAGATTGAAAAAGGCGATATATGGTCCAAACCAAAGTCCTCGGGCATGGTTTTAAAAGTTGTTTGAGGTGATGTCAAAGTTTGGTTTTAATAGATTAGCGTCAGATCACACACTATTTATTAAGAAAACTAACTCAGGTATAATAGTTATGGTGGTATATGTGGATGACATCATCCTTACGGGAGATAAAATGAACGATATTGCCGCTATAAAGGCTCGTCTTCAAAAATATTTTGTTACAAAAGACCTTGGTTCCCTCAGAAATTTTCTGGGAATAGAAGTAGCCAGAGGCAGTGAGGGTGTGGTTTTGTCACAACGGAAGTATGTTCTTGATTTACTAAAGAGTCAGGAATGTTGGGAGCTAAACCTGCAAATATTCCCATGGACAACAAAGTTCATTTGTTTGATGAGGGATCAAAACCTGTTGATAGCAAACGCTATCGCTTATTGGTAGGAAAGTTACTATATGTGACAGTGACTAGACCTGATATTTCTCTGGTTGTAAGCAAGGTTAGCCAATTCATGGACAAACCGACTGAGGTACACTGGAACGCTATAATGATGATACTTAGGTACTTAAAATCCTCTCCTGGAAAGGGGCTGTTATTCAAGAAATGAGACACTCTGGAGGTAGTTGCTTATTCTGATGCTGATTATGCTGGGTCTGTAGAGGATAGGAAATCTACCACAGGATTTTGTGTATTTGTGGGAGGTAACTTAATCTCTTGGAGAAGCAAGAAGCAAACTGTTCTTGCTAGGTCAAGTGCTAAATCAGAATATAGAGCTATGACCCAAATAGTAGCTGAATTAATGTGGGTTTAAACAATGTTGACTGATCTTCAAGTGAAGGTTTTATCTCCTATGGTAATGATGTGTGATAACAAGGCAGCTACATATATAGCTAATAATCTGGTATTTCATGAGAAGACAAAACATATTGAAGTTGATTGTCACTACATACGAGATATGGTTCAAGCTGGACATATCTCTACCAAGCATGTAATCTCTGAGGATCAAGTTGCAGATATTTTTACAAAGCACCCAGTTTCTCAAAATATTGCGGCAAGTTGAGCATGATTGATATCCATGCTCCAGCTTGAGGGGGAGTGTTAAGATAAATCGACTAATTAATGTTTTATACATGCTTAAGGGTGCTTCTGATATTTTACAAATAATAAGGGACCTAACTGTAATTTTTATTTTTTGGTTAATCTCTATTTAAACATGAGATTAGACCTAAATGAAATATCGACTTCTCCTCTTTCTCTCTCTCTCTCTCTCTAGGTTCTCTACAAATGTAATCTTATCAAATTCATCACATTAGCCAAAAGCCCAAAACCTTCAAAATCGACCAGTTTCAGCATTTATTCATCTCAGGTTTAAATAAATATTCAAAACTGATCAGATTTCACAATTTCAATGGAAATCAGATTTTCAAATTGATTTCCTGCAGGTATAGACTGCAGCACTAATGCACATTCACTTCACATAGGCCAATGCACATATAGATACTGCAATCAGAAACTGGATTGCATACCGATATATATATATATATATATATATATATATATAGCAATCCACAACCAAATTGCATACTAGACTGACAGCGATATACATGCTGTAACATGCTTGAAACTGCTGCACATAAGTGAGCAGCTATATGTGTACCACTTACCTACTGTTGCTGCGTACATATATGCAACAATATACATATCGTATCCTTATTGTCACTATACACGTGTGGACAGCAACATGCGGACAGCGTATCACTATCACTGCACAAGTGTGGACAACAACATACGGAGAGCATGTTCGTTGTCACTGCACAAGCACGAACGGCATGCTGACATGTTTGTTGTCACAACACAAGTGTGAACAACATGTATGAACAACAATGGTCATTAATAAATTGTTACATTAATATTAACAATGAGCACCATCATGTTGGGTGTAGGTTTGTTTGATAAAAGCCCACGCTTCATCGAACATCTCAAATTCCAATATATTTTCGGAAGGCTCTTCACACATACTTCCCATAAATAGAGATAAAACCTTGGCATGTCTAACATCCCATGCTTTAATGACCTTTTTATAGTCTAAAAGAGCCTTTTCTCTATCTTTGTCTTTACGAGATTCTTCTTTGATAACTCTTTCCCAACAGATAGATTTAATGAGAATAGGTTGAGGTTTCATATAGAGTCATCAACATAGTCCCACAAGTCTTTGCCAACCAAGATTCTTTTCATAGTGGTGGCCCACATATTATAATTTTTCCCATCAAACTTGACGGGAACAACCATAATTACTTTTTTGGTCATTGTACCATAAAAAGAAAGAGTAGGAGAAGAGAATAGATAGAGAGAAAAGAAGAGAAGAAGACAAAAAATGTATTGAAAATGTTTGATGGCACATTTCTCGAAGCAACAAACCAATGCTCTACCAATTTCACGATCCTCCTCTTGATCGTTACGTACAAGTTACAACCTAAGAGCACCAATGGCTCTGGTACCATGTAACGAAAATAGAAAAATAGTACAAGTGGGTGCCTCCTATGTGCATACAAGAACATACACAATCACGACCACTTATAGGTTAATACACCAGCATATCCACAACCACACAAGCTACTTACGGGCTAAAACACAAGTAAAAAATATAGGTATTATTGAGGGTTGGAGTGCTTGAAACGAGCTTACAAATGAGATGAGATTCATCCCCTATTATACACAAAAAGAACCATAAAGAGCCATTGGGAGTACTCCCAACACCTCTAATTCAAGGGCATTATAAAGTCTATAATGCTTTTGATAAGAAGAAAAAATACAAAACTAAATGAAAAACCTAAAGTGCCCCTAATAGACAACAAATTACATAAAGTGAAAAGACTAAAATATCCCTACTGGGTATTACTTATTACATCAATAAAAATATTATATATATGTATATATATATATATATACTTTAACACCTTATAGGGACAGACATTAGTCACAAAACAAGAAAGCGAGGAACCTTATTGTTGTGTCAGTGAGTCACGGGGGGGGGGGTTGGGTTCCTTAACCCTCTTTTCACCCGATGAACTCGACCATTGTTGATCGAGTCCATATCTGGACCTTTTTTACCTTGGGTGTAGTTATCTTATGTGATCCCCTTTTTTTACCTCAATCGGATCCCCCATGGAGATCCAAATCCCGATGGTGTTGTCTAAGCGATGAAACCTTGCAAACATCCAAAAGTTCATCGATCCAACCATGGTCTGTGAGTTTCTCACAAAAGTACTGGGAATAATCCCGTATCATTTCTGAAAAACCTAGAAAATCACAGATTTTACATTCTCTGTTCATAAAATTGACTATCCTTCACTTGAAAATATAGATAGTAACAGACTTTTCCTTGTAGATAAATTATGTGCATATTTATGATATACACATCTGCGTATACATACAATACACAAAATGTGTGTATATACACCAAGAGAGAGAGGGAGAGGGTGAGACTCAATGGTCCAATTTGGTCTGAAGCCTGCAATTGATTTCTTTGTGTGCATGCTCACGAATGAGACCTTGGCTGCATGTCAATAATGAATATTCTCTGCATTTTCTTTTCCTGTTTTTGTGTCATGCATGCTTACTTTATTAGAATTGTTTAACCAATAGATGGTGGAATTCCTTTTGATGTACTGCTCTTGACTTGGTGGTTACATTCTTTATTGGTATATACCAAATCTCAGCTGCATATTTTGAACATTTATAGATCATTTTCATTAAGTTTTTACTTTTTATGTTATTTTCACAGATCATGATACCTTACGGGCATCCCACTGAGTTTTTGATCGATGGTTCTAGTGGTCGAGATCTTATTTTACGTGCACAAGATAGTTTGTAAGTCTGACTTATGTAATCATTATTCTTTATGGCTAAAAATGTGTTTAGCGTTTCAAATATATGATTCATCTTCAGTTTTAATATACCTTTCATTTTGATGTGTCCTTGACAACTGCTTAAGGGTGTAACTGGGTCGGCTATACCCGAACCAACCCGATTTTTCTTAAACATATACCACTGATATGCTTATGAGATCTTGTGTCCATTACTTTCCCATGTTATTGGAATTTGGAAGTGATGACTGAATTGCAGTTCCTTTGGATGTCATTGCGAAAAAAACTTTTTCATCTTCTCTCTATTTGGGACATTGTTTCTTCATTAGATTCTCTTTTCCTTTTATTTATAACATGAGGAAGTCGGCACCAGGTTGGGAGACCTGCCATGCTGGATGTCCTGCCAACCTACAGTCACCATGCTCAGTGGTGTAAAACCCCGTGGTCAGGCCCCTTGCCCCAGGGAGCCTGCTTCTTTGGCTTACATGCAAGGGACTCACATCTGACCCATGCAGGGCTTGTTTCTCCAACTGACAATATATTAATAATATCTATCTTGTCCTTTCTTACACCTGTTTCTGGATTGTTGTACCTATCCTGTAGATATCAAAGAAGGTGAATTTATGTAATTAAGATCAACCTTTTTTCCCTTTTTATAATTTTCTGTTAATAAGTCTCCCAAACTGTCGATTTTTCTGTAATAGTTTTGTTTGTGGTTTTCTGCAGATTCCGAGATCTCATTGTTCTCACTTTGAGACTGTTCCAGAAACGGGTAAGAACCTTCTTTTTTTGTAGTTGATATATATTTTTTTGATAAGCAAGTTGATATTGTTCATTATTAATCTTTCATTAAATATTTGCTTAAAAATGCCTTCCACATATCAATCTTTCTATTCTGTCTTTGGCATTAATAACAAGGATGTTATTTTCTTCCTTCCATATGTTTATGAGAAGGTTGCTGTTCATGCTATGTCATGTGGACACAGATTGACAGGGGTGGCATGAAGACAACAATTTTATGAAATGAAATACATAGGATCAAACTTTCTTAAGACCCTATGATTAAGAATTTTAATGTATGAAGTCAGTGTTAAAATATTATGTCTCTTTTAACTGTAAACTGAAATACCCATCAGGGGTATTTCAGTCCTTTTACTCAATAGATGTCAGCTACCCTAATGAGCTAACATTTTTACTTTTTTTTTTATTTACTTTTGCTTTTTACACTTTTTTTCTTTTTGACTGTTGTGAAAGGGACAGCTCCATATAGCTGTTGGAGCTGCCCCAACAGTCACAAATGTGACCGTTGGGTGCAGCTCCAACAGTCATATTGAGCTGCACCTGTGGCTTCTTTTTGCATTATAAATAGGCCTTAGTGGCCCTTGTAAACATATTCTTTTTTGTGAGTGCATATGCAATATTGTAAAGCCCCTCTTGGGAACTTATGAATTGAAGTTCATTTTGTTTCATGCTGTTGTGCATGTGTATCCGTGCCTTCGTGCACTTGTGAGTGTTCTCCTTTGTGCCTTTGTGCACTCTTTGTATTTCTTGTATTGTGGTGTTACACACAATCTCTTTTTGTAGAGATTTTCACATGGTATCAGAGCAAGGTTGTTTGGAGAAAAAAATTGGTGTGATTCTTCTCAATATCAAGTGCCTCGAAAAACGTGCCTTCAACTTTTTGGTGATTAGAGTGGAGGCTCTTCTTCATTCAATATTTTAGAAGATTACTACAACAAGAAAGATTTAAAATCTTATTGTGGTACGTATTCTTTTCTTTCTTTTTTCCTCTCTAATGGGTGAGAAAGACTCCCATTTTTCTCTTGGTTTCAAGCTAAATGGCTCAAATTATCATGTGTGGGCCGGAAATATGGAAGCTCACATCAAAGGGAAAGGGCTTTGGGGTTACATTCAAGGCTCGATTCCGGAACCCGAGCCTAAAATTACTTTGGTTAAAGAAAGAGAAATCAAAATCCTTGAGGGAGATGAAAGAACTAATGCTCTTGAGGAATATAGTAGGAAACATGAGCAATGGAAAATGAAGAATTTTAAGATCTTGTCTTGGATTTTCTCTTCCGTTGAGACAAGGATTAATGCCAACATTATAAAGTTTAAAAAGGCTTCTCAAGCGTGGGAGTATCTTGAGAAGATGTATACTTCTAGGGACTTGTCCCATAAGTATTATCTTCAAAAGAGAGCGTTAACTCTTGTTCAAGGTGATATGTCTATAAGAGAGTATTTTGCGGAACTCTCTTCAATTTGGGATGAGCTTGCCATGCTTGAACCCAAGTAGAGTGAAGAAGCCATAGAGCTTCGTCATAAGCAATTAGAAGAAGACCGATTCTTCAATTTTTTGAATGGGCTAAGGCCCGAGTTTGAGCAAATAAGATCTTCTCTCCTATCCTCTTTTACCTCTCCTTCTCTTGAAGATGTCTTAACTAAATTAAGTGGAGAGGAAACCCGTATGGGCATTAGCAAGCAAAATCCTAGTGTGCTTGCAATGTCCACAAATCAAGAAGAATGTGATGGTGTTAATGCCGTTTCTAGACCCGGTAACAATTTAAGAACATATAGACCTCCTCATTTTAAGAATCAAAATCAAGGAGGAAGAAGAGATTATAGCAAAATCTCGTGTCACTTTTGCAAAGAACCGGGTCATATCAAACCGGTTTGCCCAAAATGGAAGAAACTTCTAGCAATGGCAACTACATCTCAACCATCCAAAGAGGAATCTTCAAAAGAAGCTCTATCTCTCAATCAAATTGTGGAGGCTCTTCAACCTCTTCTAAAGGGAGCTATTTCCGGTGCCGTCGTATCCACCTCTTCTCCTCCAGGTAAAACTTCTTGGCTCTTAGATTCGGGTGCATCCTTTCATATGACCCCAAACATTTCATCTCTTTCCGAGTATTCTAAAAATGTGTCACCTTCTTTTGTTTCGACCGCGGATGGTACTTCTCTAGAAATTAAGGGAATTGGAAATTTTAAAACCCAAAACTTCTTTATTCCAAAAATTAGACTTATACCAAAATTAAATTTAAACTTGCTTTCCGTTTCTCAACTGACGGACCTTGGGTGTAACATTCAATTCTCATCTAATAAATGTTTAATACAGGATCACCGGTCCGGGAGATTGATTGGGGAAGGCTCTAGGAAAGGAGACTTGTAATATGTGGACTTTCTTCAAATTCCTAAAAACACCTGTTGTAATGTGGCCCAACATAAAGACATAAATGTTTGGCACAAGAGACTTGGTCATCCCAACATTACCAAGTTATCCTATCTACATTTTGTTAAAGATCTTTGTAAAAATACTTTATCTTGTAATGATTGTATTCTTGGAAAAATGAGAAGTATACCTTTTGAACCAAGAACTATGTTTAGTACTAAACCTTTTGAAATTATTCACTCGGATGTTTGGGGACCGGCACCTGTCATATCCAAAGGTGGTTTTGCTTACTATGTGATTTTTGTAGATGATTTCTCACGATATTGTTGGATACATTTTCTCAAACATAAGCATGAAGTTTTTTCATGTTTTAAAACATATCATATGATGATTAAAAATCAATTTAATAGTAATTTAAAGATATTTAGGACCGATTCCGGAGGTGAATATCTCTCTAATGAGTTTAAAAAATATCTTGAGGATTGTGGCATTGTCCATCAAACATCGTGTCCTAAGACCCCACAACAAAATGGTTTGGCCGAAAGAAAGCATAGGCATATCATTGAAACCACTAGAACCCTTCTCATTTCCCAAAATATTCCTAAAATTTTTTGGGCCGAAGCGGCTCTTGCTTCCGTCTATCTTATCAACCGACTTTCATCCAAAAATTTAGATAAAATTTCTCCCTTTGAGATTCTATATGAAAAAGAACCTGATTATAATAGGTTGAGAGTTTTTGGTTGTAAGTGCTTTGTTCTTACCGATAAAAATGATAAACTCTCACCAAAAGCATTTCTTTTTGCTTTCATTGGTTATTCGGAAACTCAAAAATGATTTCGATGTTATGACTCTAAGAATGATAAATTATATGTTTCAAGGAATGTAACTTTTTTGGAAAATGATAGTGGTTTTGAAAAAAATGAATCTCATTTAGAAAATGCCGATTACTCCTTTCTTTTTGACCTTTTATCTAAGGATGATGATATCTCTAGTGATGATGAATCAACATATAATAGTGAAAATGAAATGGTTGTGATCAACAATAACTCTAACCCTGCTACCCCTCAAGAAGAAAAATGTATCTATCACTTATTCGCATAGAGATAGAAGCACCTTAAAGAGTGCTATTGAACTATATAGTGAACCTAGTGAGACTATTTCCACTCATGATTCTCATCCTAGGAGAACTGAAAGAACTAGAAGGACTCCCTCTAGATTCGTATCTTTTGATTCTTTCTCTCCTAAATATCGAGCTTGTTTGAGTGTCATTCACTCTTATTTTGAACCAAAATTTTTTAGAGAAGCCAAACAATGTACTGAATGGAGAAAAGCCATGGAGAGTGAACTCAAAGCTCTTAAGAAAGCTAACACTTGGGAATTTCAATCTCTTCCCAATGGCAAGAAAACTATAGGATGTCGATGGGTGTTCAAGGTCAAGACTAAGAGTGATGGTTCTCTTGAAAGGTATAAGGCTCGTCTTGTAGCTAAAGGGTACAGTCAAGAATATGGGATTGACTATGAAGAGACATTTGCTCCAGTAGCTCGTATGGTTACTGTCAGATGTCTTATCACCATTGCTTCAATTCGAAAATGGAATATTTACCAAATGGATGTCAAAAATGCCTTTTTAAATGGAGATCTTAATGAAGAAGTTTACAAGGATGCTCCACCTGGTATGGAAATCCCTAAAAATAAAGTTCTTCGTCTTCGTAAAGCTCTTTATGGACTGAAACAAGCACCCAAGGCTTGGCACGATAGGTTTAACAATGTAATGACTGAAAATGGTTTCACTTCATGCTATACTGACACTGCATTGTTTGTTAAGAAATCTGATGCAGGGATTGTTATATTATTGTTATATGTTGATGATATGTTAATAACAGGTGATGATATCAAAGGAATCAAGAGCATTAAATCTATTTTGACTTTAAAATTTGAAATGTCAGACTTAGGATTTCTGACATATTTTTTGGGAATTGAGGTTGCCTATTCTCAGAGAGGCTATTTTTTGTCTCAAACTAAACTTGCTTGTGAGATTCTTGATAGATCAGGAATCACAGATGACAAGGTTTGCGAAACTCCTGAAACAGTAGGTTCGAAGATGAAGATTGATGATGGGATTCTCTTAAAAGATCCCACACCTTACCGGCAACTGGTTGGATCCCTAACGTATCTCAGCATTACCAGGCCTGATAGTTCTCATGCAGTACATGTTGCTAGTCAATTTCAACATGCACCTATTACAGTCCATATGAGCGCCATCCTTCACATCATCAGATACATAAAGGGTACAGTAAACAAGGGAGTATTTCTATCTTCTACGTCTGAATTAAGTTTAATTGCTTATACTGACTCTGATTGGGGAGGTGACACAAATAACCGTCACTCCACCACTGGTTTCTGTATTTTTTTAGGTGAATCATTAATCTCTTGGAGATGCAAGAAGCAGCAAAAAGTATCGCTTTCATCCACCGAAGCTGAGTATAGAGCCATGGCATCTACTACCATGGAGATTGTTTGGATTCGCAACTTGTTGGAAGATATGAATATTCAAGTTCAAGGGCCCACAAAATTATGTTGTGATAATAAAAGTACAATCTACATTGCCAAAAATCACACATTTCATGAGCGCACGAAGCATATCGAGATAGACTGCCACTATGTTCTTGAAGAATATTTAAGAAAAACCATTGACCTTCCTTATGTTACATCAGAATATCAACTGGCAGACTTCTTCACTAAGGCGCTGTGTTGTCCAAGATTTAACTTCCTTTTTGGCAAACTTTCGGTCGTGACACCCTAAGTTTGAGGGGGAGTGTTAAAATATTATGTCTCTTTTAACTGTAAACTGAAATACCCATCAGGGGTATTTCAGTCCTTTTACTCAATAGGTGTC